>NC_056667.1:104308211-104925711 GCF_018350195.1 Panthera tigris | reverse complement strand
GTCTATGAGGTGTGGCTATGACTCTCTGTTTTACAGCTGAGCAAACTGAAGCTCGCTTTAAAGAATTTACCCAACGTCAAATGCCACCATTTTTCTGGCCCCAAAAGCCCATGTCAGCTCCTGTGCTCTACTGTCTGTAAAGAAATGGGGTGGGGGTGGGGGATCTCAGGAGTCCTAATAAAAATAACAACTAACGTTTATTGAGAACCTATGTGCCAAGTACTTTATGGGAATTGTCTTCCCGACCCTTCGTAAGGTCGGTGTCACCGTCTTACGGTGAGAACACTGAAGCTAAGAGGAATTAAGCAACTTGGCCAAATGATAATGAGCAAATAGCAAATATAGCAAATGATAGCTTTGAACTAAATAATCCGAAGAAACCTCCTTCCCTG
This sequence comes from Panthera tigris, assembly GCF_018350195.1. Classification (NCBI taxonomy): domain Eukaryota; kingdom Metazoa; phylum Chordata; class Mammalia; order Carnivora; family Felidae; genus Panthera; species Panthera tigris. The sequence goes on along the minus strand of NC_056667.1, from coordinate 104,925,319 downwards.
GAATGTTCTCAGTGAGGTCCATGCACATGTGAGCATGAGAAACAAGCACCCCAGGGCGGGAGGGGGCTGGTGGTCCTGGAGGCCTGCAGTCTTCTGCTGGGACTGACCCCAGGACCCTCCTGGTGGCACATCACTGGCATATATCCAGGGTTCTCTCCCCGTGGTCTTCGCCCATGGTTCTGGTTGTTTTGCTTCTTACTTCCCCCTACCCTGCGCTGCAGGATGTGGCTGTGACCGCAGTGAGGAGCAGCCTCGCCCTCTCCCCCAAACCCAAATGGGAGCCTGAAGACTCAGGGCAGATGGGTGCTATTGACTGGGGCAGGGGTTTCTTCCCCAGCTGTACCGGTTCAATGGGAGCCCGAAAAGCTGCTTTGCTCCTGGGCCTGCCTGGGGTTTTCTGGCCCGGGCTCCACAGCCGGAAGAGGAGATTGCTCCATGCGAGCCTGCCTTCCTCCTTGGCCTTCCTGTTCCCCAGCTCTTCATCGCACCCGTTGTTATCTCCCATTTGCTCCACTGTCCTCTCCCTCCCTGTTTCAGTCTCCCTTTTTCTCTTGTCTGGGTCCTGCCCTGCGACCCTCTGCTCCAGCTCCCCCTCTGGCCCTTATGTCTACCCCCATGTCTCCTAGGATGTCCTTACATGTCTCCATACTCTGTTGCACACCCACATCACCCCCATGCCTCGGCCCTGCCTCTACACTGTCCCAAACCCCGTCTTTCTTTCTGAGGCATCCTTGCCCCAGGGAAAACTGAGTTGCACCTTTCTGCTGAGGACCCAAGAATTCTGTCAAGTGAGAGTCTCACAATATGGAAGGCTCAGGCTGGCAGGGCTGGGACCTTTCTGCCACCACCACCCCTAAAGACTACCCTCCTGTCATTGCTGGCCCCTCACCTGCTGCGTGCACTGGTGCCAGTCTTGCCTTGGGTGTCCCGGGAGAGCTGATAGAATGGAGAAGCTCCTAAGTGAGAGGCTCTTTGGCTTGGCCCCACCCCTGAAGCCCCGCCTACTAACTCGGTGCTCAACCTCCGGTTCATCACACTGTCTCTAAGAAGGTCTGTGGCCCAAGAGCCTCCCAGAAATACAACAAAGGTTAAAAGGAATACCAAGCACTCTGGAGGAAATAGCCTTGATTTGAGGTCATGAGGAGGGATTGCACATCCCCTGCTCTCAAATGGTTTGCTTCTTTCTTTCCTCGATGCCCAGTTCCTTGAGATCTTCGATTTCTGTGGTACTGGGAAGGATATGAAGTACAAATTGCTGGAGTAGGGGTCAGTGGGGAAGGTTTTGAAGATTGAATTGAGCTTAGGCTGGAGATGCCAGAGGCAGACCAGAGACCAGCAGGTGTGAGCGTGTCCCTGGAGTCTCCAGGGGAGGGTGGTGCTTGGGGCAGCGGTATCACGAGCATAGAGGCCTCCAGTGCCTGCCTGGGTAAGGGGTGGCATGGACTGTCTCTGCCCTTAACCCTAGAGAGGAAGGTGCTGGGGCCAGGGCGACCAAGCCAGATGTGACCAGCAGGTGTCAGCACAGCACTGAACCACTAGAGGAAACGCAGCTACTTACGGTGCTTTGTAGCTGCTATAGGGACGAAGGTAAGAGTTTCTGAATGAGGCCAAAATGTTTACCATCAAGAATCTGACAGCCTGGACAGGGAGATAAACTTAAGCAAGTATAACTATAATGCAAGTCAAATGACGTCATTAGCTTTAGTAGAAATTGGAAGAATAATGAGAGTAAAGAGATGTTTAGATTATTTCTGAGAGGAGGGCTGACAAGGCAGAAAGAGGAGAATGGATTCAACTATTTACGAGGCAGAGATGGTGAAGTGCTTCCCAGATGATGGGGAAAAGCATAAGCCATCCAACAATTAAAGGTAATGTAGAGCATACTCAGGAAGCAGTGATTTATTCTGTTTGTGACCCAGGTTGCTTGAGAGAGAAGGAAAGAAGGAAAAGGCAGATCATGGTAGGCTTTAACAGATTTGCTCAAGGGCTCACACTTCTGTGGGCAGTGGGGAGACATTCAGCATTTTGAATCAGGAGAAAGAAATCATTAGCTCAGTGGGAATGGGTTAGAGGCTCCAATAAGTTTTTAGCGGAGGGAGGGCCTGCTGGATCGGCATATAGCTTGCACAGGATGAGGCCTGATGAGAGACCTTGGGCTTTGGCGATTTTACAAGAAGTTCTAGCAGAAGGGGAAGGGTTGGAAAGTGGGTTGGCTTGCAAAAGTTGAAGAGTAAATTGAGGTTCCGGAATAGAAGCCATCCACATGACACGGACTCCACGGTTGAGAGGCTTCAAGAGGTGAAATAACCTGTCCCCAAATTCGAAAGCTAGTCAATGGCAGATTGAGGGCCTTAGGTGATTCCCAAGACTTTCCGGCTCATTTCCTTACAAGATGATGAGGCAGTAAATTCTACCTCATAATGAACATGGCAGGGGCCAGAGCTCCCATATGCTCTGATCAATTCACTGATCATACATTCTGGGGACAGTCATAGGTGGTACTACCAAAATCACAGGGACAGTGAGAGTCCTTTTTATTTTTTATTATTTGTTAATGTTTATTTTTGAGAGAGAGAGAGACAGAGCATGAGCGGGGGAGGGGCAGAGAGAGAGAGGGAGGCACAGAATCCCAAGCAGGCTCCGGGCTCTGAGCTGTCAGCACAGAACCTGATGCAGGGCTTGAACCCAGGGCTTCAACCTGAGCCAAAGTCAAACGTTCAACCGACTGAGCCATCCAGGCTCCCCGAGAGTCCTTTTTAAAAGGAATGTGCCATCTGGGGTGCCTGGGTGGCTCAGTTGGTTGAGTGCCCATCTCTTGATATCAGCTCAGGGCATGATCTCATGGTTCCTGGGATCCAGTGCCACGTCAGGCTCTGTGCTGTCTGCCCCTCCCTGCCCCTCCCTTGCTGGTGTGCTCTCTCTCTCTGTCAAAAAGAAATAAACATTTAAAAATGTGCAATCTAATTGGAAAATAAGGGAAGTGTGAATACAAGAAGCTGCAAATACAGTAATACTTTCTGAGTCCAGAATTCTCTGCCAATTCCTTACCCACTAACCTCTCCAGCTTCTCCTCTTGTCTGCTCCTTGTGCTCAGCTCTATCTGTCCCTTGTCCTGGGCTCCAGCTGTGTTGTAATTGTCTCAATTCCTCCAGTACTCACCATGCGTGGTTGCTGTTTCCCTCCTTCCACCTCATTCTGTGTTCTAGACTTTGCCCCTTCTTGTGTCTCTGCCTGGAACTCTTCACACACACACACACACACCTCTTCCCTGCCTACTTAATTCTACTCGGCTTCGGGTCTCAGCTGGAAAGTCAAATCTGTGGAGCCATCACAAGTCCCTAAACCAGGTTAGACCCTTCTGATACATAGTGCTATCGAACCGTATACCTCCCCTATTATAATTACCCTCTTCACTGTAATTTGTGGGTTTTTAACTGCATCCCCACTAGACTGTAAACTCCATGAGGGCAGGGATGATGCCTTAGTGCCTGCCGAGTGCCTCACACACCCTGCTCAATCAATATTGGCTGAAAGAATAAATTCAAAACCCACCCAAGAAGCAGGAGATAAGGGGGAAACAGTAGCAACACAACAGTCCCATGGAATATTGTTCATTTAATTCACTCATAAACAAGTCTTTCTTTGATTTTCTCTTTTATTTATTTAATTTTTTAATGTGTATTTATTTTTGAAGGAAAGAGAGACAGAGTGTGAGTGGAGGAGGCGCAGAGAGAGAGGGAGACACAGAATCTGAAGCAGGCTCCAGGCTCCGAGCTGTCAGCACAGAGCCTGACGTGGGGCTCGAACTCACAAACTGCGAGATCATGACCTGAGCTGGTCAGTTGCTTAACCGACTGAGCCACCCAGGTGCCCCTCTTTGATTTTCTCTTAATCTATACCCATTTTTAGTAATCTCCAAACCCACAGCATATAATTAGCAGCAAATTAAAAGAGGAAAGAGGAGGTTTTAGAAGCAAGAACACAGATAACAATGAGAATTCACAGAGATCGAAAGAGGAGACTAGGAAAACAAAAAAATGAAACCTAGCATTCATGGCCATACAGAAGAGGAGCCAACAGTATTAACCATGCATATTCTATCCTTCGGCATCCTCACTGGTTTCCTGTACAATTAAGTTCACAGTGCTTCCTCTGAGTAAGCAAAAAATTGGTTAAATGGTGGCATCTTAAATGTGTGAAACACTTTTGGATTTACCAAACATTTCCCCTGCATTATCTCACTTGATCCTGTGAGGTAGGCAAGCAGGGAAAGTAGCCGCTCAAACAGATGACAGACTCAGCCTTAGAAGTGATTTATCCAAAGCCATACTTCAATAGCTCAGTTGAGGTCTTAACGACCCAGTCATGCTCTTTCCACTGTATAATCCACAGGAGATTAATAATCCCTTTTTGAATAAGCCCTATTTGAAACAGTTAGAATGAAAATGTTTTGCACGTAATTGGATAAACTTCAGTTATCTGGGAAAATAGGCAGAAGGGAACATTCCTATGTTTCTGTTTCACTGAGGTTGCACCATGGTTAAAATCAGTACTCGTATCATTTCAGGAAAAGAAAATGCAGTGCGATTTGAAGCAGTCAACCAAGACTTCAGCCTGACGTAGCTGGAAACAGTTCACATCTTTGATGCGTTTATATCTTCCTCCATTAACCAAACTCTGGGCATTATTACTAAGTGCTGGGGATACAAAGATAAAAGACAAGCTTCCTGTCTTTACACTAAGTCGTAAAAACCTATGGCAAGCCCATATGGAAGTATCCAATAAACAATTGTAAAAGTGAGCTCTGGAGAAAGACCGAGGTTGAATAGTTAGGTTTTATGGGGAACAGCACATTAGTCATTATTGTAATGTTTGGTGTGGGTTATCTTGACCAATGAGAATGTGTAAAGCAAGAAGAGATGGGTACGGACGTGACCCTAGGGAACACCAGCACATAAGGAAAGATCAGACAAGGCTGAGAGAGAGAGAGGCCATGGTAATAGAAGTTAAGTCACTCATTCATTTAAGACTACCTATTTTTATTAAACCCCTAGTCTCTATCAAGAGAAAGAAGGACCCAGGAGCCAAAAGAGGAGAGCGTTTCAAGGAAGGAGGGGCCAGTAGGGCCAAATGTCATAATGAGGGCAAAAGGATAAAGTCTGAAGAACTGTTCATTGAATGTGACAAAGAGTCATTAGTGGCCTTGATGAGAACAATCTCAGTGGGTTGATGGGGGCAAAAAAAGAATAATAAGATGATTGAGAAGTGAACGAGTAGAGGGAAATGCATACAGCAATTTTAGTTGACTCTAGAAGTTTAGCTGTGAAGGGAAGAAAGAAATGGAGAGATGGCTAAATACAGACAAGGATCAGGGGAAAGTTGAGAATTTTTTTTTTTTTTTTGATCATGTGAGATACTTGAGCATGTGTAGATGCTAAGGGGAAAATGTCAGTAAAAAAAGGCAAGGTTAAAAATAGAGGAAGGAGAAAGGATTTGAAGACCCAGGGAATAAAGCTTGTAAGTAGGAGATAAAGAAGACAGATTTATTCAACCAACGTGTTAATAGTTAACACCTGCTATATGCCAGGTAGTGTGCAAAATATAAAGTGTACAGTGACAGGCAAGATGGCCATAGCTAGGCCCTGGGTACATGGAACTTACAGGAAGGTGGGAAGGTGGACCTTGGACAGGAGATACAGATGCCTCATCTACTGGCATGACCAAGATGTGAGGATGTCCCTAAGGGCATCTGGAGAGGGCCCAAGAAATTGGTGGAATTCTCACATCACTACTATTTTCTCTGAAGACAGATGTGGCAGCTGCTGAGATAAAGGAAGAAGTAGTGATGAAAGAAACTTGAGGAGTGAGGTGGAAGTTTGAAATAGCTACTTGTAAGGATTGGGAGAGGGTGATTTTCCAAAGTTGGAGATCCTGAATTTATTAGAGGCTCTGATCTGTGGGACTGTGGGATTTTCTCCGTAAGACCCCGAGAAGCAGGAACAGAGTCATTTGGATTTGTCCTTTGATGTAGCTCTCTGGTTCATCCATTTCTTTCTATACCCAGTGTCACCATCCTTACCTGAATGCCTCTCTCCCCTCAACCTTGAACCCCCTATTTTCTTGCTGGGAGGTCTCCTTGTCTCCTTGCTAAAATAAAAGCATTTTGATAAGGAACACCCTTATTTGAGAACTTGAAATGACATCCTATTCCTGTCAGATTATTTTAACCTACTCACTTTAGTATTCCAAGCCTTCCATAATTTGTCTCCCTCTTCCCCTTTACTCTGATTGTTACTAGTATCTTTCTTACATCACTCCTGCCCAGCGTTTTGCTATCTATGCTTCAGGCTCCAGGCTTACCAAGTACAAACTTGCTTAAGCTATGTTGCTCTTGGGAACATTTTCTTCTTTCGTTTGCACCAAACTGACTCCCACTAAAGTTCTCCATCTTCCATGATAAAATATATCCAATGGCTTTCCCTGCAGTCATCATGAAGAACATTTATTGTGTGTCTTTCATTTCAGAATTATATTTAATGTAGCTCTTTTTTCTTTTTCTTTCTCTCGAATGGGTATTGCATTTTAATCATTTAGTGCATGTAAGTTTTATTTTAACCTCAATAGATGGCTATTTTCTTTTTTTTTTCTTTTTCAAATATTTTATTTTTAAGTAATCTCTACACCCAACGTGGGGCTCAAACTCGCAACCCTGAGGTCAAGAGTTGCATGCTCCACTGACTGAGCCAGCCAGGCACCCCAATTGACATTTTCTTTGTATTTTCTTTCCCTTTCTTTCTTTTTTAAGTTATTGTTTTTTTAATGTTTATTTTTGAAAGAGATGGTGTGATTGGGGGAGGGGCAGAGAGAGAGGGAGACACAGAATCCGAAGCAGGCTCCAGGCTCTGAGCTGTCAGCACAGAACCCGATGTGGGGCTCGAACTCATGAGCTGTGAGATGGTGACCCAAGCAGAAGTTGGACACTTAACAGACTGAGCCACCCTCGCGTCCCTTAAACTTTTTTTAAATGTTTATTTATTTACTTTGAAAGAGAAAGAGCACACATATGTGAGCAGGGTAGGTGCAGAGAGAGAGGGGGAAAGAGAATCCCAAGCAGGCTCCCTGCGGACAATGTGGAGTCTGACATGGGGTTCCAGCTCACAAACCATGAGATCTTGACCTGAGCCAAAATCAAGAGTCAAACGCTTAACCAACTGAGCCACCCAGTGGCCCCTCTTTCTTTTTATTGAAGTATAGTTAACACACAATGTTACATTAGTTTCATATGTTCAACATAGTGATTCAACAAATTTGTAGGTTATGCTATGCTTACACAAGTGTCTGTCACCATACAATGCTAATACAATGCCATTGACTATATTCCCTATGCTATCTCTTTCGTCCCCATGACTTGTTCTTTCCATAACTGGAAGCTTGTATCTCCCACTCCTTTTCATCTATTTTGCCCATTCCCCAGCGCTTCTGCCTCTGGCAACTATCAGTTTGTTCTCTGTGTTTATGGGTCTGTTTCTGCTTGTTGTTTGTTTGGTTTTTAGATTCTACATGCAAGTGAAATCATATAGTATTTGTCTTTCTCCTCTTGCTTTTTTTTTTTTTTTTGGTGATTGATAATTTTATGTAGCGTTGTTTGGTTTTCTTTCTCTTCATTTTTTTGTGTATCTATTACAGGTTTTGGGTTTGTGATTACCATGATATATCATGGCTTCTATATCACATCCTAAATATATAGCATTCTATATTGACGGTCATTTAAGTTTAAACACATTCTAAAAAGAACTTCTCTTGGGGCACCTGGGTGGCTTGGTTGGTTGAGCGTCTGACTCTTGATTTTGGCTCGGGTTGTGATCCCTGGGTGGTGAGATTGAGCCCCACATTGGGCCTTGTGTTGATTGTGGAGCCTGCTTAAGATTCTCTCTCTCTCTCTCTCTCTCTCTCTCTCTCTTTCTCTTTCCCTCTCCCTCTGCCCCTTTCCCCTCACTTAAGCTCTCTCTCTCTTTCTCTAAAATAAAAGAATAAAAAGAACTTTTTTAGTCCCTCCTCCTCACTATATGTATATATGTATGTATGTGCATATATATATATATATATATACACACACACACACACATGTCTTTTGTCTGGGAAATGATTTCTCTGTTTCTATGTAAAAAAACATTTGTGTAATGTTTTATTTATTTTTGAGAGAGAGACACAGAGACAGAGTATGAGCCGGGGAGGGGCAGAGAGGGAGACAGAGTCCCAAGGAGGCTCCAGGCTCCAAGCTTTCAGCACAGAGCCTGACACGGGGCTTGAACTCATGAACTGTGAGATCATGACCTGAGCTGAAGTCAGATGCTTAACCAACTGAGCCACCCAGGCGCCCCTATTTCTCTAATTCTAAATGATCACCTTTGCCGGGTAGGGTATTCTTGGTTGTAGGTTTTTTTCCTTTCAGCACTTTGAATATATCATGCCACTCCCTTCTGGCCTGCAAAATTTCCACTGAAAAAAAAGCTGATAGGGGTTTCCCCTTGTATATAACTTTGCTTTTCTCTTTCTGCTTTTAAAATTCTTTCTTTACGTTTAAACTTTGACATTTTATTTTATTTATTTTTTTAATGTTTGTTTTTGAGAGAGAAAGACAGCATGAGCAGGGAAGGGGCAGAGAGAGAGGGAGACACAGAATCTGAAGCAGGCTCCAGGCTCTGAGCTGTCAGCACAGAGCCTGATGCGGGGCTCAGACTTACGAACTGTGAGATCATAACTTGAGCCAAAGTTGGATGCTCAACCGACTGAGACACCCAGGCCCCCCATAATCTTTGACATTTTATTTTATTTTATTTTATTTTATTTTAAATGTTTATTTTTGAGACAGAGACAGAGCATGAACGGGGGAGGGTCAGAGAGAGGGAGACACAGAATCCGAAGCAGGCTCCAGGCTCTGAGCTGTCAGCACAGAGCCTGACATGGGGCTCGAACCCACAGACCAGGAGATCATGACCTGAGCTTAACTCGGACGCCTAACTGAGCCACCCAGGCGCCCCTCTTTGACATTTTAATTATTATGTGTCTAGTGTGGATCTCCGAAGGTTCATCTTATTTTGGACTCTTTTTGTTTCCTGAACCTGGATGTCTATTTCCTTCCCTAGATTAAGGAAGTTTTCAGCTATTATTTATTCAAATAAATTTTCTGCCCCTTTCTGTCTCTCCTCTCCTTCTGAGACCCCCTATAATGCAAATGTTTATACTCTTGATGTCATCCAACAGATCCCTTAACCTACCTCATTTTAAAAATTCTTTCCTGGGGCGCCTGGGTGGCTCAGTCGGTTGGGTGGCCGACTTCGGCTCAGGTCATGATCTCACGGTCCGTGAGTTCGAGCCCCGCGTCGGGCTCTGTGCTGACAGTTCAGAGCCTGGAGCCTGCTTCATATTCTGTGTCTCCCTCTCTCTGACCCTCCCCTGTTCATGCTCTGTCTCTCCCTGTCTCAAAAATAAATAAACGTTAAAAAATAAAATAAAATAAAAAAAATAAAAATTCTTTCCTTTTTGCTGTTCAGCTTGGGTGCTTCCCATTATCCTACCCTTCAGATCACTGATCTTCTTCCGCATCCATTAATCTACTGTCAATTCCCTTTAGTGTGTATTTAATTTCAGTTATTGTATTTTTCAACTCTAATTTATTATTTTGTGTATTTTCTCTTTGTTGAAGTTCTCTTTGAGTTCCTCCATTTTTTTCTCTCCAGTCTAGTGAGCATCTTTATAACCATTGCTTTATTTTTTAAAAGTTTTTAATTCCAGTTAGTTAACATGCAGTATAATATTAATTTCAGGTGTACAATATAGTGATTCAACATTTCCATACATTACTTGGTGCTCATCACAACTAGTGCCTTCCTTTTAAAAAAATTTTTTTTAATGTTTACTTTTGAGAGAGAGAGAGAGACAGAGTGTGAGTGGGGAAGGGGCAGAGAGAGAGGGAGACACAGAATCTGAAGCAGGCTCCAGGCTCTGCGCTGTCAGCACAGAGCCTGATGTAGGGCTTGAACTTATGAACCGTGAGATCATGACCTGAGCCGAAGTCAGACGCTTAACTGAGCCACCCAGATGCCCCAACTAGTGCCTTCCTTAATCCCCATCCCCTCTTCCCCCCCACCCCAACCTCCTCTCTGGTAACCACCATTTTGTTCTCTATAATTAAGAGTCTGCTTCTTGATATCTCCTTCTATTTTTTCCTTTGCTTGTTTTGTTTCTTAAATTCCATATATGAGTGAAACCATATGGTATTTGTCTTTCTCAGACTTATTTCTCTTAGCATTATACTCTCTAGATCAATCGATGTCATTGCAAATAGCAAAATTCCATTCTTTTTATGGCTGAATAATATTCCATTTTATATATATATAAATAATATATATAATATTCATATATATATATATATATATACACCACATCTTCTTTATCCATTTATCAATTGATGGACACTTGGGCTGCTTCCATATCTTGACTATGGTAAGTAATGCTGCTATAAACATAGGGGTCTGTGTATCCCTTTGATTAGTGTTCTTGTCGATCATTACTTTAAACTCTAACAGGAATATTGATCATCTCCATTTAGTTCTTTTTCTGAGGTTTTATCTTATTCTTTCAATTAGAGCATATTCCTCTGTCTCCTCATTTTGCTTGACTTTCTGTGTTTGTTTCTATGAATTAGTGGAACAGCTACTTCTCCTAAACTTGAAGGAATGGTCTTAGGTATGGGTCATCACTTGTGTAGACCCTATGTGCCTGGTGACTTTTGCTGGCTGGCTGGAGTTGTGGGTGACATGGGCTGGGGATCGCGAGGCACTCCCTGCTAGGTCTTCTCTGGTAGGATGGTAAATGGCCATTTCTTTAAAGACTGGGACTGCATCCCACAGCGAATTGGATATGAAATAAGTGCTTAATACTTTATAGATGGAACTGAGATTTTAATTGGGTCCTAAAACTTTAAATAAATTACACCTCAGTCTCCATTCACTAACCTATTTAATGAGCATGTATTTGAGTCCCTAAGTCCTTTGCTAGAAGCTGGGGAGATACATCTCTTGCTTACTCACTGTGAGGCTTAGCCCAGTCAGTGAGCCTGATCGGAGTTCAGTAAAGACCAGCAAACCCTTGTGCCTCCTTTCCTCTTGTCCAGAGATTAGTATGTGGGAGTAGGGGGCAGGAGGTGTCCACTCAGATAAAACTGTCCAAGAATGCCAATGTCTCCCAGGCCACCCACTATCCTGGGAATTTTGAGAACGTCTTTTGTCCCAGCCCCCACGCAGGGAAGAATCTTAGCAGGCGATACCAAGGTGGGAGCCAAGCAGTGCTGTCTGAAGTAGTCTCATTCTCCCTCCCCACTGACCTTCCCAGAATCAAAGAGTCTTTATGGAGGATGGGGTTGGAGAAGAAGCAGTTTTGCTATTCGAAGGAATGTCCAGGGCCCTCTGAAGAAAGATGGAACACTAATCCTGTGTCTGGGGCCAGTAAAGCTATACGTGGGGCTGGGACACTGGTCACTTTCCCTTTTTGGAGTCTCCATGTTGCTCCTCTTTCTGTGTGATTCTCTGAGTCAGTTTGTCCCAATCTCCACGTCTCTCTTTTGGCTTGAGCCTCACTCACCTGTCCTCTTCCATCAACCCAACAGCCTGCCAGCCACCCTGGCTTCCTGGCTCCGTAGTTCCTGGCCTAGTGGCCTAAGCCCATCCTGCTCTGACAGTAGGGGTGAGAGGGGAGGAGATGATGGGGACAAGGAAAACCTCCTGGTGACACCTTCCTTTCCTTTCCCAGGCCTCAAGCCCTCAAGCGCATGCTAGGCCTCCCTTATTGGGGTCATGATGAACCAGAGGAGGCACGTGGGAAGAAACAAGGAGGTCGAGGTAAAAACAGTAGAGAGGAGGGACAGAGGGTTGGGGGCAGAGCGGAGAGCCCCCCCGAAGTGGAAGCCGGGTAGCCAAAGCCATTGGGGAGAAAGGAGGGAGGTTGAGTCGCGCGGCTCTGACAGTCCAGCCCAGCCGAGTCTCCGGGTTTCCCGTCGGTCTCTCCTTCCAGCTTCGCTTCCTTCCTCTCTTGTAAGATTTCTCCCGGGACCTCTCCGTGAGACCCCCTCCTCTGTACGAGTCTCGGCGATGGTCCACTGGTTTCTCCATCTCGCGCCTGGCTTTGGTCTCTGGCTCAGCCTCCCGACCTGGCCCTCTCGGTGGGCGGTGCACCTTACGCCCCGCCCCCAAGGAGGACTATTGGTGAAGAGGTGTCGAGAAGGCGGTGTCCAGCCAGCTTCCGAGAGCCAGATTGGTTGCGGCGACCCAGAGGCGGGCGGGAGGCGGAGCCGGCCGGGAGGCGGGCGGGGCGGCTGGGGCCCGGCCCAGAGCCCCGGGCGGTCGCATTGTTTTCCTGCACGGAGCCGCGGCGGGAGTGGGGGCTGCGACTGGGACCCGCGGCTTGCCGGACCCGACAGGGGCCGGGAGCTCAGATCCGGGCTCCATCCCATTCGGACGCTCATCACATCTCGCCAGAGCCCCAATCACGGATTGCGAACTCGGCGTGGTGCGGGGCTGCTGCCCGCCCGCTGCGATCTCGGTCCCGCTGACCCGGATCTCGGAGCAAGTACCCCGGAGCTTGGGGAGATGGGGCTGCAGGGGAGGCCAGGAGGACGGGGGACGCCGCAGCTGGGGACAACGTTCCGAAGTGCGAGAGGGAACCGGGAGGGTGCCAGCGCGCTGTATGCCTGGCTGGTGGAGAGGGTCAGCGGAGTTGGGGTGCTTGGAGGGAGGAGGGGACCGTGGCCGAGCCCCGTCAGTGCACTGTTGGGCGCAGCGTCTGGGCGCCTCTTTCCACCAGGCTTCTCTGAGTCGCGTCCCCTGGATTGGGGAGCGCGAAAGGGGATTATCTGAGGCGCGCACCGTGCAGAGGGTGGAAACCCTGGTGCCTTGACTCCCGGGCAGGGAAACTAAGGCTCCGAAACCCGCGGCGAACTGGACCCTCCTCTCGATGTCTCTGCAGGGATGGGAAGGGGGACGCGTCGTTCCGGACTTTGGTGTCACGGTTGCACCTCTGTGCTTGTGCAAGCGGGAGTCTGAGCACCTCTCAGGAGGTTGGCTGGGGCAGAGTCGGGGAAGGGGGCCCCCGAGAAACAACAGTCCCCGCGCCCTTCTCGTTTCTTCACCCCACTCGACCCGGGGCTTTGTTAGACCAGGGTCTCCCAAGGAGGAGAGCCTAGCTGGAGACTGGACCTTTAGCCCGCGGACCCCGCTCAGCGCCGGCCGCAGGCCTGCCCTCTTTGGTTCCCAGCCTCTGGCCCTGTTTCTCTGGCCTGGGAGACCCGCCTCCGCTCCCCAACCCCCGCTCTCATCCTCACTCTGTCTGCGCCTGCAGGCCCCTCCAGCCCCTCCTCCCGCTAACGTGGCTCTGGGACCCGGTCCCGGCCCAGACTCTGCTGCCCGCCCCTCTCGGAGCCCCAGATCCAGTGAGGGGGAGACACGTCGAGCCCCTGGCCCTGGGCCCATCTTATGCCAGGCTCTAAACACCTGGATTATCCTCGTTGGGGGTTGGGTGGAAGGGAGAGTAGGTGCGGAACCAGGGGCAGAGGGTGGGAGAAATGTCTTGGAGAAGGGAATGCGCCTTCAGCCTGTTTCTCGAGGATCCTCACCGCGCCCCCCACCCCCTCTATCTCCTGTCTGCTCCCCCAGAGGAAGGTGGACTGGGGCGGGAGACCAGCCTGAGAGCTTCCTGCTATTGTCCCCAGCCCGGTCTCCCCTTCTCCATCCCTTCCCCAGCCTCCCCCTCCACCCGCCTTGACTCTGGTTGTGACTCTGGCTATGACCCTGGCCACTCCCCAGAGGTGGCTGTAGGGCCAGGAGGAGAGAGAAGGGCTGTTTTCTCTCCCAGCAAAGAGAAGACCTAGGAGGGGAAGAAAGGTTTGGCCAGGCCTCCCCCATTTGCTTCAGATGGGGGGTATGATGCCTTTCCCCAGGCCCCGGGTGGGATGGGAACTGCTCAGATGCTGCTCCTCCAAAAACCAATGTGGGAAGCCTTCTTAAAAAGACATATCATACAAGTCTAGGGGGCCAATGCGAAGGCCAACCAAGTGTTTTCAGAGGCTGGACTAATCCAGTCCAAGGCAGGGGGTGGGGTGCAGAGACACTGGGCAGGAGGGAGGCAGGACCTGCTCTCTCAGGGAAGAAAGAAGGGGCTGGGGATGTTTGCTATCGGAGCATTTTGCCTAGAAATGAAGAGCATGTAAATGAGATGCAAATTAGCCTCTATTGTCCCCAGCTAGGGCGCTTTCTCCGTGAAGGCTGCTGGATTCTGAGGGTTTTAATGTGGGAGTGGTCGTAATGCCCCACAAACTCTCCTTGTCACCCTTTTCCCCAAGACTGGTCCTTCAGTTCCAGGAGTTTCCAGCTAGGGGCCAGCCCCTGCCCCTGCCCTCACATCTTTGGGTTTGAAGCGGCCGGCACCTTTGTAATCTAGCTCACTGTCAACACCCCGCCCCACCCCACCCCACAACGCACCCACACCTTTCCAGGGCCGCACGTCCCTTTCCCTAGCCTCAGTAGACTTCTCCTAAATTTTCACATTTACTTCTAAGGGATGTGGTAAGGAGGTCTAGCTAAGCCTCTTCCGTCCTGTCCCTTCTTCCATCAGGTCACAGGTTTCCTATCCCCCTCAACCCCCACAGGAGTCACGACCCCAGGTGAGGAAAGGGCAGCAGCTCCTGAAGGCAGAGGATGGAAACTGGCCTGGTCTGGGAGCAGGAAGAGGGGTCTGGCTGTTCTCCCCACTTGCCAGAGGCCAAAGTTGTTTCCTGGGTGAAGATACCAGTTGCCCAGGGCAACTTGGAGGGGGGGGGAGCCGGAGGGGGAGGATAGGAGACAGGCTGGGTCCCTTTCTCTTCCCCTGGGAGCACCAGCATCCGGGGATGGGGGTGGGGTGGTTAGGGAGGCTTGGCCTTTCAGCACCAGAGGGTCGTTAGCTAGCTGACTGCTCTGCCCCTGGGGAGGGGGTCATCATTAGATGTTCCTACCCCTTCCCCTCCTCCAGCCCTCTTGGGACCCCAATCTGACGTCAACCTCCCCACCATTGACGCTGGACTGGGGGTGGGGTACACTTGGGTCCTGGCTCCAAGAGTGGATTTGGGGAGATGGAATGGGCTGGGCTTGGAAACCCAGGGTCTGTTCTTTAAGGGGACATGGTGGGATGAACAACTAAGGATTGGTGAGGGATAGCTGTCTATTCACAGAAAAGAAGGATTCTCACCCGACCTGGTTTCAGGAGCCACTCAGCCCCTCGCTTCAGTTTGAGGGGAGGGAGGGCAGGAAGCTGGAGTACACCTCCCACTGCGGGGCCCAACTGGGGTCGGCTGGGGTGGGGTTGGCAGTGCCTGATGAGTGGGAAGGGCAGTCTCACCACGCTTTCACCATATCCATCTTTTCCTGGACTTTGGGCTACTGTTGCCTGTGCCTGTCGTTGAATTATTTATATTTCCATTTTGAGGCAGCCTGAAGAGGGAAGGAAGGGAAAGAGGGACATACGTGTTGAGCCATTTCTCATCACCAGTATAGCCAGTTGCATCCCTAGCTCCTCATAGGCGTCTGCTCCTCCTCATCAAGTACTTGCACTGGTTCTTGGGAGCCAGGGAGGGAGCAGGGGGTTGGAGAGGCTGGGAGGGGGCACAGTGGTCGGGCAGACAGCTGCAGCCAGAGCTAAGTTTAGCCTCTGATCTGGCTTTGATGCAGATGCATTTTTGGCTAAGGCAGCCCCCCACCCCACCCCGTACCCCTCCCTACCCAGCTTCTCCCTAGCAAAGAGAAGAGCCCTTGAGGCATGAACTTAGACTAAGACAACGACCCCTAGGCTTCCTGCCCCCACTCTGTCCTTCCCCAACCCTAGAGAGGGGATGGCTTCCTCGCAGCTACCTCTGCCCAGGCACAGCGCCTAAATGGCTCCCAGGGTGCTGTCCGGGTCTGTGAGGGAGGGTGAGGCAGACACGGTGCCCTCTTC
This sequence comes from Panthera tigris, assembly GCF_018350195.1. Classification (NCBI taxonomy): domain Eukaryota; kingdom Metazoa; phylum Chordata; class Mammalia; order Carnivora; family Felidae; genus Panthera; species Panthera tigris. The sequence goes on along the minus strand of NC_056667.1, from coordinate 104,909,296 downwards.
CTCCTTCCAGTGCCAAGGAATCACTATTTATAATTTTAAGGCTTCAGTGTCTAATTATAACTGAGAAGGGGTTAGTAAGAGGGGGGCCGGGAGGTGTCACCTACCAAATGTCCCAGGCCTGCTCAGAAGAAAGGAGAAGAGGCCGGGTGAGAAGGTTTGGAAGGGGAACGGGTGTGTCCTGTCCTTACCTGGGGTCATGCCTGCAGGTCTCACGCCAGCCAGTTTGGGCCAGTTGGAGAGAGAAAGGCCTGGAGTGACAGTGACAGCTGGCTGGGACCGAGGCAGTGCCAGAGAAAGGGTTGATTCCCCCGGCCCACAGGGTCCTCTGGGGTCAGACCAGGGGAGGAGCCCGCCTGGGCCAGGGGGGAAGGGATCTGGCCCCTTCCCCCACTTTTATCTGTCTCCTCTTTCAGGGCCGGCATATGGGTGAGGGGGCACCCCCTGGGGCCTGAGCTGCCCCGCACAGGATGCCCCGTGCCCCCCGCTTCATGCCCTTGCTGCTCCTGCTGCTCTCACTTCCCCATACCCGGGCTGCCTTCCCCCAGGACCCCCTCCCTCTGCTGACCTCTGACCTGCAAGGTGAGTGCCCTGGCCCGACACCCCGCTGGGTGAGCTCTGCACTCCAGACCCCTGTGTAGGAGGCCAGGGTACAGGAAGACACCCAGCAGGGGAAGCAGACAGGTAGAGGGAGCGGGCGCTGCTGGCCCTGCTTCCTTCACTTGGAGGCAGTGCGGTCATTTGGTGGTTAAGAGCACGGACTCTCAGCCAGACCAAACCTTAGCAGGTTTGGATCCCTGCCCGGCGACTCATTAGCCGCACAACCTTGGTTAGATTGTTTAACCTTCCTTTGCCTCAGTCTCCTCATCTGCAAAATGAAGAGAGCAAACAGCATTCTGCCTCAGAGTTATGTAGGGATTAAATGAGGCGCCAAGAACACGGTCTGGCACATGGTAAGTGCTGCCTGTGTGTTTGCTATTACTGTTAGGTATGCCACAAAGGCTCAGGGCTGGTTCAGTGGTTCCCCACACCTCTTCCCTCATCTCCACCATTTGCACCACAACTAAGCCTAGGTCCCACTGTGAGGGAAACCATACACCCACTTTTTTCTGAGAAGAACCTTGATCTATTTGCAGGTTCCTGTTATGGATGTAGAATTTAGAGTAATTTTAAGGACCAAGGGACTGCAGTTGGGTCCCTGGGAGTAAGTGTTGGGGGATAAGAATAGCAAACACTTGCATGTGCCAGATGAGGTTCTGAGCACTGTATAAACATTAAAGCATCTATGTCTGAACTCTGAGCTGCCTCTGGGCGCTGATGATCATGGTTGCCATGGTCAGGCCAGCGGACACGGAGGGTGGTCAACGGAGACAGTGACCTGGGACGGCTGAGGTGGCTTCTGAAGAGCCTTGAGGGGATGATACCAAAAGCTGGGAGAAATGGAGTAAGTGCTCCAGACAGGACAGTGTATGACACGGGAAGGAGAGGGGAGCGCTAGCCAGCCCTACAGCCCTTCCAACAAGGGACTGTGAGCGGGCATTGGTGGTATAGTGGTGGGCACACCTGCCTTCCAAGAAGGAACTGTGTTCAGCTCTGGAGTAGGACAGACCTGGATCTGAATCCCAGTGCCTGCCACTTCCCAGCTAAATAAACTAGGCAAATTCCTTAATGGCTTTAAGCCTCAGACTCCTCATCTGTAAAGTGGGGCCAATATTAGTATAGTAAAACCTTGTGGCAAGATAAGCAAACATTATTTTTAATTTTAATTAAAAAAATGTTTATCTTTAGAGAGATGGAGAGACGGAGTGCGAGCAGGGGAGGGGCAGAGAAAGAGGGAGACACAGAATCCAAAGCAGGCTCCAGGCTCTGAGCTGTCAGCACAGAGACAGATGTGGGGCCTGAACTCACAAACCGTGGGGGATCATAACCTGAGCCAAAGTTGGATGCCTAACCGACTGAGCCACCCAGGTGCCCCTCTAATAAATTTTAACTTGATAAATGAGTGATGTCTTGTGATACAAGTAGTATGTGATACTGAATATCACTTGATCACAACTGAGCCAATGGTTCTTGAAATTCACTTTAATGTACGAGTGCTTTGGATTACAAGCATCATTCCAGAATGAATTATGCTTGCAAACCAAGTTTTACTGTATTTCCCTTACAGGGTTGTATTAAACGAGGCATCTAAAATGCTAACATGGTGGTTGGCCGAGGTTAAGTGCTAAGGGCTAGCATTATTTTATTAATAGTTGTATTAATAGTTTTTTTTTAATACCTCACAACTTGTCTTCCTCATCCACAATGTCCATGGCTGGATTTCATCTGGCTGGAAAGGGTATTGAGGGAGTGCATGGTATCCTGGCTCGGCCTCAGCACCCACCTCTCTGTGTCTTCTAGGGACTTCCCCATTATCTTGGTTCCGGGGCCTGGAGGATGATGCTGTGGTTGCCGAACTTGGGCTGGACTTTCAGAGATTCCTAACCTTGAACCGGACCTTGCTAGTGGCTGCCCGGTAAACTGGCCGTGGCACTGTTGTGGGGCCGACATGCATGCTCCTGGGCAGACATGGGACCTGCATGGCCACTGCAGCACCTTGCAGGGGACACATGCAGGTGTACAAGCCATGGGACGTGGACATGCTTGGACCCAGAGCGCAAATGCCGAGGCATGGAGTAAGGGGGGGATAGCAGGAGGTCTGCGATGTTTGTCTCTGACCACTGAGCCTGAGCAGGGTGGCAGTAAGGAGCTCAGGTGGGGTGCCTTTGTTTGGCTCTGATCCCTCCTTACCTCTCTCTGCAGGGATCACGTTTTCTCCTTCGATCTTCAAGCCCAGGAGGCAGGGGAGGGGCTGGTGCCCAACAAGGTAAGAGGCATGTGGCAGGAGGTGCAGGCATGGAGATGAGGCCTGGAAAGGTCTGCTGGGGGTCCAGCGGGTGGGAAAAAGAATCCAAAAAGAGCCATCATATGAGGGGGCATCCAGCTTGCCCCATGATGTTCCCTCCCTTCTGACTCTCCCTTCAGTATCTAACATGGCGGAGCCAAGACATGGAGAACTGTGCTGTGCGGGGAAAGCTGACGGTGAGGAGCGTGAGGAGCGGGGTGACAATTTCCAGGGGAGAATTTCCCGCCTCTCCAGGCTCTGTCCAGGACCACAGTGGTCCTCCGCTGTGCCCAGTTTTCCCGCCCACTTGCATCTGGGGTGGGGGTGGGGGGATGCAGGAAAGGGGATGAATAGTTTTTGCCTTCCTTCACAGAAGAGCTAGGCTCTAGTAGGCCAAAGAATCTGTCTGAGGTTGCAGAGTAGCAAATAGCTTGGCTGGGACTTTACCCCACATTGCTCTGACCATCTCAGGGGAGGTAGCCTTAATTCCTGTGGCCCCCTGTCCCAGTCCTAGGGAGCCCTGTCGCTGACCTGGAATTTTGGCTTCTCTAGGACGAGTGCCACAACTATATTCGTGTTCTTGTTCCCTGGGACTCCCAGACACTCCTTGCCTGTGGAACGAACTCATTCAGCCCCGTGTGCCGCAGCTATGGGGTACAGAGGCGGAGGGAGGGGGTGTGGGGCAGGGAAGGGGTCGTGATGGGAGTGAGAAGAGAACCCAAGGTGGGCAACCAGCGAGGGTAGGGGAACCGGAGTGTCCAGAATGCAAGGGTCCTGAAGGGGTTGGGGAGAGAGGCAAGGGGACGCGGGGAGGTGGGTGATGGAGCCAGACTCCGAGACCCTGATGGTTCCAAGAATCTGTTCCCTCTCCCTGCAGATAACTTCGCTGCAGCAGGAGGGTGAAGAGCTGAGTGGGCAGGCTCGATGCCCCTTTGATGCCACCCAGTCCAATGTGGCCATCTTTGCAGGTGTGCACCTGGGCACGTGAGAAGCGGGCCTGTGGCCGGAGGGGGCTACCACCTCAGCCCTTCTCCCAATTTGGTCTCTCCCTATGCTCCTGAGTGGAAGGTTGAGGTAGGGGGCAGGGCCAGGGTGAGTGAGGTAGGGGTGTAGGAGGCCCAAGAAGTGCCAGATCCCTGGGCCCTCCCCTGACTCCCCCCTACCCGCCCCTCCAGAGGGCAGCCTATACTCAGCCACAGCTGCGGATTTCCAGGCCAGTGATGCTGTGGTTTACAGAAGCCTTGGGCCTCAGCCCCCACTCCGCTCGGCCAAGTACGACTCCAAGTGGCTCAGAGGTCAGGGCGGGCCTGGGGGAGGGAGGCTGCTCTTGGGGAGGAGGTACAGGGGGAGGACAGGGGGAGGTGCAGGGAGCAGGCAGAGGGTGGTGGTACTGGTACTGTGCCTGTGTGAAAGGCAGAAGGCTGTGTGGGGCCTGGAGTCTCTGAGCATGCTGTTTCCTGTCTCCGCCCCTTCAGAGCCACACTTCGTCCATGCCTTGGAGCACGGAGACCATGTCTACTTCTTCTTCCGAGAGGTCTCTGTGGAGGATGCTCGGCTGGGAAGGGTAAGGAGGTGGGCACCAGGGGTGGGTAGCTAGAGAGTTCTGCTGGATCCTGAGGAGCCAGTCAAGAGTCAGTGAAGAGCTCCTGGCCCTAATCTCCACCATACAGTCCCTTGGACTCTGAGCCCCAACTTGGAGTAGCCCCCAACCCTCTGCCCCCACATCCTGCTGTGTCCCTCATCCTTGACCCCAACCGATCTACCACGCTATACCCTTCCTTTGCTGTGCCCCTAACATTGGTCTCTCGGTCCTCCAACACTCCAGATTCGTGTCCCCGCCACTGGCCCTGGGGCCCTCCCTGTTCTCCTAGTCCTGGCTCTCCCCCCCAACCCAGGTGCAGTTCTCCAGGGTGGCCCGAGTATGTAAACGTGACATGGGCGGCTCACCTCGGGCCTTGGACCGCCACTGGACATCCTTCCTGAAGCTGCGGCTCAACTGCTCTGTTCCTGGAGATTCTACCTTCTATTTTGACGTCTTACAGGCCTTAACTGGGCCTGTGAACTTGTATGGCCGCTCTGCTCTCTTTGGGGTCTTCACCACGCAGACCAACAGGTTAGTAGTAGACTAACCGACATGGCCCAATCTGTCCCTTGTCCCACCAGCGTCTGAGCCCCCCTCCCACAGCCTGCTGATGCCTTATAATGAGGGGAGATTCCATTCAAGGCCAGTTTACTGTTCTGTTCATTTTTTTTTTCTCCCAGCATGGCCCCCAGAGACTGTCTCACCCTCTCAGGCTCCACGTCTTAATATGGTGCATAAGGGCAGCTGCCGTGTCTCACCTGGGAGGGGCTGTGCTATCCCTCCCAACCCCCAGCCCACATCCTTTTCTGGCTCCTTCAGCATCCCTGGCTCTGCAGTCTGTGCCTTCTACCTGGATGATATCGAGCATGCGTTTGAGGGCAAGTTCAAGGAGCAGAGGAGTCTGGATGGGGCCTGGACACCTGTATCTGAAGACAGGGTTCCCTCCCCCAGGTACCCAGGATGGGGGTGGCTTTTGTGGGGGCAGAAGCAAGCAGTGTGTTCCCACATGGGATTATGAAGAGAGGGTCTATGGGATTAGGGGGAGGGGGCTCAGTGGGGTGGCATGGGACTGGAGAGCTGTGGAGAAAAGGAAGGCAGTAGTTGAATGTCTGTGTGAAGGGGTAGAGCAAAGGTTACCAATCATGTTTGGGAGCAGCTGGGGGGGTGGGGTACTTAACTAAACCCTGGGTCCCCGTCCTAACATGGCTCCTTTCCATGTGCCTACCAGGCCAGGATCCTGTGCAGGAGTAGGTGTGGCTGCCTTGTTCCCCTCTTCCAGAGATCTCCCTGACGATGTCCTGACCTTTATCAAGGCTCACCCACTGCTGGACCCGGCCGTGCCACCTGCTACCCATCAGCCTCTGCTCACCCTCACCAGCAGGTATGTGGCTAGACAAATGACAGCTACTGCCCAACTCCCCCCCCCCCCCGCCCCCCGCCCCTTTCTGTCTCCGACCTCACAAGCTAAATCATATTGGTGGGAAGAAGAACCCACGAAAGTGGAAGGGAGAGCGAGAAGAAGAAAAAGTCTGGGCGGGAGGAAGCACCCGGAAGTGGGCACCAGGATACATGGGCCGTCTTCCACTAGTCAGCTTGCCCTGACCTGAGGCCTATCCCTCCAGGGCTCTACTGACCCAGTTAGCTGTGGATGGTAGGGCTGGTCCCTATGGTAACACCACAGTCCTGTTCCTGGGCTCCGAAGATGGGACAGTGCTGAAGGTACTGCCCCCAGGGGGGCCATCAGGGGGCCCTGAGCCCATCCTGTTGGAAGAAATCAATGCCTACAGCCCTGCCAGGTGAGGCCTTCGTCTGGCAGTCCCTCCCACCCACCCCCGCCCCCCTTGCAGAGCAGGAATGGGAAGTGAGGTGGTGGATGGAGATGTGGGGGGATAGGGTGGGAACTCCCCAGAAGCTATAGGGTATAGGGATTTGGCAAGAAGCTGGGTGGTTTGGTGGGGCAGCCCTATGAGTTGTGTTCAGGGCTTGTGCACCTCCCCACCTTCTGTTCTTTAACCGTCCCCCCCCCCCCACCCCTGGAGACAAGAGCCTCACCTGCGCCGTCTCTGATTCCTTCTGGCTCCATCCTAGGTGTAGTGGGAAGCGGGCGGCCCAAACAGCACGGCGGGTCATAGGGCTGGAGCTGGACACTGAAGGTCACAGGCTCTTTGTGGCTTTTTCTGGCTGCATCATCTACCTCCCTCTCAGTCGGTGTGCCCGGCACGGGGCCTGTCAGAGGTGAGAAGAGGCTGAGGGCAGGCCTGCCTGGGGAGGTTTCTTGGGCCGGAAGGAGCATGGGGACACAGGCATGGGGGGGTGGCAGAGAAATGCAGGGGAGGGTCAGGAGGGAGGGTTGCCTGGAGCATTCTGTAGGTATTCAGCAACCAGGGACTAGAATAGGAATCAGGGTAGGCAGGATGGGATCTGGGGCTGGGGCATGGGCTGTGATTAGAGGGGAGAGCCTCAGATGTCTCCGTCTCCCCCAGGAGCTGTCTGGCTTCTCAGGACCCATACTGTGGATGGCATAGCTCCAGAGGCTGTGTGGATATCAGGGGACCCGGTGGGTAAGTGAGGGGCCCCTGGACCTCCTGAGGAGAAAGCTCCCCACTACTAGGAGAGGGAGCTGAGGGCCGGGGCAGGGGCTGGGGGGCAAGATGGATAACTGCACTGAGACACCCCCATCCACCTCATTTCCTTCTAGGACTGATGTGGATCCGGCTGGGAACCAGGAATCCACGGAGCACAGTGACTGCCAAGGTAAATGGCCAGGGCAGGGGCAGCTGTAGCCACAGCTGCACATGGCTCTGAAGGCCCTCAGCGACCATCCCGGGTGTGGGTTTCTGTCCTTCTGTAGCACAGTCACCCCTTTCAGTTCTTCTAGAAGCTTCCCCTGCCCCTGTCTTCACCCTCCGTCTTCCTTCTTCATAGACGGAGCTACTGGGAGTCAGTCTGGTACAGGGGATTCTGCTTATGGTGAGTCTGGCTATTCCAACTTCATCCCCCCTTGCCCGGCCCACACTCACCTGAGTCTGTGCTCCCTGGCAGCAGACCAGCACCCCGGACCCACTGAGAGAGTCTCAAGGGTTAGCATCCTCCACACACCTGGCATATAGCTCAGTGCTTGGCATACAGTAAGGTGCTTAAATAAATAGTCTTTGAAAAAACTACATGAAAGAATGCCTGCATGGTGAGCCCTTCCCCATGCCCAGAAGAAAGGAGAGGCTGGAGTTCTGGACTTTGGGGTTCCAAAGGGGGTGGGTGGGGGTGGGGAGGACCCTCTGAATGGGTGTCAGAGGTGGAAAACAGGAGCCTCACTGGCTCTGACCTGGTCTCTGTCACCAGTGCTTCTGGGTCCTGGCCCTTCCCCTGAGACCCCCAGCCCCCTCAGTGATGCCCACCCCCGGCCCCAGTCTTCCACTATTGGAGCTCACACTCAGGGTAAGGGGGCTGGTTGGGAGGGACAGGAGTGAAGTGTGGGGCTGCTGATTCTTGAAGAACTCCAAGCCCCTCACTGACACGTTTGATGCTCACTAATGCCTGTCTGGTGCCCCCTCTCCCCAGAGCTGGGCATCTCCTATCCACCTCCTTCTGCACTGGCAGAGTTTGGCACCTGCTCTTGGCATGGCTCCAGGGGCCAGAGCTGGGTTGGGGACTCCCCAAGGCCCAAGCTCTAGCCTGTGTGTGAGGTCTGGTGTGATGGGCTGTGCGTTGAGGGGTCGGGGGAGGTCATTCTGAGGAGGGTCAGGCTGTGCTGGAGCGGAGGAGGCGAGCAGCAGCGGGAGCGAGGTGCAGCGCCCTCCCACACCCCCCTACCTCGGCTGAGCCTCCCTCCTCCCTCTCGGTCGGCAGGCGTGCGCCGGGACCTCCCCCCAGCCTCAGCCTCCCTCTCCGTCCCCATCCCACTCCTCCTGGCCTGTGCTGCCGCAGCCTTCGCTCTGGGCGCCTCGGTCTCTGGCCTCCTGGTCTCCTGCGCGTGCCGCCGAGCCCACCGACGTCGGAGCAAGGACGTCGAGACTCCGGGGCTCCCGCGCCCTCTCTCCCTTCGCAGCTTGGCCCGGCTGCATGGTGCGGGCCCGGAGCCGCCGCAGTCCAAGGACGGAGACGGGGCGCAGCCGCCCCAGCTCTACACCACCTTCCTGCCTCCCCCCGAGGGCGTGGCCCCGCCGGAGCTGGCCTGCCTGCCCACGCCGGAGTCCACGCCCGAGCTGCCGGCCAAGCACCTCCGCCACGCCGGGGGCCCCTGGGAGTGGAACCAGAACGGGAACAATGCCAAGGAAGGCCAGGGCCGCGCGCGGGGCGGGAACGCGGCGGGCGGCCCCGCGCCCCGCGTGCTGGTGAGGCCGCCGCCGCCCGGCTGTCCCGGGCAGGCGGTGGAGGTCACCACCCTGGAAGAACTGCTGCGCTACCTGCACGGTCCGCAGCCACCCAGGAAGGGGGCCGAGCCCCTGGCCGCGGCCGCGTTTACCTCGCGGGCGCTCCCGCCGGAACCCAGCCCCACCCCCACCCTGTTCGCGGGCCCCAGCCTCCTGCCCCGGGAGTGTGGCCCGCCGTTGAGGCTGGACGTGCCCCCCGAGGGCAAGTGCGCGGCCCCCTCCACGCGGCCCGCCCTCTCCGCCCCCGCTCCCCGGCTAGGGGTCGGGGGCGGCCGCAGAACGCCCTTCCCCACGCATCGTGCCCCCCCGGCCCTGCTCACTCGGGTCCCCTCGGGGGGTCCCTCCAGGTACTGTGGGGGGCCTGGGAGACATCTTCTGTACCTGGGCCGGCCGGAGGGCTATCGGGGCCGCGCCCTAAAGAGGGTGGACGTCGAGAAGCCGCAGCTGCCCCCGAAGCCGCCCCTCGTCGCGCCCTCCCCCCCGCCGGCCGTCCCCAACGGCAGCCATTTTCACTTTTAAAGGGAGCTGCGCTGCGTCCTCCAGTTGGGCCCCTGAGGCCCGCGCCCTCCAAGGCCAAGAGCATGGACGCGTCTCCAAGGACAGAACCCCTCCCTCTCTCCGCGTTCCACACCTCCAGCCTTTCTGGACTCTGAGAGTCTCCCGGGGTCTCAGCCCGCCTTGGGTTTATTTATTGACTGTCTTTCCCCCTGTCCTCGAGAGAGGAGTGGGAGGTGAGAAGCTCGCCCCCTCAGTGAGCCAGCTTTTTGGGGGGAACTGGCGCACTTCTACTTCCCCCTCTCTCAGCCAAGCTGCCTTAACTCGCCCCTTCGGGCTTCCTCCATAGACTGAGCCGCGGGCGGGCCGCAGGACGGATGGACGGACCGACGGGGCTGGGGCCGCGCGCGCGCTGTGTACGGAGTCCTCGGGCCTCCCGGGACGTGCCTCCTCCTACTGTGTAGGAGCCTCCGCTTCCCAATACAGCTTTTTGTCCCCGAGTCGTGCCTGACTTTCCTAGCGGAGGGGGCGGGGCGGGAACCGGTCCGCTCGCTAGGCGCCTCTGCCCCCGAATCTGCCTTTATCTTGGCCTCGCACTCTCCCGAGTAATTGGGATGGCTGCGGTCCCACCGGGGTTAATCAGGAAAGGTTTCCTGAAGGAGGCAAGCAAAGAAATGGTGTGTGGCGATGAGCCGGGGCCCAGGAGACCCACGGCCGAGCTTAGGTGGGGTGGGGAGTGCACCGGAGCACGTTCCTGGATCGAGGACGTTTTCCTAGCTTGTACCATGGGGTGGGGGGAGGGTACTTTTTGAGAAATAAAATGAAGCTGCAGCGCAAGTGATTTACGTTTCACAACAGGAAAACTTGTCCTAAAGAATTTGGAGTCTAGATCGCACGACCGGGAGGCTGCACAGAAGAGCAAAGGAGTCCGCGCTGTCGGAGGCAGGGGCTACCCTTGGCAGTTCCCTAAGGAGCAGTTAGTTTCCCTTCGCAGAGCGGGAGGGAGTATGCACAGCGTTTGTTCCCTTGCACGCATGCGTAGCCTCCTCTCGCGGAGGAGTCTCCGGCTGCAACCCGCGTGCCGAGGTTCAGCTAGCGGGTGCCCGTTCGGTCGTTCATCTAGCTGGGGCTGGCTGAAGATACCTGTCTGTTACCCCGCGGGCCAATGGGAGGGGCTGACAGGACCGTCTGTCCCGCCCACTACCTCGAGTCTAAGGGTTCTTAAAGCCTCTCGGGGGCGGTGGCTGCTTTTGCGGATTTACAAGTCCGGGGTTTTGACGGCGCGTGGCCTGAGTATCCGCCCAGTTGGAGCCCTAGGCCGCCGTCCCACTGGCGCCGCCTGGAGGCCGGCCCAGGTCCTGCCGCTAAGGAAACCTTGGCAGTCCATTGCCCTGTTTGCCGCGGAAGGGCCTTTGATGGGAAACCACTGAGAACAATTTGGTGAAGAACGGAGACTGTTTCTTGCTCCTCCCTTGACTACCTGTAATCCTGACAAGTCACAACTTTGCCCCAAACCTCAGTTTCCTCATCTGAAAAATGGGGTTGAGAGGCTCAAGTAATGATAATGTATGTAAAAATACTTTCAAAGGAGAAAACACGGTACCTTTTGAGATGGTGATTCTTCCAAACTCATGCTTAGGCGTCCTAACTTTGCGATCTTCTAAGCAATCGGTTTCCCTTTATATCCTCACAGTCTTAATAGATTTTACCCTCAAGATTTTTTTGAAAATTACCCTCTGAACTTTCCTCACACCTTGTTCTGCCATATTTGCTCTCTGCAGTCTACCCTCTGCTTGGAGCTTGTTCTCCCAGGTTGGAGAGGTCCTTTAGGTCTTAGTTTAACCCTCTTTGGATGCCTTACATAAACCAAGATGTTTGAAAACCGTTGCTAGTTTCCTAGATGGTGAAGGAGAGCAAGGGAGGAGTGGAGAATCTTTCCAAACACGACTTCACTATCCTCTTCAAACCAAGGTGTTAAAGCCAGGACAAAGAAAAATGTTAGGGCTGCATCCTTTCTCAGCCTTCTGTTCTGAGGGACAAGGCTCAAAATACTTCAGTGCTTGCCCTGAAGGTGGTCACAAGAAAGGGGTAAATGTTCCTCAAGTTTAAATACAGACTCAAAAGAGAGGTGCAAGAGAAGTTAATCCTGTGACTCTGCAGGCAGCAGCAATTTACAGGTTAAAGTCCTTGTTTCATTTTAATCATGAAGGGTGTTCATTTATTAACATTTACAAAGTATGACGACTTCTCTAGCCTAAAGAGTGGACTAAACTGGATTCTCAGAACGTTCTCAGGGCTAGCAAAAGCAACTATGTTGCACTGAAAACAAAAGTCTTGGACTCTGCCACTTTAATAGTTTTGTGTGTGACTTTGGCAATTCAATTAACCTCTCTGAGCCTCAATTTCTTTTGTAAAGGATATATGGCAACAGGGAGGTTATAATAAAGCACCATATAAATACATAGGTTTAAATTAAGTGCTTTGTGGGAAAAGCCCCAAATAGATTACTACCAAGTATGCAATTTGTTAATACTCATGAAATACCTCACCCTGGCAAAGAGTAGTGAATAAACTAAGGGAATGAATTCAAACAACTTATTGACACTGACAACGAGGGATAAACATGACCACATGACCTCTTAATTTAAGGATACTTAAAGATAATGTTGATACACTTTTTCTTTAAACTAAGATATTAGTTTGGGATGCCTGGGTGGCTCAGTCTGTTGAGCATGTGACTTTTTTTTTTTATAAGTTTTTTTAAAGTTTATATTTGAGAGAGACAGTGTGTGAGCAGGGGAGGGGCAAAGACATGGAAACAGAATCCAAAGCAGGCTTCAGGCTCTGAGCTGTCAGCACAGAATCCATCACGGCACCTGAACTCACAAGCCATGAGATCATGACCTGAGCCGAAGTTGGACGCTTAACCAACTGAGCCACCCAGGTGCCCTGAGCATCTGACTCGGGTCATGATCTCTCTGTTCATGGGTTCGAGCCCTGGATCAGGTTCTACTGGCAGTGTAGAGCCTGCTTGGGATTCTCTCTCCCAATACATACATACATACATACATACATACACAAACAGACTTTTAAAAATAAAAATTAGGGGGGCACCTGGGTGGCCCAGTCGGTTAAGTGTCCCACTTCAGCTCAGGCCATGATCTCATGGTTCAGTTCATGACTTTGAGCCCCCAGTGGGGCTCTCTGCTGTCAGTGAGGAGCCGCTTGGGATCCTCTGTCTTCCTCTCTCTGCCCCTCCCCCACTCATATTCTTTCTCCCTATCTCTCAAAACCAAATAAACACTAAAAAATTAGAATTAAAAAAAATCAAAATTAGGATACTAGTTCAAACTTTGTCTTTAGAAAAAAACCAGTATGTGCCAGCAAGAGGATACAGTTGTCCCCCTGAGGGATTTCTACGCTGATTTCTCAGAGGCATCCTGGGAGGTTATGGAGAAACCAGGGCCCCAGTGGGTAGAGTGCATCAGCTTGTGTAAGACTTTGGGGATCTGAAACACAGAAGGTTCTATAGTCACAAAGCTTGAAAAGCTGTTCAACATCTTGGGTACTTTGGGAGCTAAGTCACAGGGGCCTGAGCTATTATTGTCTCTCAGATTTGTATCTCCTTGATGGCACTACCCCACTCTTGGGAACCATACAGGTATGAGTCACTTTCTGCTACTTAATCCAACAGTTGACCCTTCAGAACGGTTAACTCATAAGAATTTAAGGTTATATCCATGAATTAGGGTGAAGTTCACGGATAAAATATGAAGCCTATGAATCCAAGGTTGCCTACCTCTACCACATATATTAAGGTCCCAACAGGAAATAAGACAACATACTCAAAATAACAAAGGACTGATTTTAAATTTTTTTTTTAACGTTTTTATTCATTTTTGAGACAGAGAGAGACAGAGCATGAATGGGGGAGGGTCAGAGAGAGGGAGACACAGAATCTGAAACAGGCTCCGGGCTCTGAGCTGTCAGCACAGGGGCCCGATGCGGGGCTCGAACTCACGGACCGCGAGATCGTGACCTGAGCCGAAGTCGGCACTCAACCAACTGAGCCACCCAGGCGCCCCAACAAAGGACTGATTTTAAAGTGTGGGCAAGGGATAGGTCAGTAACTGAGGGTAGTAACAGCCTTGGGCCTGAAAGGATAAAGGGAGATAGTGGTTATTTGGAACTGGCAGGAGAGACTGCATTGAGAGGAGCGGTGACCTTTAACCAAAGGGTACAGCTAGGCCCAGGGGACCCCAATGAATGGAACCTGGGCAATCCATATACCGATCCAAGTTTTTTCTCTCCCTCCAATCTCCTGCCAGAGCAGGAATCCAAGTGGAATCCGAAGTGCAGGGAGCCCACTGATGAAATGCATGCAGGATAGCCTCCCAGGATAGAGAAAAAGATATAGAGGGAGTAGAGTAGTCTAGAAGGAAAGATAGAAGCTATCCAGCATCCTAGAGCTGAAGACCCCACCCAGTCTTCACAAGCAAGGTTACCTTTGACTCTCCTTGTTCAAGTATTGCTGGCCAGCAACTTTGTGGAGATGCCTCCTGAATTGGTTCTGGAGCAAACCTGACTTTGAGTTTGCAAAAAAGGCTGAAGTTATGTCACCCCTGTTTCTTAACTATATGCCCAAAGTTAAGTGAGCAAGATCATATTCTGATTCAAGGACGAATTACACAGGAAAGAACACCAATAACAATGTAGGAACTGTAGTTTTATTATTATTTTTTTTAATCAGAGAGCAGGAGTGTGGGAAGGGGCAGAGGGAGAGAGAGAAAGAATCCCAAGTATGCTCCACGCTCAGCACGGAGCTTGACGCAGGGCTTGATCCCACAACCATGGGATCATGACCTGAGCCAAAATTAAGAGTCAAACGCCCAAACCGATGGAGCCACCCAGGTGCCCCAGAACTGTAGTTTTAGAAAGTATATATATTTTTAAAGTTGAGGGACTCTGAGGGACTCTGGGCAGTCACAACTTTTTTTTTTTTAATCTATATTCTGAAGATAATACATATCTTGCAAGATAGGTGTGTTTGTGTGTATGTGAAACGTCTAGCTCAATGGCAGACACGTAGCAAATCATTAATGCATAGAGGGGCACCTGGTTGGCTCAGTCAGTAGAGCATGCGACTTAAAAAAAATTTTTTTTAACGTTTGTTTATTTTTGACAGGAAGACAGCATGAGTGGGGGAGGGGCAGAGAGAGAGGGAGACAAAGGATCCAAAGTAGGCTCCAGGCTCTGAGCTGTCAGCACTGAGCCTGATGTGGGGCTCAAACTCATAGAGTGTGAGATCATGACTTGAGCTGAAGTCAGACATTTAACCGACTAAGCCACCCAGGTGCCTCAAGCATGTGACTCTTGATCTTGGGTTGTGAGTTCAAGTCCCAAGTTGGGTGAAGAGTTAACCAAAAAAACAAAAACAAAAACAAAACACCACCAAAAAAACCCTTAATGCATAGAAGCTGTTATTATTTATAATATTGGCCTCCCTCTCAAACAGCACATTTCTTACAGTAAGAACTTTCTTAAACTTTAGGAGTGGTTATGGGAACAGAGTACAGCCCCACGCTTTGCTCAGGCGTCCCTTATAGTTTTTTTATTTTTTTAACATTTTTAACACATGTAAATTGTCTGCTGGACATGACTATTAACTTCCCAGTTATCTAGTTTCCTTTTTTTTTAAGTTGTCCCCTATAGTCATAACAAACTTAACTCTATCTATCAGACATCTTGCACAAACCGTACATAGCTGTGGTTTTCACTAAGTTGCTCCCACTGCAACTTTCTCTCGTATTTTCTACCTACTGATCTTCTTGGAGTAGAGGGCTCATTTTCACAGAGGAAATCTTAGGAAAGTTGCCGTAATTCATGTTTTTTTCCCATCCTTTAAGAACATTACCCTTCAGAGAACTCCAGGTTCCCATCTCTCCAATTCCCTTCCAACCTTCCCATGCTCCTGATTTCTCACACTAGGATTTGAATTCAGCAAGACTTTTAGTTCTTTGTTTCTCAAACCTCAAGTTCCTGCTCTTTTTCTCTCAGCAGAACAAAGGCTGTATACACATTTATGAGGTACGCTACCAGATGTACCTTATAATTAATATGTACACAGGGTTTTTGACCATACACACACACACACACACACACACACACACACACACATCAAAAAGCAATTACCTACACGCAACCTAGTACATGGTACGTGTTCAATTTCCTGAATACTGACTTGGAGCCTTGCCTTGGAGGTTCTACTTGTTGAACACAGATGCTTATATGTCCTTGGCTTTAATATTATCATCCTTTATTTAAGAAAGGCATCCTTGGGGCTCTGGGGTGGCTCAGTCCGTTAAGTGACTGACTCTTGATTTCTGCTCAGTTCATGATCTCACGGTTGTGAGACTGAGCCCTAGGTTGGGCTGTGAGCTGAGCGTTAGAGGCTGCTTAAGATTCTCTCTCTCGCAACAAACAGGGTTGATGGGGGGGTGGGAGGGAGGGGAGGGTGGGTGATGGGTATTGAGGAGGGCACCGTTTGCGATGAGCACTGGGTGTTGTATGGAAACCAATTTGATAATAAATTTCATATTAAAAAAATAAATAAATAAAAATAAGAGTAAACTTAAAAAAAAAAAAAGATTCTCTTACGCTCTCCCTCTCTCTCTCTCTGATCCTCTCCCTGGCTCTCTCAAATTAAAAAAAAAATTTTTTTTTTGAAGAAAAACAAAAGGCATCCTTTCTGCCAATGGCAGAAGTGAGAACACTGTACCCTGGATGGGGACCCCCTCTAGCCAGCCAGATGGGTGTCTTCAGCCCTGGATACTAGTAGGGGTTGAGCTACAACCAGGATGCTACTTGTATTTACTTAATAAATGTATGCTGTATTGGACTGAGATAGCAAAACAGCACCTTATTAACTAAGAATGGCTGAGAAGCCAGCAGAGCAAATCTATTTCCAAGCCTTCTTGAATCGCATGTCCTCCCTCCACCTCATATCTTCGTGTTGACTTTACTCCCACACAAGGCACAGAGTCATCTCCTTCAGCTCCTGTGCTCTCATCCTGGTTGTTTGCTTCTAGGGAAGGGAGTGGGAGGATGACAGAAGGGAGGAAGACGTAAGTCTAACAAGCCAGTCAAAAGCTCTCTCCATTCTCATTTACCTCCAGTTGCTCTGCCTGTTAAGAATACCAGCTGAGGAGTAGCTACATAAGGAAAATGCATAGGCTGTGAATGGCTTACAAGAGACCCCAACAGGGGAAAGAAGACCCTCCCACACCTTCCCCTGCTCTGCCTTCATTAGCTCAGCTGGACAGAGAACACTTCCTATTGGAATTTATCTGTGATCAGGAACGAGATACAATTTTTGCCCGGGAGATGGAAAAAACTTCAATGACACCCTGAAATGGTAAGACTTTGGCATTTTATTAAGAAACATCTTTACTTTAAATGATAGTACAAAAATTGTATATATAATATAGATCTGTATAGGTACATATACACACAAAGGCTCACCCACACGCACATACACAAAATCCTCCTCATCAAAATCAAACCCTATTAAAATCCTAAATAAAGAGAAGTATATTTAAGCTTTCCTAAAACATACTGTACATAAAGCTGTCAGAAAACCTGAAAAACTGAGGACATTTTCAGAAGAATCTAGGCACCCCACCCACCCTCCTTCTCTTCTCCACTAACATAAATGACCTTGGCAGAAGGACAGTACACAGGACAAAGCCAGAGAAGGGAGCTGCTATCCGTCCTTTACTGTTGATAGACCAAGATGCCTGAAAGCAACTGGGAAGGGAAGCACGAGGTATAGGCTGTGACCTAGATTAACTGTCAAAAACAAACCATTTCAGAATGAACAGAAAATATGTAATAGGGAAGGAGGGGAGTGGAAAGACGAAGGACAAGGCCCAGATATTAGAAACGACCTATTAATTATTAATGCCTGGGAAAGACTCAATGAGATAAGACCAATGGGGTCACAGAAGCAGAAGAAGTTAGAGGGGAAGGGGGAGGAGAGAGAGATAGGAAATCACAACTTCCTGCCACTAACAAGCCAAACTGCTACTGTAGAGTCTAGGAATGTCACCCCACCCACTAATCCTAAAGAAGCTCCAAGAAGAAAAAAAAAAGTACCAGAGGCTCAAAACTACTTAATTCAAATTCACATCCTTCTTGCTCCTGGTCTCTTGTTAAACATATTGGCATGGGAAAGAGAGTACTAAGTCAGAAAATAGTCATCACATAAAATGGAGATCGATAAGAGCCCAGAATAGCATATAGGTGGTCTTGACATATATTCCATTCTGAAGCTCCTTTTCTGGCCATACAGAGATGTCTGCACAAGCAGTAGAGAACAGGAGACCATTCTCCAGTAAATCTGGATAAAAACTGATTCCTATTCAACTTCCGGGAAGAGGTCAGTATCTGCCTGAAGTCCTCCAGCTCTGGAAGTCTATAATGATGTTTGTGAGGAAACAGCCACACACGTTTTCTCAAAATGATGCTTTCTCAAAAGGATGAGATTTCTAAACTGGGAAAGCAGGTATCCTGCACCATGGCCCTTATCCAGGGTTCTTCCTTATACAGAGATGTCAGGGGTTTTACAGGTGCCAGTCAGCACGCCTACCTGCTGCCATAGGAGTGGATACAGGGGCTTGCTCTGCGGAAGGGCGGCTCCCTCTTTACCCTGGACACCACTCTGAGCTGTTTGGCTTACATGGTGCCATCACACCGCACGCTAAACAAATCTCTGTAAAGCCAGAGATTGGTTTTCCCTGGGGCATGACTCCTCAGGTTTCTCATTATGCCTGTTACAGAGTCTCAGAGAAGGGCCAAAAGAAGGCTTTTTCTTCTTCAGCCCCTTTAGTGAAGCCACAAAAACCCTCTCTAATGTGTTTAATGAAATGAAAATATTTCCAGGTTATACCAGGTACTTTAGAGTTGAACCTCAAATAAACAAAGAGAAAAGTGGGAAAATCTATATGTATTTATAAATGTACACAGTGATATGCACCCAACAAAGGAGTATTAAAAATGCCCTGGTCACAGAACCCTCTGGTAAATTCATTTCTCTTACATCAATATAAAGAAGTCATTTTGTATGCCATAGATTTCTAACACTACTGAGCAGACACAAAAATGTTAATAATTCAATGGTAAGGCTGAAGACGGGGGGGAAAGGCAAAGCCAAAAATAACTACACAGAGATCTGACAGAGAAAAAGAACATCTTTTAAGGCTCTGGGTTCAAAAGCCAGAAATCCTAAAGTCAAGTTCTCCCATACTTCCATTAAGAGACCTCAACTCTGGCATTACAATTAAGAGATCCCACAGAGGTAGTGATAGGAAGGGAACGTTCATTTATATATTTATAAGTAATTTCCCTGAAGCCAGGAACAAGAACAGAAATATTAACATTTCTTTCTTTTTCTCTTGGGGGAAGGCTTATGACCAAAATCAAATGTAGAGCCTAAAATTCATATATTAATACTGATATTGTTAAAGCAGCTTTATTTTAAGGTAGGCAATCATCCTAAGTTCCAGGTTTCTCGGCTTAAGCACCAACTCTGAACCACCTGTCTGTTATTTGATTCTCTGTAATCCAATCTTGCCAATAAACCAGGTGAATCCACCAACCCAGAAGAATCTAGCAACATTTTCCCAACATCCATTGCTGATCCAGAAGGATATGCTAAATCATAAAATGGTACTGCCATTAATGCATTTAATATTTAACTTCTAACTACTTCAAGCGATCCTGACCTACCATTCTCTTCAAGGCAATACAAAGTGGAGACGAAATCCTATTTCTTTTCCTTGGGATGCTAAACGGTGTATTTCAAGTAAATAACAACAAATACCTTTTTGCTACCCACCCCTTTCCAGACATTTCTCTTTTCTCTTTCCCTATCCCAACTCCCTATCTCAGAGACCCCATCATCAAAAATGACTTGGACTGTAGTTAAGATTTTTCTAGGTGAGAATGACAGCCTCCTGCAGAAAGAGAATAGTAAGAATTTCTAAACAGTTCCCCAAAGCAGTAAGGAGCTATGCTCAGCAGGGAGTGTTGGATGGCAACTCCCGTCCCCAATCAGAAGCTACCCCAAAGAGTGAGGGGGCTGGGCCTGGATATCATCTGCAGAGTTAACCTCCACCCCCTTAACAGGAAAGGAAAAAAAAAAAAAAAAAGAAAGAATTAAAGTCAATATATACACAAAGAACATTAGGAAATCATAACTAAAATGACCCTCTCTGTTGTTAAGCTAAGGCTCTGAAATGGCACACAATAGCAGCTTATTGTTAGCACCTGGTTCACAAAGGGACTCAGAAAAAAAAAAAAACATCACACACACACACACAAAAAGGATGATTTGGCAGCAGAAGGCACAATTGTCCCCTCACCCTTACCAACGCTCCTCCACTGCGTTTCATCAGCCACCCTCCCCCACCCCCCCCAAACCCAGAGTAATCTCTCAAGTCCCCGGAGAAAACCTAGTTTTATGGTGGCCAGTAGCCAAGACTCATTTCAAAACTGGTATTTTTGCCTATAAGCCTCTACTAGCCAATTCTGTTTGCTAAATCTGGTTTGGGGAGTTATGTTTTCAGTCTATTTTGAGCCCCAAGTGATTCTGCACCTCTGGAAAACTGCAGCAAATTACTTCACTAATCAAGGTAAATAGAGCCATGTTAACTGTCAAGTTTTATTCCAGATTAAAAATGTATGTTTTCCCCATGATCGCTAATTAAGAAAACCGTATTCTAAACAGTCATTCAAATGTTTAACTTGGCACATCTCCCTCTGGTTTCTTCTTCTAATTTACAATAAAGCAAGCAAGCAGGTCGAGAATGATGAGGGCCCAATTTCAAAAGCAGTAACTTCTGTAATGTAACCTCTCCACAACCTCTCTCTCTCCAGCCATCCCCCCTTTCTTTTGAAAAAACTCCAAACTGGCACACGAAGAAAACCCAGCAATGAAACACTTTCCAGTAGTGTCTAGGCAGAGGGAGCAGGCATAGCGGTAGAGAAGGGAGTCAGGCAGACAAAATTATCAGGCTAAAAGTTCTGGCTCCTTACTTTATGACACTGCTGATTTTTACTCCCTTTGCCATCACACACCGAGCACCTATAAGGGACGAAAGCTGTGCGCACGGCCCGACCTTAAGGAAACAGAACAAGTTACTCATCCGAAGTGAAACATAAAATTCCAACAACACCCTCAGCACTCACCTGTCCCCTGACTTCTTTTGCAATTAAGAGAATACCACGTAAACTCCACAGAAAGGCACACTTAGAAAACGCCACACAATTTTATAAAATTAAAAAGTTGATATTAAACCTTGGTATTATATAAATAAGTGTTTGGAAGCAAGTTGTTCTAGCAACAGACTACCCTCCTGATGGTGATTTTATAAAATCCAGACAGAGCAAAGTTTGGATCTCAAGACCAGATTGTTTCATAACCCCACAAGCTCTTTCTGGCCACCTTCCAGCGTTGTGGAAGCACAGCCTGGAGGATTTTGGATTGACATACACTTCTCCCACGTAAACAAGTTCTCTTTCCTTTCCAGTTTTTAAATATTCCATTTCAGTTTCTTAAACTGGCATCTGAATTATGGACACATAATGGATGCAGAGTTAGTGAGGCAATTACCAATTTCTTTTCAGTGAAGTGAGCTCAGGACAGAAGGGAATGCCTGCTCCTTTGGAAGTGGAATAGATCTCTTTCTCTTCCCAAAAGCTTGCTTCTAACCCCCTTCCCAGTTAGTTTCCTTCTCTACCAGGTACACATCGATCTAAGGCATATTATAAGGTCACCTGATGGTACGATTATTAAAGGCCCTGTGTGTGTTCATACTAGGAATGTTATCTTAAAATCTTCTGACAGTCAGTTGTTTAAAAAACAATCAACCAACAATATCCAGCACTCTTTTACCTCTAAGCTTAAAGCAGTGATGATGGGAGCTGGAAATTTGGTCCTTATTCTTTAGGTCCCCCAGAAGAAGTATTCCCCTGATTTGGCTTTGCATTTTCCAGTTGCATAGCAAGCCTTCCTGAGTCCAAGCACTGTGCCCTGCTATAGTTTTCTTCTTTAGGACATCCTTTCTTCTTTAGGACATGATTACACAATGTGAGTCCTCTGTATTTTCTTTTAAAAAGAGGAAAAAGACGGACACAGTCCAAGTTGTGGCCCTCGCATGTTAAGATGAAACAGTTTCTATGGAAACTCCCGCATGCGGCCCTGTCGTCCCTGCGGCCCCCACGGTAACTCCCGCATCTCTCTCTTTCAGCTCTCCCTCTGTAACCACCACGGCATCTACCTCCGCCACCTCTTCGACCACGGTGAAATCAACTCCGTTGGGCTGCTGTCGGGCCATAGCCTCTAGCTTAAGGCGGTACTGTTCTGCCTCCTGCTCTTTCTTTAGGAGCTGGTGTCGGTACTCCTGAGCTCTTCGATTGGCCTCCTGGAGCTGCTGCTGTAGGAGCTCTCTTTCGGTGCCCTCCTGTAAAAGGAAACCACATCACCGCCAGGTAAGAATTCCTGATCCCTGGTCATCCAGAGAGTAGACAAAAATATAAACAAGGGGGGCACCGGGGTGGTTCAGTCAGTTAAGCGTCTGACTTCAGCTCAGGTCATGATCTCACAGTTTGTGAGTTCAAGCTCCACGTCGGGCTCTGTCCTGACAGCTCAGAGCCTGGAGTCTTATTCGGATTCTGTGTCTCCCTCTCTCTCTGCCCCTCCCCCAGTCATGCTCTGTCTCTCTCAATAATAAATAAACATTAAAAAAAAAATTTTTTTAAATATATATATATAAAGAAGGGTCCAGGCCTTCTTCCAAGTTTGCCTTTTGAGTATTTTCTGTCTCTTCTCTCTACCACTCCTAAACACGTTACCTTGCTTTCCTCCCCACTGTTTGTCATCTCTTCTATCCTTGGTTTCTTAGTCAGGGGCAACTTCTCTGCTTCTTCTTCCTCTTCTTCTTCAATTACAGTCTCTTCTGCAACCTGACCAGCAGGTACAGTTAGAACTACAAGCCAAAGGACACCAATTGGAGATAATGAATACATAGTAAAACAAAGAGGTTTTGCCTACTTTCAAGTTTGTTTTTTTTAATTTTTTAAATTTCTTTTGAGAGAGAGAGAGAGAGAGAGAGAGCGAGCACACAAGCAGGGGAAGGGCAGAGAGAGAGGGAGAAAGAATCCCAAGCGGGCTCCACACTGACAGGCGCCTCACTGACTCCTACTGCTTGCTTTAAATTAGAAAATAAACTGCAAGATGTTATCTGAAATCTTATTGTTCATATCTCTTCGGATTTTAGAATCAACAGGTAAAGCACAGCCTTACAGAGAGAAACAGAAAGGATTAGAGAGGCAAATCTGGAAGCCATGCAGTCAACAACTAGGTCTGAGGCTCTTATATAAAGATGTCTCACTCTAGGTTAGAAGCTATGGCTGATAAGCTTACAATTCTTTGTTTTTATTTTGTTTTTTTAAATGTTTGTTTATTTTTGAGAGAGTGGGTGGGAGGGGCAGAGAGAGAGGGAGACACAGAATCTGAAGCAGGATTCCGGCTCTGAGCTCTCAGTACAGAGCTCGATGCAGGGCTCGAACTCACAAATGGTGAGATCATGACCTGAGCCAAGGTCAGATACTTAACCGACTGAGCCCCCAGGTACCCCGCCTTACAATTCTTTAGGAGTGATTTGTCTAAAGAAGGCCTAATGTCTTTACATAAGATTTTTGAGAAACTTCACATGAAAGCAGCTGGCCATTCACTGTATCTAATTTGCTTAGATATTTATAGATAAGTGAGTGAAGGGTTAAAACACACATCCTGTATTACACATCTATCAGTATGGCTAGAATTTTAATAATACCAGATACTGACGAGGATGTAGAAAAACTGGATTATTCATAAATTGCTGGTGGGAATGTAACACTGTACAGTCACTCTAAGAAACAGTTTGGCAGTTTCTTACAAAACTAAACATGCACTTACCATGCAACCCAGCAACTGCACTTTTGGGCATTTATCCCAGAGAACTGAAAATTTATGTTCCCATAAATCCTGTACAGTATTGGTCATAACAGCTTTATTCATAGATAGTCCAAAACTAGCAACACACTTAAATGTCCTTCAATGAGTGGTTAAACTCCATACCATGGATACTACTTAGCAATAAAAAGGAATGAACTACTGATACAAACAGCAACTTGGATAGCTCTTAAGGGAATTATGCTGAGAGAAAAAAACCCAATCTCAAAAAGTTATATATTACATGATTCCATTTATATAATATACTTTTTTAAATTAATTAATTAGTTTAGAGAGAGACAGAGCAAGTGGGAGAGGGGCAGAGAGAGGGAGAGAGAGAGAATGCCAAGCAGACTCCGCACTCTCAGTGTAATGTGGGGCTTGGACTCATGAACTGCGAGACCAAGAGTTGGACGCTTAACTGACTGAGCCACCCAGGCGCCCCTATAATGTTCTTGGAATGACAAAAGTATAGAGGTAGAAAACAAATGAGTTAGTGGTTGCCAGGGGTTAGGAATGGGGTGGGAAGGGAGAGGGCTGTGGACATAAAAGTAGCACAAGGGATCCTTGTGATTGAACTGTGAACAGAGAACAGTCACCACCTGACTGTGGTGGTCCTAGAACAAATCTACACATGTATTATCGTGCATAGAGCTAAGTATATACACAAATTAATGCATATAAAATTGGAAAAATCTCAATAAGGTTGGTAAACTGTATCAATGTCAATTTTCTATGTTAAAGCACTACTGCAAAATGTTACCAATGGGGGAAACTGGGTGATAGGTACCCTCAATTTCTCTGTTTATTTCTTACACTTGTACATAAATCTACAATGATCACAAAATAAAAAAGCTTAAAATTCTATTTAGGTTTTAGGGTACCTTATGATTTTTGTTTAAAACAGAAGATTTACCTAGTTATTTGGTTTGGTTGATTTAAAAATTAGCTTGTGAGGTGCTTGCATGGCTCAGTTGTGAAGCATCTGACTTCAGCTCAGCTTATGATTTCACAGTTTAGGAGTTCAAGTCCCACACTGGGTGAGCTGGAGCCACACTTCGGGTAAAACACGAGCCCTGTTTTGGGTGAGCCCTGCTTCTCTCTCTCTCTCTCTTTCTCTCTCATCCTCTCTCCCTCTCTGCCTCTCGTGAGATTCTCTCTCTCTCTGCCCACACTCTCTCACTTGTGCTCCCCCATCTCTCTCAAAGAAGTAAAATAAAATAAAATAAAAATTAGCTTGTATTCTGTGGGTACTCATCAATTGATGGCAATAGAAAACAGCTTAGATATCAGCTAAGTGGAAAAGGAACTTTAGTCTGGGTTTTAAAACTTTCTGCAGATAATTCACAAAATCTCAGCTGTCCTTCTGTCCTTCTGTGTGCCTGGTTAATACATTTGTAAAAAGCAGTGTAGTTCATCCAGGCAAAACCTCAATTTTTTTCTCTTTGAAACAACTCCATTCTCATTTATTTAACTCCATTATAAGCAGAGTCTCTTACCTACCCAATGAAGCCCCCAAAGCATTAAATGATAATTATGTTCACAAAAACATCAATATTTCCAAATAAAACCATTAAGAATTTATGATACCAAAACTTGGATTATAAAGGTTTAATTCCTACTCTTTCTTCCTATATTGCAAAGATCCACCAATTTAAAGTTTGAAAATTATAAAATCCCCATCATTATTAGGCCAAGTGAAAATTTTGGTGACTCAAATTCAATAAACCAACCCTCCTCTTTTCAAACTCCAATTTAAAAAAAATTTTTTTTAAATGTTTATTTATTTTTGAGAGAGAGATAGAGTGTGAGCGGGGGAAGGGCAGAGAGAGAGGGAGACATAGAATCTGAAGCCGGCTCCAGGCTCTGAGCTATTAGCACAGAGCCTGATATGGGGCTCGAACTCACAAACCGTGAAATCATGACCTGAGCTGAAGTAGGATGCTTAAGCAACTGAGCCACCCAGGAACCCCCATTTTTCTTTTTTTTAAAGTAGGCTTCACTCCCAGCACAGAGCCCATTGTGGGGCTTGAACTCACGACCCTGCGATCAAGAGTCTGACGCTCAACTGACTGAGCCCCTAAACTCCAATATTTTTAAAGAATGAAGTTGTGTGATTAGTTTCTTTCTTTTCAAAAAATAATTTACAGATGTATTTCTTGAATAAGTAATACATTCACATGGTTCAAAAACTAAAACTATAAGAGTATATATAGTGAAAAGCCTCCCATCCATCCCCATGTACTGTCTCAGCAGGCAACCAACGTTTTCAATGTTATTCTTGAATGTTCTTCCAGAGATGGTCTAAGTCTACGAATATATTAGCAAAAATACATATATCGCTCTCTTTTTAAAAAATACAAATGCAGCATATTCTATACTGTCCTGCATCTTGCTCTTGTAACTTCACAATATAGTTTAGAGATAAGATCATGCTAGTATATAAGGCATTTCCTCATTGTTTTTAAATAGCTGCATACTATTTCAAAGTGTGGGTATAACAATTTCTTTATCCAGTTCCCTATTGATGTATACTTAGGTTGTTTTAATTTTTCATTTTCATTAAAAAATTTTTTTATTTAGGGGCATCTGGATAGCTCAGTTGGTTAAGCCTCCAACTCTTGATTTTGGCTCAGGTCATCATATCGTGGGTTGTGATCAAGCCCCAAGTTGGGCTCTGTGCTGACAAAGTGGAACCTGCTTGGGATTCTCTCTCTCCCTCTCTCTGCCCCTTCCCCACTTGTGCTCTCTCTCAAAATAAATAAATGAACATTAAAAAAATAAATAAATAAATAAATAAATAAATAAATTTATTTTTATTTAGGGGCACTTGGGTGGGTCAGTTGGTTAAGCATCCAACTCTTTTTTTTTTATGTAAATAATTATTTATTTTGACAGAGAGAGCACATGGGGGAAGGGCAGAGAGAGGGGGAGAGAGAATCCCAAGTAGGCTCCACACTGTGCGCAGAGCCTGACTTGGGCTCGATCCGATGAACTGTGAGATCATGACCCAAGCCAAAACCAGGAGTGAAAGTGACTGAGCTACCCATTTGCCCCAAGCATCTGACTCTTGATCTCAGCTCAGGTCTTGATCTAAGGATTGTGAGCTCAAGCCCCGTGTTGGGCTCTGTGCTAGGTGCGAAGCCTAATTTAAAAAGAAAAAAAAAAAAAGAAAAAATGTTTTATTTGAGTATAGATGACACATAATGTTACATCAGTTTCAGGTGTACAACACAGTGATTCAACTTTTCTATGCATTACGTTATGCTCACCACAAATATAGCTACCATCAAATTAGGTTCTTTTTAATCTTTGATGATTATAAATAATGCTGTAATTAATAACTTAGTATATATTTCACTTGTGTGTGTGAATATAAATTCTTAGAAAACAACTTTTTAGCCAAAAGGTATGTGTATCTAATACTGACAGATATTGCAAACTGTTCTTTAGAGAATACATTAATTTACACTCTAACCAGTGATTTTTTTTTTTTTTTAAGATCAAGTATTCTCTATACCCAACATGGGGCTCAAAGTTACAACTCCGAGATCAAGAGTCCCATGCTCCACCAACTGAGTCAGCCAGTGATTTATAAGAGTGTTTATTTTGGGGCGCCTGGGTGGCTCAGTCGGTTAGGCATCTTGACTTTGGCTCAGGTCATGATCTCACGGTTTGTGAGTTTGAGCCCCACATTGGGCTCTGTGCTGTCATTGCAGAGCCCACTTCGATCCTCTATCTCCCTTGCTCTATGCCCCTCCCCTGCTCACGCCCCCACTCTCAAAATAAACATTAAAAAAAAAAATTAAAAAGTGCCTAGTTCCCCACACTTTTGACAATACAGTATAATAATGGTATCTCAGTACAATGTTAAATTGCATTTCTCTTGCTATATATGAAATAGGTTGAACACATTTCCATATTTTAAGACCTATTAGTATTTTCTATGAACTACTGGTTCATATTATTTCCTCTTTTCTATCAGATTATTGGCTTTTACTCACAAGTTTTATATATATTAGGGAAACCAGGCTTTCCCAGCCTGATTTCTGTTTCTTTTTCTATCTTGGAGCATCTTTGCCCCATCTGGCATTCTGCTAGTCCCACTACTTGCTTTAATGCCTCATTTTCAGAAGAATGTGGAGTGTGTAAAATATCTTTTAATACACACTTGCCTAAATGGGATAACTCACCTTGCTGTCCATCTTGCACAGTTACAATAAATGGCTGGCCAATGCTTCCGGCAGGGACTGCAGTTTGAATATTACCCAGAGGGACTCCATCAGTCACTATGGTGATGACCCTTTGGCCTCCACTCCCCACCACTTGCTGGATTGATGAGTCAACGGAATCTCCCTCTATGATTTCCTCTGAATTAGCTAGAGATGACAAAAGTGAATTTGAAATTTCAGCTTTTTAAAAAACAGGAGTTTAACAATTTCAGCCTCCTTGAAATTGATAATAAATATCAGGGATAGGAAAACTTAAAAAAAGAAGTTAGATTCAACAGTTTCTAAAGCAAGCTTTTGTGAACAATGCTAAGTCAGAGGAGAAAAGAAAATAGTGAATGCTTTAGAACAGTATTTTCTAAAATGTCTTCATTGAGATGTTAATAGCTTTCACTAAGGATGGGCCCTATGCAGAAATGTATTTTCAAAATGCCAGTTTAAATATGCTTAAATTTTTTGTTTGTTTTGTAAGAAGTATTAGAAACCCCAACAGGCTAATGAGCACTGTGATTCTCCAATAGGGGTAAGATATGCTGAGTTTCCCCAGCGTATCTGATCATGGAATTCTTTTCTCAGAAAGCATCTTGAAAGTCTAAATAAATCTATGGAACTTAGAAAAATAATTATAAATTAGAGTATATCTATTTCTGTAAGAAAATGGAGGTATTTAATAGTGAATTAACAATAATAAGTAGTCAAAGCACTGAAGAGGTCTGATAGACACAAATGGTAGGTGGCGGGGCGCCTGGGTGGCTCAGTCGGTTAAGCGGCCGACTTCGGCTCAGGTCATGATCTCACGGTCCGTGGGTTCGAGCCCCGCGTCAGGCTCTGTGCTGACAGCTCAGAGCCTGGAGCCTGTTTCAGATTCTGTGTCTCCCTCTCTCTCTGCCCCTCCCCTGTTCATGCTCTGTCTCTCTCTGTCTCAAAAATAAATAAATGTTAAAAAAAAAAAAAAAAAAATTAAAAAAAAAAAAAACAAAAAAAAACAAATGGTAGGTGGCTTCTCCCATCTGACAGATAAACAATAATATTAATAGCAACTAACACCAACTACTTACAGCGTAGCCCCAGGTACCTTTCTAAGAGCTTTATATATATTATGTTAAATCAAGATATTCATGGGGCACCTGGGTGGCTCAGTCAGTTAAGCACCCAACTTCGGCTCACATCATGATCTCACGGTTTGGTTCGTGGGTTCAAGCCCCATATCAGGCTTTGTGCAGACAGTGCAGAGCCTGCTTCGGATCCTCTCTCTACCACTCCCCCACTCACACTCACATGCTCTCTCTTAAAATTAAACAAAAGGATGCCTGGGTGGCTCAGTCGGTTGAGCGTCAGATTTTGGCTCAGGTCATGATCTCACAGTTTGTGGGTCCAAGCCCCACATCGGGCTCTGTGCTGACAGCTTGCTCAGAGCCTGGAGCCTGCTTCAGATTCTGTGTCTCCTTTTCTCTCCGCCCCTCCCCTGCTCACACTGTCTCTCAAAAGTAAATAAATGTAAAAAAAATAATAATAATAAAAATTAAAAAATGTTAAAAAAATTTTAATGTGTATTTATTTCTGAGAGAGAGAGAGAGACAAAGCGTGAGTGGGGGAAGAGCAGAGAGAGAAGGAGACACAGAATCTGAAGCAGGCTCCAGGCTCTGAGCAATCAGTACAGAGCCCGACGTGGTGCTTGAACCCATGAACTGTGATATCATGACCTAAGCTGAAGTTGGTTGCTTAACCAACTGAGCCACCCAGGTGCCCCAAAATAAATAACTGTTTAAAAAAATGGCTAAGATGGTAAAATTTAGGGGCACCTAGGTGGCTCAGTCAGTTGAAATCTGACTTTGGCTCAGGTTCTGATCTCATGGTTTAAGAGTTCAAGCCCCGTGTAGGGCTCTGTACTGATGGCTCTATGCTGACGGTTCGGAGCCTGCTTTGGATTGTCTGTCTCCCTCTCTCTCTGCCCCATGCGCTCTCTCTCAAAAATAAATAAATAAACACTTAAACAAAATTAAAATTCAGTTTGGTAATTAAAAAGCAGGGGGGGGGGGGCGTTGCGCCTGGCTGGCTCAGTCAGAAAAGCATGACTCTTGATCTTGGGGTCGTGAGTTTGAGCCCCACATTGGGTGTAGAGATTACTTAAATAAATAAAACTTAAAAAAAAAAAAAAAGGTTTTCAGTTTGGTTAGTCAATATCCCCAGTAACTATTAGGGAAAAGAGTTCTTACCACTATGGAATTTCTTTATCTAAAGAGTCTAAGGTAAATTTTGCACTAAATGGGGTATGGACTATCCACACGAAACACATTCAGGTGGTTAAATGGAAATAGAGCATTCACATCTCTTAAAAACAAAACACAGTTAAATGTTATAGCTGAAAGAACCTCAACAGATAATCTGATCCAACCATCCAACCTCAGCCAGAAGTGAGGAGACTGAGACCTGGAGAAGTTAAGTAATTTATTCAGTCAAAAAGCGAATCAAGGGCGCCTGGGTGGCTCAGTTGGTTAAGTGTCCCACTTCGGCTCAGGTCATGATCTCAAGGTTTGTGGGTTCAAGCCCTGGGTTGGGCTCTGTGCCAACAGCTCAGAGCCTGGAGCCTGCATCCAATTCTGTGTCTCCCTCTCTCCCTCTGCCCCTCCCCCCGCTCATGCTCTGTCTCTCAAAAATAAACATCAAAAAAAAATTTTTTAAAAAGCAAATAAAAATAACAAACACAAGTTAAATATATTGTTTTTCCCTTTGCCATGGCACTCACTCATACATGTGTGAATGGAGATCTTTATGATTGCTGCCAGTCGGAAAAATAGGATTGGAGGAATGTTCTCACACCCAAATGTCAATGGCAGAAAGAAATCAGAACAATCTGCCTTCATTTATAATGGAGCAGACTCTGCCAGAGGGCTCCAGAAAGATTCCTACATGACTATTTAGCCCTACCTATGACTATTTGCCCCTACCTATATGGAGCTCTAAGCCTTTTCCCCATAGACTACTGGCTCCCACTAAGTGACTTGAAACCTCTTTATTTTAAATATCAGAAGGGCACTATACAGCGTATGTCACCCCAACTCTATTAGAAATGCCAAAATATGGGGGTGTCTCGGTGGCTCAGTCAGTTAAGCATATGACTTCGGCTCAGGTCATGATCCCACAGTTTGAGTTTGAGCCCTGCACTGGGCTTTGTGCTGACACAGAGCTTCAGATTCTGTGTCTCCCTCTCTCCCTGCCCCTCCCCACTCATGCTCTGTCTCTCTCTCTCTCTCTCCCAAAAATAAGTAAACATTAAAAACAATTAAAAAAAAAAAAGAAGTGCCAAAATATGATCTCCAGTGAAAATAAAAGGAAGCCACCCTGAAGTACCCAGGATATGACGAGAGAGGTAGCAGTCCTATGTATTTTGACACTTTTATAAACACAACATATCGAAGCTGCTATTTTGAATCATCCTATGATAGCATCAGTCAAAACATAACATAAAGTATTTCCCAAATAATCTTCTAATAGAAGACTAAACACTTCAATCTGAAGCAACTGGAGTCAGGGCAAACAAACTTGAAACTGCAAAAATACAAAGAAATTAACTTAGACATTCTATAAGATTATTCAGCCATCTGATTATACTACTTAGTCATTTTTCTTTCTGATGCTCAATGACTCTACATGCCTCTTTCCTAGATTTATCTAATTTACTTCATGCAAATTAAATCTGCTGGAAATGTGAAAACAGAAAGAAGAAATGGTGATTCAGGGTGTCTGGGTGGCTTGGTCAGTTAAGTGTCCGATTCTTGGTTTCAGCTTAAGTCATGATCTCACAGTTCATGAGATCGAGCCTCTTGTTAGGCTCTGTGCTGACAGCACAGGGCTTGCTTGGGATTATCTTTCCCCCTCCCTTGATGCCCCTCCCTCTCTCTCCCAAAATCAATGAATAAATTTAGAAACAAAGAAGAAATGGTGATTTGCCCAGCAGATATCCCTTACCTACCTGTGGCTCTGTGGGAGTTGGAGAGGGGGGCTGAGGCCTCAGCAAGAGCTGCAAGGGTGGCCAGCACCGAGGTGGTGGAATTTGCCAAGTGTGCTGTTGAGGAGGCATGGGGGTCACCTATTTTGGTAAAAAAGGCAAATGAGGTCTGGTGTAGAAAATAAATGGAGATGAACTAAAAATGGCTTTTATTATCTGGGGTACCCGGGTGGCTCAGTTGGTTAAGCATCTGACTCTTGGTTTCAGCTCAGGTCATAAACTCAAGGTTTGTGGGTTCGAGCCCCGGGTTGGGCTCTGTGCTGACAGTGTGGTGCCTGCTTGGGATTCTCTCTCTCCCTCTCTCTGTCCCTTTCCTGCTTTCTCTCTCTCTCTCTCTCTCTCTCAAAATAAATAAACATTTTAAAAAATGGCTTTTATTAAATCAAAACCTCAGCTTTTCCTTCCTTTTGCTCTCCCATACAAACTGATATAAACCAATGATTGTGGTATTAACAGTTTGGAAGGTTTAGAAAAGTTTTTCCTTTAAAGGGGATTAAGGTAATATGCTTGGTACAGGGCCACTACATTCCCCACATTTGCTCATTCTCTTGGCACTGCCAGTGCTGAGCGTTAGTAGCCGGCAGCCCAAGAGTGCCGCCCACTCACTCGGCTGGCTGTACAGAGCTCTGCTTGGCAGCAGGTGGTAAGGACACAGAGTATGACTTACCCTAAACTATTGCTGCTGTGGGAAGAGGCTCTGCCTGGGCTTTACTTAACCACACTGCATCTATCCATCAGCTAGACAGGTGAGAAAGCATAGCACTGACCTCTACTGCAGGAACAGTTAAAAACCTGACACTTCACTTACTGAATGTCAAACAGTAGTACGACCAGTTTGTGCTAAAAACAATTACTTACTTATCTCATGATGCACTTAAAAAAACAACTATGTTTATAACCTTGTATTCTTATTTCTGTGTGCTATTCTTACAACTACGCTCCAGGAAGAAAGTGCATTAGACCGGGCAACAGCCATGCCTAACTTTATTTACCAAAACTATTACTGAGGTGCCTGGGTGGCTCAGTCTGTTGAGCATCCAACTCTTGACTATGGCTCAGGTCATGATCAAGACACACATCGGGCTCTGTGCTGACAGCACGGGGCCTTCTTGGGATTCTCTCTCTCTCTGCCCCTCCCTGGCTCATGTTTATGTTAAAAAATAAACATTAAAAAAAAGTATGACTTCACAGTTTTGCATAAATCTAACTTTTATAAAATAAATTGCATTTCACTGTCTTTCATTATAACTTCAAAGATACTTTTGTGTCAGTTGTGAATTTATTGCTTCTCAGCTCCAAATCCACCCTGTTTTGCCTTGCCTTGTCATACTTAAGCTGGACCCTTATCAATATTTCTTGACAATTAGCATGAAACTACGTTTTGTCATACAGAAGGAGTGTCTGCTCCCTAAATTGGCTATTCTGGTATTCTTTAGAGTTCTCCTCATATCTTAGTAGTCAACCACTATTATTAATAATTTTTGTAAGTTATACATACATTTAGATATATTCAAATTATGTTATATATTATGAAAAAATTATACAACTTGCCATGTAGTTTAGTCTCCTAACTGGGCTCTGATTGTTTTATTTAAAAAATATTTATTTATTTTGAGAAAGAGAGTGGGAGAGGGGTAGGGAGAGAATCCCAAGCAGGCTCTCACTGTCAGCGCAGAGCCTGATGTGGGGCTCAATCTCACGAACCATGAGATCATGACCTGAGCCAAAAGCAAGAGTCAGATGCTCAATGGACTGAGCCACCTAGGTGACCCAGATACACTTACCCACTTTTTAAATGTACTCTTAATTTTCTTTAAGATTTTAAGTAATCTCTACACCCAATGTGGGGATGGAACTTGCAACCCCGAGACCAACAGTCACATGCTCTACTGAATGAGCCAGCTAGGAGTCCCAATACTTTTTAAATAATGTTTTTTAATGTTTTATTTATTTTTGAAAGAGTTCAAACAGAGGAGGGGAAGAAAGAGAGGGAGACAAGTATCTAAAGTGGGCTCTGTCCTGACAGCAGCGAGCCCGATGTGGGGGTCAAACTCACAAATCATGAGATCGTGACCAAAGTTGGACACTCAACTGACTGAGCCACCCAGGTGCCCCTTCAATGAACTCTTGATTTTTATGTTTTCTCACTACCTATGCTTAAAGATTCTTTCCAGCCTTTTGTCTATCAAAATGCCAGTTAACTGTAAAATAAAGAAATTCCTATTTAACACTCTTTGTAATAAATCCTTCCACAGAGCAAAGGATCCTTTCCTGATATGATTAATGTAGGTAATTTAACTGGTTTATAAATTTAAATTTCAGAAGATTTGCCTTAAAAAGGTGGATTTCTGGGGCACCTGGGTGGCTCAGTAGGTTGGGCGACCAACTTCGGCTCAGGTCATGATCTCACGATTTGTGGGTTCGAGCCCTGCATCGGGCTCTATACTGACAGCTCAGAGCCTGGAGCCTGCTTTGGATTCTGTGTCTCCCTCTCCTCCTTGTGCTCTGTCTCTCTCTGTCTCTCAAAAATAAATAAACGTTAAAATTAAAAAAAAAAAAAAAAAAGGTGGGTTTCTTGTATAGTACTCTTAATAGCTACAAATTATCTTCTTTTTAAGTAGGCTCCATGTCCAGCACTGAGTCCAGTGCGGGGCTTGAACTCATCACCCTGAGATCAAAACCTAAACTAAGGTCAAGCATCAGACACTTAACTGACTGAGGCACCCAGATGCCCCCAAACTATCTTCTTTTAAGTTTATTTATTTTTTTAGTAATCTCTGCATCCAATTTGGGGCAAAAACTCATAACCCTGAGATCAAGAGTTGCATGCTCTACCGACTGAGCTAGCTGGGCGCCCCAGCTACAAATGATCTTACTCAAAGCTTTTGGATGACGACGGTGGCAGTGGTTGATTAGGGTGGAGATAGTGATGATAACCCTGTTTTATTCTAATTCTTTGATAAAATATGCAGGGAACCAAACAGTCTGAGTGGAACACAGAGTGCCTGACCTCCAGAAAGGAATCTATGTCTATCCCATGACTTCATGCAGAGCAAGATCCAGCTATATTCTCTAATGTTCCTACTAAATTCATGCTTTTCCCATCACTCAACTTATCATACCAAACACTGACATAAGAAGTCACAGATGAGGGGGTGCCCGGGTTGCTCAGTTGGTTAAGCATCTGACTTTGGCTCAGGTCATGATCTCATGGTTCGTGAGTTCGAGCCCCACGTTGAGTTCTGTGCTGACAGCTCAGAGCCTGGAGCCTACTTTGGATTCTGTCTCTGTCTCTCTCTCCTCCTCCCCCACTTGCACTCTGTCTCTCTCTGTCTCTCTCTCTCTCTCAAAAATAAATAAATATTAAAAAAAAAAAAAAAACCTCACCAATGACACAAGGAACAATTTTTAGATATATATACAGTAACACCTAGAATTGTAAGTTGTTCTGTGAGTGTTCCACAAGACCAGCAAACATATCTAATAAATTTTCACTTGATAAACAAGTGATGTCTTGCAATACGAGTAGTATGTGACACCAAACATCACATGATCACAACTGAGCCAATGGGTCTCCTCTCTCCTCTCTTTCTCACAGCAGCATTGTGGGTGATTGTCTCCCATGCTTGGATGCTTGGTCTCAGGGGCAGTATTTGGCAGAAATCAATGATATTTCAGAATGTTGGAAGGTGCCCACAACTGGCACTAGTGTATTTTTTGTCACTTCCAAGCACTTATAGACAGTCCTTTGCTTTTTCGTACAAGAGTAAGCTTAGGAATGCTTTGCTTCATTCTAGGTCAGGCTGCCTGCAGATATGGACCTTTTCCTCTGCTGCCTTATTGCCAGTTACATTAAATACAGTAACGAAGAGTTTATGAATACTGTATTGTTGTCAACATCTGTGCAAACATATACAATGGCCCTCATGCAGGAAAAGATTCCACTGAGCCAATGGAAAGCAGTGATTCCATTAGTGATAGTGATAGTGATTTCGTCCTACAAAATAACCTCTTCTCTCTCTTGTCTCCCTCACACCAGCCATGAAGATTTTCAAAGGGAAGTGCAGGTTAATGTGTTTATTCTTCTTTATATTTTGTTTTATTTATTAATATTTTATAAATACTATTGTTTATATTATTTTATCTGTTTATATTATTTTATTGATAAAATATATAAATATTTTCTTTATTAATTTGTATTACAGTATTATAATAATTTTTATATGCATATTTTGGGGTTGTAGAATGAATCATCTGAGTTTCCAGTTTTGTTTTTCGTTTTTTTTTAATGTTTATTTTTGAGAGATAGAGAAAGACAGAGCATGAGCAAGGGAGGGGCAGAGAGAGAGGGAGACACAGCATCCAAAGCAGGCTCCAGGCTCTGAGCTGTCAGCACAGAGCCTGACATGGGGCTTGAACCCATGAACCGCAAAATCATGACCTGAGCTGAAGTCGGACACTTAACCGACTGAGCCACCCAGGCGCCCCTCCAATATTTCTTATGGGGAAATTCACTTTGATATACAAGTGCTTTGGATTATAAGCGTGTTTAGGGAACAAATTATGCTTGCAAACCAAGGTTTTACTGTGTGTGTGTGTATATATATATCTCCCTCGAGGAGGGTAGAATGTATATGGCAATAAGTTACTAGCAATCCAAAAACAAAGTTGTTATTATTTTACCACAGTTAAAACACACACACACACACACACACACACAGACAGACACACACACACACACACACACACACACACACACACACACACACAGCTGTTATAATTAAAGTTCAAGTAGGCCAAACCTCAGATAGGTCACTCAGCTAAAGTAGAAGAGCTAGGTAAAACTACTTTTGAGAAAGTATTATATACTTTTCAGTACATGATGATACCAGGCTAAGGGTGTTCTCCCTTTGATTACTAACTCACCTAACTCCACTCAACAGCAAAATGAAGAAAGAACATTTGTGAGAAATTGGGTTTAGTATTCTGACATGCACAGTTGAAACTGAAAAGAGATGATACCAATGATCTCCTCAGACTTATCCCAGTGAATTCTAGAAAAACAAGGTACTTTACTGTTAAACAATATTGCTTCCTTCTCCTCAATATAAGACCCAACATCAAATAAAGTAAAATGTGCATGGATGCTGTTGTTTTGAAATGAAATGACATTATCAGTGAAGACTCTTGTTACCAATTCAGAATGTGGCTTCGACAAACTCTATGTCACCACTTAGGGGAGTGTGCTATGGTAAGCTAGGCAATTTCAATGAGTTGGTGAAAACTAGATCCAGAAAAACTACATAACTTGCCCACATCACACAGGTAGTAAATGTCAGAGCCCAGATTAGAATGCAATTCATTACATCCCAAAGCCTGTACTCCTTATGAACTAATACAAGATATTTATATTTGACTTTGGAGTGCATCTTATGATCCTACAGAAATAGGAAATTCATCTCCATAACTTTGTTTTGCCCTGGTTAATGTTTAATTTAGTCTAGCTGCCTTTTTGAATGGCTGCAGTTTGATGGTAGCACTGATGATCAGTGATATCTTTAGTCACAAATGGAAAAATGAAAGCAAGCTTTATAATCTGAATTTTATCAAAAATATCCATCAAAATGATAATTCTAGGATAATGTCAGTTAATTCTTCTTGTGTATGTGTGGTAGCCCCTCCCTTTCAGTTAATTCTTAAAAATATTACTGGATGAAAAAAATATCACTGGACGATGGGAAATAAGAAGCCACCCACCATTCGGGAAAAGAAAATCCTTTAACCCAGTTGAGTAATACAACCTGAATTTGTCTTATAACTTTTCTCATCTCTTTTATCTGCACTGATTATCTCCCCTGAAGGGGAAGAGCTAGGTAGAATCGTTTCATGCGTAAGACGACACTGGAGAGATCAGGTCTATTATGTAACGGTTTAGCAATCTCAATTTGTGGTCAGCAACATACAGAAGAGAGAAACGATAGGTCTGCTAAAAGCAACATGACGAGCACAATAGAGGCCCATGGGAAACAAGGCTAAGAAGCTCTATTCTAAATGTCTTCAACTTTGCTTATCATTTCAGGTCAGGGTCTGAAGAATTTCAATAATTAGATTACCAACTCTAGTTCCTTTCACATATTTGTGAACATATAACTTAACTAGCTTCTTTTTTTAAATTTTTTTTAAAGTTTATTTATTTATTTCGAGACAGAGAGAGAGCAGAGGAGGGGCAGAGAGAGGGGGAGAGAGAGAAAGAGAGAATCTCAAGCAGGCTCCACATCATCAGCACGGAGCCCGGTGCGGGGCTTGAACCCATGAAACGTGAGATCATGATCTGAGCCTTACCTGACTGAGCCACCCAGGCACCCCTAACTTTACCAGCTTCTAAAGACTTTTGGATTATAAAGGCATTTGTTCTAATCACTGTGGCCTGAACCACAACAAATCCAAAAAGCTGTGAATATTCTGATTATATGTATACTTATTTTTAAGCTAAACCTTTTGAATCATCCGGCTGAAAGAAAAGCACAGTGATTTTAAATGATAGTCGATGGCCTACAAAATGAAGGTCTCTACTGCCCCCCTGAGGGCATAACTGAATTAACTTTCATTGAGAAGTTACATTTTCATTTAATACTATTACTGAAGTCCTGCTATAAAATGGAAATACAAATCTCACTCGAAGTCTCACAACCACCTCATAAAGTATGTATTATTATATCCCAATTTTGTAGATAAGTAAAGAAGGCTTAGACAAAGGTTTTCCCAAGGTCAAGCATGTAGTCAATAAATCAGTATTTGAATGCAGTTCTAAATGTAAAATTCTATGCATATCATGTATATGCTTGTTTCTTTTTGCCACACTGCCTTTCCATAATAATACTTCATTCATGGTCTTCCTTTGATATTATATAAACTTAACTAGGAATACAATGTCCTTTTTTTTTTAATTTTAAAAATGTTTATTTATTTTTGAGAGAGAGAGAGAGAGAGAGAGAGAGAGAGTAAGTAGGGGAGGGGCAGAGAGAGAGGGAGACACAGAATCTGAAGCAGACCCCAGGCTCTGAGCTGTTAGCACAGAGCCCGATGTAGGGCTCAAACCCACAAACCATGAGATCATGACCTGAACCAAAGTTGGATGCTTTACTGACTGAGACACCCTGGCACCCCGCAATGTCTTATTTTTAAATGAAAGTCAGAAACAGAAAAAGAAACCAAGTCAGTTGGAAAATTTATTTAAATGAAGACACAAGTCCCCTCACTGTAAAACAAATATATGTAAGGAAATGTTGAAAATAGCTCAAATTGCTTTTTATTTTTATTTTTTTAATGTTTATTTTTGAAAGAGAGAGAGATAGAGACAGAGCAGGGGAGGGGCAGAGAGAGAGGGAGAAACAGAATTCAAAGCAGGCTCCCGGCTCTGAGCTGTCAGCACAGAGCCTGATGCAGGGCTCAAACTCACGAACCGTGAGATCATGACCTGAGCCGAAGTTGGACACAACCGACTGAGCCATCCAGACACCCCTCAAATTGATTTGTCTTTTTAAAAATGTTTATTTATATTTGGTTTTGGAAAGAGCAAGTGGGGGAGGGGCAGAGAGAGCAGGAGAGACAGAGAATCCCAAGCAGGCTCTGTACTGTAGGTGCAGAACCCGATGTGGGGCTTGAACTCATGAACTGTGAGATCACGACCTGAGCCAAAATCAAGAGTCAGACACTTAACCAACTGAACTACCCAGGCACCCCTATTTGTTTTAGATGGATGTTTTTGTTAAAAACATAAGGATCTCAAAAGATGCTTTTCTCTATTTTGTTGTTACATATGTTCCCAAGATTGCAAACTGAAGCTCTTACACTTTATTCAAATAATCACATGTACCTCTTTTATAGCAGCACTCCAACACCTATTTATGTTTATTCTGGTTTATTTGTCACATTTTAGACTATGGTACTTAACTGTTTTCCCTAATGGTACCATGCTGAAATACCCTTATATTTTCATTTTGTGGTTACATATAACCCTTCCACAGATTAATCTGTAAACTATTTTACTTTTAATACAGTAAGCAGTCATGTATAATCCCTGTGTATGATCTTCCCTTCCCCAAGAAAGAAAAAGTGCATTAGCTTTAAAATTTATTATAAATCTTCTATTTGTTACATATTTCAACAAAGGACAGGCTATCCATTCATCTCATAGGAAAAACAGGGGCTGTGTTAATTTCAAGTCTAAAATAAATGCCATGTTATCAAGATATTACCTGAGGTTGTTTTGGTGTTGGTTGAAGAAACAAGGCTGGCGAGGTTGACAACTTCTCCAGATGTGAAGATGAATGGGGTGGCCACAGTCACAGGGTTGGCTCTCTCGGGATGAGCATTCACCTGATTCTGCATCGCTTCCTACAAAGCAAGTCAGGATAGTTCAAAGTCAGAGCTCGTTAGCTTTAGTTATACAGTCACTGAGCAGCCGCTGCACCCCAGTGCCCTGTGGAGCAGAACTAGTTGTGGCACACAATGTCCCAGGGAGCTCAAAGTTCTCATTAAGACTACTGGTTTTGTTTTGTTTTTCCAGACCAGGGCAACAAAGATGTTAGGTTGCTTTCCCAAGTTTATTTCTAATTTTAAAAAAAGAAGTGTTATTATTTGCAAAAAAGTGTATTACTTGTAAAAACTTCTAGACAATTCACTTTACCTGTCTGGATCTTGTTTTTTATTTGGAAAATGAGGGAAGTGGCCTAAAAAGTAATTTGCAGCTCTAAAACTCTACGATCAATTAATTATGTACAAGTCAATGCGCTAGCAAGAGATCCCTACAGCAAATCTACAGAGAACAATATTCTCCAGAGTTTTGTCCAACTACTTGTTCCACTCTGCCAGTGAAGAAATTCCTAAGAGAATATATAACAAGCAAATAAATGAGTGCCAGATTTTAAAGTCTAGTGCCATACCTGCACTTTTGCTTCCAGGGGTATTTGTACAATTTAGGTGTAAAGATGCTTATCTAATTTTCTAACTTTCAGAAGCAGTTTTCTACAAGCATAGTATCTACTTCAAAAGTCCAGTTATGAAAGAGCTCTAAATAAGGAATTAAAGTTGAAGAGTACAACCAGTCTATAGGGAACCATCTGCCAGGAAAAACAGACCCCTGAAAATGCAACAGAAATGGCTATTTTTTACATATAATTATCCCTATGACCAATAGCTTCAGGTGAAACAGATTATCCATTCTCTGCTTACTGTTAAATTCCTTCTTGAATCTGCTTCTTCTTCTATACTCCACTATTGTTTCCTTAATTCAAGCCCCTACTGGCCCTTCCCTGGCCTAATGAAAGTCACATTGAGTATCTTTTCTCTCAGGTCTGTGTACCACACTCCAAATGATCATCTTTAAAAAAAAAAAAAAAAAAAAAAAAAAAAAAAAAAATTTCACAGGAGCACCTGGGTGGCTCAGTCAGTTGAGCAACTGACTCTTGATTTCCGCTGAGGTCATGATCTCATACTTTCATGAGTTCAAGCTCCACATCAGGCTCCACACTAACAGTGGGATTCTCTCTCTCTCCCTCTCTGTCTGCCTCTCCCCCGCTCACTCTCTCTCTCTCTCAAAATAAATAAACTTAAAAAAAAAAAAACACCTCAGCTTAAAAAATAAATAAAATATTTAAAAATTTTAAAAAATGGGGGTGCCTGGCTGGCTCAGTTGGTAAAGCATGGGAATCCTATTAATCTCACGGTCCTGTGTTCAAGCCCCACGTTGGACGTAAAGCTTACTTAAAAAAAAAAAAAAGAAAGAAAGAAATCTCAATTTTCTATTTAAAAGCTTCTATTGGATCCCCATTACCCACAAAATACTCTAAACCCCTTTGCATGTAACAGCCCTACACTCAAAACTCTGCCTAACCCTTAAGCCTTAGCTCCTTCCACTCCCAAACTCCATTTCCCTTGCTCAATCTCTAGTCACAAAACATATGCTTTCTTGAACATCCCATATCCTTTCATACCTCTATGTCATTGGCTTGCTCTTTTTCTAGCCTAGAATATAATTTTCTTACTTCTCTGCCTACTTCTTTAAAACTCAGTTCATGTTCTACATACATATATATATATATATATTTTTTTTTTTTTTTTTTTCCCAGTAATCTCTGCACACTCAGTGTGGAGCTCAAACTCATGACCCCAAGATCAAGAGTGACATGATCTTCCGAGTGAATCTGCCAGGCGCCCCTCTATATACACTTTAATCTTTGCATTAAGCATCATTCATACTCCCTCTTCTGAGGCCCTGCAATGCTCGATAAATACCAATGTATCAATGTAATATTGTAATGCTTGATTTCTTGTCCTTACCTTCATCACACTGTAAATACTCCAAGGGCAGGCATGTCTTATCAACCTTTGTATCCTTCATCCTATTACTCCTTGATATACAAGTGCTGGATTAAGAAATTAAGGGGTGAAATAATCACAGCTCCTTTTTAATTCTGAGATGGCTTCCTTATGACTCAATATGCGTTAGAGCTATGTACTGCCTCGTATCAGTTGATGTACATTCAGAAAACATAAAGAGGCTTTTAGTCCCAAGTCAAGCTCAATTAGAAAGGGAAATTTTCATGGAGAAAAAAACACTCTAAAACCAAAGAAATCTTGTTTTTATACTAGCCATAACACTACTCTTCAATCACCGTGAATAATTCAGGGCTATATAGAATGCTACTTTTTTTTAAGATACCAATAACAGAGTACCTGGGTGGTTCAGTTGGTTAAGTGACTTCAGTTCAGGTTATGATCTCAGGGTTTGTGAATTCGAGTCCCACACTGGGCTCTGCACTGACGGTATGGAGTCTGCTTAGAATTCTCTCTCTCTCCCTCTCTCTCTGCCCCTCCCCTGCTCATGCTTTCTCTCTCTCTCTCTCAAAATAAATAAATAAACTTAAAAAAAAAAAAAAAAAAGAGTCTGATGCTTAACCAATTGAGCCATCCAGGCACCCCTAAATCATAAACTTTTGGAGTGCCTGGGTGGCTCAGTTGGTTAAGAGTCCAACTTTGGCTCAGGTCCTGATCTCATGATTTGTGAGCTCAAGTCCCACGTTGGGTTCTGTGCTGACAGCTCGGAGCCTGGAGCCTGCTTTGGATTCTGTCTGTCTCTCTCTCTCTCTCTCTGTCCCTCCTCACCTCGTGCTCTATCTCTCTCTCTCTCAAAAATAAACAAACATTAAAAAAAAAGAAATACCGGAGCGCCTAGGTGGCTCAGTCAGTTAAGTGTCTGACTTCAGCTCAGGTCATGATCTTGCAGTTTGTGAGTTTGAACGCTGCGTCAGGCTCTGTGCTGACAGCTCAGAGCCTGGAGCCTGCTTCAGATTCTGTGTCTCCCTCTCTCTCTGCCCCTCCCCTGCTCGTGCTCTCTCTCTCGTAAAAATAAATAAACATTAAAAAAATTTTTTAAATAAATAAAGGTTAAAAAAAATACTAACGACAGTGAGTCACAAGATTGAGACATATCAGATGTACTATCTTGATAAGATATAGAAAATTCAATTTTGAGTCAGCTCCTACAAAAAATCCTTAACTTGAGTTACAATATACTCTAGGGGTATAAAAAGAACCAGACCTGAAGGATGACCAGAATCTCGGCATTCTTTTTCTCCAGGGCTATGTCAAAGGCAGATTTATCAAACTTGCTGAAAGCATGCACGTCAGCTCCATACTTGATAAGCAGCTCCACAACGTCTCGATGGTGGTGCTCTGTGGCCCAATGTAAAGCGGTCATCTTTAGCATGTCCTTGGCATTCACATCTGCACCGTTCTGTCACACAATAGTAATTGTTTCAAACAGACACTGGTTACAGTAGCACAGGTGCAAGATCCCAAAACCCAAATAGAGAGGATTTCCATGGAGATTACACATATTCAAATTTAGATCACGTTTAAGAAATATCAAAGGGAAAAGCATTCTTCAAATTCTCCTGAATGATGACAGACATAATGTCTTCAATGAGTAGGTCTTCTAAGGACAACTGGGAAATTATAACAGATGGGAAAGGAAGGAGAAAAGAGCAGATTTTTTGTTGCATTTATTAACAGAGAGCTGAGCGCCTAGAAAAACAGGCATAAGTAAAGAGAACACCTGCAGAAGGGAATGAAGAAAAATCAATAAAGTCTGCTTAGCCTGTAAAAGATTAGGAAACCCGATCCTCATAGCCATGACGACTCTTGAAAGAGATGCAAGTCTGTGCTATGAACTGTCCTAAACTTAATCTCTCCCAGCCTAGTTTCCTACCACCCATTCAAGTAAGAAGACAGGGAGGTGGATATCTTTTTTACAATATAGATCCACCACTATTACCCTAACAAGCAGTTCCACGATGTGGGCATGTCCGTCAGCTGCAGCCATGTGCAAGGGGGTCCTGTCCACTTTGGTCCGGGCATCCCTGCTAACGCCTGCTCGAAGGAGCACTTCTGCTGTGGAATAATGACCATACTGGGCTGCAAGGTGGAGGGGTGATGTTCCAAGCTGTGGGAAAATAATACTCATTGAGTATCAACCGTGTGCAGAGTCCTAAATCATTGAGAGACACAAATGAACAAGAGGTACAGTCTATGGTTCCTGTCCTTGGAGAGAGAATCTGGGTGGCCAATAGGAGTAAAGAATATTAATTAAGAGCTTAATATACTAACAGGCAAATAAACATACCACCAATTAAATAAGTGCTAATGGATTTAAGTCAGGTGGAGTTACCAGGTGAGATTCTCCAAAGGACATGATGTTAAGCAAGGCTTAGAAGAAGGTAAAAAAAAAAAATGGATAAACAGGAACATTCTGCATTGGGGTAAAGGTAAGGGATAGGCAAATTCAAAAGAATTCTTAGGAAAAGGGCAGAAGCTAGAAAGTTAGTGAGAAATTTGGGGTAAAAATTTAATTGGTTGGAATAGAAGTCTGTTGCCACCGTAAAACAAAGCAAAAAGACTGATGAGATGAAGAGTGCTAAAATT
The DNA here is from genome assembly GCF_018350195.1 of Panthera tigris. Classification (NCBI taxonomy): domain Eukaryota; kingdom Metazoa; phylum Chordata; class Mammalia; order Carnivora; family Felidae; genus Panthera; species Panthera tigris. Next base: position 104,864,693 of record NC_056667.1, on the reverse strand, counting down.
TTAGCAATGGCATGTGAATAGCAATAAGCTACTGTCAAATAGCAATAAGTCTGTACCATCTCAAAGTACATCTTTCAAGAGTTATCTATCTTTGGCCACTTTGGCCAGAGATCTATTCCTTTCTTCGTGTTAAGTTCTTTATTTTAAGCCTATGTTGCTTCTTTGCCTTTCTTATATATTCAGCCTTTCTGCCTGACTGGATTTAATTCACATTGCTCTTTTCAGGTCTATTTATAGAAATGCTAATCTCTATAGGTTTCCTTTTCTTCCTTTTTGTGAAGTGCTAACAATCTGCTGACCTCTAAAGCTATGAATTAATCACCCCAGCATAGAGGACATTGGCTCATCAAATTGTTCAAATTAGGTAATGCCTGCACCTGGCTGGCTCAGCTGGTAGATCATGTGACTGGATCTCGGGGTTGTGAGTTTGAGACCCATGTTGTGTGCAGAGATTACATTTAAAAAAAATTAAAAAAAATTAAATTAGATACTGCTTATAAAATCCATGAATGCTTAGCAAGCCCATATTATAACCTGGATCTTCTGAAACTGCTCTTCAAGCTGGCTGTTTAGGCTCATGAAATTAACACCTTCCTCTTAATGTATTTTAACACTGGTAAAAAGGTAACAAATGCCTAGACTATTCCTTATTAACCGGGATACTTTAGAGAAAAGGAAACAAGTAGTTTATTAGTCTAGAAATGCACTCTTATTATACTGATTTTGTTTAATTTTTAGCTAATTACAGAAGCCTATAACCTAAGTACACTCCAGGGAGAATTAAACCTTCAGAAAATACTCTAAGAAACATTATGGAAAATCACAAGTATATAATACCTTACAATTACCATCTACATATATCCACAGGAGACTCTTTCAATTTGGAAAACTAAAAGAAGTATTTAGGTAAAACGAAGAAAACAAAACTCTTGTAGGAGAATGAAGCAGAAAGGGAATGAGAAAAGGCAATACAGTATGTTCAGCCTTTAAGAAAAAGGTTGGGGGACACCTGGCTAGCTCGGCCCGTAGAGTGTGCAACTTTTGATCTTGGGGTTGTGAGTTCAAGCTCCACATTGGGTATAGAGATTACTTAAAAAAAAAATCTTTGACGCCTGGGTGGCTCAGTTGGTTAAGTGTCCAACTCTTGATTTTGGTTCAGGTCAGGATCTCACAGTTCATGGGTTCAAGCTCTGCATGGGGCTCTGCACTGACAGAGTGAAGCCTGCTTGGGATTCTCTCTCCCCCGCCCCCCCCCCCATCCCCTGCTCACATGCTCAATCTCTCTCTCAAAATAAATAAATAAACTTAAAAAAATAATTAAAAAAAATTAAATGTTTGGGGGGGAAAAAAGAAATTGGCAACAGCACACATTGGGAATAATGAAAAGAGCTTACCCAGTCTGTGGTGAATGGGGCGCCATTTGCCATCAATGTTCTCACTTCATCATCTTGGCCTTTTCTTGCCGCTTCTAGTAACCTCTTCCCCAAGTCCACCAAAGACATCTTTATGCATAGGAACAAAAGTTTTCAGGAAGCTATAATTCAAACACAAGGAAAGCTGCCTGTAAAAATGCTCTGAGAAGACCTCTTGTACTTAAATATATGTAAGATATTTCTCAAGCTGACTACCCAGTATGGCACTTTCTCTCCACCTCATCTAACACAATCAGATATTTGGAAAAGTTTAGGCCCTAAACAATAGTTCCTTAATGTTCAATATTCAGAAAAATACTTTGGAAACCTGTGCAACACATTACCACCTCTCTAGCTTAAGGAATCAAAAAAACAGCATTTCATCCCTTTGAAACGACTGTGGGTAGAAATGTACGTCAAGGGTGCCTGGGTGGCTCAGTTGGTTAAGCATCTGACTCTTGACCTTGACTCAGGTCATGATCTCATGATTTGTGAGATCCCAGCCCCATGTTGGGCTCTGCGCTGACAGTGGGGAGCCTGCTTGGGATTCTTTCTTTCCCTCTCTCTCTGCCCCTGCCCCACTCCCATGAGCACTCCCTCTCTCCCTCTCTCAAAATAAGTAAATAAACTTTAAAAAAATGTTATGTCACACCAAAGAATGATGAATAGACAATCCAAGCATATTGAGACTTAGACAGCAGAAACTTTTTCAAAAATGAATAAAGTGAGCCTGCCACTTCGAGTAAAACAATTGGCAGTGTTCATTGCTAATTATTAATTATAATTAGAGCTTTCAAGCAAAATTAGAATTTTGGGAAACAAATCCACCACCATGAGTTAACAGCTTACTATAAAGTTTTCTGATGAAATTAGTTATGATACTAATGAATGTGATTTTTTAATATTGTAAAATAAAATGCATCAACATTTGGATGATCTGCGTAATTTGCAGAACCAGTATTTTTCAAATGACCAATGCATGTTATAAAATCACGTACAAGTAAAAACAATACTTTAAAGTGAAAGAACAGTTGGTTTTAAGGTAATAGAGTATAATAATTTCATTCATATGGTTTCAGATTCTTCACTGCAAGTAACTTTTAAGAAATCGTTAATTTGTACAGTTTTTGTGTAGAATCAAAGAAGAACACCAGAATTACCTGAAAAAGCTATTAAAATATTCCTTTTTCCAAGTACATATTGCAACAGATTACATGCAATAGTAGATATGCAGCTGTTGTTTTTTTTCAATGTTCATTCACTTTTGAGAGACAGAGATAGAGTGCAAGCAGGGGAGGGACAGGGAGAGAGGGAGACACAGAATCCAAAGCAGGCTCCAGGCTCTGAACTGTCAGCGCAGAGTCCAACACGGGGCTCAAACCCATCAAAAGTGAGATCATGACCTGAGTTGAAGTCGGACGCTCAACCGACTGAGCCACCCAGGTGCCCCACTGCAGCTGTTTTCTATTAAGCCAGAGGTTAGAAAGATTTGCAAAAACATAAAACAATGCCATTCTTCTCACTATTTAACTCGGAAGATACATTTCTTATAAAAATGTGTTATTTATGTTAACACGTACAGGATTTACTATTGTATTTTAATGAATGAACATTTTTAAATTAATTTCCAAGAGCACCTGAGTGGCTCAACCAGTTAAGAATCTGACTCCTGATTTCACCTGAGGTCATGATCTGACTGTCCTGAGATCAAGCCAGATTGGGCTCCGCACTGAGTGTGGAGGCTGCTTAAGAGTTTCTTTCTCCTTCTCCCCCCCACACCCCCGCCCCCGCCACGCATGCACACACGCACTCTCTTGCAAGAAAAAAACGCATCAGGAAATATGAAGTAATTTCAAACAAGTACCTGTCATAGTTAAAAAATAAATAAATAAAAATTAATTTTGAAAATAGTTAAGTACCAATAGATATAACACATTGGTGTCCTCAATAATTTTTAAGAATATAAATGAGTCCAAGGGATACCTGGGTGACTCCTTGGTTAAGCATCAGACTTCGGCTCAGGTCATGACCTCACAGTTTGTGGGCTCAAGCCCCGTGTCGGGCTCTGTGCCGACAGCTCAGAGCCTGGAGCCTGCTTCAGATTATGTGTCTCCCTCTCTCTCTGCCCCTCCCCCACTCACACTGTCTCTCACTCTCAAAAAAATAAATAAAACATTAAAATATATAAATATATATATGTAAATATATATATGTAAATATACATATGTAAATATATATGTAAATATATATACGTAAATATATATATAATATATATATAATATATATATATTATATATATATGTATTATATATATATATAAATAAATGAGTCCTGAAACCAGAAAATTTGAGGCTCATCGGCTTAGGCAAGTCATTCAGCCACCATGTGATTTAACCTTCCATATCCATATCCCAGAGCATTGTCCTCAAACCTGCATGTCCAGGAGACCACCTGAGAGTGTTCAGAATGAGCACAGCTCACACTACAGTCCAGACCCTTTGAATGAGTATGTTCACAAGGAGAGGATGGACTTTAATAGCAAACTTCTATAACCAACATGTCAGTTTTCACAACTTAAGAAAATGCTAAAGAAAAAAATGATAGCAAAACCTTATTATAGAAAACCAATACTTTGTATTTCTCCGTAATCACCTTCCTTTTAAAATATCAAAATTGCCTTGCAATTTAATTATCTTATTACTAATACTTAACAATTTTTAGGAGGTGCATTAGTCATAAATGACTCCCTCACATTTTCTCAAATTACACTATACACATATGTATACATACATACACACACATATATATATGGTATGTATACATAATATATACATACATAACACACATATATATACGGTATATATAGTACATACATACACATATGGTATATATAACATTTGGCGTATGTGTATATATATATATATATATAGATAGATAGATAGATAGGTAGATATAGATATACACAGTATATCACCAAGTCTTAAACACTTCCATAATAACTGGTCACAAAGGAAAAGACTGGCAAAAAGCAGAAGTATCTTTCTTTTTTTTTTAAGTTTATTAATTTAGTTTGAGAGTGAGAAAGAGTGCAAGTTGGGGAGGGACAGAGAGAGAGAGAATCCCATGCAGGCTCCACACAGTCTGCATGTAACTTGATGCAGGCTTGAACTCAGGCACCGTGAGACCATGACCTGAGCCAAAACCAAGAGTCAGATGCTTAACGGACTGACTGAGCCACGCAGGCATCCCAGAAGTATCCTAATAGTGAAATTTCAGCTGTTCTTTACCACAAAAAAATACTGTTGAAGGTTGGGGTACCTGCCTAAGGAGAAATCTGGTTTGCTTTACATTCCAGGGAAGCTGGTATTTCTAGAAAACGAGACCCTTTATATAAATAAGTTGATTTTATCCCACAGAAACTGTTGTCTTTAGCATGTGAACTCTTCCAAAGTATTTTTGAAGTCAATGTTTTTCACTATAGTCTGCCTTCATATATATATATATTAATTGTATCGTTTTTCTTTAATCATATTTGTGACTCATGGATCAGTACCTCTAAATGGCAATTGACTCAGATTTGTCATCCCATTCTTTTTTTGTTGTTTATTTATTTTGAGAGAGAGAGAGAGAGAGAGAGAGAGAGAGAGAACTTCAAGCAGTCTCTACGCTGTCAGCACTGAGTCCGAAGTGGGGCCCAAACAGGGCTCAAACTCACAAATCATGAGACCATGACCTGAGCCAAAATCAAGAGCTGGACCTTTAACCGACTGAGCCACCCAGGCATCTGTCATCCCATTCTTTAAATAGGCCATGAAAAGCCTTATTTCTTACTATACAAAGATATAGTTAAACTTTGGGATTAGAATGTAAGTAGGGAGTTATATTCATCACTGATAAAAAAAAAAAAAGTCTACAAATGTGCTCTTCAAGGTTCTTTTCTCCCCTATCCTCCATTCTTTTGAGTTAACCTGAAGCATCTATCCAAAGTTAAAAATAAAATGTATTTTTAAAATAGTATTTTGGGGCTCATGGCTGGTTGACAGAGGAGTGTGCAACTCTTGATCTTACGGTCATGAGTTCCAGCCCCACATGGGGTGTAGCAATTGCTTAAATAAATCTTTAGAAGTAATAATAAAACAGCAGCATTTTGGGGGGACTGTATTCCCTTCTCCCATATCCTATGTAAATGCTGACAACACCCACCAGACAAGAGATGTGGCCAAAGAGTCCAGAGGAGCTTGAGGCACTTTCAAGTTCCCTGATTATTGAAAACACTGGGAAAACATTCTCCCTTACTGGACATACCTCTACTTTTCCTATATCGGAAGTGAAGAACAAAACAAAATCTGGTCTAACTTGTCTCTTAGGATTTTGGAGATGAATAAAATAACAAAGTACACACTCCCTCTCCCAAACAAACACACAAGAACTCCAAATAAGTGTGGTTTTTTAATTAAAAAAAAAATCTTTATTTATTTTTGAGAGAGAGACAGAATGTGAGTGGGGGAAGGTGGGGGCGGGGGGAGGGAGGGAGACACAGAATCTGAAGCAGGCTCCAAGCTCGGAGCTGTCAGCAAAGAGCCCGACCCAGGGCTTGAACTCACAAACTGGGAGATCATGACCTGGGCTGAGCTGAAGTCAGATGCTTAACCAACTGAGCCACCCAGGTGCCCCTAGATAAGTTTGTTTTAATAACTGATGAAGTGCTTGCGCTGTTGACAACAAAGTACTCTTATTATCATAGAATAATTACATTTGTTGACATAAGAATTTGTGGGGAAGAGAGGTAGGGGGTTGGGTGGCTCCTCTGTTAAGCATCTCACTCTTAGTTTCCACACAGGTTATGATCTCACCATTCATAAGACAGAGCTCCAAGTCTGGCTCTGCAGCTGACAGTGGGAACCCTGCTTGGGATTCTCTCTCCCCTTCTTTTTCTGCCCTTTCCCTGCTTGCACGCTATCTCTCTCTGAAAATAAATAAACACCAAAAAAAAAAAAAAAAAGATTTTGGGTGGGGCAGTTCTTTCACTGTTACTAAAGAGTGTATGAAAATACATGCTTAATAACATCTCTATTGGATTGGGTGGGTCAAATGGCACTAGGAAAATATGGCCCCTGACGGCCAAAAATGTTGTTAAATTGTTGGAGGTAAGTCACAGAACGTCCTTTTCTGTAGATGTTTAAGAGAGAAAGAAGTCCTTGTGGGAAGAAGGAGGGGAATGGGATAATCTCTGCTGGCTCAAGGAAATCCGTGAGAACAGAAGAAAGGTAACGAGAAGGAGAAATGGAATTGAAGAAGCCATAGTATGACGACCCATTTTTCTTTTTCTCTTGCACACGTCTCCACCGGGCAGCCAGCTGTACAAACAACTGTGCCACAAATGAGGGCGGGGCCCTTACTGCTCTTGCAGATTACTGAACTCCCTCAAAATCTTTAAGCTACTACTTAAGTCAGACAATTGAGAGTCCCCGTTTTTTCCTCCATCACAAACCCTCCAGTTGCAGACAGCAACACTGTCCTTCAGGAAGAAGAGTCAATGGGGGTAGTAAGCCAAGGTCTTGGCCCGGCGGGGGGGCGCTAAGCTCCGCGCTGCCCCCTAGCGGTCACCTCTGTGGCCCTAGTTTCCCTGGGTCCAGCTCCCCAGCCCCAGGTCTTACACCCACCCCCTTCTTCACCTCCTCTCAGTCCCCTCCCCTTCCTCCCGGCCGCATCCCCTTCCTCTTCGTCCCCCTCCCCGAGCTGCCCCCGCTCCGGTGAAGGGGCGCCGCTCAGTCTGCACCCAGAAGTTCGGGGCTGGGCTGGGCGCGGTGCGCCTTCCCACGGCAGTCTCCCTTCCAGCCCTCACGCCCCCCCGAGTCCACACATCTTCTTCCCCCTCACCTCCTCGTCCGGGACGCTGCCGGCCGCGCTTTCACCGAGCCCGCCAGTTTGGTCCCGTTTCCTTCTCTAGTTAAGACTCCCTGTCACTGACGGTTACTTTTTGGCCTTTTCATATATGCATATTTTGGGGGCCTTTAACCCCCCCTCGTGGAGAAATGGAGGCAACAAGATGGCGGACCCGGAAGTGAAGACTCAGCGAATACAATTTCTGGCGGAGGGATCTGTGAGGAGACAATGACCAGAAAACCCAGATTTCCATTAGAACCGAAGAGCGGCGCACCCCCGAGGCTCATTTTCTTTCCACCGAAGGCCTTTTGAAGTGGAAAAGAGTGTATCCGAGACGACCCAGAGAGGACTATTTGGCGAGGCGGAGGATTGTTGTTACGTGTCTTACGTGTCGTGTAGTTCCGGTAGGGGGATGGACCCGATGGTTTGTTTTGGCGCCAAGAGCCCGGCGTCGTGCCGACGGCAAGTCGGTATCAGCGTCGATCCTGTACCCTCTTGGTAACTTGTCTCGGGGCCAGCCCTAGGATTGATGGGAAAAACTTTCTGTCTCAGCCTCCGGTGAAACTGTTGGAGACGTTCCTGGCTTTGTGCTAAAGTTGAGCCCTGGTGCAAGCTGTCTGCTCAGAATAGTGGAACAAATAACGGAGGCTTTTTTGAGGGGCTTGGAAGCGCATGCAGATTGAGTTTGCAAACCCACTTAACGCATTTTACTTACCAGATGATTCTCACCTTCGCCCACCGATCGCCACTACCTAAGGGCAGCGAGAAATCGGGAAAGAAGCCCTTCAAAAGTACGTGAACGTAGAAAAGGACACATTCCGGCTCTACTTTCATTAGATCTTGGCTTTTGTCGGTTTTGGTGGGCCTTTCAAAGCCAACTGTTTTCGCGTCTACCTCCTTTTCTGAACTTGGTAGTGCCATCTTTAAAGTATGGCATGCTCCCCAAGTATGATCCACCTTGATATTTACGGGTTCCCTTTTTTTGAGAGTCAAAATCTTGTTTCATTGCCGTGTGTATCCTTTTGTATCTCCTGGCTCATTGCCTTTCGAATACTAAGGACCCCAAAACGACCAGTGTGGCTTTGTTTTTAATGAGTTGAGTTATAAATAAGCAGTTAACATATTTGGATGACTTAGTTTCTTTTTTTAAGGCATCTATACTGAGATCATTAAGAGCACGGTTGGTGGGGCGCCTGGGTGGCTCAGTCGGTTAGGCGCCCGACTTCAGCTCAGGTCACAATCTCGTGGTCCATGAGTTCGAGCCCCACGTCGGGCTCTGGGCTGATGGCTCAGAGCCTGGAGCCTGCTTCCGATTCTGTGTCTCCCTCTCTCTCTGCCCCTCCCCCGTTCATGCTCTGTCTCTCTCTGTCCCAAAAATAAATAAACGTTAAGAGCACGGTTGGTGCCACAGATGCCTTCTGAGACATCTAGAATTACTCCCTATGTTGGTAGCCAATGGTCAAGCAGAAGAGTGGTTGTTTGCATTTCTTCCTAAATAGCTTTGTAATTTTAAGTTGATTTTACCCTTATTGATACCTATCCAACCTGATATTCATCATTTTTAATGTACAAAGGCTACTAAAAGAACTCTTATTGAAAGACAAAATATATAAGCTGAAGGTGAAAGCAAGGCTAATTTTGGAGATCTATACCGCTTCTCTTTGAAGAGAGAGAAAACTAGAATCCAGGCCTGGGATTGAATGTCTTTATTCAAGAAATGAGAAAATGGCAGCACAAATCAGCAGCAATAATTTTGGAAGGAATGGGGGTACAAGGTGTAGGGTCATAATGTGATTATTTCAAGGTCTCAAGGTAGCTGAGGAACTGTGCCTGAGGCCCATTGATCAGTATTCTCCATTGCAGACGCAGGAGGTGGCAAGACTAAAACACTAAAGGCCAAACCTTATGCCTTTTAGAAACAGAATCATACCTTACAAATTATCATAGTACTCAGCAAGATTACATTTTAAGATTTGAAATTGGAGTCATTTTCCTCAGCTAGCGTTAGGAGCAAAGTTGTAAAGTGGCAAAGGTTTGAAGGACTACCCCTTTGACAATATAGTTATTTCTGAAACAATTCAATTCTTTCCCTTATTTTCGTTTTCCATGAGGTATTATCACCTCTTGTTTTATACCTTTCATTACACCCGATTTCTCTGAGGAAAAGAAGGTATTGTAAGGAGCAGGATCCAACAGCGAGACTTAACACCTTAACAGCCTTTTAGAAATCCTACTGTCTTGTAGTAGATAATCTCAAAGCTTCCAGGGTTTTCAGCGACTGTTGAAGAAAGATTTGTGTTTACCGATCTGGAGCAGGATATTAAGTTTGAGCAATCTCTGAAGAAGATTAAAATGAAAAAAAAAAATTGTCCCCCATTTTGAACTACTATACTACTCTCTGGCGCCCCCCACCAGGCTTCTTTCTGGAATTAGTGTCTGGGGGGATAACTTTGGGGCTTAAGGGCTTTTGAGAAAAACTGATTAAATAAATAAATAAATAAATAAATAATAAATACAACACAACTCTGGCAGATTCATCAGCACCACCTCAACACCATAGAGGGGAGAGAGCAAGATTCACAGGACAAAGGGTGGGAAGGGAGGGGCTTGCAAGGGAAGACAGTGAGGGCAAGGTGGTGGCAGAGAGGAGTCTTGGGCTTAAAGCAAGTCCAATTCGAAGGAGTGGATGCTGGCAATGGGAGCTCTCCAGAAGTTGAAGGTGCTGTACTCCAGGAGGGCATCGCCTTCGGAGTGTTTCTCCTGTTCAACTCCAGTTGGTTGCCCAGTCATCTTGCCAGCGCTGCTGTCTTTGATCTTGTAGGTGGATGTATCTGACAGACCCAGGCCTTCCAGCTCCGACAGATCCAGCTCTGGAATGGGCATCCTCCAGAAAAGAAAGGAGCTGTACTGGCTACTCACAGGGTCCCTCATAACTTCCTAGAAAGGAACCAGCTGTTAGTCCTCATTCTACAGCAACCTCTTCATGGCCCATGGCCTTTCCTTACTTAAAAACTTCACAGGGGCACCCAGGTGGCTCCTTCGGTTAAGCATCCAACTCTTGCTTTGGGCTCAGGTCATGATCTCACCGTTCGTGAGACGGAGCCCCCCCGCATTGGGTTCTGCACTGACAGCACGGAGCCTGCTTAGGCTTTTCTTTCCCCCCCTCTCTGCCCCTCTCCCACTTGTATGCACGCCCTCTCTCTCTCAAAATAAATGAAGGTTTAAAAAAAAAAAACATAAAGAAACCTTAAAAAATAAAAACTTCCCATTCTCATTTGCCTCTGTACATGATCCAGATTTCCTAGGACAAGCTTTGGGAACCTTTCCTTTATTACTATTTTCTACCATTTCCTGCCTTCTCTCATCTTGGAAGGACTTATTCACTGCCTAATGCTTCAAGTCAATCTTGGGTCTGGTTTTCAAGGCTTTCTAGAATTTGGCTCATCCTTCCTAGCCATAGTACAGTCTCTGCTAGTTATGCTCATTTCTGTCTTGCTTAACTTTGTCTACTCTCCAACTTTTGTATTTATTATTATTTCTTTTACGTACAAGATCATCGGTTTACTATAAAAGGATATAACTCAGGAATGGCAGATGGAGGAGATACACAAGGCCAAGTACAGGAAAAGGGCGCAGAGCTCCCATGCCCTCTCCAGGTGCTCCACTCTCCCCACATCATGTGTTTCCACCAACCTGGAAAGCTCCTCTCTGCTCTCCATCTTAAAATACCACCCATGTTTCAAGACTACCAGGAGTCCCTAGAAGAATCCAAGTCCCTAGAGAAATCATTCCCCTGAATTCTTATGTTTTTAAATACTTGGCTTTTTCCTAACTTTGGTTTAATAGGTACCTCTAAAAAGGGCTTTGAGAGAGAGAGAGAGAAAGCATGAGCCAGGAAGGGGCAAGAGAAAGAGGGAGACACAGAATCTAAAGCAGGCTCCAGGCTCTGAGCTGTCAGCACAGAGCCTGATGCAGGGCTTGAACCCATGATCGTGCCCTGAGCTGATGTCAGACGCTCAACTGACTGAGCCACCAAAGCACCCCTAATTTTCTCTCTTTATCCATCCATAACTTGCCACTCCCATCTTTTAGCCCACAGGTAAGCCTTAACAGCCTGTATTTATAGTTTTCTCTAGCCTACCTCTCCTTCAAAACAAAGCCCAGGTAGGTGCTGAAAGAATTTTCCTATGCTATAACAAGACCTTGATTCTCTCATCCTAATGCTAGAATTTACCTGAGAGCAAATGGATTGGGAATTCCAGGTAAGGAAAGTAAGAGTTTAGACCGGAAGGAGAAAGTCCTTTGACCGAATTCGATACTTTTCTCTGCTCTAACAAGTACTCCTATCATCTTTTCCCACCCACACCCTGATGTTACAGGACTAGTATGCCTCCTGCACCCTGCTGGTTACTAGCCAAGAAGGGGCAAAAGCATTAGTTGAAATGTTCCCAAAGAAGCAGAATGAACATTCCACTGCCTCCAAAAATAGAACCCCCATTTTAAAAGGCCTTCCTCCCAGTACACTCCATTGGCTCCTACCAGGCCTGAGGCTCCTAAACAGTGGCTTTAAATAGGTTCCCAACTGCCCCCATGTAATGTGTTAGGCGAACATGAGAACCACTGCACTACAGGAACTATAACCGCATATAATGTGAACTGTCTCTACTGAGCCAGAACAAAAAAGCCTTAATCTAGAGCACAGTTATGTGTGAGTGTAGGGGCTTTAGGACTGGTGAGTGGGCAGACCAGGATGTTTTTAATGTTAAAAGCCAGTTCTCAGTTGCTCTTTTTCTTCTGAGGTTCAGGCTCCAAAGAAACCCTGGGAACTGAACATTACTCAGCAGAGAAATTGCTTAGAAGGAAGGTTATGTGGGGACTGGAACAGGGTGGGGGAGGGTGCTGGAAAGGTGAGGTCATCATCCTATGATACTCAACTCTGATCGTTTCCACAGTAATTTCCAGAGACATGTGCACAGAAAGAGAGTTACAAAAAATGGTTGGACCTATCAGACTACCTACTCTGGCTTTAGACAGGGACCACCTTAGGATCATCAGTGTTACGGACTTCTGACCAGAGACTTTTTTTTCCCTCTTTTTCTTCCTTCCTTCTCTTTTTTTAACTAAATTGCCAGTTACTTGCCTACATTGCTGGCTTTTTCTTTTTTTTTTTTTTTTTAAATATCTCCTCCCTTACCAGTCCTCTCCATATCAAGCTTAGTATAATGTGGGCACATGATAGAGTCTTTAAAAAATAGAATCACAGGGGGGAAAAAAAATCATAGAATTTTAAAACTAGAAGACATGTTTAGGGTTCCTGGCTGGCTCCATCAGTGGAGTGTGTTACTCTTGACCTTGGGGTTGTGAGTTTGAGCCTCATGTTGGGTGTAGAGATTACTTAAATAAATATATTCTGTGCTGTAACATACGGTATATTTTTTTTTAAAAAGGAAAGAAAAGAAAACATGTTAGAAATTATCTGCTGACTCGTGAAGCCTTCCAGCCAGTTAGAACATAGGTCTCATTCCCCATCTGGTCTTTGTTGATGTGTTGTACATAGATAGTTGCGTACAGTTTTATATAATCCTATACCAATATTCTCAAAACTTGCAAGAATTTTTAGTTGCTGAAGAACAGATACTCAGTAGACTAGATGTTGATTGTTCCTGTGATTCTGATCTGAATGATGAAAATGCAGAAGACAGCAAGCTAGAATCTGAGACAGTGAAAAAGCTCTTTGACAAACTGACTCCTTTTCTTAAAACCAGATATGTATAAAAATTGTCCAAACAATCCCTGAGCGTCTGGCAGAGCATATCTTGCAATAAAAAAACGCTAAAGGAAATTTTACAAAATATTAACTTACAAGGCCTAAAATCTCTAGCTATGCCATGAACTCGGAGACATGTACACAGAGTACCAAATGCATAGAAAGACACTCATACAAGCATGTATGACATTTAAATTCAAGTCAAGAACACTGACCACACAGAAAATTGCAACTAAAATACCATTCACACTACTCTCATCAGTAAGGAAATTCTGGTGTTTAATATAGTATGGATTTAATTCCCAAGTCTCCAAATTTTGCAGAAGGTCCCTGTTCAGCAAGCTTTCTCTTCCCCTCCCCAACTGTTCTCCATCCATACCTCATCTCTCTCTCCATTTCTTCAAGGGCTTGGACAGTGCCTTGTACCACAATACATGTTCAAAAAATCCTTCCAAATGTCCTTCATTTTAAATGATCCAGATACTTTAGGCAAAGGTAATTTCTAAATATCACCTTTTGTATTCTTAGGGATACATGATTAGCAAATATATAGTATAAAAAGACACACTCTCTCTGAGCCCCACAGACACACCCAAATACCCTTTGTCTAGACCCTCTGTGGGAACCCAAGGCCTACCTGCCTGACAGGGCCTTGCTGTGTCATGCTGCCACCATTGGGGGGAATGACAGGGATGGTGGTTGGAGGGGATGGAAGCTCTCTGGCATTTCAGTATAAGTGCCTCCCTCATTCTGGTCTTGGATTTCCCTGTTAGCCATGACCTTCCCCCATCTATTCTCACTGAGCTGCAAATAAGCATTCCTTCCCAGAATCTGCTATGTAGCTTTTGTGGGCTGTACTGATTTCAATAATAGAATCAGGCAGTTCTCCAACACAGAGGCCCCCACCTTCCTACCTCAAGCTGCCTCTTTCTTTGGAGCAAAGGTTTGAGATGGGGAGTGGGAGGCTGTTAAACGAGAGGTCAGGATTACTTTCAATATTATGTCATCCCTTCCCCCAAATTCCCTCCTATGGAGACAAATAAGTTTGGGATGAAGGCAGACACATCAATGGAATACCACAGAAAAAAATATATATATAGGGAAGTACAGGCTAGAGCAATACAGTAAGACTACAGATTCATCAAAAAACAGGTAAAACAAATTATAGCTTGAAAAGGAAGATGGAGATAACAAACGAAGATAATAAAACACCTAAGACAAATTATAGGCAAATAGATACTTGAAATGAGATAAACGCTGAGAAATAATAATTCCATGTAAATTGTTAGAAATTAATGTCTGTGTATTAGAAGGCAATAATGGAAATCTTAGCAAAGGGAACTAAAAAGGCGACCAAAACCTACCCATTGTTCACGGCGCCCCTTCTCTTGAACTGTCCCCCACCTCATCCTTATTAAGGGTCTTCAACCTAACCAGAAGCAGCTGCTCTTTTATCTTTGCAGCCCCGTGCCCCCTTCCCGCAATTTAGTTTACCTGTTATCAATGAATTACTAGTGTGTTCCCAAGATGGAAGGAGTACCTCGAGGGCTCCGGCGTCTGCTCAGGGCTGGAGAAAAAGCAAGCTGTTGGGGCTTTGACGGCTTTGTCTTCTCACTCCCTCTCTCGCTCCAGTGGGTGAGTCTATCTGCTCAGTCTCCCCCTGCAATGCAGCCCCTCCTAAGAAGGGCGGAAGGACTCCCCGCCCCCTCCTTGCCTGACTCGGCTAATTCAAATGATAGGTTCCAGAACACTTCAGGGAGGGAGACAGGATTAAAGCATCTCCGTAGGCTTTATTGGTCGGCACAATTATTCCGGAGCTCTTCCCGCACCCCCCTGCTGCCTGGGGTGCAATGAATGAGTAGTTAATTGTCCCCTAAGTTTAGGCTTATGGATTTAAAAAGCTTAACTCTGGATAACAATAGAGGGGTGTCCCTTTATGCCTCAATTTAAGGATTTCAAGTTACGAAATGTTTTATTTTTGAGAATCCGAAAAAAAATCCTCGCCCCTCCCCCCTCCAATCCCTACTCCTGCGACTCGCCTCCGCACCCTCACAATGAGTAAATAAACCTAGCCCCATTCCACTTCGGGGAGAGCACGGGAGGATGGGGTGAGGTGCTTCCACGAATCTCTAAACTTAGCCGGGCCCGGGGGATTTGGGGGCTCCTCTTAGTTTTGCCCCGCAATGCCTGGCGCGCAAGGGGGGACATGAGGCTGCGGGCATCGCGGCTTGGGCGCCCCCCCGGGCGCCCCCCCCCCCGCCCCCGCCCCCGCCCCCGGCCCCAGCAGGGGTGCCAGCCGGCCGAAGCCGCCAGGCCACCTCCCACGGCCCCGTGTGGTGCAGTGCCTCCCCCAGTCCGGGGGGGAGCAGTGCGCCCAGCTCCGGGCCGGACGGGTTTCGTAATCGCGTCGCCGCCGTTTCCGCCCCGAGCCAGCCCCACCTCTGCCGGCCCGCCCTCGGCTCTCCCACCGCGCAGCGGAGCCAGCCCGGGAAGCCCACACCGGCGGGCACCGCGCGGGAGCCCCCACCCGCGGCAGCCGCAAGCCTCGACGCCGAAGCGCGGCAGGTGAGACCGCGGCGGGGGTCCCCGGGCGGTGAGCCCCGCCTGCGCTGCCGGGTGGAGACGCACCGGATGCTGGGGGTGGGGGAAGAGGGAGGCCGGGGCTGTAGAGATGCAGGGTTGGTGGGAAGAGGAGTGCGTTCCCAGAGGAACAGTCTCCATCCCCGCCCGTGCGGTGCGCAGGCCGTGGCCGCTGAAGGGCAGAGGGCAGGGAGGGACTGGGATGGGGGGTGGGGGGACGGAGGCCAGAGGGGATAAAGTCTCCGAGACTCACTAACCTCGGCGGTGGCGTGTGCTGGACAGTGAAGCACACAGCTGGTTCCTGGGACGGCCAAATCTGAGGCCGAAGCAGCCACAGAAGACAGTGACAGTCTGGAAAATTCACAGCGGGATCCCAATCCTAGTTCAGCGTTGGGAGGAGCAGAGGATTTCTGGGTAGAGTTGGGGAGTGGACAGAAATGCAGTCCATGGGACTTTGTCTCCTGGGGAGGGAGCTTAGGGCCTAGCTTCGGTTCCTAGTAAGCCCCCACAAGACCTTCCTTGGGGAAAGGCACAGTCGGTACTGGGGCAGATGCCTGTCACTTGATCGAAGAGTGCTGTTCCCCCTACTTCCCCGGCGCCCCTCAGCAGCCCTGCGTGTCAGGAGGTCTCCACAAGGAACCAGCTGCAGCCCCGGGCTTAGAGCCAGAATTGCCCACTCCATTCTCTCAGTTCTCTTTCTCTTTCTCCAGCTGCTTCTTGTGAAGGCTTGTTGGGCAGCGGGTTGGAGGCCTTGGGCTGAAGGCAGCGGGACCGGGAAAACCGGTTTGGGGCTAGAACAGGACTGGGGAACTACCTCTGTACATCCTTTCCCACTGGAACCTTTCTCCCATCCCTCCTCCTGCTCACTCCCCCAGTGGTTGGGAAGCTCCTAAATCCTAGTGTGACCTTGGTGTCTCCAAGCTCCATCGTTCAGCCTTCCTATTTGGGACTCAGGCCCAGTTCTCAATGCTACTAGGCTGTCAGGATATGGCCTTACATAGTCTAATGCTGAGTCCTCCTGCTCTCTTCCCAGCCCCTTCCCCTCCACTGGGGAGCTAAAATAGTGGGCAGTGAATGCAGGTGTCTCTTCCTCCTGGGCTTACCAGCTCCGGACTTCATGTTTCCTCAACCCAGTCATCTCTAGATACTTTAAAGGAGAGTGGCAGCCCGTTGCTCTTACTTCCTTTTCTGGCCTGTACCCCCTGCCACCACCACATTCCCCCTGCCCACCCTTCTCCACACTCCGACTCCCCTGCCAAGTTTCAGAGACCCTTATGTTCTGTGTCCTGGGGAATGGAATTTCCTGGTCACTTCTCATCATCATTGGCCCTTTCATGCCAAGTCCCACACACACATGCTTTCCCTCCACCCAGCTCTTGCCAGATCCCTGGAAAAGGAACAGAAACGTCCTTGTTCTCTCCACTGCCCCTTTCCCTCCCTCTCCTCTCCCCTCTTCTCTCCTCTTCCCTCCCGCCCTCCACTTCTGTCCACTCAGCTGGGTGTTGGGGGAGAGTCCACTCTCTGTAAAGCCTGGCTGGGGATATTGGGGGTTTCCTCTGATTCTCCATTGTTTTCTTCATTCCCCCGCCTGCAGCCGTTAACACCCGCCACCACCACCATTGCGACAAACCCTGTGACTGACTGACTTCCCCACTGACCACAGCTCCCCTCTCTGGACAGCTGTGTTCTGACTTCCGCCCCTGTCTCATTACTCCTCCCCTCCAGTGGTGGGAAGGGAAGTAAAGCTCAGGCTCCTAGGTCTTTCTCTCCCCTACAAGCCGTATCTTAGTGTTTGTGTGATCTCATCCCAATGCTATATTAGAAAATCCTCTCAGTTCTTAGAGCGGTCTTGGGTCCAGAGCATCGGGGTTCCAGGTGTGGAGGGGAGGGAGATTCCTATACGTGCTAGAGTGTAATACTCATGAAGCAGCCCCATTTGGAGTCTTTGAGGCTGCCTGTATCATAGGACTGGGGAAGTGCAGTGAGCCCAGGGGAAACCCAGGTGTGCCCTAGCGTGGCTGGCCGGGAGGAAAAGGGAAGGAAGTTCTTCCCTGGACACTAATGCTGTTGGAAAGTTCCTCGTGTCTGGTTGGCTGGTGAAGCTTGGGAATGGAAGTGGAGAGGAGGGAGGAGAGAACAGGTCACAGCATGAGAGTAGGAGGCAGGCGGGGAGGCCTGAGGCCCCATGGGGGATGAGGCAGAGCAGAGTGGCACTGCACGATGGGACATGTGAAGAGGGTGGGGAGCTGGAGAAAGACGCCTTGTGGGACAGAAGATACCTGGTACCTGTGTCCCTACAGCCTGTGCACAGATCATCTGTCCAAGGCACACACGCCGGAATCCTTGCCGTGCCACATATGTGCACGCAGAGGTGCACACACAGGAGTGTGGTGTATACAGCCTTCGGGAAAGATCTCAAGGTCGAGTAATAAAGGAGTTGTTGAAGGGAGAGGTTGGATCTCAATTGAAGGAAATGAGGAGGAACAAGGGCAGGGATTAGAGAGGGAAGAAACTCCTCACCGTAGAAAGTCTTTCTTGAGGTCCAACCTGCTGCAGTTAGTCAACTACAACCTGGGCAGTCAAGGCCTCTCTCAGTCTTAAAGAAAATCTAGATGTTTAGGGTAAGGTAAGGAAAAAGGGAGGGACAAGGGTGGAGGCCCTGTTTGTGAGAACAAAAAAACCACCATTTCCTCTTAAAGGTCACTTAACTGCCCCTCCCCGTCTGCCCTAAACCCAAGGAGATGGGAGGAGGGACTTGTAGCACCCCCAAAACGGCTCCTTTGTGCCAGTGTCCCTTGGCCCCTCCCATCCTCACCCTAAATGCTTCTATTCCCTGCCTCTCCCTTGGTTCCAGCAGCTCCTCAACCGCTTGGTGCCCTTCTGGTTCTTTTCCTTTCTCTGGGCATCACACTGTGAGGTTCCTGTGTTTGGAGAGGTTAGTGTTGGGTGCAGGACCAGGGCCTTTAAGGGAGAACAAGAAGATCTAGGCTCATCAGGAGGCTTCTCAAGGGGGGGCTGGTGGTAGAGATGGGATTTCTCACCAACTTTTTCTCTCTTTACTTTCTGCCCATCCAGGTTTCTGGGGCTGAGGAAGACATAACCTTGTGCCTGCCTGCTCACCCCAGTCTCATCCTGCTAGTCCCTCAGGGTCTGAGACGCTGACCTTCACTGCCCAGCCAAGGGTACCACAGACTGTGCTGTCTCCAGACCCGTCCCGCTGAGTAAACCCGGGTTGTCATTACACCTGAGGGCACTGAGGAGTGGGCAGTCAAAGCACCAGAGCAAGAGCCCTCTGGGGCCTCAGGCAGAGGAGTGAAACTGGAACCATCAGGGAACATGAGTGAATTCTGGCACAAACTAGGTTGCTGCGTGGTAGAGAAACCCCAGCCGGTGAGTCCCCAACCCCCCACCCCCACCCCAGCACACACAGAAGTCAGTTACCGCGTCCTGTGAGGCAGACACAGCACCCAGAAAGCACCCTGCTTGCCTCCCTCTCCGTCACAGTAGTCTCTATGGCCAGGCAGGTGTGCACATGGGATACAGGGGAACTGGGAGACAGAGGAACTGAATAGCCCTAGCTATCACTTCCTGTTTCTGTCCATTCTGGGAGTTGTAGGCGGAGCTTAATACCTGTCCGTCCCTCCTCCCCGCCCCCCCCCATTGTTTCCTCATCAGCCAGAGGTGACTTTGATATGTCCTTTCTTTGGCATTCACTCTGTAGGCTCCTGTTGTTGTCACCCTGCCTGTGTCCTCTCTGTGTTTATATTGTTAGACCTTAGTGATTTCCCTGTTGTGATGCCACATACCCTTGCCCATCAGGCCCTTAGCTCTTCCTTTAGTGGTTTTCAAGACCACTAAAAGTGGTTTTCCACACTTCGTGTGGAAGAGGGGGCTTCAGACTTAACTCCCCTGTCTTCTCTAAGCAGAAGAAGAAGAGGAGACGAATTGACCGGACCATGATTGGGGAACCAATGAATTTTGTCCACCTGACTCACATTGGCTCTGGGGAGATGGGGGCCGGAGATGGACTTACCATGGTAACAAGGCAGTGGGGAGAGGTTGATGCGGGATTGCGGCCTAGAACCATTCCCCTTTTTTGAAGTTTAAGCAGGGGACATATGAATACTCGATGGGGAAGTAAGAGGCTAGGATTCTAGTCCTGGTCACCAGCCACATAAACCTGAGACCTGGCATTTCAGGTTTCTGGCCTAAGCTCCCTCATTTTTATAATTAGTAAATTATTCTTTACTGGGACGGGGGATATATGTGACCCCAGAGTTACTTGGAGGGCTTTTCCCCCAAACCAGACCCTTCTATTAGTTAAGAGTTAATAGTCATATTGTGGCCGGGTGCATTAGGACAGGAAAAAGACTGAGCACCCCTGTCCTAAATAACGTCTAATACACTTTTCTACTCTCAGAACAAGGGAAATAGGCCTGGAGATAGCGAAGGAGTCTTTTCACCAATTGTGAAACTCCGATAAATATGAGAGAGTCCTTTGTGAGAGTCTTATTAGTAGAAGACCCATTTTATCTCATCCTCATGAAATAGTATGAAGGGAGACACTGAAACTTCCCTTGGAAGAATGGTGGTTGGTTTTAACCTTTTCAGATTGATTTTTTTTTTTTTTTTTTTGCCAAAGCAATGGGGTCTGCCTCTTCCATGGAGGGCACAGGGGAGATCACTTCCTTTGTGATATCAAGACAGGATGAGGGTCTCACATGTGCTTTTTCACAGACAGGTGCTGTCCAGGAGCAGATGAGATCCAAGGGAAACCGAGACAGGCCATGGAGCAATTCTAGGGGCTTGTAGCTCCGACAGGAATGGTAAGTAACTAAGGACACCCGTCCAACACCTCTAGCCCCTGATAGCACATCCTGACGCCCACCTCAGAACCCCAATCCCCTGCAAGAATGGGAGGTGAGAGAAGGAAGTATTAGGATGGGGGAGTCAAGAATGGAGGACCCAGAAGGGCAGAGAGACAGCGAGGCACAGACAGATAGAAATCGAGAAAAGAGCATGCTGCGGAAATAGCCGAGAGTCTATACTAGGTGGTGCCTTACCCCTAAGGCCTCAGTTTTCCTTGAGACTAATCCTCCTTCTTCAATTTCTTTTTAAATCAGGTTCTGCTGTCGAAGCCTCCACTCCATGTCCAGCCCAGAAGAGATGTTGCTCCCTCCTAGAACCAGTGACCCCAGGGTCCCTCTTTTCCCTATCTGCCTATTAGTGCCTCAGAAGGCTTGGGGGCTGGACTCCCTCTATTCCCTCTGGCTATAGCCCCTCCTGGAGATGGGGTCAAGGCAGCAGGACTGACCAAGTGACTACTGGTTGGCCAGAGGAGCTCAGCTGAAGCCCCGGACACTCTCAGATCTGAGATAGGAGTTTTCTGGGAACCCAGGATAAGTTCCCTTCTCCTGAATGACGGTCTAGGTGCCATCTGTTTTAAACTCTTAACCTGGAACTCCTTAAATGGGGTAGGTGAGTGAGATTCCCAAAGCTGAAGCCGGCTTTGCTGAGAAGCTCCTTACCTGCCCTTCTTCTTCCTCCTGGAGTGAACTGAAGCAGACGTCAAGCAGGGAGAGGAGGGGAGGGTGACCACTGCCGAGTCTACTCTTTCTCTTTAGATCTCAGACTTTAAGCTCACAGCCCCTCAGTATCTCTCTGCAACTACCAGGGTCTTTCTCTAATTAGGCCTCTAACCCTGTTTCTGTAGCATTGTGAGTCCCCCAACATCTTTCTTTAATTAAAATTTTAAGATGAGTTCTCTTAATGACCTCCCTCCTTCTACTACCTCTGCCCTTGACCCCATCCCCACTAGGAATGTTTTTGTTTCCCATTGATTAAGACCTAGGTTAGAGGTGGATCTTAACCTGATGGTATTCCATTTAACTCTTGGGGACCTTGCCTGCCCTCTGCCAATCTCCCTGCTGGCCCAGGTGAGGAGAAAGAGGGATCTGGAGAGAAACCCAGAATGTTGCAAAACTAGGAAGTAGGTCTCTGAGTGGACCTCCAAACCACTGAAGATGGGAGGAGTGGTTGGTTGAAAACAATCGTCTGTAAGTTTAGGGATCTTCCAGTCCTTACCACATGGGAGCGGGGACACCTCTAGTGCATGGATTCTCAACCCAGACACTTTTGACATTGGGTTGGGTAATTCTTTGTAATGGGGGACTATCCTGTGCATCCTAGGATATTTAGTAGCACATCTGGCCCATCCTAGTTACAACAACCAAAAATGTCCAGGTATTGCCAAATGTCTCCCCCCGGGGGCAAAAATCACCCCTAGTTGAGGGCCACTGCTCAAGAGTCCAGGTATCTCTCTGTAAAGTGTTTTCCTCACCCTACACCCATTTCATTATTCATCTGAAGCCTGAGCCATAGATGAACTAGGCCCTCTGGAAAGCAGGCTCAACAGGGCTGCACATCATCTCTAAAACAGGCTCTTTATTCAGGGTATTGCTCTGCTCACATGGGTTCATGTCTCCGGTGGATGCGATGCCTACTACCCTTCTCTGTTCTTGTTTGTGGAGAAGGGGTTCCTGCACTATGGAGGCAGGAACAGGGTTTGGTGAGATTGGGGGAGGGAGGGAGAAGAGGCAATAGAGAGAGCCACAGACACCCCGGTGTGTCCTCTGCAAACTTTAAGCTCTCTTTCTGTGCCCTGGTCCTAGAACCAGATACGAATAAGACTCAGGGAGTTTCGTCTGAAGACCAGGTCCCACTCCCCACCTGGCTGAAGAGTCTGCTTTAGGTGGGAAAATTATGCAGGAACAGGGTCTTTCGGCAGTTTGTTTTCTCAGGTGTTTCTTCTGTCCCCTTCCTTGCAGGGTGGTTAGGAAGGCAGGACAAAACCGGTGAGCTCCCACCTGCTCAGACTGAGAGGGTGGGGGTCTCTCATTAACTCCGTAACAAGCAGCATCCTGTTTGATGGTGATGGGGTCAGGAATGTGGGAACTAGGATCCACTCTGCTGAGTCCACCATCCATCCAGTGTGCCCCTCCTCTAGTGACAGGTTCTAATTGTGTTTCCATTTCAGTGTATTTCCTGCCCTTTTCAGGGTCTAAGATTGGTCATACATTCCCAATTTACTGTTCAAATCTAGCTAGTTGCTCTGAAAGTAGCTCATCTTGTCCTAAAGTAGCTTAATGGCCTGAGGGTTATACTCAATCTGAAGGGTTAACAGGATAGGGTAGAAAGATGGGGGGCTTGTGGACTCAGGACACCCTGATCTTTAGCCTTATTCTGATGTCTTTTCTTTGGACACAGTCTTCTTTGGTGTTCTTTTGCCTTTAGCTACCTTTTCTAATGTGTATGCTACCATCACTTTAACAATATTTAAGAGTGATGGCAATGGGTTCAAGAGTCATAATTTATATTAAAAATGTGTTGGACTTTTAACTACATTTTTCAAATAAAAAACATGTAAGCAAAATAATCGCAGAGTGATCACTACAGGTGTGTGTTGGGTCAAAGGATAGATATGGTTGATGTCACTCCTAGAAAGTAGCCGACATGGAATTCTGTGCCAACATCACCCTTTCCAAGGAGAGAAGGCCAAGTACTGTGAAGATAAGACTACCATCCTTTTCCAAGAGCTCACCTCCTTGTTCTTCCTGTTCCCTCTTCTTGGCTTTCATCTGAGATTTTTCATCTTTAAAAAATCACTAAAAACTTGGGAAAGGAGGAAGAGGAGCAACATCAACATTTTATCCTGGGGTACGGGATGGGGGTGAAATATGCTGGAGGACAAGGGAAGGGATCAGGCCCGATGGTGTTAGCTACACAGTTCAGTTTTAAGGTTGAAGAGATTTCTGGCCTCCACCCTCAGATACGTCTGTAAAGAGACACAGACCAATATTTTTTCTAATTTTTTCTGTACTAAAAATATCCAGTAGGTTCTGGGATTGAAAGGGTGGGGAGGCTGAGATGCTGACACCTTCTCTTGAGGACGAAGTGGCCATTACCTGCGGTTTCTCTCTAGCTGGGTAAGAAAACAGAAGAGAAGAGGGGAAATGTTAGAACCACATCTATGTTTTCCCTTCCTTGCTTCATCTCCCTCTCCCCATAAGCCCTCATTCCCTCAACACTACTGCCCCCTACTTAGGCTTCTTTATATTGAATCATTGGTATTGGATACCCGGGGAGGAGGACAAAAACAAACTTGCAAAATGACTGACCATATATACTATTTTAGTGTCCTTCCTCTCTCCCACAAAGGTCCCGAAATCCTATCAATTGAGAATATTTTATCAAGTCAATCAGAACCTTTGGTAGTTCATTTGGTAAAGCAGAGGACTATCCTTCCCGAAGAATTCTTAAGTTACTGGAAATCATCCCAGGAGTTCTTTGGGATAGTGGTGGTGGAGGGCTTCGGCACTGGTGTCAATGCCCCCCATTTCCTCCTCTGTAACGGAATAACACCTCACAGCATTGTTGTGAGGGTCGATCCAGGTAAAGTGCACATAGTAAGACCTTAAATATTAGCTGTTGTTACTATTAGACTGCATTCATGAGCTGAGAATGATTTATATCTTCCACATCTATTGTCTGCATCAAAAATTGTTGATATACCTACAATCTTCACAATTTGGTCAATAATTCTCTAACGACCCATACATGTTACCCATTAACCAACCAGCAGTTGCCCAAGAAATGGGTGGAATCAATGGCTAACAATAATGTGAATAACTAGTATATTATGAATGAATGACCAAACAGATGACAGTTCATGGAAGCACACTGGCTAGTTGACCCAACAGGATTTTGGATGTCAGGACTTTCCATCAACAAAGGTCCTTGGCTATCACCAAACACTTACTGGTTGCATCTCTGTGAACACTGAAGACAGACTGTTCCAAATATCCTCCAGCCCCATCCGGACTCGTCTCCAAAAAGCAAGGGCTGGACTGGGGCTGGGGCTGGGGCTGGGGCCAAAGAAGAGGAAGGGGGTGGGTCTGAGTCTAGAGCTGAGGGGCGGTATGGGAGTGGTAGTGGTGGTGGTAGTGGTGGTGGTGGTAGTGGTCTGAGTGGTGCAGCTGGTGTCAGGGCAGAGACCGGTGTCCAGAGGGCACTCCTCCCTAAGTCGGTTGCAGGGACACTGCTGGTAGGTACAAGGCCGGTGCTCTGTGCGGAGTTGGCTCAGTGCTCCAACTCGAAGGCGCCCGGAAAGGCCTTGCAGCCTGCCTGCCCTGGACCGGCTCATGGTGCCTGACCTGCAGTGGCAGTGCCATGGGCCCCAGGGCATGAGAACCAGCCGCAGGTCCTCCGCTGGCGGCATGGCTGTTGGTGAAGGGTGTGGCCACGGTCTCGGGGTGGACCCTGCTGTTGACCACTGGCTCATGGTACTGTCGGGGTGAACCAAGTCCTCAGTGGACATCCACGTGTTGGCCCGCTGGTCTGAAGAAGACATCCTGATCTCGGGCTCCTGGGTATTTGCTTTAAACCTTGGGTTGGGCATCCTCGCCGTATTGGAAGTCGCTCGGAGAGCCTCTCCGCTCACGTTACTCTTTCTGGCGTTGATCACAACCCCCTCTTCCAAAGACTCATCTTCCTCCGGCGATGACACAATTGACTTTCTGACGCCTGTGGCCACCGTGGAGGCCAAGAGCTCGGCCGCGGCCGGGCCTGCCAGGCGGTCGGCACGGGCCACGAGGTCATCCTCGTCCTCCATTGTTACCCTCATCTTCTTGGGAGCGCCGGTCCGGGGGGTGGTCCGGTAGTTGCGGGACATCGGGACCCCGGAGCGGAAACTTACCCGCTGCGACTCGGTGGAAGTCAGGCCTTGGGCCCCCGCCGCCCGGGGCCCCAGACTCAGCAGCAGGGCCCAGAACAGCGCGCCGGCGGCGGGGACCATGGGGCCGGGCAGTGGGCGGCTGAAGAGGAGGCCAGCGAAGGAGGCCGCGTCTCCCACCTCCTCCCTCCCTTCCACTCTCGACCCAGGGGGTCGTTGGAACCGAGGCCCGTGGGGCTCCTACCGCGCGCCACGCCCCTCCCCCAGGCGCTCTCGGCGCAGCCCGAGGGGCTGAGCTAAAATCCCAGGAACTCCCGCAGCCAGAACTCCTGCGGAACCAACAGACGCAATTGTGACGTAAGGGCCTGGTCAGGCAGTGCACTTCCTCCGAGCCGAGCTTACATCGTGCATCGCAGTTTATTAACCGCTACGGATCTGAGTTTACGAGACAGGACGAAACTACAAGCTTTGAAAGCGCTCCTTCCCAGGCTCACAGGCAGCAGACGTGACGAAGAAGGAAACAGCGTTCTTCAATACGTAGGGAGCTGACTCCTGGTCCCCCAACAGACGGGGTGGGGGTGGGGGGCTTGCCGCGGTCAGTTATGCCCCACCCACCCCGAGCTTCACAGGCGACCAGGGGCTCCCATTTGAAGGGGGAGGAAAAGGACACTCAGTGAGATGCAGTTATTTGCCCAGGGTTCTGCAGCTCAAGCAGGACTAAAACCCACAGCCTTGCCGTTTCCCATACAAGACACCCCTACATGCACCCCTACTGCTGAAATGATGTGTCGCCTCCTTCCCACCCCCCGAACCCCCACCCCCCGGCAGATCAGGTTCCGGACCTCAGAACTTTGAAGGCAGGGTTATGAGAGGAATGACATCCCAATGATATGTGAAGGTCCAGTGGCATTAGGGTTGAAGATGAGGTGGTTTAGGAAGCAGCCCAGATATTTCAGGGTTAGGGCATAGGCAGATCAGTATCTTTGCTTGGTTCTAAGGTCCTTGAGTCCTGTCTTATACTAGGTGCCTCCTGAGCCATGGAGATCCCTGTCCAGCCTAGGAGAGAGAAAAAAACAAAAAGGTGGTACAGGATCAAGACCTGGATTTTACCTACTGGTTTGGGGAGAGAAGCCAAAGAATTGAAGGAGAAGATCCGGTGCTGGTCAAGCTGGAGGTCCCCTAGGACCTCCCCCCAACACATGTTTTCTCCTTTGCACTGCCAACATATCCCTTCTTGACCTCTAGGGGTGATCTCAGTCTCCTCTAAATTCGGTGCTGTGAATATTCCTTTATTCTTGGATGCCTCAGCACTTATATGTATCGTTTTTTATTTAGTTCCCCTGCATCTCTCCCAAGGCATTAAGAAAACGGGAATTGGCTTTATATGTCCCACCCCCAACTTTTATCCTTAAGCTCGGAACTCACTGTCTGACAGCTTCAGGGATGTGAACCTGATCCAAGGAGATGAGTTGGGCCAGCTCTCGCAGGCTGTTCAGAAAACGGATCTTTCGTGTGAACTTGGAACTGAAAAGAGAGGATAAGCCAAGTGTGTGTTGTACTGGGAACAGGGCTCCTGGAGAGGCTTACAAAGGGACATATGACAAGTATAGCATGGTTAAGGCTAGAAGGAGCCAGGGTGGGGCAAGATCTTCTTAATCTTGATTTTGAAAATGGGAGCGGGTCCTGGTCCCCAAAGCTTGTACCTGATGAAGGGTCGCAGCAGTGCCAAGAATGCCTTCACATACCATGTGGTGTGGACAACGACCAGGCCATGCAGGTTTTTCCGGAGGCTGCAGAATAGGAGATTGTTCTGTTCTCCCACCTTCATTCCAGAAAATCAGGTGGAGCTATCTTCCGTGCTTTGACTTCTGCAGTTTCTAGATTTCTCTGGCAGTTGGGGCTAGTCCCTGCTCCTCGGCCACAGTCTGAGCCCCACCCATCATGTTTAGCCCTGCAAAGCTCCTCAGTTTTATTTCTTTTTAAATCTTTTTTTTAAATGTTTATTTATTTTTGAGAGAGAGAGAGACAGAGTGCAAGCAGGAGGAGGGACAGAGACAGAGGGAGACACAGCAGAATCCGAAGCAGGCTCCAGGCTCTGAGCTGTCAGCACAGAGCCCGATGCGGGGCTTGAACTTGTGAACTGTGAGATCATGACCTGAGCCCAAGGCCAGAGCTTAACCAACTGAGCCACGCAGGTGCCCCAAGGCTCCTTGGTTTTAGGAATCTCTTGCCAGAACTCCTCAGCCTGGCCTCCTCTGCCCCACCTCCCTCCTGTGCCCTACCCTTGCCTAAGTCCTTGGTGACTCCCCTGTCCCCTCCCCTTGTGACGAGGACAACTGACAGAACTCCAGGTGGAGGAAGACCAGTGGGGGGGGGGGGCGGGGGGAGAAACAAAAAGAAAGAGAAAAGTGAGCAAAGGGAAGATGGGGGAAAGAAAGGAGGAAAAGGGAACATCGCATGGAACAAAGCCTTACGGGTCAGGGAAGCAGGCAGAGAAGAGAGGCAGAGACAGTGGCTCCTGGGAAGTGAAATAAATGGTGAGATGGTGACCAAAGGGAGCACCTTCTGCGTGCCAGGCAACATGCCACGCTGATTTATTTGATTTTCACACGTGTGCGATGGCGAAGGTATTCTTGTTGCTGTTCTGCAGAGAAGGAAATGGAGTCCCAGGGAGGCTAAGTGACTTGCCCAAAGTCATACAGCAGGTAAATGGGAAAGGCAAGATCTGCAACTAGATTTCCCTGACTCCGAGAGAGGATGGAAGACAGGAGAGGCCTGGAAAGGGGTGTAGAGGGACAAGGTGAAGAGGAAGGGGCTACGTGGAAGAAGAAAGAATGGAAAGAGGGAAAGAGAAGGCACAGAGAGAGTGGCAGCCCCCCCGCCCTGTGGCTCACCGCTGGTCCAGAGCATGGTAACACTGGCGTATCCAGCCCAGAGGTGGGACCTGGGCTCTAGTCGTGCCTCCGCTCAAGTGGACAAGCAGGTAATTTTCAGCTACCAGCAGCTCCAGAGTTCCCACCATATACCTGGGGGGCACACAACTGTCAAGGAAGGGACGTGCTTCAGGATGTGGGGTGTGGGGGGGACATGACTGTAGACTCTCCAGTCAGCTGCTGATCACAGGGCGTTCTTGTTGTTGCTTTTCCTTCCCAACATCCACCCTGGGGCCCTTCAGGGCGTTGGACTCACCTGAACAAGTGCTCCATGACATAGGTATAGTTGGGGATGCTGCTACTGGGTAGGTAACAGGAGGCAAAGACAATGACAGCATTGAGGCCATCACCATGGTAACCTGGAGAGGACAAAGGGACCATTTATTCAGTCAACAGCTACACATTGACAGTACATCTGTTTAGGTTGAAGGACTCTGAGGGTCTCTGGAAGTTACAGGAAGGATTTTGTACCCCGTAACTGAGTTTCCAACTCAAGCCTTTTATTCAGTAAGTCACAGTTCTTACCCCTCCACTTATGGTAGTCATTACCTCCATGAGAGAGGACTTTCTTATAGGGCTCAATGACTGTCATGTCCACTCGCTGTTCCCGCTGTCCTGTTCGGAACACTCTCCAGTGACGACCATCTTCTCCAGCTACATCCCACACACAACCCCGGCCCAGCCTTTCTGCTGCTTCACTGGCCCCCAGACCCTCTGCACGGGGCAGCTCATCTAAAAGAGAGGGATGGGGAAGGGTCCATAAGGCACGGTACATACCTTCAGTGTCTTGTAACTTCCCCAGGTTCTTAGAGTTGATTACTCCAACATCTCATTCCTCAGTGTTTTCCAGGACTCCAGCCCTAGTTTGTCCAATCAATACAACCGCTTGCTGGTTTCTCTTTCCTGTGACTCATGATCCTCACTTTTTCACTAGACACTGGCCTTGAGGTAACCCTGCACTATGGTAGGTCCATGGCCCTTGCCAGTATTAGTTTTTTTCCGGATTCTTCTTTCCATGCTTTTCCTTGGGTGAGCTCATCTCTTCCCATGTCTTCAATCACCACCAGTAAGGTGATGATTCCAAATTTGCCTCTCTAAGCCACACGTCTCTCCTAACTCCAGACCCATGTCCCTAAACGCTTAGAGTGGACATCTCTAGTTTGTGTCATCTTCAAGTCACCAGACCCAGCTGTAAGTCAGACTCATTCTCTTCCTCCTCTCTCCCATATTTCCTTTTTTTTTTTTTTTCTTATTTTTGGGAGAGCACAAGTAGGGAATGGGTAGAGAAAGAGGGACAGATGATCTGAAGTGGGCTCTGCTTTGACAGGCTGACAGCAGTGAAGCTGATGTGGGGCTCGAACTCATGAACTGCAAGATCATGACCTGAGCCAAAGTCAGACACTCAATCAACGGAGCCACCCAGGTGCCCCGGCCATATTTCTTTTCTTGATGACTCCATCCATCTAGCTGCCTGAGAGAGAAAACTGATGACATCCAAGATTTTCTTCTCTGTCAGTGCTCAAGCCAGCTGGACCCCATATCTTCTTCCATCTATCTCCATTGTATTCTCTTATTATTCTTTCCACTATTGCTGTCCTGATTCAGGTTCTTAGCATTACTCACCTGGCTTTAGTGCTAACCTCTTAACTGGTCTCCTTGCCTCTAGTTTGTTTACTTCATTCCACCTTCTACCCCCTTGCTACAGCAAGCTTTGTTTTCTACCCTACCTTTCTTATTCAAATGGCAATATACCATATCCAGCAATTCTGCATGATTCTTCCATAGCAATGGAAACAGCCGCTTCATCTTAAGAAATTGTTGCCTAGTATTTAGTATTCCATTGCATGGACACACCGTATTAGATTTAATACTCGACTGATGGACCTTTAGGTTGTTTCCAACCTCTTTAGAGCCGTCAAATCTGATCATGTTACTCCCTTGATTAAAACCATTCAGTGCCTTCTCATTGCCTACAGGATAAAATCTAAACTCCACAGTATGGTAGCAAGGACCTCCATGATTTGACTCTTGCCAACTTAACATAGCACCCTGATTCAGAAGCTCAGGTGACAATTTGGACATGTGATTGGCGTCTGAAGTCCAGGGCAATCCTGTAGGGGAGCCCTTAACCTGTGGGGTCTGTGCTGACTCCAGTCAAGCAGCATGGCTGAACTGTAAGACACCCTTTTGATGTCTGGAGAAGTGGAGAATTGGTTGGGGTGGGGAAAACCCACACATCTGGCATCGGAAGTGTTGTGAGTAGAGAAGAAACAAAGTTTTCCTTAATATCAAAATAGTCATGCTTAATACTTTGAATTCTCCAACATGCCACGTTCTTACCCAACTTGTTTCTTCCACCTAGAATGCCTCCCCAGCTACCTGATAAAGGCCAGCTCAGAATCACCTCCTCTGTGAAGTCTTTCCTAATGCTTCTCAGGCAGAATTGACCTTGTTCTCATCCCTGCTGACCATACCCTATACATATGTAGACCATAATCCTTAACTATATTTATTTGCATAAAATATGTATATTTTAATTTCCTATTAAACAGAGAATTCCCTGAGGATAGGACTATCTTATTCATCTTTATAACTCGGTTCTTGCTCAGTAATAGCATGTAACACTCACCGGATAAAATTTTCCTTAATAAACAAAGGACCCTCCCCACTCCTCTACTGATGACTCTCGCATGGGATCTATAGGCTCTAGCTTTCTGTTCTGAGGAAAGTAATTTTGCTGACCTTACTACTTGGTCCCCACATTATTGCTTCTAACTTTAGTCCGATTAAATCCATCCTGAGCTGCTTTAACTCTAGCTTCTACTCCTACCAGCTCCAGCCTCAGGTTTCTTTCCCACCTTCCCATTCAAATTCATGTCCACTGTCCAGCTGCTCCGAGTCTGAAGGTGTCTCCAGTTCATCTACCTCCAGGTCAGAACTGCCATCAGGAGAGGAAGGTTCGGAATGAGTGGGAGAAGCTCCACGGCCTCCGGTCTCCTTAGTCAGATTCAGCTGCAACTCTGGGGCAGAGAGACGCTTACGCATGGGGCGTGGGCTACATAGGGCTAAAGTGCTGGGTGTACCTGGGGTTGGGAGAAAGGAGAAAAGAATTGAAAAGTATGTGTGTGTTGGCAAGAAGAGGTGGAATTCCTGCATATAGAAGTAGTGAGATGGGGTAAATTCTAAAGAAGAACTAACATGGGACATTGGGGAAAAGAGAAGTGGAACTGTGATGGGATGAGGGCAGCAGACTGGGCTAGAATCAAGAACTTGAGGCCTACTTTTTTTTTTTTTTTTTAATGTTTGTTTATTTTTGAGAGAGAAAGAGCGTGAGTGGAGGAGGGGCAGAGAGGAAGACACAGAATCCGAAGCAGGCTCTAGGCTCCCAGCTGTCAGCACAGATCTCGACACGGGGCCTGAACTCATGAGCCGTGAGATCATGACCTGAGCCAAAGTTGGACACTCAACCGACTGAGCCACCCAGGGGCCCCAAGACCTATGTTCTAATTTACCAACCTGCCTGTGAGTCTCTCTTGGGATCCTCAGGATCTTCAGAACGGTCAACTTCTTCAGGAAGAAGTCTAGAGGGGAATGATTCCAAGGGGGAGCAGAAATGAGGGTAACCGCATCGAGCCAGGTCTCAGTTTATCAGTCCTCTTGCCCTGCCACGATTTTCTCACCTCTGCCTCCCTCCCCCGCTCCTTCCTTCAAGTCCTAAGGAACATCCCTCAAAGTCCTCACCTGGGGAATCCCTCATCCTGCCACTCCTCCTTCAGCTCCAGCTCCCCGAGTCTCAGGGGTGCTGCTGGCCCTGCTTCAGCATTCTCCCCGGCCCTAAGAGTCCCAGGGGAGAAGAGGTGATCGTGAGACATACTCGGCAGTGTCTTCAGGGAACTGGATCGTAGGTAGGAGACACTGGAATGAACAGTAATTAAGGTACAGAGCAGAGAGCAGGCCTTAAGAAAACCCTCAGATCTCTTGTCTTCTGGATACTTCTACTACTTCCACCCCTTCCTGGAAACAGATCACCCCTACGGTGGGGTTTTCAGAGCCCAGGGAGGGTGGAATGTAAAGCTAATCGTATAATCGTATTTAACTCTGTGGCCTTGCTCTACCTACACGAGAGTGGTAGAGATATTCCTTGTTACATACTATTGGGTGGAACTTGACAGACCCGCCCAGCTGTCACCAGGCAGGGATGGGGATGATTGCACCTCGTCAGGCCTGATGCTGGGGAGTGGTCAGGGCAAAGCATGGCAGAGGTGGAGGGGTGGGGGAAGAAGGTAAGGAGGAAGATTTGCTGGGAAGGAGTACCTGGACCTCAGCTTCTTTCTGGGTCAGCTTTCCTGAGGGCCATTCTGGGGAGTGGGTATTAGAAAACACAACAGGCAGGCTTTTCTTTCTTTCTTTCTTTCTTTCTTCCTTCCTTCCTTCCTTCCTTCCTTCCTTCCTTCCTTCCTTCCTTCCTTCCTTTCTTTCTCTTTCTTTTTCTTTCTTTTTCTTTCTTTCTTTCTTTCTTTCTTTCTTTCTTTCTTTCTTTCTTTCTTTCTTTCTCTTTTAAGCTTATTTTGAGAGAGAGCAGGAGAGGGACAGAGAAAGAATCCCAAGCAGGTCCACACCATCAGCACGGAGCCAGATGTGGGGCTTGAACCCACGAACCATGAGATCATGACCTGAGCCGAAACCAAGAGTCAGGCATTTAACTGAGTGAGCCACCCAGGTGCCCCAACAGGCAGTTTTATCAGATACAACACAATAGGGGATTATCCTGAACCCCCAGTTCCCCATTTCCTACCTGAAGCCACCCTACTCCTCTGCAAATTCCTTTTCTTGCAGTCGGGTCTCTTCCAGGAAGCCAAGATTTGCCCTGGTCAGAGCTCACAACTATTCATTGCTCGTTTCCAATCCAGTGGGCCAGATCTTACTTACCCAAGGTCTAACGTCTTTTCTCCCACCTCTTGTGTGGTCCCCATCTTGCCACGTTGGTCTGTCTCCCTTAAATGCTTGCAGCTGTCTTGAGAGTGGGTTGTCCTGGCTCCCCAGAACTTTCGTGGCCTCTGTCTCACTGCTAGATGCTCCTGCCTCCAAGGAAGGCAACCTCGCCTTCAAACAGGTTTTGCCACCTCCCTTTCCCTTCCCAAGGAACAGGTTTGCCCAAGAGAAAAACCCTGCCTATGTGGGGGCGGGCTTTGGAGGAGAGAACATTTTCTAAAATGGCTAGTCTCAGGGGAGTCGAGGAAGGCAATTTGTTTTCCCTTCCAGATTCCTCACGATCTTCTGGAAGCTACTCTTTTTTTTTTTTTTAACTTATTTATTTATTTTGAGAGAGACAGAGAGCAAGCAGGGGAGGGGCAGAGAGAGAGAGGGAGAGAGAGAAGCCCAAGCAGGCTCTTGCAGAGTGAGTGCAGAGCCCGACATGGGGCTCAGTCTCACAAACCATGAGATCATGACCTGAGCCGAATCAAGAGCTGGACCTTAAGCGACCGAGCCACCTGGAGGCTGCTCTTTAAACAAAAAAATCAAAAACAAAAACAAAAAGCAAAAGACAGTGGTAAAAAAATATTTTGGTTTTGAGACTACCTTGGCCCCACTTTTTGAGCATAAGCAAGATTGGGAAAGCCATCTTTAGGAGCATTCTGGGCTCTAGAAGAAGAAACAAATGAAAGGCTGAGGATGAGGAGAGATAGAAGGCTGTCACTCCTCATTCCCAAAAAGAGTTAATGAAGGGAGCCGTCCCGTAGAGCAGGAAGAAGGGAGATGCGTCTTGAGGAGACTGAAACCATTATCAGAGGGAAGGGCCTGATTACAGTTATAAAAAGAGACAATGAGACCCCAAACAGGAAAAAAAAACGTATTTAATACTTTAACAAAATGCAAAATAAGGTACCCGAGTTATAAAACATAAATTCCTTTGGTTCAGAAATCACACAACTATTTTTACCTTCCAATGGCTACAGACATCATCCCCTAAAGCGAAGTCACATCATCCCCCTCTTACTGAAGACGTCATGCCAAAACTGTCACACATCCCACTGTTCGGTGGAACCACTGGCAACTTACATGGAATAGGGCCGTGGGGTAGGAAAAAGGGGAGCAGGTTGGTCTGAAGGCCAAAGGGAGACTCTACACATGCAGAATGAGTCAGTGGGGGAGCGCTCTGTGGGTCACTACGGTATGAATCACACCCCTGTACATGCTACATGAGGCTGAGTCCCTTGGTACAATCACATATAAATACAATTCACCCACCCTGAGCTTTCCCAGGGAAAACAGAAATAAAATACACACACACACACACACACACACACACACACACACACACACAGAAGCAGGGGAGAGATGGCAAAAGAGGCAGATCCCAGAATACCAGAGAACATCTAGTCCAGACCCTTGGTCTTACAGATGGGGAAAATGAGACCTAGAGAAATGAAGGGTCTTGCCAAGAGAGACATAGTTCACGGCAGTCGGTATTAGAACTCCATGTTCCCTTCGATATGAACAAGAAGAGAACAAGATGGACAAGGAATTTGGGGCCACCAAAGCAGGGCATAGAGCCGGGGCTCTCACTGCACTTTTGCTGTCTTTTGGGAAGAGTGCCTATGTGGTCTTAAGGCCTTCCTGGGTGTCTCCTGAACTCTCAAGAACCAGGGGTCTTCTGGGTCTTTTCAGGGTCCCTGTGGCTCTGGGGTATCCCAGAAACTGAGAGCCAGGCCAGCTGACCAGGACAGAAGATAATGGCCTCCCAACTGCCTCCCAACAATCCTAAAAGAGTCAGAATGAGCTCAGAATACAACTGTGGCCACCTCGGCCTTGGACACCACCACTTAACTGGGGGCAGAAAGAGGAATCATGGGGCCGTATTCTGCTAAAGGCTGAAAACAGCAAGAGAAGTTTCCAAAGCACACTCTCTCTTCTATCTAGCTTAAAGGAGGTAACCAATAAATACCTGAATGAATAAGAGAATAAATGAATACAAGGAGACAATGATTGCTTGGTTTCATGAGAGATACCGGTTCTGTTGAAGAGCCTTACTGAGGGCACTGCTGGGGTATGCTTTCCTGTGCCGCTCTGCCGCAGCTATGCAGGTACTACCTTGTGCCCCTGGCCAACGAAACAGAGGAGAGTCAGTGCAGATTTGGAGAATTAAATTAAATAATATAATCTGTCTAATGGGTAGAGATCTGGAGAAAAGGCCAAAAGCCATCCCTCAAGCAACTGTTTTCTTTCACTTCTTTCTCCTCCCAGGTTCACGAAAACAGTACACCAGACCCCAGAGCACCGAAGTCAGAACTGCCGACACATCTCAACACGTGCAACTGAGGTGGTTCGAGCAACCACCCTCCCTACCTCGACCGCCCCCAGCAGTCACTTCTGAGACAGTGAGGCAGCAGTCGACTGTGACAGTGAGATCTGACTGCACTTCTCGAAGATGGCCTCAGCTGAGAGTTTTGGCAGCCCCTGATCCAGGGGGCATTCGTCCACCAGGCTGTTCATGGGCGTGGGGGGCAGTGGAGGCTCCTCCTCATCTTGACTCAGTCCAGGAACCAGGGAGCTCCCCGCCCTGTCCAAGTCCTTGTCCGCCTGCTCCCTGCACACACCCTCGGTCTCGGGCTGCCCTGACGGGATCTTCACAGAGTCAGAATATGCTGACAGGGCCTCCTGGAGCAGAGGCAGAAGTTTCTTCCGAGATACCTGGGTGTTGCCCTGAAGATAGGCCTGGAGGTTAGGGTGGGTGCTTGGGGCAGGGGTCAGCTTCAGGGACGGAGAGTGGGAGCATTCCAGAACTCCACAGATCTAAAGAAGAGACAAGATGGGGAGATGGTACATGAGGTGGTGAAGCAAACAGCTGGGGTCTCTTAAGTTAGAGGCTTCCCTTATAGAAGGAGAAACACTTTTGATTAAATCAGACAGAGTTCAGTATTACTGTGAATACATATAGTATTTAGAAACAGAAGAAACATTTGATGTTTATTTTTAAGACAGAGAGAGAGAGAGAGAGAGAGAGAGAGAGAGAGAGAGAGAAAGACAGAATGTGAGTGGGGGAGGAGCAGAGAGAGAGGGAGACAGAATCCGAAGCAGGCTCCAGGCTCTGAGCCATCAGCCCAGAGCCAGACACGGAGCTCGAACCCATGAACTGCGAGATCAGGACGTGAGCTGAAGTAGGATGCTCAACTGACTGAGCAACCCAGGCGCCCCAATTGAGATCATATATTTAATTTTTGTAAACCCAAGCCTGGAGAGATTAAGCATCTTGAGCAAAAGCACGTAGATGATGGGAGTCTGAACCAGAACACAGGACCCCCTGACCTAGTGTTGTTTCCAAGTGTATATCTGTGCTCAAAAACTTGAACTCTATCCTTAGCTAGAATGGGACACACATGTAGACTGAGGTCAGGGGCAAGACAGAGGCAGAAAGAATGAACAGATCAAAGTGGGGGTGGGAGGTACGTCAGGCGTGGTGCTGAGCCTGACCACTTCCAAATATTACCTCATTTAATCGTCACAACTACCCTCTAAAATTTGGATTAGTATTACCTTCATTCACAGGTAGGGAAACAGAGGCTTAGATGAAGTAACTTGCCTAAGGTCATAGTTTGAATGAAGCAAAACTGACACTTGAAGCCAGGTCTGCCACCAAAACCAGTATTCTAAACTACTCTCTTCTATCGTTTCCAACAGAGGAGGAAGAGATGAGATGGCAGGACATGCTGTGAAACCTCTTTCCCATTTCCCAGTGCAGAGGCAGCCTGGACAGTGGGGGAATCCTCTGTTATCTGCAGAACTTTGCAAGGGTTTGGTGGGGGGAAGGTGGGGACACTTAGGAAGGTGGGAGAGACACTTCCCATGGCCAAAGCACCCTTTCCTTCTGGACACGATTAGTGAGAGCCACCATTTATTCAGTGCTTACTCTGTGCCCAGCAATGTACTTTACGTACGATATTAGGTTTAATGAGCACATCAGGCTAATCAGTGGGTAATACTATGCCACGTACAGATTCAGAAGTCAACTGACTTGCCTGAGCTCAGAGAGCAGGTAAGTGGCAAATCTGGGACAGAAAACGTGTCCATCTGCCTTTTAAAACTGTAGTTCTGGGGTACCTGGGTGGCTCAGTCAGTTGAGTCTGCTTTGGATTCTGTGTTTCCCTCTCTCTCTGCCCCTCCCCTGCTCATATTCTCTCAAAAAATAAAATGTTAAAAAAAAACAAAACACAAAAACTAGTTCTTTCCACAGTGCCAAACTACCTTCCACTAAATGAAATCACATTTGCTTTGTGGAAGAGAAGAAAGGGTGACATACCTTCCATGGATGCAAAAGATTATCAGGCTGTATGCAGATCAGTCTTTAGCAGCCTTCATGTAGCCCAATAAACCCCAAAGTCCCTGGACTGCCTCACATGCATTTTTTTTTTTTTTAATTTTTAAATGTTATTTTTGAGACAGAGAGAGACAGAGACAGAGCATGAGCAGGGCAGGGGCAGAGAGAGGAGGAGACACAGAATCTGAAGCAGGCTCCAGCCTCTGAGCCGTCAGCACGGAGCTTCATGTGGGGCTTGAACTCACGGACCGTGAGATCATGACCTGAGCTGAAGTCGGACGCCCAACCAACTGAGCCACCCAGGTTCCCCTCGCGTCCACTTTTAAATTCTTCTTCCCTGGGCTAATTGCCCAGTAACCAACAGAGGAAAAGAAAGGGGAAGAAGTGGGAAAGGTGGCCAAACAGATCAGGAAGGAACACCTGTGCTTCAATCCCTTTTCTACAGAATTAGCATTAGACACTGTCATTCATCGCTGCACGGTTAAGTAGTAGAAAAGTCTTCTCTTGAGTTTCCCATTTTCAAGGCCATGGGTAAAAAGGAAGGAACTGATTTTCTGGGGTGAAGATTAAAGATTAGGCTAAGAATCGAATTTTAACTCCAGATTTATAACACTTTCTTTTAATCTGATTTCAAAGTCCTTCTAAGTGGGAACTGTGTCTCTAATTCCCTTTGAATCTTAACAGTATGACTAAGGCTATTCACATATAGAGAGAATGGGGAAGGGCAGGGAGGGAGGATTCTGGAAAGAGGTCAAAGGACTTCTGTGTAAACACAAAAACCAAGCAGAGGTCTTTACAGCACTGGGCAGTGCTCACAAGCAGAGCTCTGTAGGGACCTCAGGCTGGAGAAGAGACAGAGACTCACCATCATTCGGAGCGCTGCATGGGGACAGAAAATAGCCAGCTGCCGCACTGGTTCATTGTGAGTGTTGAAAAAGATAGTCATGGCGACCAGGACATCACAGTTGTGCGCCTGGCAGAAAGCATGGAGGTCTGCAATGAGGCCAGACCTCTGCAGGAAGGCCTGAAAAAGAAGAAATGGGGCAATGAAAAGGGCTACCGCTGGACTCTCCTTGTCACCAGTAACAAAACGTGTTCACAAAGGGTATCTTTCCATGTTAACCTGGGTCTTGTTCTCTGGAAAAAAGGTATCCAATATTTACTCTGTGTTCTCTGTGTGCCAGGAAGCAGTATGTAGTATGGGGAAAATATAGGTTTTGCGTTCAGACAGAACTGGTTTGAAGATCAGCTCTGATAGGTAACTATTAGCTGTACCATCAAGGAGTTGTATCAACCTCCCTGGACTTAAGTTTGAGGATAAAACATTTACCATGTGCCTATTTTAAGAATTAAAACATGATCGCGTATGTAACATGCCTGGCACGTACAACGCTCTCCTGCTCTTGCCATTTTTTAAGCAAGGTCTTCGCCTCATGGGTATTTTCATTCTAATAGAACAATGGGACACAGCGGTAACACACATGGGACAAGTGTATCATTGGCTCTTCATTCTTTGCCAATCTCTACTCTTCTCCAAAGTCTCATGTGGTATTTCCTCTACTGAATACTACTACCAGCCGATCCAGATCAGGGCTTTTCTCTGTCCTTGGCATATTTCACGTGTCAATTTCTCACTGTGTCAATTTATGCTATTTGGCAAGCCTTTTCTACTCTTATGTTTGTTTCCCAAACTAGGTAGCAAGGGAAGAGACCAGGCCATTTTGTTTTATTAAAATTATTCAGTAGTTTTACACAGTATTTATAGAAAGCTGTACAGACTATGACAGGATGTGTTCAGATCCAGTTGCCAAATGATTTAAAATGAATATGATATGGAACCAGGTAGTAAAATACCGTTATCAAAGTTACACTCATTCACCCATTCAACAAAATTTACTGAGCACCGGCTATGCGCCAGGTACTGTCAAAGGTGCCGATACAGAAGAAACAGAAGAAACAGGGCTCCAGCCCTGGTGGAGCTGATAAACTGGCAGAGGAATGTAGACAATAAACAAGGAAACCATGAAATTGATCACTTCAGTCCATTAACTGCTAAGGATAAAACAAAATTTAAAATATTTTAGAGATTTTTGAGCACGAAGGATATTATGTTAGTCACAGTGGTCAAGAAAAACCTCTTATAAGAGGAGACATCTGAACTAAGACCTGAGTGATAAGGAAGAGCCAGCTCCGCAGAGGGAAAAGCCAGTGCAAAGGCCCTGAGGTGGGAATGAGCTTAATGGATCCCATGAACAGAAAGAAAATGAGTGTGGCTATAGCACTGTAAGCACAGGAGTGGGGCTGGAAGGAGATGAGGTCAGAGAGAGAGAGAGAGAGAGAGAGAGAGACAGGGCCAGATCAAGGAGGGTCCTGTAAACCACAGTAGGGCTGTTATATTCTTTTTTTCTTTTTTTTTTAAGTTTTATTTAAGTAATCTCTACACTCAACGTGGGGCTCGAACCCACGACCCTGAGATCAGGAGTTGCACGCTCCTCTGACTTAGACAGCCAGGTGCCCCCGGGGCCTTTAGATTCTATCAGGAGCGCAATGGAAAGGCAGCAAAGGAAGGGAGCTGATGTGATCAGAATTACATCTGTTTTGTTTTGTTTTTTCAGAATTACACCTTATAAAGACATGACTCTGGCTGCTATGGGGAGAATGGTTTGTAGGGGTGCAAGAGCAGAGGCAGGGAAACCGGTATGCAGGCTATTGTGGTAGTGCAGTGAGAGGTCACGGACTGTGGGAGTGACAGCAGACCTGTCTGCTGAAAGGGAAAGGTACATGGGTACAAGACTTATTTTGGAGATGAGCCAGCAATGAGGGGCAAGGTTACATATATAACTGAAGATTTTCTCTCCCCACCCACGCCTTGCTCTTACCTCCAAATCCATATATATTGCACTAATGGCCACCTTAATGCCTTGTCTGCAAATGGTCTTCTGGTCCTTTCTCAGCATTTGCTCAGTGGTCAGTCCTAGACAGTGAATGTGAGACCAGGGGTCAAACAAGAGAGCCCAGGGTCCCCAGCCCAGGAAGGTGAGGACACCAAGATGGGTCAAAGGTGAGAACAAACACAGCCTCTCCTTGGGCCAATGAATAGGGGAGATAACTAATTATTATATGATTATAAACAGATTCTTTTACCCCTTTCTGTGTTGTTTTAACCTTCTGTAAGTACATGTGGTACTTTTTTTTTAAGGTCAATAGGTAGTATCTGGGTAACAAATTATGGAAGTATTTTTGTTCTCTTCCTTTGTCCTTTGTATATTTACCCTAAATGTTTCTTCTGCTTCCCTAAACAATTATCTAGATCTCACTCAGATAATTTAGCATTCCCTCAGCAGATTTTACTCATATATTTATATTTTCCGATTAGCCCAGAAACCTCTGACACTCTTAATATATTCCTCCTTCTCCTACCCATTAGCCAGGATAGTAAATCAATTGATTAGCTCATGATCAGACTCACTACCTCGGTTCTCTCTGATTAAAGCATTATACATGCTCTGAAAACTGTTTCAATGGTGTTCAAAAATACTGTGAACAAGGCTTGTCCATCTGTTTTCTCATGTGGGAGGGAGAGAAGTCAGTTTACTGTTTCACACCTGATACATCAAACTTTGCCTTTTGTAGAGAATCAAAGATGTCATTTCTCTCGGGCAGATCTGGGAAGAGGGCCTCCAGCTTCTCCACATATCTGCTGTCCTTTGGGGTTGCCTTTCCAACTTTCAGGTCCATGTTGACACAGTCCAGGATGATTGTTCCTGTGGAGGCAGGAGGCAGGACTCAAATCCCATGGCCTTCCATTCACAACCACTAGAATACACACAACCCTCCAACCAGATGGACATAATACAGGGAAGAGCGTGCGGCAAACACACTGGAAACGAAATGAGGAACTGGGACTATGTGCTGAGTAAGACCACCCAAATCCAAACTAAAATGTGGGCAGGCAGAATGGGTGCCTGAGCAGCTCAACCCTCAGAGATCTTGAGACCGAGTCAGAGAGACACGATCTCCCTTCTGTAGCCAAATTCCATTAAAAAAACCTAGAAGTTGGAGAGATAGTCTAGTTCAATCTCTCTCTCTCTTTTTTATTTTTTACAAATGGAGAAAATGAGAACAAGAAAGGTTAAGAAATCTTTGCTCAAGGTCACATAGCCACCAACAGGCAGCTTCTAGGTCTGTCTTCCTTTCTGCTTTCACCACAGCCTTTTCATGCCTGATTGCACCCTGAAAGAACCCAGCCTTTGATACGAGCTGGATAGCTTTGAAAGGGTATGATTAAGCTAGAAGAGGCTAGACGTTTCCACTCTCCTCTGGGGTGGACACGGAGGAACTAACCCGAAAGCCACCCTCACCGTGCAGAAGGGCTGCAGTTTGCCTGTCCAGGATCTCTGGTGCCCCCTGCAGGATTCTCTCGGTCACCAGGGTAGCGCAGGATCCCACCAGCTCAACTGAAATGTGGCAGGGAGGGCAGTGTCTCTGCTCGATGGGTCGATGGTCTAGCACCTCTGCAACTGTCTCCTCTAGGGCCGAGTCACTTCTGTGTGGGAAAGTGGGTGTGGGGAAAAGAGAAAGAAAGATAGGTGGGGGGACTCCAGCTGCTTCTAACCAAAGCTCCACCTCACCCATGAAGGAAAATGCACATCTTAGGCAAACACTTAAGAACTTTGGTCACTTCCACCTCGGCCTCACTGCTCTCAATTCTTTTCTTTCATGTGAGAACCGAAGTCATCTTTAAATAGTATATAAACGGGAAAAAATAGTATGTAAGTGAACTTGGTGAAATATCAGCAACAAGTATCTCATCCACGTATTTGATCTCCTTAGGAGCTGCCTTTCCGACTGACACGCTTGGCACCCAGTATTTCAGTCTCTCCTGTCACTCAATCTGCTTAATACCCAAATGGCACACAGTTCACCAGATCCTATGGACTCTACCTCAATCCTTATCCATCTCCTCCTTTCCAACCCTCTGCTATCGCCTTATTCTAAGCCCTCAATATCTCTCACCTAGATCGTTCCAACAATTTCCCAACCAAACACCCACTTCCCGTCTCAGGCCCTCCTAAGCTATCCTCCACAAAGCTGCTGAGTGATCATCTGAAAAATGCAAATTTGATTCTGTCAGGATCTGGATAAAATATAATTCACAATAGCTCCCCGCTATCCTAACATCAAGTCTAATCTCCTTGGCAGGGCCTAAAGGGTGTCCAAAATCTGGCCCCACCCACCTCCCTAGTCTCACCTCTTCCTATGTCCTACTTCTGGGTCACATTTTATGCTCCAGCCATGCAAAACAAATTCCATTTCTCCCAATCTACCATGCTATTTCATGCCTGCCTGCCTTTGCTTATATTAATTCCTCTCTCTGCCTGGATGCTCTTCCTAACTACCTCACCTCCCCATTCCAAGA
Organism: Panthera tigris; assembly: GCF_018350195.1. NCBI lineage: Eukaryota > Metazoa > Chordata > Mammalia > Carnivora > Felidae > Panthera > Panthera tigris. Next base: position 104,821,650 of record NC_056667.1, on the reverse strand, counting down.
GCAAACACTCAAGAGTGAGATCAAGGGTCAACTCTCTTAGGAAACTTTCCCTCGTATCCTCTGTTCCCCTCCAGTATATTTCACTACTCTATCCTCTACACACCTATTTGTCCTCTCGAGGGTCAGTTACCACACACCGCTAACACCCGTCACAATGACACTGAGATATTTTCTTTTGTAGGAAATAATTTTGCTTTTTTTAAAAAAAATTTTTTATGTTTATTTATTTTGGAGAGAGAGAGAAACAGCGTAAGTGGAGGAGGGGCAGAGAGTGAGGGAGACACAGGATCCGAAGCAGGCTCCAGGCTCTTAGCTGTTAGCATAGAACCTGACGTGGGGATTGAACTCATGAACTACGAGATCATGACCTGAGCCAAAGTCAGACGCTTAACTGACTGAGCCACCCAGGCAACCCCCCCACTTTTTTTTTTTTTAACGTTTATTTATTTTTGAGAGAGAGAGAAACAGCGTAAGTGGAGGAATTTTGTTTTTTTGGGTTTTTTTTTTTTTTTTTTTTTTTTATTTATTTTGAGAGAGAGAGAGGGAGAGAGAGAATCCCAAGCAGGCTCCAAGCTGCTTGGCACAAAGCCTGATACGGGGCTTGAAATCACAAACTGTGAGATGACCTAAGCTGAAAACCAAGAGTCAGATGCTTAACTGACTGAGCCACATAAGCGCCCCCCCCCAAAATAATTTTGCTTTTTAAAAATTAAGAAAAGGGACCCCTGGGTGGCTCAGTCGGTTAAGTGTCCAACTTCAGCTCAGGTCACGATCTCACAGTTTGTGAGTTCGAGCCCTGTGTTGGGCTCTGTGCTGACAGCTTAGAGCCTGGAGCCTGCTTCAGATTCTGTGTCTACCTCTCTCTCTGCCCCTCCCCTGCTTGCATTCAGTCTCTCTCTCTCTCTTTTAAAAATAAACATTAAAAAAATAAAAAAAAATTTTTTTTTTTAATTAAAAAGAGTTGGGGCACCTGGGTGGCTCAGTCAATAAGCATCTGACTCAATCTCAGCTCAGGACATGATCTCATGGTTTGTGGGATCAGGCCCCACCATCAGGCTCTGTGCTGACAATGTGGATTGTGATTCTCTCTCTCTCTCTGTGTCCCTTCCCTACTCCCAACCCCACGCACACATGCTTTCCCTCTCTTAAAAATAAATACATAAACTTAAAAGAAAATAAAAATATATTTAAAGATTAAAATTAAAAAGACCTGCAACTGGGGCGCCTGGGTGGCTCAGTCAATTAGGCATCGGACTTTGGCTCAGGTCATGATCTCACAGTTGCTGAGTCCGAGTCAGAGCAGAGCCCACTTCAGATCCTCTGTCCCCATCTCTCTCCCTCTCTCTGCCCCTCCCCCAAATCTGTACACATGCTTTCATCTCAAAAAATATTAAAAAAAAAAACCAAAAACAGTTGCAACCATTATTCAAAGGCTTCTGTTACAGTGAATCTGCCACAAAATAATGGTACTAAAGGCAGATTTAAATTATTTCTGAGTTATCCTTTAGTTTGACTTCTCTGTGTTTCTATTTCTTTTTGTTACTTGCGTAACTGGAGAACTAACAATATTTTCTTTTGATTTTCTATATCTTATATAACCCAGCAATTGCAATTAGCCCGTGAGATCCCCAAGAGCAGAAATTCTTCCTCTCTTTATTTCTTACTCATCAGAGCTCAACATGGCACATGTTAAATATTGGCTTAACTTCCTTCCACTTACTTGGGTAAGACATGATGATCAACAAGGATAAGGGTGAGTTGGCCAGCCTGGTGCAAGGCATGGAGGTCAATTTCATCCCGGAAAATCAAGAGGGACTCTGGAATGTGACTCTTCTGAAGGAAGAAGACGTTGTCACCTCGTAGAGGTAGCTCAGAACGTTTTATATTTAAAACTGGCACAAAGACTTCCTCAGTCTCTGTTGTCTGGATAAGGAAAGTGAAAAGAACATATGGCAATGTTTTGGCATAGACAGGAAAAGTAACAAGATTATTGGAACCAGAGGAGATATGATCTTGGGGAAGTAATTGCCTTTCTCAAAGCCACAACTACCCAGTTGATAAAAACAAAAGGACAACTCTTGCCCTCTCTCCTTCTTAGTATACATGAAGGTCAAGAAGACAACTCATGGAAAAGACCTGGTTCTAGATGCTGCGGAGAAGGGATTATTAATCCTTAAGAGCTGACCTGGGCATGAGATCACTGGTACCCAGAAGAACTCAAATAATAAACAGCTTGAATTTGCCTTATGACTTACAAATTATTCAACATACATCTACTCATTTGATCCTCCCAGGGGCACTGCAAAATAGCATCATTTCAGATTTTAGAGATTGTGACCTGAGACTCAGTAAGGTTAAGGGATTTCACTGACCCAGGGGTAACTGGTGTAAAGTGGCAGAGCTGGGTCTTGGATCCAGATCTTTTCATTCTCAAGGACTCTGTTGCTAAGTACTCACCTTTGCCAGGTAAAAAGCCAGGGCAAGAGCTGACACCATGGAGTCCAAGTCACAGGCTTCATTTCCCAGCACAACATGTAGTGGCCGGGACTCCTGTTGAGGAAGGAGAATGGGATGCTAGCAGACATACCTTTGTCCGTTTCCACTGCCCCTACACCTGAGCAGGGCTTCCCACACACCCTCTCACTGATCTTCACAGAGGAGGTGGGTCAGCCAATCTTATGACAGTCCTCATTTCATGGATGAAGATATTAGCAGACAGGCCACCTGTGTGTTGCTAAGTTTAAGCATTCCACATCCAACCAGGAGGTAGAAAAGTGCCCTTTCTTCTACTACGCTGTCTCCTTGATTGTTTTTTTTTTAAATTTTTTAAAAAAATATTTATTTATTTTTGAGAGAGACAGAATGCGAGTGGGTTAGGGGCAGAGAGAGAGGGAGACACAGAATCCAAAGCAGGCTCCAGGCTCTGAGCTATCAGCACAGAGCCCGACGCGGGACTCAAACTCACGGGCTGTGAGATCATGACCTGAGCCGAAGTCGGACACCCAACTGACTAAGCCACCCAGGTGCTCCTCCTTGATTGTTAACTTAAAGAACAGCAGTAAATAATTCTCTAACGTCTTACGCCTCTTTGGGCACTCGAGAAATCAAAGGTAGAACAGTTGGGATAGGTGATAGTCAGGCTGCATCAACCCCAGTTTCCTCCCCCGACCCTGCTGTTTTCAAATAGGGAAAAATATCCATACACTTCTAAATCATAAGAGGCGAAGAGCTTTTGAAAATAAAGGTAAAATAAAATCTAGTCCATGATCCAGTTACCCAATCCATGAAAATGCCCCCAGCCCTTTATTACTATCATTATTATTTTTAAAGTAATCTCTATACCCAATGTGAGGCTCGAACTCATGAGCCTGAGATCAGGAGTTGCACGTTCTACCGACTGAGACAGCCAGGTGCCCTGGAACTTTTATTTTTAAAGCTTTGAAAAGTCCAGCTGCTGATAAGAACTGAGGAGGGAGGGATATCTGCTGTTAGTATTAACCTTGTTCCCTTGTGTCTCCCTAGCTATCAGAGTCTTAAATAACAACCTGAAGAGGTAGGTACTTTAAGAATTATGTCCATGGCTCAGTTTAGGGCACAAGAATTCTCTCTTACAAATTTACTTTGGAACTTACACCTCAGCGTGCTTCTGAGAGAGGAAGAGATAAGAACAAAATGAGACCTACCAGTTACAGCAGAGTTTCCTAATTTCAGCACCAGTGGCATTTTGGCCTGGATCGTTCTTTGTTGTAGGGGCTGTCCTGTGTGGGAGAAGTTTGGCAGCAACCCCAGACTGTACCCACAAGATGCCAGTAGCACACCCAGTCATGAGAATCAAAAATGTCTCCAGATGTGCCAAATATTCCCCGGGAGCCCAAAATCACTCCCAGTTGAAAACTGCTAGGTTTTCAGGTAAAAATCCAAACACTCTGACTTCTTCAATCAGGGAAGATTTACTAGATGCCAAGAGTTTAGAAAAGTAGGAATGGGGTTCAGAGGAGCAAAACATAGCAAGCAATAGTTATCAAGTAATATAACTATAGGAAGAAAGGGAATCTGGGGGAACCTAGAATCATCTTGCCTGTTTGGCTGTTACCCTCCCTCCCCCAGAAAGCTACAGCTAGAAAGGTACAATTTTAGAGGACTTTTGGTGGCATAAATTGCCCTATCCAGTAACTAAACAGGTTTTTTTTCTCCTTAAGTTTTATTTATTTAAATGATTTCTACACCCAACATGGGATCAAGATCAACCCCAAGATCAAGAGTCAGATGATTTTCCAACTGAGCCAGCCAGGTGCCTCAGGTTTTTTTGTTTGTGTTTTTTAAGTTTATTTACTTATTTTGAGAGATAGCACAAGCAGGAGAGGGGCAGAGAGAGAGAGAGAGAGAGAGAGAGAGAGAGAGAGAGAGAGAATCCCAAGCAGACTCCACACTGTCAGTGCAGAGCCCAACATAGGGCTCAAACTCATGAACTGTGAGATCATGACCTGAACTAAAATCAAGAGTTGGATGCTTAACTGATGGAGCCACCCAGGCGCCCCCCCCCACAAGTTTTTTTATTTTAAACTATCCCCCCACCCCCCACATCTCCTACTCCCACCCTCAGAGAAGTACAAAAGGCAGAGGTTTCGCACAAAGGACCTGCGGAGAAAGTCCGCCCTTAGGTTCTCCCCTGCACCCATTTCTCTAAGCCTACCTCAAGAGGGTGGCAGGCCAGACCCACTCACACTGAACGACACAAGGGAGGGGAGATTCTTTTCAATATTAAACTCTTTTCCTACATAAGGGGAGAATTCAGTCCTATATTAACTCCTCTAACTTGCAATTTCTCCTTTGGATACCGGAGAAAGTCCCCCTGTTTCCCAGATACCGAGAACTGCCCAGATGGCTGCAGACCAGAGTGACAACACAGCACTTGAGGTAAGTGACTGTGGAGATAGCTTGCTCACTGAAGCAGCAAGGGGGGACACTGTGTTCACTGGAAAGGGAACTGTGTAAACACGAGTGGCCATATGGCCTGGACTCTAGAGAAATAAGGTAACAGAGAAAAGGCAGAGCAAGTGGGACCCCCCTCGTGCTGGGCCCTCTGAGAAACTTTCCAAAACTCACTCACACTAGTGCTGCTCCAGCTGAATGAGGATGGGTCAGATCCCCAGCATGGAGGGGGGCTAAGCAGGAGAGCAGGAAGTAGGCGCCACATACAACTCTGTGACTCTGAGAGGATATCCACAGGAAGGGGAATAACTAGCCCCTTGTGCTTGTTCAAGCCCAGATGGCAACCAAAAGGAATGAATATCAAAGGAGTCCTCTGGGCTGTCAGCCTATCTTGAAGCAGGCCTGAGCAGAGGCTATGGTGGCATTCCCCTCTCCTGTCACAGTCCACCATCATCCCAGCCTGTCCGGTCTACTCACCACCCACAATACATGCTGTGTATATTCCCAGCTCTGCCCTTTAAGCGGCAGAACTATCATGTGAAGAGGTCACAGATTAGGGTTGAATCCCAGCTCTGCTTCTTAATTTTTTCTTTTAACATTTATCTATTATTGAGAGACAGAGCATGAACAGGGGAGGGGCAGAGAGACAGAGACAGAATCCGAAGCAGGCTCCAGGCTCCGAGCTGTCAGCATAGAGCCTGACTCAGGGCTTGAACTCACAAACTGCGAGATGACGACCTGAGCCTAAGTCGGAAACCGACTGAGCTACCCAGGCACTCCTCCCAGCTTTGCTTCTTACCTGTTATGGGACTTGGGCCTTTCCAAGCCTCATTTAAAAATGATAATCGTGTAACTGATTTCATGCAGTTGTGACGAGGATTAAATCAGATAGCCCATAAGTGTCTGCTCTGTAGCTGCCTTCCATCTTCTCCTTTCCCTACCGGTCCCTGCCTCTTCATGCCACCTGAAGGCCCTGTCTCTGGGATGCCTCCCCTGGCCACCCAGGCCAGAGCAATACTCTTCCGATAGACCTCCAGCTTCCAGCACCTGCAGCCCTCATATGGAGCTTCTACCCTAAGGAGCTCGCCCTCTTTTCGTGGGCATGTATCTTAATTTTTAACATAGTTTATGACTTAGTGACCATACATTCTGTTATTCAAATGGGGACACTTGTGAGAATAAAAAAGGGTGCAATAAATGGTTGTATCTGAATAAACTAAACTGTCCTGGGCTGCCCAACTTATAAGGCATCCTTCTCTTCATCTAGGAGGAACGTGTGTATCTCTTAACCCTCCACCTCCCCCCCCCCATCCCCCACCAGTTGAAAGCAAAGCCAAACTGCTTTGGTTTTCTGACCATCAGAGGAAGAGTTCAGGGCAGATATAGCTATACTTAGAGCAGGAGGAAACCTGAGCTGCCAGTGGAAGAAATGAAATCTGAGCGCCCCAAGTAAATATAAACTTTTCTTTCTTAAACAAGCAAACAAAAACACCCAAAGCTGGTAGTGACAATGACTGTATCCTGATGTTCTTTGTGGCCTCATGTGGGGAGAAAGGACAGGCTCTAGGGCTGGCAAAGTCAATCACTTCCCTTCTGAAGCTGAATATGGTCTGACGCCTAGTCTACAAAATAGTTAATGAGGGAAGGAAAAAAAGAGCCAGGGATAGAGAAGCCCTCCCAGCACAGAGAATGGTACAGATATTGAGGAAAGGACTGTGCTGTCAGAAGGACAGCTGGCCACTCCTGATTCCTGCCCTATGCATACAGGAGGGCAGACAACACACATTATCCGAAGGCAGCTGGATGGATACCTACACTTGAACGCAGCCCTGCCCTGACGCAAAGGTTTTTATCCACTAGACGTGAAAGATGAGTCACCATGAATACGATATTTAAACAGGATTTCTTTTAAAATGGAACATCCTAGGGGCACCTGGATGGCTCAGTCAGTTAAGTGTCTGACTTCGGCTCAGGTCATGATCCCACATTGGGCTCTGTGCTGACAGCTCAGAGCCTGGAGCCTGCTTCGGATTCTGTGTCTCCTCTCTCCGCCCCTCCCCCACTCATGCTATCTCTCTGTCTCCGTCACTCTCAAAAATAAATAAACACTAAAAATAAATAAATAAAATGGAACATCTTACTATCGTTGTGGCAGAGGCTGTAGAAAATTTCTCTGGTTATCAGGGGTGCTTGGGTGGCTCAGTTGGCTGAGTGCCCCTCAGTGCCGACTCTTAATTTCTACTCAGGTCGTGATCCCAGGGTCATGGGATCCAGCCCCACATCAGGCTCCATGCTGAGTGTGGAACCTGCTTGAGATTGTCTCTTTTTCTCTTTCCTTTGGCCTCCTCCCCTGCTGGAGTACGCATTCTCTCTCTCTCTCTCTCTCTCTCTCTCTCTCTCAAATAAAATATACATTAAAAAAATTTCTCTGGTATCAAATAACAAAAATAAATCAATAGGGGAATTGGCCGGTTATACGCTGTCTCTATCCTATGTAAAAGTCAAGCATTCACATTTCCCTAAAAGTTATACCAAAGCTTAACAGAAACACTCAAATGTAATAGAGTCTGTCTAAATCATGTATCTCTTTACACAAGAAATCATGGTGCAGCTTCTGGGGAATTAGATGGGGAGAAGATAAACGATCTTTTTCATTTCGTATCTTTTTTGTATTTAAATCTTTTCACAGTGTACATTTACTACTTCTATAATTAAAAACAATCTAGTATTTATTTATTATAAGTTTATTTATTTTGAGAGCGAGAGAGCACTAGCAGGGGAAGAGCAGAGAAAGAGGGAGAGAGACATTCCCAAGCAGGCGCTGCTGACCACGTGGAGCCTGATGCAGGGCTTGATCTCACCAACTGTGAAATCATGACCTGAGCTGAAATCAAGAACTGGACGCTTAACCGACTGAGCCACCGAAATACCCCTCTAGTATTTATTTTTACTTTTTTAAAGTAAGTGCTATGCCCAACATGGGGCTTGAACTCATGATCCTGAGATCAGGAGTCACATGCTCTACTGACTAAGCCAGCCTGGCACCCTATAAATTAAAAGCAATCTACATTGTTGGCAACCACCTGTATGTCCTGTCACCAGTTCCTCCACTAAGATTCCTAGAGTCTGATTTTCTCATTTCTTCCAGCCCTGGCTAGGCTGTGTGATAATAAGAACTCTAAGATACAACTTCACCTTCACAAGTTCACAAGTTTGGAAAAATAAAGATCTAGATCTTGCTTCTTGGGGCATGAATGCAGGCAGAGAAAACTCAGGATACCAGCAATACTGGAAAAATCCAGTATTTTTCAGCTTCATACTGCTGTAGGAGATATACTGTTAACCTGGGGGGACTCTGGAGTGAAGACGACTTAGGATAGATGCATGCAATGAAAGGCTATTTGGTGAGGTTTCAGATCTAAGGGCTCTTTACCAAGTGGTAGAAAGGAGACCTGTCATTTGGGTTCTGCAGCGGGGAGGGGGGGTGCGGAGTTCCAACTGCATAGCACTTGGAACAGTGCCACAAAGATTCTACATTAGTCCTCCAATGAGCTCCCTATGGTGCAAATCAGATGTAACCTAACGAATTGGTTCCAAACTGCCCTACGCATTAGGTCAACTTTCCCAAAGTTTGTATTTCACAAGGAAAAATTTGGTGCAATTGGTATTAAAATTGTCCTTTGTCACCTATACTTCAGGTGAGGACATTCATTTATGTCAGAAGCCGAATCTGCAAAAGGAAAGAGGTGACTTTAAGGATTTGTTAAAGACTAGAATCTATCGCCCAAGGGAATCTGCAGAGTTTAAAGATACTTCAAAATAAAGATACTTCAAAAGGAAAGCATAGTCAACCATCTGTCTAGGTCTCCACAGGGGCAGTGTCACTTGAGGTAGCAGGGGCCAAGGGACCTCTTCCAACCTCTGTCTGGTCAGCTTTGTGCTGCTAACTGGGAGTAGCAGCCTAATGTGCATGACCAGTCAGCATGGCTGGGAGATTCCAACCAGCTCAGGGCACCGTAAATAAGCCACAAAGCATTCAGGAATCAAGCTTATAGTTTTGATTCCAAACACACTTTGGGCTTATCCCTTCCTGGCGAGGGATTCTTACGTAATTTACATGTGGGTTAAGGCCAAAGAAGAAAACTGAAGGCAAAGGAATGCAAGTTTGGGTCAACAACTGATACGCCTGCAGTACTGAGCATGTTTAGCTTAAAACCAGATTTAAAGTAAAACACCATGACCACCTCAAATCTAGAATGAGTTCAGCCCGCCAGACAAAAACAGCCCTTCTGAGGCAATAAGGCTGTGGACACTGGTTCCCTCCTACCCCCGGGTCTCACAGGGAGGCCAATGGGCCAGGGAGGCCCTGAGAGCGGAGAACTGAACGAGGGGCGGGGAGAAAGGGATAAATACACCCCGCGGGGCACGACTGGCGGCACCACAGTCCTTCACCTTTTGACGGAGCTGACCCAGGCGACAGCGAGCAGAGGCTCAGATGCAGTTCCCAGACCCACGATTCCTCCTCCCAGCTCTTGGGGAAACCCCAAAGGCAGGAACCAAAAACGGGGAGACTGAGCAGCATTCCCCCGAGCTAGGTTCTCGTTCCTCACTCCTCCGGCCCCAAGGCTGATCTGATCCCAAGCCCCCTCCCCACAATTCTGTGTTCCTTCCCCACACACCCTCGGGGGTCCCCAGATCCCACATCTTCGTTCTTCCTGGACCTCATACTCCATTCCTTACAGTCACAGACCGGGATCCGTTACCTGCAGAGCGGCTCGACAACCCTGCAGGTAGTCCTCCATGGCGAAGTCCCAAGGTGTGCCACCGCCCCTGGCCGTGGAGACGTTACCAGGCGAATGCTCCCCGTCTCGGACTCAGGGGCTTGGGGCGAAAGTCAGGAGGCGGGACTCGAACCCGCCACACAGCGATTCGGTCCCAACCCCGGAGGAAGTGCGTAATCCGACACTCCTGGAGTCCGACGTCGCCCCGCCCCCAGCGGCGGAGGCGGAGCTCTGCGCCCAGAGACTCACGGGACCCCTTCCCGGAGGGGCGAAGTGGGGCGTGGCGCAGGGCGTGCTGGGAAACGTAGTTCAGAAGCTCCGAAATGGCCACAAGAATCGAAGGAAGGCGAGTTTTCCGAGATTACTTATTTGACAGAGAAATGTATATGTGTCAGTGTGACCTATATTTGTGGCATTTGAACTTCCCCTCTCTACTCAGGCTAAGTATAGCATCTTTCCATACATTACATGGAGCATCTGGTTGACGTCTTAAATTATACATGGCAAAAACAGCTCTTAGTCTTCCTTTCTCGAATTCTCCTCTTCACCAAACTGACCCTTTGCCACCAATTTTCTGATTGTCCGTGTTATTAAAACAATAGAATAATCTTTGACGTCTCTTTTTAATACCTACTACGGTCTCTTGCCACTCCTGCTGCTTTACAACTTGGTGGCCTGTTTTTTTCTATAGCCTCAGCAAACGTCTCCTTTTCCTGGACTGTTGTAACCTGGGTTTTTTGCTTCCTGCCTCCCTAATTGTTCAGACTGACGTTTCAGCCTTCAGAGTTGCTTGAAGTTTCATCCTGACGCAGCCCTGCCAGTCAAGTTAGAGCCCTTCAGAATGTAGAGCTGGGTTCCAACCTCCCTCAACTGCCACCTTCCAGCCCCACGGTATGCAGACTACTACAAATAAATGCACTCTCATCATCAAATACCCCCTCCTTTATTGATCCATCCCTTTATTTCTTACCGACAGCTTTTCCTGCTGGACCCTCCCTGCCCCCCTAGGAACTGAGAGGAGGTGACTGATGAGAAGCTGAGGCCTGTGCTGGGAACAAGGACCAGGGCACAGGGGTATTCATTCCATCTCCTGCTTGCTCAGCTAGTTCTCTCTCTACTGCCTCTCTTCCCAGAGCCTGGGGAGTCCTCCACACCTTCTGCACCACCAGGGGCACAGCCCAACTAGTTCCATTTCTAGAAAAAAAGAAAGAAAGAAAAAAAAAAAAGATACAGTAAGGACTTAGAAAGTAGCAGGCTTTTTTTTAACTTTAAATGAGTAAATATGCAAATGTTATGCTCCGTGGCCCTGCTTCTGTGGATCCAGAGCAAAGGCCCGCCATACCCAGGGAGAAAGCCCAATCCAACCGGCTGCTGCTGTCCAGCCCTGCTCCTCCCCATGCTCAGCAAGGGCAGTGTTCTTCCCTGTTCTCACCAGAGAGGCACAAGCGCTCCCTCCCTTCCAGCGGCAGGCGGAGGGAAGAGAAAGGGTCTGTTGTTTTCCTCTCCTTGTTTCTCTCTCCCTCACTGCTGATCACCCAGCTGCTGACCAGGTCAGAAAACCCTGATGGAAATTCTTCAGTGCTGGGCAAGCCCCTCCTCCTCCAGGGAGCTCGTCCTTGACTAATGTTTTTCTTTGTCCCGATGGGAAAAAAAGAGAGAGAAAGAAAAAAGAAAAACCACAAACTTCCTTTGAAAACCAGCGTGTAGTCTGGGCCTGGAGCGCACGCCCTAGACTCAGCAACTCAGGGAACCCGAAGACGCTCTGGGGCGACCTGGGAGCACCTAGGCTGCACCCCAGCCTGCCCCCACCCTTCTCTGGTGACCCCAGTCGTGGGCGTGGGTCCGGAAGTGGCCTCCACCAAGCCGGGACCGCCGCTCATAAACCTGTGTAGACCTGTATAAGCTCTGGCCTTGACAGCTGAAAGGCAACTGGGACTGTGGCAGCGCCCCTCACTGTAGCTACCTGCCCCATCGAACTGCCACAGCTGGACCCTCCTCCTCAGTCCTGGGACAGCAGCAGCGTCTTTAAGGTAAAAAACTTTGTTTTAACCATTTCCTTTACCTCCCCTCCAACCCCCAGTTCTCTTTTTCCTCTCCAGCTCTGGGGAGGTGACATGGACTCTCCCTCCACTCCTGGTCTCTACAAGTCTGGATTTTGAGAGGAGGTAAGGCAGGAGGGCTATGTAAAAGGGACGAGGCGTGGTCCCTTCGTTTACTTCTTGTAATGAAAACTTCCCCGTCTCTCCTGCAAGCAAATAGACAGGGAATGAGAGGCGCGGTTGACTTATTCGGGGGACAAAATTTTAACCCGGAGTTGCATGAAGATTTGGGTCAGACTGAGAAGATTTCAGTGGGAAGGTTCCTGGGGGTGTGTATGGCTTATTGAAGCTACCCACCCATATTATATGTTTCTTGCAACTTTTGACTATTTACTGCCACTGCGAGGGAGGGGCCAGGGCTATTTTAACTCCCTCACCCACCACCAGAGGATAATTCCAGCAGGAGAGAATGTGTGGGACTTAGAAAAGAGGAAAATAATGAAATTCTGGTTTGTTTGAGTGCCCTCCCCCTCCTCCTTTCCTGTTCAGACATACTCCGTGCCCACCCCACCAGGAGCTCACCTTGTAGTGTAGAAATCCTTCATTCCGTCTCCTGCCCCTCCATTTAAGACTTAGCTTGCTTAGCTTTGCCCAATTTGTCTGGGACCCAGCTCCCTGTGGTGTCCAGCTCCTGGTTTCCTTTGGCTCATTCCCCTCACCAGCTAGCTGCCCAACCCCCACTGAATTATTGATCATTTCTGGCATTGGACAGAAAAGATAAGAAACAAATGCTGCTTTTCTCCAAGCTCTTTTAACTTTCCCAGGCTCTGGTTTCTGCTTCCAAGGCTCAACGTAAGTGTCATTTGGGAGGGGAGGAAAAAACGAGAGAGAAAAAACAGTGTAAGGTGTGCAGGCAATTTTTGCTAGTCTCATTCTAAATTAACAACATGTAATGAGATGCAGCTAGCACGAATTAGATTTGAATCAGGAGTATCAATTTGGGTGACTAGACTCCTTTTGGTAACTTTTACGTCTTTCAACTTCATGTCTCAGACCTTAACCTAGCCCTGAATTCCTGCCGCTTTACAAGAAGGAAGCATAGTGTCAGGTTAGGAGGGAGCTGGAGAAAAGACAAGATTTCTAACAAGTCTTAAGCTCTCCCCTTTTCTTACCGTGAGTGAGGGGAAGAGGGGAGCTAAGAGATTGAAGGGAGATGTTTTCCAGGGGACAGCGTTTGTGGCTTTTTATATATTTTTTTGCCATCCACAGCCTTAATTAAATGTCTGTGCTAGATTTGATGCTTAGTGCTGATAGAGAGCAGGTTAAACAGGCCCAGGGTTTATATCTAAAACAATCTACATGGGAATAGGAAGAACATGTGCACAGGAAGATGAATGTAAGGGGGGGTATTTCCTTTTTTTTTTTTAAGTTTTAATTTTTTAACAGATTTTTAAAAAATGTTTAATTATTTTTGAGAGACAGAGTGAGAGTGGGGGAGGGCAGAGAGAGAGGGAGACACAGAATCCGAAGCAGGCTCCAGCACAGAGCCCGATGCGGGGCTTGAACTCATGAACTGAGAGGTCATGGCCTGAGCCGAGGTTGGCCGCTTGGCCGACTGAGCCACCCAGGCGCCCCCTTTAAGTTTTAGTTTTAATTCCAGTTAGTTAACAGTGTTATATTAGTTTTAGGTGTACAATATAATGTTTCAACACTTCTGTACATGACCCTGTGCTTGTTACGAGGGAATATTTCTTATGTAAGTCAATAAAAAGCATTTCACATTCCATAATATATGAAGAGTGGGCAAGAGAGTATCTCCAGGTTTAGGTGATTGGGGAGCAGAGAGGAACTGAGAAACTGGCTATGCCGACTACAGCTGTTGAGAGTGTACTGACAGAATTTGTGGGGCAGTGGTTTTTGTGCTGGAATCTGAAGTTGCCTATCAGAACCTGTCTCTGATTCAAGTCCACATGGCCTACATTTCCCCTCTCTGGCTTACAGGAAGCCCCTCCCAAGACCTTTTTGCTGCAGTTTGGGATTGTGTAAAGTTCAGTAGAGTCCTTGGAGGAGAAAGACTTCTTTCTCACTGGTGTTTCATCTTTTAGGGGATGATTCTGTCTGTCTGTATCTCCACTTTTCACCCCAAGCACTCTGTGATTGTTAATCTTTTCACCCTTGGGATGAAGCAAAGAGAAGGTAGCTCTAAGGATATAAGCAGCCTGTGTGTGCTCTGGATGATCCACGAACAGCCAGGGAGTGGGGTTTGGTGTAGGGCAGAGGAATTACCACCCTCCTGGCTATATTGGGGGTTACCAACTTGACACCATTACAGGGTGCTAAAGATCATTGTATTAATAACCATTAGTACAGATGACCCTTGAACAATGCAGGGGTTAGGGACACTGACCATTCATGCAGTTGAAAATCTGGGGTGCCTGGGTGGCTCCATCAGTTAAGCGTCTGACTTCAGCTCAGGTTATGATTTCATGGTCCATGAGTTCGAGCCCTGCATCAGGCTCTGTGCTGACAGCTTAGAGCCTGGAGCCTGCTTCGGATTTTGTGTCTCCCTTTCTTTCTCTGTCCCTCCCACACTCACACTCTGTCTCTCAAAAATTAATAAATATTTTAAAAAATTAAAAAAAAAAAAGAAAACCTGTGTATAACTTTTGACTCCCCCCAAACTGAACTAACAGCCTAATGTTGACTGGAAACCTTACCAATAACATAAGCAGTCAATTGGCACATATTTTTTATGTTATATGTATTATATACTATATTCTTACAATAAAATAAGCTAAAGAAAAGAAAATGTTATTAAGAAAGTCGTAAAAGGGGTGTCTAGGTGGCTCAGTTGGTTGAGTGTTGGGCTCTTGATTTCGGCTTGGGTTGTAGTCTCCCGGTTCATGGGGTCAAGCCCTGAGTGGCACTCTGGGCTAGGCACAGAGCCTGTGGGGGTTCTGTCTCCCTTTCTCCCTGTCCCTCCACCACCCCTCAAAATAAATAAGAGTCAAAAAAAAAAAAAAAAAAAAGGAAACTAATGTAAATTGTGTGTCAACTATACTTCAACAACAACAAAAAGAAAATCATAAGGAAAATACATTTACTGTACTGTTCACGTATTTACTGAAAAAAATCCACATATGGTGGGTCTGCTCAGTTGAAATCCCGTGCGGTTGAAAACAGTGTTGTTCAAGGCTCAGCTGGACAGTTTTAACATTTCTTTCTCCATCTCTTTCCTTTCTGTCTTTCTGCCTTTACTTTCCCTTTCTCTCCATCCTTTTTCCATTCCTTGTCCGTATCATTTCAGGAAAGCTGACTCCATCCAATGATTTCAATCCTGCTGAAATCCTTCCTCCCAACCTGAAAGCCCTGTATCCTCATTGATCCCATGTGGTCACAGCAAGTTAGGGGTGACAAGAGCTCAGGCTGGGGCCCTTCTGCTTCCCCAGCTAAGTAAGAAAGACACATACTCCCCATAGCCAGGAGTGACTGTACAGACACTGTCCAGGCTTCCACACTGTATTCCTTTAACAAGACTTTTCTGGGTCCATTTGCTTTCCAGCCCAATGACTTCCTCCTTATTGGATTGGTCTCTTTTTCACATACCAAGCCTAGATTAGGCAACTCCTAGAGGGCAGGAAAGTCCTTTGGTGCCCCTCAGTTGACCTCTTCTGACCATGGAACACCATCAACCTGAGCATCCAGCCTCTGGTAAGGCCAGGATTATAGAAGCAGTCAGCCCTGAAAACCGTGAGGTCCTGTCACAACCAGATGTGCACCCCCAGGACAAGGATGCCGGAGATGCTGATGGGGCAGCTAGAGAACAGGAGACGGTAGACCAAACTTCGCTGCTGGCCCAGGGCCAGGATAACCTCGAGTCACCTGCACCTAATGCTAGTTCAATCCAACTGGGGCCAGCCCACGGGACACAGCCTGAGGCAGAGACAGGAGGGGCGTGCTCCAGACCCCAGGAGCTTCCCCAGCCCCCCAGGGCCCGACAGCCAGAGGTAGATTTCTACTGTGTAAAGTGGATCTCCTGGAAGGGAGAACGGACACCCATCATCACCCAGAGCACTAACGGCCCTTGCCCTCTCCTGGCCATCATGAACATCCTCTTTCTTCAGTGGAAGGTAAGAGAGGGTCCGGATGGGGGCTTAGACATTGCTGGGGAGAGTACTCTTCCCTGATCCATCTCCTCGATCATCCCGATCTCCTCAAACCTGGCGACACGTTCCAGATTATTCTCCATAGTTTTCCAGCTTGAACAAATGAGAATATATTCACAAAAACAAGACAAAACGAAACAAGTTTCTGCCTTGCTCTTGTATCTTCTGTTGTCTAGCAAATGGGAATGTCTTCACATGCATTCCCTCACTCCAGTTACAAGCCTTTTTTCCCACGACTCCCTCCCCTTCCCCCAGTCCTTCTATGTATTTCTGCTTCAGTGCTCTGTGAAGGAAAATACACACACGGCTAACCCTTTGGTCGCCCCTTCTGCCTTCAGGTGAAGCTGTCCCCTCAGAAGGAAGTGATCACATCAGATGAGCTCATGGCCCATCTTGGTGAGTGCCTAGGCCTTGGGGAGGTTCAAGAGCTATCCACTCAGAAATCCAGAATAGGAAGGGACTGCCCATTTGGGGCTCAGAGTAGCAGGGAAGGTGAAGGTGTACAGGGCGTCTCTGCAGGGCTGGGGAATGAAAAGCAAAAATCAAGGTGTCGGGAGCCTGGGATCATAACCCTACTTTGCCCTGAGCAACCTGGGATTGTAACCCTACTTTGCCCTGAACTTTCACACGTGACCTTGGGTGGGCTCTTTATCTTTGTGAGTCTCTCTTTTCCTTGAGAAGTGAGAGGTCTGGATTAGATTCTAAGGCTGTTTCCAGCTCTGAAAATCTGTGGTCCATGACCATTCTCTAGGAGAAGAGGAAGTAGGTTTTGGGGAAATTGGAGTAAGCTGAAAAGGGACCCTGTCTTATAGGAGACTGCCTCCTGTCCATCAAGCCCCAGGAGAAGTCAGAGGGACTTCAGCTGAATTTTCAGCAGGTGAGGCAAAGGTCTGCAGACGTGGGGATTTGCAGGTTCGTGAGGGGACACTGAGGCTAGGAAGAGAGGCCTTTCTTCTGCTTCTCAAGAAGGGCCCTTAAACTATGATTTTTGTCTGTGTTTCTTTTTTATTTCTTTCTGGAGGAGGAGGGTATATCTTTGTCCTAGAAAATATGTTCCTTTATACAAGATAAAGACGGGTTGAGGCAAAAGAAGAATGGAGTAGCCTGGAAGCGAACCAGGGAGGAAAAGCAACAATTTTATTATTTTTATTTCTGGAGCTAGGTGTCGGGAGAGGGGAGGCTAGACTAGCCATTATTGTCTTCTTGTTTTCTGCCAGCTTTATTGAGATATAACTGACTTATAACATTGCATAAGGTGAAGATGTATATCTACCATGTTGATGTGACATAGTCATCATTTTCTTTCCTAACCCCAGAATGTGGACGATGCAATGACAGTGTTGCCTAAACTGGCCACAGGTCTGGACGTCAATGTGCGATTCACAGGGGTCTCTGATTTTGAGTATACTCCTGAGTGCAGTGTCTTTGACCTCCTAGGCATACCTCTGTACCACGGCTGGCTGGTCGATCCACAGGTGAGGGTGAGACGGCCCAAATGAGGCTCCTATCCAGCTCAAGCTGACAGAGGAACAGCATTTTGTGGGGTGGGTGTTGGGGAGTTAGGAATTAGATTGGCTTGAGAAGAGAATAGGCTTTAGAGGCTGGACCCAGTGCAGAATTCCTTGAATTTTAACCTTTCTGGGGAGAGGGGTAACACTCAAATACGGGCAGACCACACGCACGGAGGTCTGTTCTTTGGGTACAGAAAATGTCAAGACTCTTTGGTTACAGGGTTGTGATCCTTTCGGGCTTGCTTCATTTCCTTCCTCAAAAGATCTTAATTGTCTTGGTACCACCCCGCCCCACTGCCCACGCAGAGTCCTGAGGCTGTGAGCGCAGTTGGGAAGCTGAGTTACAACCAGCTGGTAGAGAAGATTATCACCTGCAAACACTCTAGCGACACCAACCTCGTGACAGAAGGTAACAGCCCTGCCTTCTCTCCTGCGGATCTTAGTGGAGGGAAGGACTCTTAGTGGAGGGAAGGATGGCTGCTTCAGTTTATTGTTTATTGTCTGCCTCCCCCCACCAAGTCCCCCTAGAATAAACACCCCACGAGAGAGAATCTGGGGAACTGTCGGTTGTGTACAGTACCCAGCATGCTGCCTGGCACAAAGTACAGGCACAAGGAACTACCCGTTGGGTGAATGAATACCGCCAGGCCCCAAGGGATTTCAGAAGGTGGGACCATCCCTAGGGCTTTATTTTTTTTTTAATTAAAAAACAATTGTTTTAATGTTTATTTATTTTTGACAGACACAGAGCAGGAGTGGGGAAGGGGCAGAGAGAGAGAGGGAGACACAGAATCTGAAGCAGGCTCCAGGCTCTGAGCTGTCAGCACAGAGCCCGATGCAGGCTTGAACTCAAAGACTGCGAGATCATGACCTGAGCCAAAGTCGGTCACTCAACCAACTGAGCCACCCAGGTGCCCCTCATCCCTAGGGCTTTTGACAGGGATTCTATGAATGATCCTTCCTCCTGTTGTGGATTTTGGATTTAAGCCAAGCCTCTTGCCCCGCAATTTTGTGCCCTTCCTTCCGGCAGGCCTGATCGCAGAGCAGTTCCTGGAGACCACTGCAGCACAGCTGACCTACCATGGACTGTGTGAGCTCACAGCCGCTGCCAAGGAGGGTGAACTTAGCGTCTTTTTCCGAAACAACCACTTTAGCACCATGACAAAGCACAAGGTGAGAAGGCTTTGGGGATGGGGGCTGGGGGGTGGCATCCTGTCACTGCCCTGTGGCTTTTTCTTCCTGGTCAGTGTTTCAGACAGGAGAAGGTAGATTGAGTTCAGGTAACAAACAAGCCCTGAAATCCCTGTGGTTTCCTACAGCAAAGGTTTATTTCTCATGTGTGCCACGTGGCCATTGCAGATTGGCTGCAGTTCTGGCCTATGTCCTCTGTGCTCTTGGACCCAGGCTGACAAAACAGCTTTAATCTAGAATATGAGAGGGAAAAGAGAGAGAGAGACACCACACACTCACTTTTAATGCCTCTGTCTCGAGATGACGCGTGTCATTTCTGCTAACATCTCACTGGCCAGAGCAAGCCAGAAGGAATAAGCCTGTCGTCATTGGGACAGGAAATAAAATCCGCTCCCAGGAAGGGAATGGAATTAAACGGAAGAGGGAAAGGTCTTTGGCTCTCAAAGGATTTATCCTCAGAGCCATCAGGCGAGCCCAGAGAACCATGGGAAGCAGAGTAGGAAGCAGCATCTTGTGTGGGACCCATAGCCCTGAGGACTCAGGCTGGACCACAGCGATCGCCATACTTACCCCCAGCTGACCATATGCTCAGACGTCCCTTCCTTCTCCCCACGGCCACACGTATTTGTCAAAGACACACATGCCTGCGCTGACAGGTGGCAGCCAGCACACCAGATGACTCAAATGGTCCCTGCATCCCAGGTGATTTCTGGCCATCACATTGCCTCTGTGTCACCTATCCCACCAACGAGCTTTGTCCTCTTCTTTGCAGAGTCACTTGTACCTGCTGGTCACCGACCAGGGCTTCCTGCAGGAGGAGCAGGTGGTATGGGAGAGCCTGCACAACGTGGATGGGGACAGCTGCTTCTGCAACTCGGACTTCCACCTGAGTCACTCCCTTGGCAAGGGACCTGGAGCGGGAGGTGGGAACGGCTCCCCCGAACAGCAGCGGCTCGTAGACCAGGTGTGTGTGTGGGGCCTCTGGGAGGGTGCAGGGAGCACGGCTGCCTCGGAGCTCTTTGCTGCAGGCAGGGCATGCATTTGGTCATCTAGAGATCATGACACATGACAGCTGTGCCCCTTTACTGTTAACTTCGGACTGCCTCCATGCCTGGAGTGTCACCACACACAATGTGCTTGTCTGTGTATTCTGCTCTGGAGGAGGAGCTGGAGAATTTGAAGGAGAAGAAAAATGGGTCTTGGGGGGCTGGGGGGACTCCGTCGGTTAAGCGTCCGACTTTGGCTCAGGTCAAGATCTCATGGTTCGTGGGTTCAAACTCTGCATCAGGCTCTGTGCTGACTGACAGCTCAGAGCCTGGAGACTGCTTTGGATTCTGTGTCTCCCTCTCTCTCTGCCCCTCCCCTGCTCATGCTCTCTGTCTCTCAAAAATAAACATTTAAAAAAAAAAAGAAAGAAAAATGAGTTTGGAAACATAAAGCTGGCCTGAATGTCCCCCAGGCCCCGGCCCACCTCCCCACTCTTGTTCTGTCTCGACTCTCTCTAGGACTACCTAATCGCCTTGTCCCTGCAGCAGCAACCACAAGGCACGTTGGGTCTTAGTGACTTGGAACTGGCCCAGCAGCTTCAGCAAGAGGAGTACCAGCAGCAGCCAGCAGTCCAGCCTGCACCAGGGCGGGCCTCCCCACAGGTGAGCGGTCACTGCCTAGGGGCCTTCCCACTGGCCCAGAGCTGTGCCCTGCTCCTCGGCATCCAGACACTTGTCATTGCTAGTCCTGCAATGGTCTCTTCAAGGTGTCTCTCTCCCCTGGGTCCCATCTTATCTTTCTCTCCCCACTGCCAAAGCAGGCTCCAGGCTCTGAGCTGTCAGCACAGAGCCTGACGCAGGGCTCAAACCCGCGAAACGTGAGAGTGTGACCTGAGCCAAAGTCGGATGCCTAACCGACTGAGCCCCCACTTCCATCTAGAGCCTTTGTCCTTATGCTCTTCTGAGCTGGTGGGTGACCCACTGTTCAATCCCACACAGGGGAGAGGAGCCATGTTGGGACGTCCAGCCGGGGAGCGTCGGCAGAGGCCGAAGCAAGAGTCAGACTGTGTCCTGCTGTAGCTGTGCCCAAGGCTGGGCCTGCCCTGCCTCCTCTTTCAGAGGCCTTGGCTCTTCTGCTTGCTTCCCCAGCTCAACTCCTGAGATACGCAGGGTAACTTATTTATGGACTGGTGGGGATCCCAGCAGGCAGTGAACGCCAAGGTCCTGCCCTTATGTGCTGCCACCTTCTCTGCCTCCAGGTCATCCAGGGCAACATTGGGGGTGGTGGGGGTGAGGCTTTCCGGTTCCCAGATCCCCTTCCCCGGAGTAGTCATACTAATATACACACTCAGGCTCCAGGGTGAGGGCTCCATCTAGAATGTGTCTAGAATGCGTCTCCCCTGCTTCCCACCCCTGACTGGCTGGGTCTCCCTGGGGATCCTGCGGGCCTGTCTCCTATTGTTTCAGGGTTTGATTTGGGTTTCTATCCATTATTTGTAATGCCTTCCTAAGGTTTGGAAATAAAACTTCTTTCCTGAGATCTGTTGTTTGCCTTGCCCTGCAGCAGTCAGGTTAAGTATTTGACCCAATTAAGGAATGCAAAAAAGGTGGGGTGGGCGGGGTAAAGAGGTGGGGGGGGGGGGTGTGTGGCGTGTGCTTTGCTTGTCATTTCGAATAGGGCCAGCAGGGGGAACCAAAGCCTGCTTTTTTTGTTTCTTTTTTTGTTTCTGTTTATCAGTCTTTGATAGATCTTCAATGGGAATCCAGTTTGGGAGGTGGGTTTCCAAGTCCCTGCTTTGGACAGATGCAATTTGGGGGTTGTGCTCCCTTAACGTAAGACTTTCCAGGCGGGGGAGGGCAGCGCGATCAGATGGTTCTTTGCTACTTCTGACCATTTCTGACCTCATTCTGGCTCCTGTTTCTGTTTCTTTGCCTGAAATTTCCTGGGGAAGAGAGAATAATGGGGGGAAGGGGGGACCTTGAGGGGAGGGGCTTATTGCTTACTGCAGCACTGGAGTGTCAAACAGGATCCCTGTTGCATATGCAAGTGCACATCAAAGGCACCTCCAACTTCAAGACCTCCTCCCAGCCCATGTCCTGCTCCACCCAAACTCTAATCAGGGCACACAAACAACAGCGAAGTTTGCCAAAAGAATTCAAGAATCAGTGAGATGTTTTGGCCAGGGTACTGGAAGGATGAATAGGGCAGAAACCATCAAAGAGATGTCTATACCCAGGACAGAGCTAGGGGACCCACATATAGACCTCACTTTGAGATGAAGAAATTAAGGGACTTGAAAGAAACTTCAAATTCTAGCCTCCACAAGAAGCTGGAGCATGTGGTGTTCAGTGAGGGGTTATCTTATTTGGAGCCCAGCTGGTTTCCTGCAGGCCCAGCCAAACATGGGGATCTCATATCCTTGAATGTCTGTGGTGGAACAGGGAGGGCAGGGAGGTCTCAAAGGTCTTCAGCCCTACACAGGGCTAGTAGGGCAGACCGGCAGTCCCCTTTCACTGCATCCTGTAGACAAGAAAGTCAAGTGTTAGAAAGACCCCACTGCCACCATGGCCCAGGCACTCTGTTTCCTCCCTTGTGCTGGCCCACAACTATCTGATGTCAAGATTTCTGTACTAAATTAACCAAAGACTCATGAGTTCTCCAAGGGTGTAAATACACTCTGCCGTGTGCAGTGAGGGCAGAGTGGCAGTGAGGGGTGAAGCTCTGAGGCTCCAGGTCAAGAACTAGCCAAGTCTCACCTGGAGAGAAGAGTAGAGGGACTTCCCAAATTTCTTTTTGAACTCAGCTCGGATGCTTAGAAGGTCAGTCTCACTTCGAGAGATAAGGATGCGCATCAGGACTTGGTAATTGGGCCCCATGTCCTGGTAGAGAGTGAAACAGAATGGAGAGAGGTTGGTAGTAAGGTTCTCACAGAGCGGAGACTGGACGGCAAGGTAAATTACTCTAGAAAGGGGAAGCAAGGTGTAAGTGCAGGGAAAAGAGATGTGTGCATTATCTAGGAGCAAAATTTGTCTCTTTGTCCATCCTCATGGAAGATGATGCAGCAGGAAAGAGGAGTCTCTGGGAGCAGTTGGGGTAGGTGTTGTTCTGGCCGTGTACCCACTGTTCCTGGCCAGGCCTCTAGCTTAGAGTCTCATTCCTCAAGAGTTCAGTGGTGAGCAGCCCCAAAGGCACAGACTCAAAAAAAAAAAAAAAAAAAAAAAAAAAATCGGAAGCTGCAGGGGAGCGGGGCCATGGAGAAGGTCCTGAGCCGCCAGGATTCCCAGGAGCAGGGCCTGACCACACAGGTCCCGGATGCCTCGTTCCTTAGTTTCAACACCAGATTGAAATGGTTTCTCATTCGATTCGCGTGCAGCATTTTCTTCTCCATCCGTGGAACTGGATTGCTGTGGTTTCCTGGTGGCATAAAGCTTTTTGCAGCGTTTTACACCCTTGGAAGTATTGGTGCATTAGCTGGTACGTGCTTTACTTATTAAAAAAAATTTTTTTTAATGTTTATTTATTTTTGAGAGACAGAGACAGAGTGTAGTGGGGGAGGGCAGAGAGAGAGGGAGACACAGAATCTGAAGCAGGCTCCAGGCTCTGAGCTGTCAGCATAGAGCCCGATGTGGGGCTTGAACTCACAAGCCATGAGATGGTGACCTGAGCTAAAGTCAGATACTTAACCAACTGAGCCACCCAGGCGCCCGACCCCCCTTTTTTTCTAATTTTTTCCCAATATCTTTTTTTTTAAACTTTAAATGTGAAAGTTTTTACTTTAAGCTAAAAATTGTTTATTATATGTAATAAGTATTTGTATTTTATGTAATAAAATACATATAAAGTAATAAAATCCATATAATTGCATTATATGTGCTATTATATGTAATAAAAAATAACATGTAAATCTTTATAATTTTGAAATAAACCCAGACTTGGAAAAATGAAAAATATAAAATATAAAAAGGATAGGAAAGACTTGCTACCTATAAAGACTTACAGCATGAAAGCCAGGAACTTTATAACTTCCAATTTAGTGAATGTCCAAAGAGCATATACCCAGCCTATCCCCAAACTGAGTTGATGGGGTTCTGATAGGGAGCAGGGTCATGTGCCTTCCGGTTTGAATCCTGACCTCCCAGGGCCACCTCACATCCTCATCGGTATCTATCAGTTTCTCCTGGTTGGACCCCTGGGGTTCAGCATCACTCTCTTCCTCCTAAACCTGTACCAAGCCTCCTGCCTTTTGGTTAAAGAAGGTAATGGAGGATTCTGTTTAGAAATAACAGAGGTACAATACAGTATCAAATTGAATTATAACTGATTATAATAAATGTGTAACCATGACAGATTTCTAAATAAAAAATGTGCACTGGTGCGGTCACTATTTCCTATGAGCCCCTTTCCCAGAGTTTCCTGTTGCTTGACTCATAAGACCCTTCCCAGAACTGCCTGACACCCATACTTATGGCATCAACACAGATCATAAGTTCCCATGAAAAAAATAGAAAGGAAAATGAGGAAGTAACAACAGGATGCCATATTTCATCTGGACTCATGATCTCATTGTCAGTGTGCCTAGTGGCTACTTTATCTTAAATTTCATATATCACCAATTTTGTATTATGATAAAGGATTGTGTTTTTTCTTTTCTTTTTAATGTCGATTTATTTATTTTTGAGAGACAGAGCAGGAGCAGGGGAGGGGCAGAGAGAGGGAACACAGAATCGGAAGCAGGATCCAGGCTCCCATCTGTCAGCACAGAGCCCAACGGTGGGCTTGAGCCCACAAAACATGAGATCATCACCTGAGCTGAAGTCAGATGCTTAACCGACTGAGCCACCAAGGTGCCTGCCCCTTCTCTAGGATCTTTTAATGAAAATTCATTGTATGGTTCATATTGGTCTGAATTTTCCTGAATCAGCCTTCACTGAAAGTCATTTCTCTGAATAAATATTTGTCACAATCTATGTTTTCACATATTTCTCATAAGAGAATAAGATAGAAGCATCTGATTGAGTTTTTCCTTTTTAAAAAAAGTTTTCAGGACACCTGGGTGGCTCAGTGGTTAGGCATCTGACTTCAGCACAGGTCATGATCTCGCGATTCGTGGGTTCGAGCCCCGCATCGAGCTCCATGCTGACAGTGCACAGCTTACTTGGGATTCTCTCTCTCCCTCTCTCTGCCCCTCCCCGACTGGTACTTTCTCTATCAAAATAAATAAATAAACTTAAAATTTTAAAAAAAATAAAAAATAAAAAAGTTTTCAGAAAAACAGGCCTATATTATTTTTTGACTTCTACTTCTAAGGGTCAACCTGGCATTTACATCCAAGAGTATGGGTCCTATAGTCTAAATACATTACAATCATTTACTGCTAGGATTCAAATTTGTTTTTATAACAAGAATTTAGATAACCACAACTCTTCAAATCGGTCTTAGTGTTGGCTCAATACAATAGTACAGACTTCATGGGATAAATACAATGGAAATCTCCATTGATGATAAAATAAGGGCATATACGTACTGTCTTTTGAATAGCTGTCAATAAGGCATGATGGTTTCTCAAACAGTCCTCATGAAGCTATGCCATCTACCAAAATGATAACTGCTTTTATCTTCTTAAGAATTGGGGTGAGTTTTTTTATTTATAGGTTTCAGGGGACATTTATACTAATAGGAGACCTAGCTCAGTGAGTAGAATGCTTGGATTCTGTTTATTAAATTACTCAAACCAACATCACCAATTTAAGTGTGGATAATATGGAACAAAGTCTGACCAGAGTGGAAAAGGTGGTCCTGGATGCTAAGAACTCTTATGGTATAGCTTATAGTATAGACCAACACCTATGGTATAGACTATGATTTGACACATGGCAGTTAAATGTCCTCTGGGACCATTGTGTGTGTGTATGTGTGTTTAATTGTGTTTAAATTCCAGTAGAGTTAACATACAGTATTATGTGTTAACATATGTGTTTTGTAGGAAGCCTGTATGATTTATTAGCTGTGTGACCTTGGGCAAAGAACTTAGTCTCTCTGTACCTCAATTTTTTCATCTATAAAACAGGGATGGAATGTGGCCATGAAGATTCATTGAAATGTGTGTCACAAGCTCAGCATAGGCCCTGGGACACAATGAGCACCCAAGAAATGCTGGCTCTTGTCACCATTCTTGCTAGCATTATCACCATCATAATTCTGGCCACCACTGAAATTGGACAAGATGCTGTCTTCTAGAGCAAATTTATATCTATGTTTGGCCATCTAGACACCAATTAGGCCAAAATTTTAGCCTTAGTGCTCTTTTGCTTCAACTAATTTAGCTCTAACCACAGCTCAATCCTCTGCTATTGACAAGACAGTTAGTAAACCTAGGAAAAGAGAGCGGCTTTATGATTATAAAACAAGTATGAGATTGTTACATTAGCAAAAGCGTGAAACTTCCTCTCTGTTGCCCAAAAGTAGTCCTCCCTGCCACCCCACCCCGGTTTTTGTTCCAAAGGGAGGGAAAAGAAGTGTCCGTCTCACCTGGAGGGCTTGATGGAGTTTATCAGCAAAGTACAGCGGTGTGTTCTTGATCACGGAGACTGCAAGCAAGGAGAGAACAGTGGGGAGATGGCTCCCCACGCCAGGTGAGCACCCTACCCCACATGTCCTGAGCAGGTCCTACCTAGGCTGAGCAGAGCCGCCTGGTCATCTCCGTGGAAAATGTTCTGGATGGTCTTCTCTAGCTCGTGCCCACTGCACCGCTGGTACTGATCGAACACTTGTGGTGTGTGTGGGAAGTAGTCAGAAAGATAAATGAGAGCAGGGGGTGATTATCACAGAGAAGGATGAGCCCTCCCCACTTTCCTCAGCCAAAGTCATCATTAGAGTAAGCTGGGAGGACCAGACGTCCCATGTGTACCTCGGACAAGGTGTTCAGGATTTCTCTGCGTGAATATTATGACCCATGTGCCCTCTGTGCCGGGCCCTTCAGCCTGCTTTAATGCCTGGGAGGGAGGAGTAAATCAGGATCCTTGTTTGGGGGCTGGGGAGCCACAGTTGCGATGTTCCCAGAATCCATCATCATGATGATGGGAACAGGATTCAGAGTAGAAATGCTTATTTGAAAGTGTACAGTAGTTACCTTTATTTATGGTTAAAACAAGCAAACAAAAAGGAATAGGGCTAAGACAGGGGCTCTGCCCTGACAGCTCAGTTCCCCAATTTGGGGAAATCCTGGCACTCAAGGAATTCAATGATCTACAAGGAAAGGTGTGAGGAGGGTTCCCCCACCCAAATGCCCAAGAGAACGGTCATCCGTGACGGGCTCACTTCCTGGGAGTTCAGGAGTCAGAGGCTAAAGGAGTGAAAAGGCTTCAGATGGTTACTACCCAACAGGTCATGTCCTCACATGTCACTAAGGACTCCTTCCCCCAGGCAAGGAGAGGTCTGCAGGACAAGTGGGTACATAGGTCACTGGCTCTAGGATATGGTGGGGGAGGGTATCTTACGTGCGTGGCTGTGCAGACTCCTCACCCCTGCTCACCTGGACATCGTCCTCCACCAGGTTGTAGTCAATGATTCCAGAATAGCTCTCACGGGCCCCCTATGAGAAACTCTCTCAGGAGGACTCTTTGAGGGGTAGCTTTTTACCTCCAGGCAAACTGACCCCAGCCTGTTCTCCTCCCAAAGCCTTCTCTCCTTAATTATACCATTGCAATGCTCCCCACCCCACCCCAGCCCCTTCCCTGGCAGTATAACTGCCAGGCCAGTCCCCCTCTTCTGCAGGCCAGTCCTCCTCACCTTGGCCAGGGCCAGGAGCAGGTCCCGCAAGATGCCACTGGTCTCAGATTTGATGTCCTTCTCCACCTCCATCTGGAAATCTGGGGTAGGGTCAGGAGCTCTCTGAATCCTCCCAATTTTTTCCAGTGTAGATATTCTGTCAAATGCCCAACCCACTGTGCCTACTGCCAGCCCCTGCTTGGGGTAGCTTGATGGCTGGTAGTTCCCAGGATGTAAGGCAGAAGCACCATCGTGGGTACCCTGAAAACATCCCTAAACTGTGAGTAACCCATGCCCTACTTAGTGGAGTAGCCTTATCTCTAGGAGCCAACCTGCCCTGGGCAGGAGGCGTCTGTGATTCAAGTAGTAGCCAGGTAGTCAAGGGGGATAGGGAAACCTACATTATGAGGCCAGATGGCTAGGGCCCGGTCCTCTCACTGGCAGCACAGAGAAGTGATCCAGGAGGAAAGATGTGAAGATGTGAAAGAAAAAAGAGAAGGGGAAAAGAAAGACAGAAGCAAGAAGTGAAAGAGGTAGGAGAGGGATTAAGACAGGCCAAGAATGGACATCAAAGGAAAATTGGGGAAAGCAAGAAAAAGGGGGGGGGCTTGCTAAGATGGTGAGAAAAGGCCAGTCAGCAATTAGTGGGTGAGCCATGTGGCAGCCAAGCAAGGGCCTGAGGGGTAATACTCATGACTTAGGGAGAAGTCCCCCCCCCCCCCACCTCAGCTGTAGCAAGGTTCCATTCAGTCTGGGATGTGATATGATGGCAGAATCAGGAAGGGGTTGAGAAGATGACATGGGCACCCTTGGGGCTGTCATGTGCCCAACATTGTCATTACCTTGGGATCCGCCCTGGGGCCCCAGACTAAGATGGTTAATCACTGCTTCTCTTTCTTTAATGATCACATCTGGCTCTTACCCTGGGGAGACTGAGAACTGGTAAGGGTGGGTGGGGGGAGAGACCCCAAGGGAAAAGCTCTGAGGCAGACAGGTTCCAAGAGGGCTCACCTAACCTGTCACCTACCCCATCCCCACCCCATGTTCCTTACGTGCTCTTACTATGTTTGTAGACTGTCAGGCACTCTTGCAGCTGGGGTGGGCTTCGGGTAGCAAGAATTTCCACAGCCACATCCTCAGTGGAACCTGGGTTCTGTGGGAAATTGGGAGGCCACTCTGAGACTGGGCCATGTCGGCAGTATGGCAGAGAGCAGAGGCTGACCCCTTGTCCTTCTAAGGGTCAATATGGGTTGTTTAAAGGGGGCCTCTGCCAAGTGGACACCTCTGGAGTGGGCAAAGGCCAGGCAGTGAACCCTCTCCTCCCTTCAATGGTGTCCTCATTTCCTAGAAACCCAGAGAGCCTCTTCCAGTACCTTCAGAGCTGTCCTCAATTCCTGGGCATCGAAATGGGCTGCAGGCTGCAGCAAAGCCATCACCATCCTCTCGAGGTTGCCAGAGAGTGCTGCCTGCAGGGACTTCACCAGGTCCTGTGATAAATGGCCCCATGGCAGAGGAGAAGATATGAGGGGGAGGTCCCTGAGGCATGCGGGACATTTGGAATATCTGGCTGGCTTTTATCTAAGGCCAGAAGCACCAGCCACCCCCCCTCCAGCTGCTACTGCTGCACCCCAAGATTTCGGGGGGGCCTCTCACCCCAGTCCACTGCTCCTGGGAAGTCAGTGGCCTCACCTGTTGAGTGCGCTCCTGGAAGGCTCGAGAGATGAGCTGTCTTTGTTCCCTACTCCGATTGGTCAGCACACCCACGATGGTGCTGCGGTCCACACCTGAACAGAGGTGAGGGCTGGGCCATCAGCTGGTCACAACCCAGCTGAGTCTTTACGGGGGGGGGGGGGGAATCCCCTTCCTCCTCACGCTGGAAGCCTCCAGAGGAGGAGAGATGGAGGGAGATCTAGGAAAGGGCCGTGAAAGACAGGGGCAGGGGCTGCGTCACCCCAACTTCCATTTGGCCTCGAGAAGATGCGAATAAGATGCCAAAATGGCATGCAAACCTGGCCCTGAATTAGGTGTAGGTGGCCTGGTATGCTGGGGGAGAGATGGCTCTGGGGATCACAGACTTGGATTAGATTCCCGGCCCGGCCCGGCCCTGCCGTCGTGAGCCATGTGACCTCGGGCCAGCCCTTTTGTCTCACTGTTTCCTCATCTGTAAAATGGAAATAAGCCTTACCTCATGGCAGTGTCCTGAAAATAGGAACCACACACCCACCACGGTACTTGACGGACAAGAATTAAGGCATTCCACAAACGTTTATTGAACAACATCACTTCCTCCTTCCTGGCTCCTTCTTGGTCTGCAGACTGGTTCCTGTAGGGAAGAGCCCCAGGTGCAGAGGGAGAAGGGCTCACCTTGGCTTGCAATTGCCCTCAGCAGCCTCTGCACATCCTTGTCCACGCTGAAGCTCAAGAATGTCCTGAGGGTGCCCAGGGTCCCCCAAGCTGCAGTCTATAAGAGCACGAGGGGTGAGGGGTTGGGGGGAGCATCGCAGGTCTGTGCACGCTTACCCCAGAGCCTTAACCCGGCCCTTGGCAGAGTCTCAGGGCCTGCTCTCCCTTTTCCTGTCCCCCATCCTCTCATCGCCCTGCAGTTGATACACCAACAATGATTCCAACCATTACAGCCCCTACCTTGTTGGCAAGGCCCAGGTGGCTGAGGATCTCCTGGGTCAGGGATGGTCTTGTCTTCCCACTGGTCACAGACATGGTGTCACTGGCTATGCCAGGGAGGGAAATGGGAGCCAACTGAGGAGAGCCTTCTGGCCCTTTGGGCCTCTTTATGACCCCCAGACCACGGGGCTCACCTCCCATGCTTTCTTTCCCCTTTTGCAGAAAAAGAGAGTATTGACTTGCTTGGCAGCTTTGAGAGCACAAGTGGAAGGGTAGGAGGGGAGCCCCCTTCTTCCCCAGCTCTCACCCCTCTTTCAGGAAGCAAGGACTGGTCAGGAATGCTGCTGGAGCTAGCCCTCAACAAATCCTCCCTGACTCCATGGCTCCCAAACTTTGGACTCAGGTGCATGACCCCCTTCTGAGAGCCACATCCCTTCCTTCCCGTAGACTGGCTAGGTGTTCCTGGGGTGGCGCAGGGGAGGCAAGGTGGTAGGTTTAAGTATGTGGGGTGGGAGATAACAACTCCTAAAACACCTCCTCACCTTCAGCCCCAGCCCACAAGTCAGCCCCTGTTCCCTGCCCCCCCAGGCTACCTGTCTGCCACCGGCCTTTCACCTTTGGCCTTTCACCCTTGGCGTCTCTGGCAGGGATCTTTAGGTCAGTAGGTGCACTCTCTGAGCTGATATATATATGTGTTCTTGCGGGCACTTGGATGCCTAGACAAGGGAGCAAGCACCCACACTAGAAAAGGAAAACTCCTTTCTCCCTCTCCCATGGGATCATCCAGATTTCCCCACCTCCTCCAACACGAGGGCCCAGGTTCCAGTGCTTACCCAGAGGTGCTGGAGGCGAGGTGGCAGTCATCACAGCCTGGCGGCTGCCTGTGTGGACACCAGCTTCTGTGTGGCCTGCTAGAGGAGAAGGGGCGTGTCAGCCCAGGCCGGGCAGCCAGTCAGATGACCTCCCTGGCAGCCCAGCCCAGCTGTCGCCTCTAGCTCTGGCCCCTCCCAAATGTGGGAGAGGACCAAGCTGTACCTGGTCCCCTGTGTAAACCCCTCCCCACAGAACATCTTTCCTCCCAGGGGCCCCAGCCTCAGCCCATGGAGGCCTGCTCAGCCTCTCAGCCTCTCAGCAGTTGAGAAGACACAAGACGCCTTGTGCCTTGCTCTCCCTGTGGGGCCAGGAGGGACCGTACAAACCTGGTCTCTAAATCCAGCTTCTGACCTGGCTCTGCCTCTGGCTCCAGCTCTCTGGGGGGACAGGTCAGACAGGCTCTAGGCTGATTTTGAGGCTGATAGAGAAAAACCTGTTGGGGCACATACCAGCAGGGCACCCCAGCCTGCACCCCAGAAGGGTTCCTAACCCCCAAAGTCCCTGACTACTACTGCCTTATCAGAGCCAGCCAGCCTGGCTGGGAAGGGCCAGGGGACTGTTTATATCTGTGGGGAAGGAAGAACACAGGTATTAGAGGGTGGGGAACAGATCAGCAGAGTCAAGAGAGAAAAATGCAAAAGGTGTTCCCTGTGGACAGGAGCATCATACTCCCAAAAGGCAACAGGGAGATGGGAGAGGCTCCCTGGGTCCCTGTGTCTTAGATTGCTTCTGTTGCCTTTTGCCTGCCAGAGATGTTGTAGCTGTAAGTGATGCAACCCTGGCAGCTGGGGTCAAAGTCGTCAGTGCAGGGAACAGCAGGTAAACAGCCTTGGGGAGCCTGAGGGGCTCCTGAGCAGGCAGTCACTGGAAACTAACTCCCAGTCAGCTCCCTGGGGTCTACCTAGGAGCTGTTTCCTTCCTCCCTCCCTAGATAGGTCGAGCAGGGGCTGGGCACATTAAAAAACATTTTTAAAAATGGGAATATTGGGAGAAGTGTATGGAGGGGACATCCTAGACACCTGAGAATAGCCTTACAGGGAGGATTAAATTAGGTAATATGTGTGATGTCATTTGGCAGAGAAAAATGCCTTGTAAAACAAGGCTGCCAGACTTAACAAAAATACAGGATACCCAGTTAAATTAGAATTTCAGGTAAACGACAAATAATTTGTTGGTATTAAGTCTGACCCAACTGTTTCATGGGAGATACTTATGTCAACAAATTATTTGTGGTTTATCTGAAATTGTGATTTAACTGAGTATTCTGTAATTCTTTGGAAACCTGGAAAACTGGACTCAGTTTCAGCATGGTGATTATAAGCAAAGGTCCTGGAGTCATACTTCTTAGATGATTTTTTTTTTTGACGTTTGTTCATTTTCTATTTTATTTTATTTTATTTTATTTTATTTATTTTTTTATTTTATTATTACTATTTTTTAAATTTTAACTTGTTTTATTACATTTGTTCATTTTCAAGAGACAGAGAGTGAGAGGGGAAGGGGCAGAGAGAGAGAGACACAGAATCCAAAGCAGGCTCCAGGATCTGAGCGGTCAGCACAGAGCTCAATGGGAGTGAGGCATGGGGCTCGAAGCTACAAACAGTGAGATCATGACCTGCGGAAATCTGATACTCAACCGACTGAGCCACTGAGACGCCCCAAGACAGACTTCTTAGACTAGAATTCCAGTCTGCTGTGTGACCTGGGCAATTGTTTCAACCCTTCTGTGCTTGGTTTCCTCATTGTTGAAACAAGAGGTAATAATAGTGTTTATGTTATAAGCTATTGTGAGAATTAAATAAATACATGTAGAGCACTTTAGAAGAGGGCTGCTGCACAAAGCAATAGGTACACATGTCAAAATGTTAACCAATGCATAACAATAAATATTGAGGGGCGCCTGGGTGGCTCAGTCGGTTGGGTGTCCGACTTCGGCTCAGGTCATGATCTCACAGCTCGTGGGTTCGAGCCCCGCGTCACGCTCTGTGCTCAGAGCCTGGAGTCTGCTTCAGATTCTGTGTCGCCCTTTCTCTCTGCCTCTCCCCTGCTCACACTCTGTGCCTCTCTCTCTCTCTCTCAAAAATAAATAAACATTAAAAAAGCCAATAAATATTGCTATAATGTTATTTTATAATGGTAACTGTTATTGTTAACTTGTCTCCCTTAGGAGTCCAGTCTTGGCTCTATTCTGCAATTTCTATCTTGCCAATCTTCAATCTGGCCACAGGAGGGCATTAGAAGCCACCGGGAGCCGGGAGCCCCCTAGTGGCCACTAGAGGTCTCCAAGGCACTGGCTCCGCCCACAGATCTCCAGGGGCTCCGTTTGCTCACTTGTTGGGAAGTGGAGTCTCTGGAGGACACCAGGTTCCTAGGTGGACTTGGTGGGCAGGCAGGATCAGAAGAAGAGCCTCCAGCAGACACCGGCACCCCCCCACCCCCACCCCTGCACACTCTGAGACCTCAAGACACTTGCAGGAGAC
The DNA here is from genome assembly GCF_018350195.1 of Panthera tigris. Classification (NCBI taxonomy): domain Eukaryota; kingdom Metazoa; phylum Chordata; class Mammalia; order Carnivora; family Felidae; genus Panthera; species Panthera tigris. The sequence continues at coordinate 104,788,301 of NC_056667.1, read as the reverse complement.
TTCCTAGTCTGGGTTACCGCCATACAGTGGCTTTGCAGCTCTGGTCCCATGTCTTTGACCTTCTCTACCCTTCAGAGTCTCTTCTGGGCACATGTTCCAAGTAGGCTTAGAGGAAGATGAAGGGAGAGAGATTCTGCAAGGGATTCCTGGCAGATGAGCAAGGCTGAACTCCATATTTGAAGAATGCAGGCCAAACCCGAGCCGCATGGTGGAAGAGTAGTCCTCATGGCCCAGAAGTTCGAGGAGGGAGTGTGTGAAATGCATTTACAACTGCTCCACTGAAACTTGCTGGAATCTCACTCCTTTGGTCCTGGCGTTTTGTTTTGTTCAATTCCAGGGTCAGATCGAGGTTGTTTTTAGATTTACTAACCACTTTTCACCCCCATGCTCTCAACTTTTAGAATTTCAGAGAGGAGGGGTTGTTGGAGGTGATTAGCCTACCCCCTCTTGTTACTGATTCAGGAGGTGGAGTGACTTCCCAAGGGCCATGGCTTGGAACAAGATCCAGGTCTCCCAACTTCTCCTGTGTTTTCTTCATCACTTAGATGAGGGCATGGCTGATTTGGGGCCCCTCTTAGTGGAATATATAGGGGATAAGCAGTAATATATAGAGACTCAGCTGTTGACTCATGAATATTGGTTCAACTCCAGCTCCATATTGCTTTTCTGCAAAATCCTTGCATTGCATAATTTCAGAACTCATTGAAATTCCTCCTGGTTATTTTTCCTCTTGTTATGAAACCTTTTCTCCCCAGAACTCCTAGCACCTGAATTCCTCTGCTTACATGGTGGCCAAGCTCTACTCCTTTACCCAAATAGGCTTCTGTGTTGCACATGCCAGTCTGACCTGGGTCAGGATGACTTTCCTCGACTGGAGTCCATGTCTTTTCTTTCCTAGAAGCCTGCCCAGATACTTAAATCCCAGGCTGAAGGCCTGGTGTCCTCTGCCTCAGGACACCTCACCAGCCCATACAGAGGAAGTGAGTCACAGCAGGGCAGGCAGCTTGGGGCACTGTGGGTGTGGCCATGTCTGCCCTGGGCACTGGGGGATGGGTCAGAAAGGTAGTGATCAAAATCTCCTGGTCCAGTCAAGGCAGGAGTGTGTGTGCTCCTGCTCTGTTGACCAGACGGGGTAACATCATTCTAATGCTGCCCACAGCCACTGCTCCCTCCCCCATCCACCTTCTCTTTTGTCTCCTGGGGGAGTGATACACCCTCTTATCTTTATTTCTCAGGCCTTGACTATCCAACTCCTGCCCCCAAACTTCCCCTGCCCACTGCTATCTTAAAAAGGTTCAACGGTCTTCGGTCCTCCGAGCAATCATTTAAACCGTCTTGTGCCTGGCGGGGGTGGGGGTGGGTGGGGGGCACCTGGGTGGCTCAGTTGGTTGAGTGTCGGACTCTTGATGTCCCCGCTGGGGTCATGATCCCTGGGTTGTGGGTTGGAGCTCCGCATAGGGCTCTGCGCTGAGTGTGGAGCCTGCTTAGGATTCTCTCACTTCCTCTGCCCTTCTATCCCACTCACACACTCTCTCTCTCTCTCTCTCTCTCTCTCAAATAAATAAAATAAGAAAAATAAAATAAAGTCTTATGGGCACCTTTGGAGAAACATGGCATCTAGGAAAACTGCTTGGGGGGCGCCTGGGTGGCGCAGTCGGTTAAGCGTCCGACTTCAGCCAGGTCACGATCTCGCGGTCCGTGAGTTCGAGCCCCGCGTCAGGCTCTGGGCTGATGGCTCGGAGCCTGGAGCCTGTTTCCGATTCTGTGTCTCCCTCTCTCTCTGCCCCTCCCCCGTTCATGCTCTGTCTCTCTCTATGCCAAAAATAAATAAAAAAAAAAAAAAAAAAAAAAAAAAAAAAAGGAAAACTGCTTGAGAAAAGGGTTCAGAAGCTACAGAAAGGGAACCAAATAGTACAAGGTGTGAGGAGGTAGAGAGGCACCCAAAGGTTAGCTGGAGCCCAAACAAGAGACACTGCACCCAGCTGGAAAAGGGCCTGTGGGTGTGTAGCACAGAGGAATCTGGGGAGGACTCTCAAGAAAGGTAGAGGGAATTCTGGATTGGAAGGCAGAGGGAGAGGGTACAGGGAGGTAAAAAGATGTAAGCAGTAAGGGTCAGGGAGGAATTCAGCCTGGGGCAAAGGAAGACAGGGCTGGAGGGCTTGCTGGGATCTGGAAAATCAGGCTGGCCTGGGCTAAAAAACTGCAGAAGAGCCCACTGGGGGCTGGTTCGGTGAGAAGTGGGCCAGGGGTTGGGCCGATAGCTCTCATTTCTCTAGTGGTAGGAATGCGCTGAGGGTCCTACTGCAAAGAGCAAATGAATAAATAGCTTGGAAATCAGCCCCTGCTTCCACAAGTCTCCAAGACAGAGCCTCAGGTGAGGGCCAAGCTCTCAACTGGAATAGGTGGGAGGCCACTCTCCTTCCTAGCACAGCTGTTAAAACACCCGAACTTGACTAGATAAACCATGAACGAAATTACTGTCAGAGGTTCTAACTGTGATAATATAAAAGCACCAACATTTCACCAAGGTAACCAAACCAAACGAAGTTACCTCTATTGACTCAAACTTTAGATCTCTCTTTAAGCAAATCTCTCAACGCATCCTAGCCACATTCTGTCCATGCTAGGAGATGCTAGGAGTCAAGGTCAGTTTTCCAGGATAAACATGTGGCATCTTCCTGAAACATCAATTCTACCGGAGCAGGAAGGACATTTTTAAAACGTGAATCAGGAGAGGGGGAAATGGTGCAGATTGCAAAGTCAAATACATTTTACAAAACAAAAGTTGGGGGTTGGCCCTTTCAGAGCGTCCACTACAGTGGGGTGTGTGTCCACGGGGGGTAGGTTTCACCGCACTTGGGCGGAAACGTGGGTTTTAAGGCGGGGATGCAGCGGGGGACTTCGTAGGGGCCGCAGGCTCTGTGAGGAATCACCGGAGCCCGCCACCTGGGTCGGCCTAAGGGGCGCGCGGCACTGAGGTGGGGGGGCTCGCCCGAAGCCGAGGCACCTTCCCCCCTCTGCTGCCCAGTGCGGCGGGAGGTGGAAGGTGGCAACTGGTCGGGGGCACCTGGGCTGAGGTCGCCGACCGCAGTCGGGAGCCGGCAGGTGCGCGTTCGCGGGCATCTCGCGAGTCTGCCCCCCGAGGGGAGAGCCCAGCGCGGCCGCCGGGCCCGCACCTGCCTCCCCTGCTCGGGGGCTGCTCCGGGGTGCGGCGACCGCAGCGGGCGCGGGTCCGAGGGCCGAGGAAGAGGCGGCGGGAGCGGGGCTGGGCGCAGAGGCCCGGGCCCCGCCGCCCGCTCTCCCTCCCCGCCCCTGCCCCTGCCGTCGCCGGGCCGCAGGCCCACGCCCAGTCTCCCGGTTCCTGGGCCGCCCGCGGCCTTGCTCTCCGGGGCTGGGCTCGGACGCAGCCGTGCAGGGCTCGGCGGGAGGAGGAGGAAGGAGGGAGGGAGCGGGCGGGCGGGCAGGCGGAAGGGGGAGGAGAGGAGCGAGCCGAGCCAGTCCGGAGGGGGGGGGGTGCGGAGCTCGGACGCCCGGAGACACGGAGCAGCGGCTCCCGGCCCGGCCAGCCCCGCGACGCCGCTGCCGCCGCCGAGTGAGTGGGGGACCCCGGCCCGGGAGCCGCAGGCGCTGCGCGCAGGGGCGGGGAGCGGCCGCCGAAAAGTTGGGAGAAGTGGGGGCCGCTCCGACGCGGCTCCGTGGAGAGGGCCCTGGCCGCGGAGGGGGCGGGGGGGGCGGCCAGGCAGGGGCACCGGGGCGCGAGCTCCGGGCAGCGGGGCTGGGGGCGGGGGACGGCGGCCCCGAGGCGCGGGGGCGCGTGCGCGGGGTGCTCATGGCGGCGGGCCGGGGGCAGGGCGGGCCGGAGCGCCTCGCGGGAGCGGCCGGGCCCCCAGCGCCGCCGGAGGGCAGGCTGGCCGGGTGCCCCGGGCCTGAAGAAGCCAGCCCTCCTGGCAACAGGTAGGGGCTGAAGGGAGGCACCCGGAGCCGCTCGCGGAGGGCCCGAGCCGCCGGCGCCCCTTTGTTGGGGAGGAGAGTCTCCCCCCAGCCCCCCCCCCCCCGCCCCGGCCTAGCGGCGGGCCCGCGACCAGGGTGGGAGGGAGACGGGGGGTCGTGCAGACTTTTCCTCGGGCTGGTCCTCAGTGCCCGCTCCGGGAGGGAGGTCAGAGCGTCCATGTGCTTAACGGGAAACAGGAAGGAGTGGCTCTTGCGTCTGCCCCGGCCCCCCAAGGCTAAGGCTCCTATACCGTTATGGGGTGTGTGTGGCAGGGGTGGGGAGGGGGGAAGCTGCCGGTGAAACTGGTTTTCTGGGCCACAGCTTGTTAATTACCGGCCTGGAGGCTCTCTGGCAAGTAGGTTAATGGCAGGTGTGTGGCGCTAATCTTTGGCCTGAGCTTGGGGGTTTCTCTCTCTCCCCAAGCCAGGCCCCTGGCATCAAAACCTGGGCTTAAGTCACTTGAGTTGCTAGACTCAGTAGTCAGGGGGACTCTGGGGACCCTGAGGAATGGAGGAGGGAGCTGAGTCTGGGAAGGCCTCCAGGAGGCAGTCACCCTGCATTGGTGCTGGAAGGGTCGCTGCCCCCGTACCAAAGTCCAGATCACCTAATCTAAATGTGGGTGGCCAGCTGCACTTGTGGTGGGGCTCTAGGGATAAGGACTTGTCTGCAGCTTTGTGTCTCCGGGCCTGGCCTTAATCATAAAGTGACCTGCACACACTCTCTCTTCTAAACAGAGTTCCTTGTCTCCCTTGGCACCCTACAGTCCACTCCCTTCACTGGGGCCTTTGCTTTCCCCCTGGGAGGGCCGGCCTCCTCTCTCCCCTGTCACTGGCCACAGGCCACTGATTCTTTACAGCACTGCCTGGCTCAGCCTCTTCAACCTGCCTGCCTCTCCCTGCCCCTGGAGGCTGTAGTCACATGCAGTATTTGGGTGTGTTGGGGCCTCTAGCGGGGCAGCTTAGACAAGCTAAATTTGGGGACCTACACTGCGGCCTGGAACAATGACACACCTCCTGTGGGCTTCATCTAGTTCCTGAGGTGCTGTTGCTGCCTGAAAAGAGACTTTTCAACTGGAAGACCATTTGGGTCCTCCCGCTTTTTTGTAGTCCCTCAAGCCTGTGGGACCCTGTGTTTGTCACTCTCTCCTTTGCTGATCCTGTTTTCCTCAATCATATCTCCAAACTCTAAGAGCCAGAGAGACTTTTCACATTGAGTCGGACATCCCTTCCCCACCAACTCCAACTTCTGCCCTCTAAGCGTTCTGGGTTTACAAGCCCCCATGGGTACCCTCTGCCCCTTTTCATCCATCTCTGAGTGTGTGGGAGGGGTCAGTCAGAGTTGGGGTAAAGGGTGGGGGTGGGGCAGAGCCCTGTTCAAGTTCCTGGTAATCCAATGCCCATGAAATCCCTGCTCTGCTGGCCCCTTTCCAGCCTGTGCCTCAGAAAGTGGCATCTGTGTCTCTGAGGCAGGTGTGTATGTGTGTGTACATGTGTATATGTGTGTATGTATGTGAGAGAGACACACACACAGATGCATACACACCCTATCATCTCTTCATGTGTGTGTCAGGAGTAAATTCTGTGAGTGGAAAAACATCTGTAGGTGTGATTTCTCCAGCAGAAAATCAAGTATCTACCCTGAGGGCCAACTTGCTGGAAAAGCAGGGTTGTTTCCCTAGGCCAAGTAGATATCCTGCCTTCTTGGCTTGATGGGCTGGTGCCAAGAAGCCACCAGGGCTGCCTCTGGGAGCAGACTTGTTGCTTCTGTGGGGGTGTGTAAGCAGGGTGCTGGGAGCCCCTGTTGTTCACCCCCCCCACCCCCCACCCCGTGTTGAGTCAGAAGTCCTGACCCTGCTGAATCTGGTGCTTCTCCCTGCTGGGCTAGGCCCAGGGTGGGGAAGGGTGGGCAGGGAGGGGGTAGCATTCCTCTGCTAATGGAAGTCCTAGGCTGGGCCGCAAGGGAGGGCTGTGGTCACAGAAAGACTGAAAGCCAAGTGTGAGAGAGCCCCCATGAATCTGCATCTCTGAGCTCCTGACACACCATATTCTTTGGCTTTCCCTGTTTGGGATGGGAAGGGGATGAGTGCTATCTTGTCCTGGGGTTGAGATAGTTGCACTATCCTGGTGATTGCCCTTGACCACTCTCTGACACTTTTTCTGCCAGCTTCCCCAGCTTCTCACTTTCTTTGGAGGGATAGACTGGCAGAAGACGTTCCTGGACCCCAGGAGTCAGGGAGAGGGGCCCCACTCCTACCCTCTGGGACCCCAGCCGGTCTTCTGAATCTTTAATCCTCAAAATGTCCCTGACAAGAGAAACTTCCTGCCAGTTTTCACTGACCAGTGTAGGGATGGGGCACAATCTCCAGGCCTGTCTGTACCTTTGGCTTTAGATCTCAGTGAATGACAAGTTGGGCTCTAAGAGACAGCAGTCAGGGGACATGTCAGGTGTACTTCCCTACCTCCAATCTAGCTAAGCTAAGAATGTGGAAAGGAGGATCCAGAGATGTGCTAGCACATCCTAGGCCTTTTACCTTGCCCCCTCTCCATTAAATTTTCTCTATCTTTTCTCCAGGATAAAAGTGTGTCGTACACATGGTCGTGTGGGTAAAGTTCCACTGTGGATAATTATGTTTAATTTTGTTCAGTTCAAAAAGGTTCCATCTCTTTAACTGATTAAATATTTATTCTGGCTAAGGTGGAGGGGGAAGGGGCAATGAATGCCCTCAGGACCTGAGGCCTGGAGAGAGAGAGAGAGAGAGAGAGAATGTGTGTGTGTGTGTGTGTGTGTGTGTGTGTGAGAGAGAGAGAGAGAGAGAGAGAGAGAGAGAGACTGGGGGAAGGTGAAGCTGAAGCTCCTTTATTGTCAGTGCTGACCTCTGATTTCATCTGAGAGCAGTGACCAGGAGTGGGGACAAGAGGGTAAAGTCCTTGAGCTGGAATAATGACCCGTGACAGGCTGAGAGGGATTTCGCAAGTGCTTCTGTGGTGGGTGTGGGCGGAGCTGTTGGAAGAGCAGCCGGAGGACCAGCCCAGCTCAGCTGAGATCTGATCAGCCTTCAGCCAGTGGCACCAACTGGTGTCCAATTCACAGTGGAGAACAATCTCCCCACTCTCTTCCCTCCCTGGGTGGGAGGAGACCACCTTCCTTCTGTGTCAGCGCTTCATTCCAAGGCCAGCCTGAATACCACCACCTCTCTTCCCTCCTGGGAGGATGAGGGCTGGGAGCCTGGAAACTTCTGCCCTTGCCATCCTGCTGGCGTTCATTGCTGAGTCCCAGGACTGCCAGGTATTGTGTTGGTACCGGCATCACTGACGCTTCAGGACCATCTTGCTCTTAGCTCCAAGCGGCTGCTGTCCCCCTCGGGAGCCACAGACAGTGGCTGTGTAGGATACGTCAAAGGAGGTCTGTATCCTCCCTCATTCTGGTATCCAAGTGGTTGGTCACTACCACCCTGGTGATCCTTTCTCTAACAGTGGAGGAAAAGGTGGGGCTGCGGGGGAAGCAACAGCTTTTATTATCTGAGAGTATTTGTGATGGGTGTTCCCCTGCAGACTAGTTAGGGTTTTATTTTCTAGATGAGCCTTAGGAAGAAATAGTTCCTAGTCCCACCAGATGTCTTGGTCTGCTGTCACCATGGTCTGTCCCCCAATCCCTGATCCTTTGCAGCCTTGCTTTCACTTTATTTCTGAAAAGAGGCTTCAGTTAAGAGTTCTTCAGCCTTATTTGCTGGGATTGGATGTCTCAGCATGGGGTGTTAATCTTGTGTGTGATAGTTTGAGGTCCACTGATTGTCCTGGGGCTCAGCATCCTTTAGGGACATCATTTTACTGTACTCCAGCCTCTTAATTTTCCCTAGGGACCTGTTACCTGGATGGGTTGTAGGGAAGGAGGAGGTAGGGTCGCCTCAGCCCTGCAATCTGTTTTCGGGGCTTCCCTGACAGGGAAGCTTCCAGCTGTGGGTTGGCTTGAGGGATGGAGGGGGTAGCTGAAGAGTGGGATGGGGGAGGGTGCCTCCTTTACTCAGATTGTTGGTTACAGCCTCTAGGGCCAGATCCTGCCTGTCCTCCGTGCTGGGGTAGCAACATGACTGGAAGACCCCAAGGTTCTTAGTTCTAGAGAATTGGGACTCCTGGGGGTTGTTAGCATCACCCTTCAGTTGCTAAAAACAGTAAATGTTAGAACTGGAAAGGCACCATGTTGCAGATGAAGAAGCTGATTTGTCCGAGGCCATTGGCCAGGACCAGAATCCAGGGCTTGAATCTCTGTCCCCTTCTCCTTTGTTACACCATGGAAACTTTCATCTCTCTTTTCCCCCATAGCTGCCCCCTGTGATGCCCTCTCCCTTCCCCCCTCCTCACTCAGGATGCTCCAGACCCTGTATGACTACTTCTGGTGGGAACGGCTGTGGCTGCCTGTGAACTTAACCTGGGCTGATCTAGAAGACCGGGATGGACGTGTCTATGCCAAAGCCTCAGACCTCTACATCACACTACCCCTGGCCTTGCTCTTCCTCATCGTTCGATACTTCTTTGAGCTGTGAGCATACTGCCCCTACCCCCATGCCTTCCTTGGCTGCCAGACACAGTGAAATTTCTCGCATTTCAAGTCCGTCTCTTGCTGTTTAATTGGCGCTGGGTCCCGCTCTTCTGGCCACCCCAATCCCTGCCTACTGTGCGCCCCCCACTGATCCCTGCCTACTGTGCACCCCCCCACTGATCCCTGCCTCCTGTGTGCCCCCCACTGAAGGCAGCATTGTCTTCCTGAGGGTTCAGCACCCCCAGGCCCTCTCCTTCAATGGTCGTTTGTTCTCCCCCTCCCCGCTCCCGCCCGGTCACTTGTGAACACAGGCAGCTTTGTCAGCTCTGGGCAGCCCATGGAGGCCAGAGAGAGGGTTGCTGGGAAACTGAGGCCCAGGATAAAGTTGCCTGAGCTTGCAGTCCTTTCCCCTCCCAGTGTAGGGGCTACTGAGACACTGAGGTGCTTCCAGAGAGCCAGACACTTCTCACTCCTATCCCTTCCTCAGTTACGTGGCCACCCCACTGGCTGCCCTCCTGAACATAAAGGAGAAAACTCGGCTGCGGGCACCTCCCAACCCCACCTTGGAGCATTTCTACCAGACCAGTGGCAAGCAGCCCAAACAGGTTTGAGCCGCAGACCCCAGCCTGGCAGTCACTGGGTGCTGAGGAGGGGAGGGCAGAGGGAGGGGGCAGGCTGCAGGGCCAACCCTGGTGGGTGAAGAGAGGAGAGGGCAGGGGTGCCGACCTAGCTTCTCGCTGGGAGAGGGCGGGAGGGTGGGGGAGCCGAAGCCAGATGGTAATGGGGCTTCCTCACGACACCCAGGCAGAGGTAGAGCTCCTGTCACGGCAGAGCGGGCTCTCTGGCCGCCAGATAGAGCGCTGGTTCCGGCGCCGCCGCAACCAGGACCGGCCCAGTCTCCTCAAGAAGTTCCGAGAAGCCAGGTAGGGGAGGTTGGGGCAGGAGAAACTGGGCGGCAGAGGAAGCTCTGATGTATCTTGCTGGGAGGGGTGGGCCATGGCCCTGTGCGAGGAGAGGCTGTACCTAGGTGAGCAGGTGAATTTGGTTACTAATGATATTGAGAGGATATCTGGGGGCACTTGGGGGTGGCTGGAGGGCTATGCCACTCTTCCAGTCCTTTCTGCTTCCTCTTGCAGCTGGAGATTCACCTTTTATCTGATCGCTTTCATTGCTGGCATGGCCGTCATTGTGGATGTGAGTGGGGATTAATGGGAGGTGGGAGTAGGCTCTCTAGTAAGGTGGGATGAGGCCACAGAACTTGGGTCCCTCCTCTTTTAACCTCTCACTGTCTCTCTGCAGAAACCCTGGTTCTATGACATGAAGAAGGTTTGGGAGGGATATCCCATACAGGTATGAAATGGGGTCCTGACTCATTATATAGCATCAAGGTAGGACAGGACTAGGACACACATGCCCTTGTGAAGAGAGGATCTCTGGAACACATGGCAGAAGGCACTGGAGTCATGGTGCTAAAGCGCTTTGGGCTAGAAGGGCTGGGTTTGGACAGGTGAGACTCTTGGGACCTGCTGCTCCAGGGCCCCTTACCTTTCTTTCTCTTCGCTCTCCCAGAGCACCATCCCTTCCCAGTATTGGTACTACATGATTGAACTTTCTTTCTACTGGTCCCTGCTCTTCAGCATTGCCTCTGATGTCAAGCGAAAGGTGGGTCAGGGAGCTGTGCCATTAAGCCTAAGGAACCAAGATAAATCCCTGGGAGGAAGAGCCCCTGCTTTGATTTCTGGGTATTTGGATGGAGCTGTGGGTTGAGGGGCACAAAGGGGAAGGGGAGGTAGGAATAGTGGGGGCTGGGGAACAGTTAATAGTGCCCTGGAGCCTGCATCTTTCCTTCAGGATTTCAAGGAACAGATCATCCACCACGTGGCTACCATCATCCTCATCAGCTTCTCCTGGTTTGCCAATTACATCCGAGCAGGGACTCTGATCATGGCTCTTCATGACTCTTCTGACTACCTGCTAGAGGTCAGGCTTCCTGGGCCATTTCTTCAAACCTAGAGACTCTGGTGCAGGTTCTCCCATCCCTCTCCCTTTTTTGCAGGGGGTGGTAGTGGTGGTGGTGGTGGTGGTGGTGGTGGTGGTGCTGTTGATGTTCCTGGGACCAAGGAAGCGGGGGGCACAGAGCCAGCGTGTGTATGAACATATATGGGAGAGTCAGGAGCCTGTGATGATGGATGGGGCTATCTATGCAGTCGGCCAAGATGTTTAACTATGCGGGATGGAAAAACACCTGCAACAACATCTTCATTGTCTTCGCCATTGTCTTCATCATCACCCGACTGGTCATCCTGCCCTTCTGGTGAGTAGGCCAGATGACACTCCTGTCCTCAAGGAATCAGGAGTCTTGCCTCTCCCTGCCCCCTCCTCTGTGTGTTTACAATTCCCTCTACTTTTCCGCTGCAGGATCTTGCACTGCACCGTGGTGTACCCACTGGAGCTCTACCCTGCCTTCTTTGGCTACTACTTCTTTAATTCCATGATGGGAGTGCTACAGCTGCTACATGTCTTCTGGGCCTACTTCATTCTGCGCATGGCCCACAAGTTCATAACTGGAAAGGTGAATGCTCTGTAGGCCCCACTACCTTCAACTCTAGAAACCACCCAAACTCCCTCCCGTACCAGCAACCTGCTAAGAGACTACTGTGGGGCCCTGGGTAAAGCAGGACAAGCCTGCTGAGAGAGGCATTTCTTGGGGGTTTGAGGACAGCGAGTAACCCTTCTTATCCCTTCCACAGCTGGTAGAAGATGAACGCAGTGACCCGGAAGAAACCGAGAGCTCAGAGGGGGAGGAGGCTATAGCAGGGGGAGGAGCAAAGAGCCGGCCACTAGCCAACGGCCACCCTGTCGGCCACCCTGTCGTCAGTAACAACCATCGTAAGAATGACTGAACCATTGTCCCTGCTGCCCCTCAGATTAATGCGTAAAGCCAAGGAACTAGTCCCTCCACCCCACAGGGCCACTTTGAGCCCTGGGGGCTGGGGAGGGGGGCTGGGAAGCAGAAAGCAAGGAGAAAGTTCTTCTGTGTCCCAGCCCCCTTCTTTGTCGCCCAGTTGCCTTTAAACCAAATTCAAACCAGCCAATCCCCAGGTAGAGGGGAGGCTGGTACATCCTTTGTTAGAGGGGGATGGACTTCTTTTCCTCTCTTTTTTCCAAGGTGTACTGTTGTTTTTGAGGCCCTTCCTCAGCTCTGGGGGTGGGGGTTACAACTCACATTCCTTATTCTTCAGAATTTGGCCCCAGCTGTTTGCCTCTGACCCCCTGACCTCCAGAGCCAGGGTCGTGCCTTACTGTGCCACCTGTGGGCCTCATTCTGCCAAAGATGGACCAAGGCTCACCTTTCTAGGCTCCCTAACTTGGGCCAGAAACCAAAGCTGAGCTTTCACTTTTTTCCCTCCAAAGACACAAATGAATTGAGTGTAGGAGGGTACATATGACCCCTGCCCTACCTCTGCCAAAAAGGAGGAGCCACACTGGGACTGTTCAGCCGGTCTACGTGTCACTTCTCTGCCAGCTCTCTCTAGTCACAGGTCCAAGATCTTACTGCCTCCTTTCTCTGGCCTCTTTCCCTAGGCTAGCTGGTTTGGAATAGAATGGCAACTAGTTCTAATTTTTATTTATTAAACATTCAGTGTTTTGGTTTTCAAGCCAGAATTACAGCTAGCACCTGGCATTTGAGCAGAGGGACCACTTCAGACCAAAATGTACTGTTAATGGTGTTTTTTTTTTTTTTTTTAATTAAAATATATTAAAGACGAAAACATGGCAACAAGTGTCTGAGACTAGCAGGAACTGCGAAGGGGGATCAACTAAATAAACTAAGGTAGTCTTCCTCATGGTTATGTAATGTTTTCATTTTTAAATTTCATATGGCAAATAAGAAAAAACCAAGGAGGGTAAGAGATTAATGACAGCTCCACCTTGGGAAGGGTGGGGGCGAGGAAACAGTGCTGTTCCAGACAGACCCAGAGTTAGAAGTGTGGGGACCGAGAAAGAGAAATCAAATCACAATCTTAGTTTTAACATCTTGTTAAAAGACGTTCAAGAAACCATACAAATGAAGGATAGTAAACGCACAGCCCTCATTCCAGGAATAAAGTCTGTCAGAAGCATGGACACTTGAACACACACAGGCTGGGAGGGAGGAGTAACAGGAGGACCGACGGATGTCAGGCCCAGGTTGGTGTGGTGACCTCTCCCCACCCCTGGCGCTTCAGGAGGTGGAGGAGGGACCTTGTCTGCTAGCACCACATTGGAAGGGACCTCCTGATCCAGAGCCCCAATTTCTACCTACTAGGAGCCGGGGGAGGGGCACGACTGGAGGCAGGGTCAGAGTCGGAGAGTCAGGAAGACCCAGTTCCTGAGGAAAGGATGCTTTGGGAAGGGTTCGGGACGTTGAGAAGGCTGTCCTCTACAGAAGCCGCCCCCTGCATTCAATGGCCCCGCAGCAGCACAGCAGCTCCTTGCCTTCCACACTGCCCACCTCATAGTTGTAGTCCCAAGTCAGCTCAGTCCCGGCCCGGATCCTCCTGGACAGGAAGGAAGGGACAGGTTCGGTGAAGGCAGCCACCAGGTGCATGCGGCACGGGAGCACAGACAGAATGCTGCTCTTCCCCCCCACCCCCCTCCCTGATCCCCTCTTACTTGCTGGCAAAGAAGGCCACCCAGGGGAAGCGAAGATCGTGAGTGTCCACAAAGACATTCTGGACAAACAGGTTGGGGCTGCAGCTGTGCTGTGGGTTTAAGGACAGGATGCATAAGAAACGAGGAAACAGAACCCGGCTTTGTGGGGTAAGCAGGAGTTGGATAAAATATGCCATGTGCTCCTCCCCATCACAGTGGAGTTTTGAAAGAAAGCTACCTCTTTAAGATGCTCGAGATCAAGAATTGCTGACAAGAAAAGGTGGGTTTATACAGTTAAAAGAACTGTTCTTTTGTTAAAAGAACAAAAAATTTGACGATGGTACGATAATCCAGCATCTAGAGGTGAGGGGGAGGGGGGTCTCACATTGAGGTAGCGGCCCAGGTTGCCTTCGAGCTTGGCGTCGATGATGTAGCAAGACTCCTCCCCATCGTAGAACTGGCGTGTGTTCTTACGGACAGGTGCGCTCTCCCCCTTTTCCACGGATGCCATGTTGGTTGACTTAATGGCAATCCCATGGGTTGACTTAAGAGCAAAGCCCCGGGTTGATTTTACTGCCACCTGGCGCTTTGCTGGACCTGGACAGGAAGGAGAACGGGCTTAGGCCCTATCCCATTTCGCGACATTCTACCCCCCCCCCCCGCCCCAGGTTTCCATCCCACCCACTGCACTGCAGGAATGCCGGTTAGCTGGGCCCTTGGGGCAAAGATCCTAACTGGCAGTTTTTTTCAAGCAGGATTACATCTGTTGGGTAAAGCTGAGAGGAAAGAGTAGGGAAGTGGAAAGGAGAAAGGAAGGGGATGCGTCGAACAGTTGAGCTGGGAGTCAGAAAACCCTCCCAGACATGTGTCAACTCTTAAGATCTGAATTTTTTCGTCCTACTTCCTTAGCTTCCTTAAAAAAGCCTCTATCCCAACTTTCTGATCGTTCCTTCCTACCACCCCCAACATTCTAGACTACCAGACATGTTCTTCTTGTCCTCAAAGTCATCTGCTTCAGAGCCAGAGGAGATGGTCTGGATATCATCGCTGTCCACTGCTGTGGCTGAAGTCTGGCCGGTGGTGGGCTTCCGGCTGGTCCCACTTTCCCCCTCGCTTTCTGTGCTGCTGGACAGTGTTAAGACATCCTGGAAAACAGAAGAGTGAGAAGAAAGAAGAGTAAATGGTGAGGACCCACTCAAGTTCTTGCTCTTCCTACGGTCAGGCAGGAAGAGGCTAAGACTACAGCAAGAGAAAGACTAGACGCTGGACAAAGAAAGGCAAGGCAGGAAGTCACAGCCAAAGAAATAAGAAGGGATATATTGGGAATTATCATCAAGGACCCGAGACGGTGAGGGGAATATTCCTCAGACTCAGCGCCAAACACAAGGCTGGGGGAGGTACAGCTTGAGGAACAAGGTTACTTACATCAGCGTTGGACTGAGCAGAGGCCATGAGTCGTCGGCTCTGATGCATACTAGTCTTACTAGGTGGGCGGCGAAGTCCTTCAAGTTTCATGGGAGAAGGATTGTAACCATAATTTCGAGAGCTTTCAGTGATTCTAAAGGGAGGGGAAGGAATAAGAGGGGATCAGATTACTGGCTGTTTCTTAGGCTTTTTTTTTTTTTTAACATTTATTCTTTTTTTTTTTTTTTTTTTTTTAAGAGACAGAGAAAGAGCACAAGTGGGGGAGGGCAGAGAGAGAGGGAGACACAGAATCTGAAACAGGCTCCAGGCTTTGAGCTGTCAGTGCAGGGCCTGATACGGGGCTCAAACCCACAAACCATAAGATCATGACTTGAGCTGAAGTCGGACGCTTACCCGACTGAGCCACCCAGGTGCCCCTTTTAAAAAAAAATTTTTTTTAACATTTATCCATTTTTTTTTAAGAGAGAGAGACTGAACATGAGTGGGAGAGGGCAGGCTTCTTTTACAGGCTTGAGAGAAGACAGATTTGGAAACAGGTCAGAAACAGCAGCACTTACAAGGACATCTTGTTTCGGTCATCGGGGTCCTGGAAAAGAGCAAGTGAAGGGTTAGATGTTTTCATGGCGCTGGGTGACAGGTCCAACAATCAGAGTTCATCTCAAATGACCTCCAAAGACATCGGCCAGTGAGAAGTACACTAAAGAGATTCCTCTGCAGCTCAACAGTAACAACTGTGTTCTCATCAGGACACCCCCTGAGAAGGGTTCTCTAAACCTTCCCAATGACAGACCATAACACACTCAAGGCAAACACCGTGGGCAGATTTTACAAGGACAAGAGTTCACCACCTGTGATATGTTAAGTTTCAACATCATTAAAAATACATCTATAATCAATTCTTGGTTTTTAACTCTAACAAAAAACAGCAATGTTGTAGATAACTTGACATAACACTAAGTTAAAAAAAAATTACTTATAAATCCTTTACTTCGGAATGAACCAGACACTTTCGCTCCCCCGGATTGATTTAAAAAGTAATTTGGTTCTTGGGTGCCTGGGTGGCTCAGTCAGTTGGGCATCCGACTTCAGCTCAGGCCATGATCTCACAGCCCAGTCTGTGGGCTCGAGCCCCGTGTCGGGCTCTGTGCTGACAGCTCAGAGCCTGCTTCAAACTTTCTCCCTCTCTCTCTCTGTCCCTCCCCCATTTGTGCTCTCTCTCAAAAATAAACATTAAAAAATAAAAATAAAAAAATAATAATTTGGTTCTTTAAGCACCAGGAATGTGTTGGGTGCAGGGGGAAGATAATCAGGTTTGCCACAGAAATAAACATCCAATAAATGATCTACACATGAAGAATCAGTGTGCCATTTCAAGTTGTTCCATTACCAAAGTTCTACAAAAACTCCCGCTCTGAGAGTCTTCTGCCACCACTTACCTCTTTCTTGGCCTGCTTGAGGTCTCCCTCATCCTTGAAGCCCAGCCCTGAGGTGGAGGCCTTCTCAGCCTCCCCTCTGCCTCCCCCAGCCCGGCCTTCCCCACCTTCGTTAGTCTTGAAGGATGAACGGCTATCAGAGTCAGCAAAGCCACCTTCACTGACACTATTGCAGCTCAACCATGAGGCCACCTTATTCTTGGGTGTCTCTTCAGAGGAAGGCGGATTGCAGCCACCCCCAGGGATCGCTGGAGGGACAGGAATATGGGAGGGCCCAAGGTCTGGGGGGCGGGAGTCCTTGGAAGCCGTCTCAGACAGTCCGTTTTCCTTTTGGCCCCGGGTCTGCCTCCGGGTAGCATAGCTGCGCCACACAGAGCTGGTACTGAAGTCCTCATCTTTACAGAAGTTATCATCGGAACTGTCGTCATTGGACTCTTCGGGATCCTCTGTACCGCTGTTGCCATCTTCCTGGTCCTTCAAGTCCACCCCGCTGCTGTCGGACGAACAGGGGGCATCACTCTCATATCCTTCCTTGAAGTTCTCCACACTCTCGATATGGTCCAGATTGGCAAAGTACTCATCACCCATCTCCAGGCCCTCCTTGTCCGCAAAGTCATCTGTCAGGATCTTGCCTGGGAATGAAGAGAATTAAAGGCCTTCTAGGGTTATGAGGATCTTTTAGAGAGTGTAGGGGTCCTTCCCACAATACCTAGCCCAGCAGCACACAGTCAAAAACACCTCCATCATGGGCTCTCCCTTGTCTCTGATGATGCCCTCCTCCTCGGGGTCGTCACGAGAGGCTGGGGAGCTTTACTCTGGTTTCAAATCCTGCCCTCTCTACCATCCCTTTCTGCCTCTTCACTTGGTTTACCAAAAGGGCATCTGCAGCTATGCTGAAAGCCTCTGGGTGGAGGAGGGTGATGTGGGATAAAATGACGTACTGGACTCTGCTCCCACATCCCTCGTCTGAAAAATCCTCTGTCCACTTTCACCCCTTTTCTTGCTTGTCCTTCTGTCCCTCCCTGGTCCACCCCGACAGGCACATCACTTGTCATGTTCTTTACAGAAGAAAATCATGGCCTCCTCTTACTCCCAAGTTCTCGTGTCAAGCATTTTATTCTCATTCACCCTCTGTCTGATTCAATTCCCCGTGGTGTCCTAACCCCAGGGGCAACTCTTTCATCACCAACCTGCATAAATACAGACGAAGGATCCTTTGGCAATGTCATCCAAGCAGCGAATACCCCAGCCCTTGTTCTGCGTCTTGAATAGCTGTAGCCGAACCTGGAGCCCGTGCTGCACCAACCGGTTTGTGCACATGTTTGGGTCACATTTACAACGTTTGTTACACTCATAAACTCTGGGAGGAAGTTACAATAAAATCAGTCATAACGTGATCACTAGAGCATCCACGCAGTCCTGTTAATTGTAACAGAACTGTTACGACTCTTGAGGTATCATCACTTATTAGGTAATGATCTAAGTGAGTGAATTTACTGAACTGTTTATGCTCTTTGATTCATCTGGGAATATAGCCCAAGGAAGTAATTCAGAACAGGGAAAAGTGATTTATACAGGTATTTATGGCACTAGTAACAGTGAATACCAGAATGTCTACTGCCTGGAGAAAAGCCAAGCAAACTGATGTGAATACAGGTTAAGAGCCATTAAAATCAGTAGATAGGCAGGGCACCTGGGTGGCTCAGTCAGTTAAGTGTCCGACTTTGGCTCAGGTCATGATCTCCACAGCTTGTGAGTTTGAGCCCTGCATCAGGCTCTGTGCTGACAGCTCAGAGCCGAGAGCCTGCTTCAGATTCTGTATCTCCCTCTGTCTCTGGCCCTCCCTTGCTCACGCTCGCTCTCTCTCAAAAATAAACATTAAAAAAAAAAAATCAGTAGATAAGCTACATCAATGTGCAGAAATAGATATATAAAATAAAGATACGTGAGGAAAGCAGAAACCAGTATGACAGATCCTGAAAGAGACTAGAGAGAAGGAGTTGGAACAAACGTTCACGGGGCTCTTCTGGTAAAGCTGATTTTCATTGTTTTATTTCATGAACATTTATTAAACACCAAGAGCTGTGCTACATACTGCAAACCTGACAATGGAAAAAAAAATCACAATCTTTCCTCTCAAGGAGCTCATATTCTATCAAGTTTAAGGAAGTGCACAGTTTATTTAAAAAATAAACTACTGAAGTTAGTACCAATTTTTCTGCTCCATCTACTTTGCTCAGTGTTAGGATTTTACTTATTTTCTTGATAAGCAGATTTAAGGGAAACATCTATTTTTGGTAAGATGACACCAGTATAATTACAGAGGTGATGACATTAGTCCTATCCCTTTGGACAAAGATGGTAAGAACAACTTCTGGTCACTGAACATTTACTTTGCGTTTGGCATTATGCTTTACATACTCTATCCTACTCTATCCTCAAAGCAGCCCTGTAAGAGTGTTAAATTTTTAACTTAAAAAATTAACTACAAAGTGGGGCGCCTGGCCAGCTCAGTTGGCAGAGCACACAACTCAATCCTGGGGCTGTGATTTGGAGCCCCACACTGGGTATAGACACCACTTAAAAAAAAAAAAAAAAAAACTACAAAAGCATAATATACACAGAAGTACCCATGTACTGTTCATGTACATGTTTACAGCTCAATGAATCTTCACAAACTGAACATACCATGTCACTAGCAACTTATCAAGAAACAACTTTGTTAGGTCCCTTAAAACCTCAGTGGGGATGGGGGGTGTTCATGGTCCTATCCTCTGTTTACACCTAATAAAACAAGATCAGCTAAGAATGGAAAAGTGAGGATTTGGACTTAGGTCTAATCACCACCATAGGAAACTTTCAGAGTAGCTACACTGAATATCATTCAACAAAATTTGAGTGATTACTATGTGCCAGGCCCTGGGTAAGCTGGCTACATGGTGAGCAAGACCGGTCCCCATCCTCATGGAGCTTACGTGCTAAAGGGAAAAAACAGAAAAGCAAGTCAAAACATAAATGAAAGCAGCCCAGCTGGTATAAAGAATACAAACAGGGTGCGCAACGAGAGAATTAAGGGAGTGAAAACGACCTAGTTTTAGAGTGACCAAGAAAGGTCTCTTTAAAGCCGAGAGCTCAAGGTTAAAGAAGATAACCATGCAAAGAACAGAGGGCGGATGGCAAGCAGAGGGCACAGCATGTACAAAGGCCCTTGAGGTAGGCTGGCACACACTGGGCAGACTGGATCCAGGAACTAAAGAGTATCAGTGTGGCTGGAACAATTTTGGAGGGAGAGAGATACGAAGGGGCCAGATAGCACAGGGTCTTGTGACCCAAGATTAACAGTTAGAATGAAATCTACAGCACAATGGGAAGCTATTAAAGTTTCAGGCAGGGAAGTGATGTATTATTTGTGGTTATATGAAAATATTTTTATGAAACATTTCAAACAGGAAAAAAGATACAATGAACGTTCATCTACTGCCCAGCATTAGCAAATCTAAACATCACTGGAAGATTCAAATTTTTTGATTATAATTAAAACATACATGATACAGTGATGCAGCTAAAGCTAATTAACTGTCTTTTCCTTTGCTTCATTTGCAATTTGCATTCAGCACAAATTCATCTGACTTCCCTGGTAGCCTCAGTCTCCTGCGAAGATGCTCAGACATACCAGGTTTCCTACCAAACCCATCTTCCCAGAGCTTCCCTCCCAGCTGGGGCTGCCCTGCTCACACTGGCCGCGGTGTCCAGGGCACGGCTGTCAGCCTGGAAGCCCCCTTCACTCCACCGTCTGTGGGATTCCCCCTCAATCCTCTTTTGAGGTAGAGCCTCTCTTTCCTGGATCAGCATGCTTTCTTCTCTCTTGACTTTCCCCCTTATTTTGGCAAACAATTCCAGTAACTTTCTGAGAAAGGGAATAATGGACAATTTTGAGGTATTTCATGTCTAAAAAATGCCTTTAGCTTACTTTCACACTTAAAACTGCTGGCCTGGGATTTAGAACTCTAGGTTAGAAATAATTTCCCCTTAGAATTCTGAAAAGAGTCCTTAATTTCCATCTAGCTCCCTATGTCATTTTGAGAAGGCTGAAGATATGCTGAGTCTTTTATTTTTGTGGTCTACTTCTCTTCTCTAGAAGCTTTTAGGACTTTTTTTGTCTTCAGTGTTCTGTGGACACAATGATTACATTTTATTATCCTGTGTTTTAGTGGGGCTCTGTTTTCATCCTTTATGCTGGGCCGTGACTGGCATTTTCCATTTGGAAACATTTCCCATTTTCCACTATGTGAAAATTTCTGAATTACTTTATTGATGTTTTTCTTCTCCTGTTAATTATGTATCCTGAACACAGGTTTATTAGTTTCCATGTTCACATATAACCATTTTACCAAGTTTTACCCCACTCTTTCATTGTCTTCCTCTTTCCTTTACATGCTGGCTTCACCTCCTCTGCTCAGTCTTTAGTTAGAGGGCCCAGGGCTTATCTCTTCTGTTATCAATATTCTCTCTGGGTGAACTCTCCAGGCTTTATGTACCACCCCTGTGCTCAGGATTCCTAATTCTTCTTTTTTTTAATGTTTATTTGTTTTTGAGAGAGAGACACACACAAAGTGTGAGTGGGGGAGGGGCAGAGGGCAATAGAGGGAGACACAGAATCCCAGAGATCCAAAGCAGGCTCCAGGCTCCGAGCGGTCAGCACAGAGCCCGACTCGGGGCTCGAACTCACAAATGGTGAGATCATGACCTGACCGAAGTTGGACACTTAACAGACTGAGCCACCCAGGTGCCCGATCCCTAATTCTTTATGTCCAGCCCTTATGCTTCTCTCCAGAAACCTCACTGTCTTTCTGACATTTCTCCTTGGATTGCCTAGGAGGCACCGCAAACACAACACGGCCAAAAGATGAGTTTCAACCAGATTACCACTCCCCTAGCCTTCTATCTTAATAAAAAGCACCAACACCCACTTTGCTGCCCCACTATAAAGTTTAGAGTACTTGTCCTGGATTCTGCTGCTTCCCTCCCAGTCCAGTCAATCTATCAAGTTCTGGAGCTCTATCTCCAAATGCATCCCGAATCTACCCTCTTTTTTTAAAAAAATGTTTGTTTCTTTATTTCGAGGGGGGAGAAGAGGAGTAGAGAGAGAGGGAGAGCAAGAATCCCAAGCAGGCTCTGCACTGTCAGATCAGAGACCAACGTGGGGTCGAACCCACAAACCGTGAGCTCATGACCTAAACCGAAATCAAGAGTCAGATGCTTAACTGAGTCACACAGGCCTCCATCAAATCTACCCTCTTTCGTCTCCACTGCCACGTGTACTCTAGTAAAGCCCCAGCAACCACTGCTTCTCACCTGTATTCCCATAATTATCTCCTAAGTGGACTTCCTAATTTTACTTTTGCTGTCCTAAGCCCTAGTCTCTATACAGTAGCCATAGTAACTTTCAAATGGCAGATGGAATCAGGGCGCCTTGGTGGCTCAGTCAGTTAAGCATCCAACTGCTGATATCAGCTCGGGTGATGATCTTGCTGTTGTGAGATCAAGCCCCTCACTGGGCTCTATGCACTGGGTGTGGAGCCTGCTTGGGATTCTCTCTCTGCCCCTCCCGTTCTCTCGCTCTCAAAATAAAATTTAAAACAAAACATTAAAAAAAAAAAGGCAGATGGCATCATTTGCCTGCTTAAAATTCTCAAACAACTTCCTAGTGCACCATGAATTTGGTTCTAATTTTTTTTTTTTTTAATATTTATTCATTTTTGAGAGTGAGAGGGACAGACCATGAGCAGGGGAGGGGCAGAGAAAGAGGGAGACACAGAATCTGAAGCCGGCTCCAGGCTCTGGGCTGTCAGCACAGGGCCCAACGCGGGGCTCGAACTCACGGACTGTGAGATCATGACCTGAGCTGAAGTCGGACGCTTAACCGACTGAGTCACCCAGGTGCCCCGGTTCTAATTTTTATTCTGATATACAAAAGTCCTATATAATCAGGTCTCTGCTTACTTCTCTCTGAACAGATCTCACTTCCCAGAGTAACTGCAGTCTGTTAGGATATACACACACTATGAAGTTAAGATCATCTTTAACTGCAATTGCTAGATTCTATTCAATCTTATGTCTTCATGTCAAGGAAAGTCTGAGGAAGAAACGTGTTGGAAATTCAGTAAATAAGGTTTAACTGATAAAATACCTGGTTTCGGTTACTCTATTTTTGGTTCCAATGTTTAGAAATGTCTCTGAAGTGCTTTGCTTTCCCCTACTTACCCTGTGGGCAGACACTCTTCTAGTCTCTTGTACTGGTAGCCAGAATTAGGGTTGATCTGGCCGCCCGGGGTACAGGCTGTGGCCTGGATAGTTAGCTGGTGACAGGCACACTTGGACCTGAGTAAGACAGAAGGGGACAATGGCTAGAGCTGTGAGGCTTCCTTTAGAGGTAGGAAGTACTACAGAAGCGCAGGGAGGTGGTAGTGAAGTTTCCTTTTCTTCTGTCATACATGTAAATGAATAAGGAAAAGACAGGAAAACACAGCAGAGTGAGAATAAGACAGAA
This sequence comes from Panthera tigris, assembly GCF_018350195.1. Classification (NCBI taxonomy): domain Eukaryota; kingdom Metazoa; phylum Chordata; class Mammalia; order Carnivora; family Felidae; genus Panthera; species Panthera tigris. The sequence continues at coordinate 104,765,731 of NC_056667.1, read as the reverse complement.
TGAAACCAATGGCAATTGAAAGCACGATGGGAGGGACACAAAGGAAAAAGGAGAATCAGAGAAAGAAACAAACACAGGACACAGGTACCCAGGGTCATGCAGTGGGGGCCAAGTTAGACTCCAGCCTTCCCGGCAGGAGCTCCAGCTAAGGGAGGAAGTAAAGGGGTGGGGGGGGGGGGGAAGGAATGCAGATATAAGACAAAGGAAGAGATGGAGAGAAAAGGCAAGGATAATGAAGTTGGGGACAGGGCCAGCAATTACCCTCCCAACTCACTTGTCACGGCACCCATCCTTGCAGTCACAGCCGACCAGAAATTCTGGGCCTGTGTTAATGAAAACACCCTTGCCCGGGATTCGTTCCTTACTGTAGGCCACCTGGGGTGGGGGGGTTGTGTCAATCTCATTGACACAGGATAGGGGGACATCTTCCTTCCCATAGGTGATGTCCAGAATGTAGTAAAAAGGTTTATAGGGCTGAAACTTGCGGTCCACAAGAACATATGGATCCAAACAGAACATCTCCAGGAAGAGGAAGTCACAGCCAGTCTCAAAAAGATAGCGTTCAATCTCCTGCATTGTCCGAAGGCAGAGGCCACAGGGTGTCTTATAGATCACATGAAAGCCCATCTTGCGGTTAACTCGGCGACGGGCTGTCATCCGCCGGAAGTCATAGAGCAGCGGGACCAGCAGTGGGTTCTTGCCCCGGTACTGTGCACTTCTCATAGGTCTAACTCGAGACAGACACGTATAGCTGCACACATGAGGTAAATAGAAGAGCTTCTCCATGGGGGCACGGTAGGAGGGCTCCGCTGGGGCCCGTTCTAACATGCCATGGAAGGCTGGGGGCACGGGAGGTGCTGGGGGCGCTGCTGGGGCAGAGGCTGTTGGGCCTAAAGGTGATCTGCAAATGACACGCAAGAGATCAGGTAAGACAGCAACAGGACCTCCCTGCTGCGTACGGACCCCTGAAGCTGGCTAACCCACTTGTCTCCCAAACAGCTGTGCTCTTGAAGCTGTCAGGTTTCCCATCGCTTCACCAAACCTGGATAATGAAGGGCCCCGGTTACTCCTCACTGACTGAGAATATCTCTACCTCAACAGTGTACCTTTTTTCCTAACACGTTTTTGGCCTGTGAATTATGGAAGTAGAGTCTAGTCTTCTACCAATGCTTTTTCCCCTTTTGTGTGTCCTACAGATATCTTTACTAATTCCTGTGATTCAAAGAAAGAGGCAATAGTGATCCCTTTCTATTGTACCAATGATGATGCCACATTCAGTGACAAGTTTTAACAAATGACTTTCTAGTGATTCCTTATTTCTTGGCACTTAGTTCCTAATTCAATTATTTTACATTCTGTTTCTTGGAAACTTTCCAGGTTAAAGCTGTCCTTTCAAGTTCAAACTCCTCACCATTATAACCTTAACTAAGCACCTTGGAGCCAAATAACGTCTCCATACAGTGACCATCTAGTCCACACTGCCACCTCCCCACACAGAGCCTGGGAGTTTCTCACCTATATGTCTGGTTGCTCCCAGGTTTCCCAGCAGGAACATTTTCACTGAGTGCAGGAGATGTAGGGGAGGAATGACCAGAGCCCACAGATCCTGGTCGGAAGGATGTGCTCTTTTTGGCTACCTGCTTCCGAGATTGGGCAAGCTGACTTTCCAAGCTGCTAGGAGATCAGACATCATACAGTAAAGGATATGGAAATGCAATATGGAAGAAACTAGCAAATAAGAAAAAATATCACTCACTCATTGTCACCTGCCTGCGGGGACACAGGGGGAGCAGGGGGGGCAGGGGGAGCGGGTGGGGCAGGGGGAGCAGGAGGGGCTGTAGGCTGTGGGGGCTCCGTTGGCTTGAACTGGGTCCCAGTACTGGTCAGATCCTGGGTGTACTGGACCACAGGGCCTTTGCTCCTCACAGCACCTATATAGGAAAAAGGATATTGACCACTGAAGATGACAGCTGCGTCATATATATTCATGCATACATGTTCTCAGTTTACATAATGTGAAAAAGTAGCAACATTCTGAGTGTTAAGACCCTCGGTTCTCATGATTTACACCAAAGAGTGAAAATACTGGCACAGGCTGGCTTTGACTCAAATAATACTTTATCTTCCTGCCCCAAATGATTTACGTTAGTAATTATGTTACACTTTAGTGAAAACTTATAAAAACATATTCTTTGATCAACTCATGTTATCAGGAAAACTCAACCAGAAAGTATGCCAGGAACATGTGAAAACAAAAGCGCTTTTGGCTTTAAAAAAAGTCCATGGATAACATACAAAGCAGTTATCCTCGTGTGGACAACAGGGGCAACTACTACCACCTCTACCCCTAACCTAAGCCAGTCGTTTCAGATCTGTATGGGGTCGTTTAGAAAGAATCAGAGCCACGGCGTGTGGGGGCAGCACCACAAACCCATTGCCACAACTGGAAACAACTTAGGGCACAGGTCCCGTTTCCAGGGAGTCACTAGTGTCATGCTGGTAAACAAAGAGCAGCTTTTGTGTGTAATCTCCTTTGCTTTTGTCCATTTCTTTCCTCCCCCAGGGTACTTCAGGACATACCCATATTTGGACGTGTCCTGAGCGGTCCCCCTTGCTTCTTCTCTAGTGCGGAGGCTGAGGAGGTCTTCATGCTGAACATGGGCTCTAGCCGTGTGGAGCCTCGATAGATCCATTCGCATCTTTTGTCATCCTAGGGGATCGGGAGGAGTGAAGGATAGAGGGAAACGGGTTAAAGGCTAGAATCTATCCTGCCATCTGTGGAGAATACGCCTCCATGTGCCTCCTTGAAGGAAATCTCTCTGATGAGTCCCCAATTCCCTACCTAGTCAATAAACTTATGTTCCAGGCTCCATGACAGCCATCATACACTCCTTAGGAAATTACGGGAGAGACAGGTGTTTATATTGACTCTACAAAGCGTGACAAGGATCGTAAGGCCTTAGGAACAAAAAGGACTGTAATTCTAAGAAAAGTATGAGGGGGGAAACAGGACATGTACAGAAGATCCAAGAGTTAACCTGGGCCTTGAAAGGTCATCAACCCCTAATTCCTTGATGCCTCCTTTTTGTCTATTCTACTAAAACCCTGACCCTGAACAAGTCGAACTGCCTGCTGTGTGCTTACGTACAATAGGAGTATCCTTAGGAAGAAAAAAAAAAAACAAAAAAACAAACCAACATGCAGATTAGCATCATAATTAAATTCAGGGAATTTATCTTCAATAACCATCACAGAAAAATACAAAAGGACGAAGCAAAATCTGACCCGAAATGGTGAGAACAGGGAGGAGGACAAGAAAGAAGAAAGTTATGGAGGACGACAAAATCATCCTCATTACTGCCTCTTATGCTCTCCCATGCCACCCTGACCCTTCCTCCAAACCACGGGGGAACAACAGTACCAGGAAGAGGATCCTGACTAGGCTGCCGTCCACCTCCTCGACCCGGGACTTCCACCATGTGCCTTCCCACTCAGTCTTGATAAGCTGGCCACTCTTGAGTAGCACCATAGGGCGGTTGGGGTAGGCTGTGATGTACTCCTCTATGAAGTCTCGGCAGGAGATGTCTTCTATGTCCTCCCATGTCTTTTTCACTGTCCCAAAGAAGAATGAAGGCTCAGAGAGGGCAGGTAAGACGGGTCTTTTTTTTTTTTTTTTAAAGTAATCTTTACACCCAGTGAGTCAGCCAGGTGTCCCAAGGCATGTTTTGATAGGAAAAAATGAATGGTTGGCCAGGAGATGTTGGGTATTTTTCAAGTTGGGAGGGAGAGAAAAAATAAATGAAGAAAACATAACCTTAAGGAAGCAAAACCAAGACTACCTGAAAGTCCTGAACCTAATGTGTAAGTGCACACACAGATCAGGTAAATACTAAGCAGGCAATATGCAAATAGAGATGAGTCACTAATTTCATAAAAATGGATGTTTGGTTTAGGAAAATTCAAGTGGAGGGGCGCCTGGGTGGCTCAGTTGGTTAAGCATCCGATTCTTGGTTTTGGCTCAGGTCAGGGTCTCACGGTTCGTGAGTTTGATCCCCTGCATCGGACTCTGTGCGGACAGTGTTGAAACTGCTTGGAACTCTCTCTCTCCCTCTCTCTCTGCCCCTTCCCCACACTCTCTCTCTCAAAATAAATAAAAACTTAAAAAAAAAAAGGAAAATTCAAGTGGAAATTCTTGCTAACTTTATATAAGTCTAGAGATAAATCAAAAAAAAGCTCAGGCGGCATCATGAAATTGATAAAAAAAAAAAATATTCGTCCTTCCTTCTCATTCTATCAGGCTACTTCTATGGACCCTGAATGCATTTACTGCCATGTTATGCGGAAACACAGCAGTGTTAGTTGACTCTTCTGTAATTAAAAATAACTGCTTTGTAACAGTCTATTCCCAAGCCAGAGACACGAGTGTAGAGGACAGCATGAAGCTTCCATCTAACACAGCTTCTACAGAAAGCAGATTTATACGGATATATACAAATGTTAGATGAAGCATGAGACTAGGAAAGAAGTAACACTTATTCCATTTAGAAATGAAACGAAAACATGCTACAATACAAGCATCCACTGAAAGTCCGTCATGATCTCTTAGTGTGCCACTCTTTGGCTATAAAGGCCCCAGCAGCACTAGAGATGGACAAATAGAACTGATCTCCCAAAGGATATTAATCAAACTTACACTCTTTGAGACAGAAGCACCAAAAATATCAGGGCTTTTCAACTGATTATCTTAAGAAATACAAGGTAGAGATGGAAATGGATGGAACTCAGAAAAAAGGGAGGGACACTCACGTGGCCGGCAAATGGGATACAGTTCAGATTGTGTGACATAGGAAGCGTACCCATCATCAAAGAAAATGAGAAACCTGTAAGGAAGGTGATGGTAGAAAGATCAGGGGTTCTGATATTTTTTAGCACGACCTACAGAAATCATAGTTTCCACTCTTGATCACAAATAGGACACACTCTTGTGAAGATGTTCCAGTCTACTACTTTCTTCCTATTACCGTTCCTTCCAAGGGTTAGGAAGCCTCTCAATCTAACCAACTTATCTCCACTTTTCCAACAGTTATTTATTCTTGTTCCACTACCAGGTTCGTATTCTGCTAAAACCATTTAGTCTCCCCTTCCTTCCTATTATCCTAACAATCTTGATGCCTTAGTTTTCCTCCAAGTTTTCTCCTTGAGAAAAAAAAGAAAAAAAGAAGGATCACCCACATGACTGCTGTGGCACAGAAAGAGCAAGGGTTTCTGGCCACTGGGGACTGAACACAAAAGCTAATTGTGAGATCTATGATCGAATAGTCACTCTACTGGACTTCACTCTCTTTACAATCCTCTGTCCAGGTACCTGAGCTTGTTTTTGACGTTTGGTGTCTCAGCTACAATGCCAGCATAGAGCCAGACCTGATTCCCATCCTTGTACTTGGCCACCACTCGACTGCCCACAAACAGCTTGTCAGCAGGAGGGTGGTAATCATAGGCAATATGGTTCCCTGACAGTAGACTCTTCCCTTTGTTGTCAAATTTCACCTTGTACTTCTTTCCTGGTCCTGAGTAAAAAGAAAAGATACACAAAAAAATTTTAAAAACCATTGGTTTCCATGTAAATAGGACTACTACATGGGAGACAAAAGGCAAGGCTGGGGGAAAAGAAATGATCGGCAATGGAGACCTGCAGGTTGCCTTTCATTAGCTCTTCTTCTAGCTTGAACATACCGACCGTCTGGATGGCAATAAGGGTGCCTTTGTGCCATGTCTTAGTTCTCTTCTTGCCCAGGATGCGCATGCTGACTATTAGGTCACCATCTTTGCTCAGTTCTCCAGACATCTGACTCAAGGTTCCTACGGAATAGAGCAAAGTTGTTCTAAAGAGATATGGCATAGACTGGGAACGTGAATGGAAAAGTAAAGAGAGTATAATATAGTAACCATGGAAAATGGGGTAATCAATGATCCTTATCACTTCTGGGGCTCTCTCAGGCAGACACAAAAAACTATACATGACAACTATTTATGCCAATAGGAAAAACTTGCAAAAATTGAAATTCACATTAACAAGAACATCTCACATCAAGTGTCTCTAGCTCTTTATTAACAATATTAATTACACTCATTAAATGCTAAGTAGCATTTACAAAACATTTTTCTGCAGGGGATCTAATAACAGCCCCATTCAATAAAGCTTTCTTCAGACCTCTTTACAAGAGTTTGAGTTGCTTTTTTTTTTTTTTAAGTTTTTATTTATTTTTGAGAGAGAGACAGAGAGACAGAGTGTGAGAGGGGGAGGGACAGAGAGAGAGAGGGAGAAACAGAATCCAAAGCAGGCTCCAGGCTCTGAGCTGTCAGCACAGAGCCCGATGCAGGGCTTTAACTTATGAACTGCGAGATCATGACCTGAGCTGAAGTCGGACGCTTAACTGAATGAGCCACCCAGGCACCCCTGAGTTACTCTCTTCTAATCTCTATCTAGAAGTAGTCCTGACCACAGAGCTAAAATGGTATTTGGATAATACGCACATCGGAAAATCAGCAGACAAAAGACTTAAGCAGACAAGGAAAACCTTTGGTGTCTAAAGAACCCAACAGAGGGGCGCCAGGGAGGCTCAGCTGGTTGAGCGTCCAAGTGTTGATTTCAGCTCAGGTCATGATCCCAAGGTCCTGGGATCAAGCCCCACATCAGGCTCTGTGCTGAGCATGGATCCCACTTAACATTCTCTCTCTCTCTGCCCACCCATGCCCCCTTTCCCCAGCTTGCACACTCTAAAATAAATAAAATGAAAAAAGAAAAAAATATTTTAAAGAACCCAAAAGAGGTGAAGGAGGATTCTGAGATGCTAAACCAAAGCCAGTTATCCATGAAATCTCTGTAGGAATTCACTCCCCCACCTATACCAGGGAACCTCCTGACCCTAACCTTTATGTAGATCTTGGGAGCTGCTCTTTTTGTTGACAGCATCCATGAACTTCTGGACATCTTGAGCTGACTTTCTTAAGGCAGCCATAGCCTCACGGAGCTGTAAGAAAGATGATGAGGGAAACAAGTTTTAAAATAGCATGGGTTAAAGGCACTTGGGTGGCTCAGTTGGTAAAGCATTGGACTCCTGATTTTGGCTTAGGACATGATCTCGCAGTTCCTGAGATGGAGCTCTGCCTCTCTCTTCTGTCTCTGCCCCTCCCCCACCCGTGTGTGTGTGTGTGTGTGTGTGTGTGTGTGTGTGTGTGTGTGCGTGCGCGCGCCCTCTCTCCCCTTTTCTCTCAAAATAAAATATCTTTTTAATTAAAAAAATAGCATGGCTTAGACTTGAGAATAAGAACTTGTCTTTCAAAAAAATAAAATGAGCTATATTTGGAAGGTCATGGTTACTTTATCAGGCGAAACTGCCCTTTCTTATAAATCTGGTTCAGAGATCAGCTTCAGGGAGCCTTCCTTGGTTAATCTCACCTAGCTGGTCGCCACCAAATTCTACATTCATATAGCACTTGTGCATGCATTTCTAAGTAACCTCTTTTGCATCCTTAGAACATCTACTAAAGGACTGGAACCCACAGGACTGATTACAGAGTGGATGATTATGTTGATGGCTGAAGCGACTGGTCAGGCCAGAAGTTTCTCACATTTTCTTTTTTTTTTAATTTAAAAAAAAAAATTTTTTTTTTTTTTTTAACATTTTATTTATTTTTGAGACAGAGAGAGACAGAGCATGAACGGGGGAGGGGCAGAGAGAGAGGGAGACACAGAATCGGAAGCAGGCTCCAGGCTCTGAGCCATCAGCCCAGAGCCCGACACGCGGCTCGAACTCACGGACCGCGAGATCGTGACCTGAGCCGAAGTCGGATGCTTAACCGACTGAGCCACCCAGGCGCCCCTCTCACATTTTCATATTCTTACCTCTCACCTTTACCTTCCCCATCCCAACTCACCTTCTGGTCTTTGGGTGTTCTGCTCCCAGCATCACCTATGGATGAGAAAAACTCAAATGAGCATAAAAGACAACATAAGAATTTCCAAGAAATCAACAAACTGAGCTACTTAAAAACATTATCACAGAAGCATTACTAATAACACGTGACAACTAAATATATAAACATATACATTAAGAGTACTAAATGGTCAAGAAAGATACACAGCAAATAGGTGACAGTGCTTACCTGGGGATAAAGTACTGGGATAGGTGGTAGTTTACAGGATTTTGGTTTTTCACTGCATTATTTTTCTTTTTTAAAGTAGGCTCCATGCTCAATGTGGGGCTTGAACTCATGACCATGAGATCAAGAGTTGCACACTCTACTGAATGAGCCAACCAGGTGCCATTATATTTAAATTTTTATAACAACAATTTGCTTATGGATTATCTGAATGATCTGACAAATGAGATGTGGTCAATGAATGAAGCAAAAGTATGTTTATTCTTGAGTAGTGCTGTCCAATACAACTTTCCGCTGTGATAATGTTCTATATTGTACTGTTAAATCTGCTAACATTTGGCTACTAAGCACATTAAATGTAGCTAGTCCAACAGAGAAAGTAAATTCTGTATTTTATTTAAAATTTTTAAAAATTCAGATATAATTCACATACCATAAATGTTTAATTCAGTGGTTTTTAGTATATTCACAAAGTTGTTGTACAACTATCGCTACCACCTAATTCCAGAAAATTTTCATCACCCTGGAACAAAACCAACTAATGAGTATGAGGTTTCTTTCTGGGGTGATGAAAACACCCATTAGCAGTAATTCCCCATTCAACCTTCCCGCTAACTGCCAGTAACCACTAATCTACTTTCTGTCTCTATGGATTTGTCTATTCTGGACATTTCATATAAGTGAAATCATATATGTGGCTCATCACATGAAATTCCTTTTTATGGCTGAATAATATTCCATTATATGAATATGCCATATTTGGTTTATCCATTCACCAATTGATGGACATTTGGGTTGTCTCCACTTTTTAGCTATTATTAACAATGCTGATTTGAACATTTCTATAGCCATTTTTCTATGGGCACAAGTTATCGTTTCTCTTGGGTATACGGCTAGGAGTGGAACTGCAGGGCCATACAGTAATTCCATGTTTAACCTTTTGAGGAACTGAAAGACTTCCAAAGTGGCTGTACCATTTTTTAATCCCACAAGCAATATAGAGGATTCCAGTTTCTCCACATCAACACTTGTTACTGTCTTTTTGATTACAGCCATCTTAATTAGTATAAAATGGTTCTGACTTGCATTTCCTTAATGATTAATGACATCAAGCATCTTTCCATATATTTATTGGCCATTTATGAATCTTATTTGAAGAAATAACTATTCAAATGTCTTGCCCATTTTTTAACTGGGTTGCCTTTTTTCATTCTTAACAGGTTTTTTTTAAGTTTATTTATTTTTTAAGTTTATTTTTTAAAGTTTATTTATTTTAAGCTTATTTATTTTATTATTGAAGAGAGAGAGAGAGAGAGAGAGAGAGAGAGAGAGAGAGAGAGAATGAATCCCAAGCAGGCTCTGTGCTGTCAGCCCAGAGCCCAATGAAGGCTGGATCCCACAAACTTGATGTCCAAATCAAGAGTTGGACACTTAACTAACTGGGCACCCTAACGGTTCTTGGTATATTCTGGAAAATACCAGACCCTTCACATTTCGCATAATTTAAACAGTCACATGTGTATAGTGGCTACTGTATTGGACAGTGCCGATTTAGAGATTTATAACATCTGTTTAAATGGAAAGCAGGGGTGCCTAGGTGGCTCAGTTGTTTAAGTGTCTGACCCCAGACTTCAGCTCAGGTCATGATCCATGATCTCGCAGTTCACAGGTTCGAGCCCCATGGGCTCTGGGCTGACAGTGTGGAGTCGGCTTGGGATTCTCTCTCTTGCCTCTTTCTGCCAGCCTTCCCCCTCCATGCTCCCACGCAGGCATGCGCTCTCTCTCAAAATGAATAAACTTAAAATAGATAAAAATGGAAAGCAATGGTGGTAATCATTTCACAATATACACATATATCAAATCACTGTTTTACACCTTAAACTAATACAATGTTATATATCAATTATATTTAAATAAAACTAGGAGAAAAAGGCAGCAAAAAAACAAAAAACTAAAATTAAAAATAGAAAGCAACGTAAATGTTCTAAGAACAATGTCCACTTAACAAAATAAATAAACTGTAACATCTCCAGATGAGGTTCATAATGAATCTTCAGTAACAGGAGACTGCTAAAGATACATTAAGTTTTAAAAGTTGGAACACATAGTCATTTGTTGGATATGAACTCAACCTCGGAGAGAATACAGACATCCCTGTGCATTCCTCAAAGAGCTGTGAACATAGTATATGATTAAGGATCTGTTATCTTACACCTCTCACAACTGTAAAATGCTTCAAAACACATCCTACATTTCTTTCTTTCAGGAAGGACAGTTCTTAATCTTGTAGGGCCTTTGTATTTAAGTGCCCCTTAAAAGTAAAAGTATTCATGTGGTAAAAAAATTCAAACATTATTAAAAGGACACACAGTAAAAATACACTTCCCTCATACTCCTGCTTCTAGTTCCTCTCCCCAGAAACAACCAATATTATCAGTTTCTGTTGCAGCCAAAGATAAATGTAAATATGTACTCTTTCCCCTATTCTTCTACTCACTTTCAACATGCAGTTTTTATGTTGCTTTTTATCCTTATAGCTCAAATATCTAGGAAAGTATTTCCTCTTAGTACCTATAAATCTGATTCTTTTTATCCCCATTTTTTTTATTGTGGTAAAATACACATAACATAAAATATACACCACCTTAACCATTTTTAAGTGTACAGTTCAGTAGTTTAAGCACATTCATACTGATGTGCAACCATCAATTTTGCTGAAAAATATTAAGGACTAAATAAATTATTTTTATGTAGAACAACTAAATAGCATGAAATTATCAGCTATTCCTAAATTGATCTTTTAATAATGTCAATAGTTTTTGTTTTGGTTTTTGTGTTTTTTTGTCAGGGAGGGAGGGAGTGGAGAATATGACACGCTGACTCTCAAATACATATATAAGCACAAAAGATAAAAAGAACCAAGACAAACATGAAGAACAACAAAGTAAGGTGACTGGAGTTAACAGATATAGAAACTAATAAAGTCCAGTTATACATAATACAGAACTGAGATAAGAAAAAATGACAGACCTGGGAATGCAAGCTGGTGTAGCCACTCTGGAAAACAGTATGGAGGTTCCTCAAAAAAACTAAAAATAGAACTACCCTACCACCCAGCAATTGAACTACTAGGCATTTATCCATGGGATACAGGTGTGCTGTTTCGAAGGGACACATGCACCCCCGTATTTATAGCAGCACTATTAACAACAGCCAAAGTATGGAAAGAGCCCAAATGTCCATCGATGGATGAATGGATAAAGAAATGTCTTATACACACACACACACACACACACACACACACACACACACACACAGATAGATACACACACACACAATGGTGTATTACTCGGCAATCAAAAAGGATCTTGCCATTTGCAACTATGTGGATGGAACTGGAGAGTGTTATGCTAAGGGAAATTAGTCAGAGAAAGACAAAAATCATATGACTTCACTCATATGAGGACTTTAAGAGATCAAACAGATGAACATAAGGGAAGGGAAATAAAAAGAATATAAAAACAGGGAGGGGGACAAAACATAAGAGACTCCTAAATATGGAAAGCAAACAGAGGGTTATTGGAGGGGGTGTGGGAGGGGGGATGGGCTAAATAGGTAAGGGGCACTAAGGAATCTACTCCTGAAATCACTGTTGCACTATATGCTAACTAGTTTGGATGTTAATTTTTTTTTTTTAACGTTTTTTATTTATTTTTGAGACAGAGAGAGACAGAGCATGAACGGGGGAGGGGCAGAGAGAGAGGGAGACACAGAATCGGAAGCAGGCTCCAGGCTCTGAGCCATCAGCCCAGAGCCCGACGTGGGGCTTGAACTCACGGACCGCGAGATCGTGACCTGAGCCGAAGTCGGACGTTTAACCGACTGAGCCACCCAGGTGCCCCTTGGATGTTAATTTTAAAAAATTAAAAATAAAGTAAAAAATACAATAAAATAAAAAAAAGAAAAAAATGACAGACCAATGAAAAAGAACAGAAAATCCAGAAACAAATCAATACATATGGAAATTATTTTTTAATGTTTATTTATTTGAGGGTGGGGGAGGCAAAGAGAGAGGCAGAGAATCCCAAGCAGACCCCACACTGTTAGCGCAGAGCCCGACACGGGGCTTGAACTCACGAACCATGAGATCATGACCTGAGACAAAGCCAAGAGTCGGAGGCTTAACCAACCGAGCCACCCAGGCGCCCCTGAAAATAATTTATGATAGAGCAGACAATGCAAAATCAGTAAGGAGGGATTCATTTCAGTAGTGGTGCTGAAACATTGATAACCATATGGAAAAAAATTTGATTTTGACCTCAAATACTACACAAAAAATAAATTCCAGTTGAATTAAAGACTTAAATGTGACAGGTGAAACTATGAAGCTTTCAAAGGCAACATAAATGACCTTTATAATAAAGCTTCAGGGCAGAAAGATGTAAAACACAATGACCATGAAAAAAAATCCTAGAGTATAACACCTGTTTATCAACAAATAACATAACAAATAAAGATAAACTGTAAGCTGGGAGTGATATTTGCAACACGCAACTGCATAGGATTAGTAACGGCAATGATCACTGAGTGAGCAAACAAACAAGAGACATGAACAGACATTTCAAAGAAAAACTACAGATGACTCACAAACACATGAAAAGATTCTCAAGTTCATCAGTAGGGAAATAAAATTTAAAAATCACAGTACCAAGTGTTGTCAAGTATGTGTAGCACAGGACACTCTCATCCACTGGTAGTTACAAATCTAAATTGGTACAACCAATTTGGAAAGCTGTTTGGCCATTGCTTATCCAGTAATGTTAAAATTTCCATATCCTAAGAACTAGCAACTCCTTAGAGTATATATATATATATATATATATATATATATATATATATACCCTAAAAATTTAGTAAGACTGCCAAAATTTAGAAAGATTCTTGCATATGTGGATTAGGAATCATGTATAAGAATATTTAGAGCATTATTTGAATTGAAAACAAATGAAATGCAACTGACAGGAGAATAGATATATTGTGTCATATTCACAAGATGGAATACTATGCTGTAGTAGTTACTGAATTAAACATCACACATCATCAAGATGTTAAAGAAATGACTGAAGAATGTATGTATACACTATGTATGATTCCACTTCTACAGTTAAAAAAAGGCAAAACTATGGCGCTTCTGATAATAGTGATATGAAAATAGTGATATAGATGACTCCCCTATGCAGAAAACAAGTATAAAACTGGAAAAAAAAGTTACAAACAATCATTTCAGGGCACTGGAAATTGACCAAAGGCAAAGAATTAATTCAAAGTGTTTGTTCTGAAAAATTGCTTGAATTCTGGTAAGAAAGAGAAGTCTGTGGTCTGCTTGCCTGGGGCGGCTCCCATCCCCACTCCACTCCTTGTTTGGTGAGTGCAAACTACGGCTTTACCATTGAGGCGCTAGCCATGGCAATGAGCAGCTTTGCTAGTCTGAGCTTGCAGCTCTTGTTTAGGGTGAGCAGCAAACCAGTCAGAAACTTAACAAGGAGATCCTGAAAATGAGAGAGCCATAGACAGGCTTAGATAAATTCTCTATGCATTCTTGAGTGACTGCTAAACTATGCAAATGCAGACAAGACCCAGGAGTCCATGGAAACTTGAGAACTAAATGCAACTCTGAATGTATTCTCTATACCTCCGTAAAACTCACTGGCTAAACTATGCAAAAAAAAAAGGGGGGGAGCAATTGTTAAGAGCCAAGTTAATATATATAAAGTTATATACACACACATATATATATACACACACACACACACACATAAATACATATATAAGAATCTGTGGGTGACTGCTAAACTAGGCACATACAGAAAAGATGCAGGAAACCCAATGGAGACTTGAGAATACATGCAACTCTGAATGCATTCTTTATATTTCTATAAAACTCACTGGCTGAACTATGTGAAAAAAAGGGGCAAAGGTTAGGAGCCAAGCTAATATATGTAGTTCAAATTTAAAAACCAAGCAGGGACATCAGCTGTACACTACAAAGAAGACAGAGTTGGCATCATAAGAAAAAAAACTTGAAAGTATCCAGCTTTCAACAACAAAAATAATGAAACATTCAAAGAAATAGGAAAGTACGCCCTATACTCAGGAAACAAAACTCTAGCAATGGAAACTGACTTGCCATTCGGGCCTAGGTATTGGATTTATAAATATGCTCAAAGAGCTCATGGAAATTACATTCAAAGATTTAAAGGAAAATATGCTAATACTTAATAAACAAAAGACTTGACTATAAAAAGAAGCAAATGGAAATTCCAGGGTTGAAATTACAAAAACTGAAACGAAATACAGTAAAACCTTGGTTTTTGAGCATAATTCATTCCAGAAACATCCTTATAATCCAAAGCACTTGTATATCAAAGCAAATTTCCCCATAAGAAATAATGAAAACTCAGATGATTAATTCCACAACCCCAAAAATTCATATAACAATTATTACAATACTATAATACATAATAATAAAGAAAATACAAAATACAAAGAAAAATAAATTAACCTGCACTTACCTTTGAAAACCTTTGTGGCTGGTGTGAGGAAGACAAGAGAGAGGAGGGTTATTGTGTAGGACGATTTTCACTGTCACTAACGGAATCACTGCTATTGGCTCAATGGAATCTTTTTCTTTTTGTGCAACTTTAACAAGGAGTCTATCCAATGCCTCCTTTTGAGAATTTCACAGAAATGTGAGATTGCATTGATGATGACCCACAATCCCTCAGAGAGAGAGCTGAGTTGTGATCATGTGACTGACGTTCAGTGTTATGAACTACTTGTATTCCAAGACACTACCTGCTTATCGTTAAAATTTATTAGAAATTTTTGCTCGTCTTGCAGAACACTCACAGAACAGACTAGTCACAATCCAAGGTTTTACTGCATTCACTAGGGGGGGCTAAAAAAAGCAAATTTAAAATGGCAGAAGAACAAGTAAACTAATAGATACCTATATAGAGAAATTGCCCCATCCAAAGCACAAAGAGAAGAAGGTTGAAGAAAAATGAACAGTGCCTCAAAGACTTATAAGACAATGTGAAGCATTCTACTATATGCATAATGATGAGCTCAGAAGGCCAGGGGAGAAAGGGCTAGAAAAAAATATATGAAGAAATAATGACCGAAACACTTCTAAATTTGATGAAAAATGTGAATCTACAGATCCAAGTTCCATGAATCTCAAATACGACAAATACGGAGAGAATTATACCTAGACACAACCTACTGAAACTACTAAAATCAAAAGAGAAAATCTTAAAAGCTGTTAAACAAAAATGACTCACATCCAGGGTACAACACATTCATCTAACTTCCTATCAGAAATAACTGAGGCCAGAAGGCACTGGAATGGCATATTCGAAATGCCAAAAGAAAATAGTGAACCAAGAATGCTATATCTCAGATAAATGAAATGACTTTTAGCAGGACCACAAGAAATATGCTTTAAATATTTATTTTGTGAGAGAGAGAGAGAGAGAAGGGCAGAGAGAGAGGGAGAGAGAGAATGCCAAGCAGGCTCTGTGTGGTTGGTACAGGGCCTGACGCGAGGCTCGATCTCACAAATAACCTGAGCCAAAATCAAGAGTTGGACACTTAATCACTTAAGAGTTGGGACACTTAACACCTGAGCCACCCAGGTGCCTCAGAATTACAAGAAATATTAAAGGAAATCTTTCTGGCTGGAAAAGGATGACACTAGATCCTAACTCAGATCCACAGGAAGAAATGAAGAGGAATAGAAATGTAAACATCTGGGTAAATATGTATTTTTCTCTTTTCTTCCCGTAACATCTTTAAAAATAAGATTACTCCTGGCAATAACTGTAACACAAAATTGTTGGCTTTAAACATATGTAGATGCAATATATTTGACAACAGTATCACACAAGAAGAGAGTGAAAATGGAGCTATCCTGGTGCAAAGCTGCTATATTTTACCAGAATTAGGTCAGTATTAACTTGTAGTATAATGACCAGATAAATGTGCAAGCACTTTTCTTAAAAGCCAAAAAAAATCAGAGAAATTAAAATGACTTACTGAAATATTTGTTCGACACAAACAAAGCAGTAAAGAACAGACAAATATAAAAGACATGGGACATAGGGGGAGAAAATGCAAAACGGCCGATAAAAAATCCACCCATATGGATTCAATCAACTGTGAATGCACTCAATACTAATTAAAAAGGCAGAAACTGTGAGAATGGATTAAAAAAAGACAAGATCTGGGGCACCTGGGTGGCTCAGTTGGTTAAGTGTCTGACTTCAGTTCAGGTCATGATCTCATGGTTTTTGAGTTCGAGCCCCACACCAGGCTCTGTGCTAACAGCTCAGAGCCTAGAGCCTGCTTCAGATTCTGTGTCTCACTCTCTCTCTGTCCCTTCCTCACTTGTGCTCTGTCTCTCTCTCAAAAATACACACACATTAAAAAAAATTAAAAAAAAAAGAGATCTAACTATATATATATTGTATGCAAGAAATACACTAAATTCAAGACAAAGATTTTTAAGTAAAAATACAGAAAACGACACAATATACAAACAGTAATCATAACAGAAATGGAAATTCCACATTAATATCTGACAAAATAGACTTTAAGACAAGGAATATCACTTGAGACACAAAGAGATACCTTATAATAATAAAAAAAGTAACTATAAACATATACATAACAGAGTCCCAAAATATAGGAAGCAAAAACTGAAAGAATTGAAATGACAAACAAGTCAACAATTTTAGTTCAAGATTTCAAAACTCCTTTCCAAATAATTGTTAAAATAACCAGACAGAAAATCAATAAGGACACAGAAGACTTGAACAGCACTATCGGCCAACTTAACCTAAACAACATTTATAAAATATTCCAATCAACAGCAGCAGAATACAAATTGTTTGCAAGCACACATGGATCATTCTCCAGGACAGATAATATACTAGGCCATTAAAAAACATTTTGGGGCGCCTGGGTGGCTCAGTCGGTTAAGTGGCCGACTTCGGCTCCGGTCATGATCTCACAATCTGTGAGTTCGAGCCCCGCGTCGGGCTCTGTGCTGACAGCTCAGAGCCTAAAGCCTGTTTCAGATTCTGTGTCTCCCTCTCTCTGACCCTCCCCCGTTCATGCTCTGTCTCTATCTCAAAAAGAAATAAACGTTAAAAAAAAAAAAAAAAATTAAAAAAAATATTTAAATACATTTAAAAGGATTAAAATAATACAAAGCAGGTTTTCTGACCAAAATTATATTAAATAAAAAAGTCACAACAGAAAGAAATCTGGGAAATTCCTAAATACTTGGGATAAACCATTGGTCAAAGAAAAATCACACAGGAAATTAAAATTATAAGTTAAAGGGAAACGGAAAACATGGGGTGCGTGGGTGGCTCAGTCGGTTGTGTCTGACTCTTGATTTCAGCTCAGATCACGATTCTAGGGTCATGGGATCAAGCCCTGTGTCAGGCTCTGTGCTAAGCATGGAACCTGCTTGGGATTCTCTCTCTCTCTCCCTCTCTTTCTGCCCCTTTCCCACGCTCACGTTCTCTCTCTAAAATAAAAATTAAAATATAAAAAAAGCATATATATTTTTAATATTAAAAAAATAAAGTGAAAATGTAACATACAAAATTTATGAGATGTAGTAAAGCAATGCATAAATTTTATATTAGAAAGGAAAGAAGATCTAAACCAAATCAATAATCTATTTTCATTTTAAGAAACTAGAAAAAGAAGAGCAAATCAAACCCAAGTACATGGAAGGAAGAAAATAATAAAGATCAGAGTAGAAATCAGTGTAACAAAAAAACAGGAAAACGGTAGAGAAAAAGACACAAATGAACACAAAAACTGGTCCCTTGAAAAAGAGCAAAAAAAACAATAATCCTTCAGCTAGATTAACCAAGGGAAAAAAAGAGATCCAAATAACCAATATCAGGAATGAAAGGAACATTGCTACAGAACCTACAGAAATTCAAAAGAATCATAAGGGAATACTATGAACTTTATGGCAATAATTTAGACAACTAAATGAAATGGAAAAATTCCTAGAAAGATACAAATTAACAAAAATGACTTAAGAAGGAACAGAAAATACAAATAGACATATCAGGTAAAGAAAATTAACTAGTAATTAAAAAGCTTCCCACCTGGAATGGGAAAAGCCCAGAAATCCAAAGCGTGGAGTTTAGATAAGTAACGCACCCATGTTTGTTTTTTAGTTTGGGCCAATGTATCACAGTAACAAAATATTAACATTAGGGGTGCCTGGGTGGCTCAGTCCAACTCTTGACTTTGACTCAGGTCATAATCTCGCGGTTCAAGAGATCAAGTCCCTAGTGGGGCTCTGAGGTAACAGCACAGGGCCTGCTTGGAATTCTCTCTCTCCCTCTCCCCCACTTGTGCACATATGCATGCTCTGTCTCTCTCTCTCTCAAAATAAATAAATAAACATTAAAAAATACTAACATTGGAATAAACTGGTAGAAGGTATATAGAACTCTCTGCATTATCTTTGCAATTTACACAAAAATATAAAACTATTCCAAACTGTGGCGCCTGGGTGGCTCAGTCCATTGGGTGTCTGACTTCGGCTCAGGCACAATCTGGTGGTTCAACAGTTTAAGCCCCATGTCGGGCTCTGTGCTGACAGCTCAGGGCCTGGAGCCTGCTTCAGATTCTGTATTTCCCACCCTTTCTCTGCCCCTCCCCTGCTCACATTCTTTCTCTCTCAAAAATAAATTAAAACAAACAAACAAAAAACAAAAACCATTCCAAACTAAAAAGCTTATAAGAAAAAAAATCTATCAAAAAAAAAAAAAATCATCCACAAAGAAAGGTCCAGGTCAAGACAGTCTCAGTGCTGAATGTATCAAACATTTAAGGAAGAAATAATACTATTTCACACAAATTCAGAGGAGGGAACATTTCCCAACTCATCTTTGTAAGGTCCATAATACCCTAATACCAAAGTCAAAAAACCACACCACAATAAAACTAAAAACCTATAGTCCTCATGACCATAAATGCAACAAAATTTTTTTTTAAAGTCCTCCACAAAACTACTCTTTTTTCTTTTTAGTTTATTTATTTATTTTGAGAGAGACAGAGAGAGGGGAAAGGCAGAGAGGGAGAGAGAATCCCAAGCAGGCCCCCTGTCAGCGTGGAGCCCAAGGCAGGGCTTGAACTCATGAACTGTGAGATCACAACCTAAGCTGAAATCAAGAGCCAGACTCTTAACCAACTGAGCCACCCAGGTGCCCCAGGTGCAAAAATTCTTAACAAAAAATATTAGCAAATCCAATACAGAACAGAAGGAACTTCTTTCAACCTGACAGTTTCTAGGAACAGAAGCAACTTCCTTCAACCTGAGAAAGGATATCTACAAAAACCTTAAAGCTCACATTATAATTAATGCCTAAAGACTAAATGCTTCCCCCTAAGATCAGAAGCAAGGAAAGGATGTCTACCCTCAAACTTTTATTAAACATTGTACTCGAGGTTCTACTGAGTACAATAAGGCAATAAAAAAGAAATAAAAGACATTTAGAGTAGAAAGAAAGAAGTAAAATTGACTTTATTTGCAGAGACAGCATGGTCTAATATATAGAAAATCCCAAGGGATCCACAAAAAACTTCTAGAATAAGTGAGCTTAGTAAGGTCAGGGCTACAAGATTAATACACAAAAATCAACTATATTTTCATAGCTTAGCAACAATCCTAAAATGAAATTAAGTAAATAATCTCACTCACATTAGCATTAGAAAGAATACAACACTTAGGACAAATGTACCACGTTAATGCATTAGAAGACTAGTCGTTAAAAAGGTAATGCTCTCCAAATTGGCCTTTAGATTCAATAGAGTTTCTATTAAAAATTCCAGCAGGCTTTAAAAAATGTTCTTGATAGAAACTGACAAGCTGATTCCAAAATATATTTCAAAGTCATATGAAAAACATTTGTATTTGGAGACTCCCACTAGATGATTTTAATACTTACCATTGAAACTATAGTAATAAAAGCAGTGTGGTGCTGGTATAACAACAAATATATAGATCAATGTGACAGAACAGAATCTGGAAATAGAGCCTCATATATGTGGCCAGATGATTTTTGACAAGGATACCAAAAGGATAGTCTTTTCAACAAATGGTGGTGAAACAACTAAATAGTCATAAGCAAAATAAACAAACCAATCACTCTCAACCTCTATCTTGAGAATTATTACTGTTAAAAGATACCATTAAGAAAATGAAAAGACCACATTTGAGAGAAAGTATTTCTAAAATATATCTGATAAATGAACTGTACCTAAAGCCTGAGTTCTCTAAGTCAAAAGAGCGGTTCTCTAATAAAAAGACAACCCGATTTTTTAAAAAAGCCTCAAGATTTTAATGGATGTTTTCCCAAAGAAAAAACAAATGGTAAATTAAGTATGTGAAAAGATGCTCAACTTCCTTCAGGAAATGCACACTACAATCACAATTTGATACCACCACACTCACACTGCAAAAGCTAAAATAAAACACTGACAATACCAAGCACCAACAAGGATGTAAATAAACTGGAACCCCCATACTTTGCTAGTGGGAATGTAGAATGTACAGCCACTTTTGAAAACAATATGGCAGTTTCTTAAAAACTCAAATGTACACTTACCCTAAGCCCTAACAATTCTATTCCTAGGTGGAATATCCAAAAGACACGAAACATAACGCCTACATAAAGACTTCTACACAAATGTACATAGCAGCATTACTCATAATCGCCCCAAACTAGAAACAACCCAAATATTTATCATCAATTACAGAAGACAGTATGTGGTATATCCATAGAATGGAATACTGTTCAGCAAAAAGAAAAAAAAAAAGCATACTACAGATACATGGAACAACATGTTCCACAGCAAAAATGTTATGCTAAATGACAGAACCCAGATACAAAAGACAACAAATTGTGATTCTATTTAAGTGAAATTTCTAGAAAAGGCAAAAAGGAAGTAAGCAGATCAATGGTTGGGGTGAAAATGGAGAATGCAGACAATCAGAGGGATGTTTTGGGGTAATCCAAACATCTGTGGTGAAGACTGCACTACTCTATAAATTTACTGAAACTCAAACTCTACACTTAAAGTGGGTAAATTTTATAGTTTGTAAATGATACATTAAAAAAACCCTCAAAAATAGACAAAACCAAACAATCTACCGTTTTGAAATATATATATAGGTGCAAATGCCACCTAAAAAGAAAAGGAAGGGAATTCAGAATAGAGGTGACACAGAATGGGGAAAGGAAGGTCATTTAATCAGAAAGTAGCATGTAGAGGACATCTATGATACTAATAATGTTCTATTCCTTTTTGGTAATGGGCAAGTTCAACAGTTTAGAATATGGAGTTAGTGACAACAATTTTTGCTCTCTTCTTTTATCTGTTTGTCTTCCTGTGTCTCAATTTCAATCCTGAGATTTTTCTACCCAGAGCCTTATCTCTTACCTGAATCAATACTGAGGACATCATCATCTTCATCAGGAATCTCGATTATTTCTGTAGGCCGGGAGGCTTCATCCTCAGAGCTACTGTCCCGGTATTGTAGTCCCAGTTTGGAATAAAAGTCCTTCACCAAAGACTCACAGTTAGTCACTGCCCTAATATTGGAACACATGTAGAAAAGGTCAAAGCCAGCAGAAATAGGTATAAACGCCATCAGAATTTATATACATTTAAGTATACACTGACCTCAATTTAAACAGGCCATATTCCATAGTGTCTCCATTTAGAATTTAAAATGCTTTTCTCAGGATACCTGGGGGGCTCAATCGGTTAAGCATCCAACTGCGGCTCAGGTCATGATGTCACGGCTCATGAGTTCGAGCCCCACATCGGGCTCTGCGCTGACAGCTCAGAACCAGGATCTGCTTCAAATTCGGTGTCTCCCTCTCCTTCTCTCTCTCTGCCCTTCCCCTGCTGGTGCTCTGTCTCTCTCTTTCTCTCAAAAATAAACTTAATTATAATAATAATAATAATAATAATAATAATAATAAAATGCCTTTCTCATTAAAATATGTTTAAATAGTGGTTTCAGACTAGGCCCTAACAAAATCCAAAATAACCTGAAAGCACATTACCCATATCTCATCATTTACCTTGCTATATGAAAATGTGTTCTAAGTGACAACTAAGGCATACTAGGCACCAATCTTCTGGGAATTTATGAGTAGATACAGGGCTCATGTTCCACAGTTTCATAAGACAGCAACGACTTACAATCCTCACTCCCTAGATCATCCTACTAAGAAAACTGTGCAGTTGTTCTGAAGCAGAGTACAGGAGAAAGAAGGGGAAAAGACTCAAGACCTTGACCATTCTACTGTAGACCATACACTGGCTTCCAACAGATGAATATTCTACATATAACGGGTGGTTGTGAGATCGGATTTTTTAAAATGTTTATTTATTTATTTATTTTGAAAGAAAGAGAGACAGGGTTTGGGGCAGGGGCAGAGAGAGAGGGAGAGAATCCCAAGTCGGTTCACGCCATTAGTGCAGAGCCCAACATGGGGCCAGATCCCACGATGGGAGAGATGATGACCTGAGCCGAAATCAAGAGTCAGATGCCCAAATGACT
This sequence comes from Panthera tigris, assembly GCF_018350195.1. Taxonomy (NCBI): domain Eukaryota; kingdom Metazoa; phylum Chordata; class Mammalia; order Carnivora; family Felidae; genus Panthera; species Panthera tigris. The sequence goes on along the minus strand of NC_056667.1, from coordinate 104,742,894 downwards.
GAGCCACCCTGGCGACCGTGAGGTCAGATTGTTGGCCATAACCTTTGAGAAACAGAAAGGTCCTACACGTCTGTACCTTGTAAAGAATAAAGCGACTGGCACAACGTCATGAGCAATTACACTTCTAAAATATCTGCCAAGGGGAGATCTCCGATTTTCCGTGTAGTCCTCACCTGGATGCATCATCAAAGAGCTGATCAACATGGGCCACCTCAGATTCCTTCTGTATTACCCACGTCTCCAACTCTGCTAGTTGCTTCTTTCGCTGCTGTACACAGTCCATCTTCTCCAGTTCTTCATCAATGAACTGCCTCAGTTCCTCCATTGAGATACCCAGCTCCTCAACCACTGCTTGTTGCAGCTCTGCGATCTCATCAGACTCCACCGCAGCTGCGGCTGCACCCAAACCAATGCACCCAGGGATGGAAGACATGCTGTTGTCCCCTACATGGAAGAGAAAACTAAGATTACCTTTGCAATTATTATAACCGCCAAACTTCAGTCTCTAAAACTCATTCCTACACTACTACTTCTCATTCAAATACAATTAGGTTCCATTCTATGTTCTCCCTCTCTGTTCCCCTGTATCCGATGTTAAGATTTTGTACCGATCTTATTCTACAGAAGATGGGCCTGGATAAGGTTTAAAAGGGTGAGGACATGGAAAACATATGATACGCAACAGAGGCTACCAAAAAATAATGTTTTAGTTAACAGAAGAGAACCAATTTGCTGAGGAAGGTATTTCTGTGACCTGTGTTCCTTAACTGACTAAAGAGAGAAATCTTTGTTTGCATGCTATGCCTAATTTGAACAAATACCTCCACTTGGATGGGGGGGCGTTGGTTTATAATTCACTGTTTTCTCTTTAATTACTTGTTCGCTTTACATTACCTTGCTTCCACGTGGAAACTTACTTTTTAAAGTCTATTCACACTTATGCATACAAAAGCAAAGAGGCTTCCCAAAAGCAAAGGAAAATTAAAGCAATCTGGGAATAAAATGTGGCTACCTAAAAACTACAATCCAAATAGCCTACGCATTAGTGTTAACTGCTTTTTTGATCAAACGGTTGGAGCAAAACTGATGCCAGAATGCCGTGCGACCCCAAGACCAGTTCTCACCGCCTCCATTTTTCCTTTGCCCACACACCAACCCCACCCCCGCGCTACCCTTTCTGGGGGTGCGTCCCACCCACCCCGCAAACCCAGCTCAACCCCGCCCCCGCTCGCCTCTCGGGGAAGACTTCCTTCCCACCCTCGCCCAACCTCCTCCCACAAACAAAACATTCCAGACGGGCCCCTGATCTCCAAATACCTCAATTAACAGTACTTCCTACACCTCCCTGCTTCCAACTACAACACTTCTTTTCACCAACCAGACCCCAGACTCGAGACTCTGGGGTCGGCCTCGACGGGGAAGAACGAAACCGTAAGGTAAAGGGAGCAGGGGGAGGGGATGAAGCGTGAGGGAGGGAAGGAAAGGGAAGCAAAAGAGACGCCCGGAAGCAAACCTCAGGTGCCGTTCCGGTCGCCACGACGGTAGCCTGCCGGGGTCAAATCCTAAGCCTCTGAGCGCCCCTCCAAGGCCAGGCAACCTCGGGCAAGTACGCATGCGTCAAAGGAGAGCCTTCCAGGGCACACGTGAGAGGCCACTGGGCGGGTGAAGTAGGCGTGGCCTAGAGTATATTCTCGAAGCTCCACCTCTTCCGCCACCCCCAAACCCTGGCAGTCACACTAAGTTTACTGTTTAAAGACTCAGCAAACCGTTAGGTTTAGGTGTTTTTCTCACTTTAGTTTGTTATATTATGAAGTGGTACAAATTGTAACAAGTGGAGGAATATCAAGATAGAATAAGACAAACGTGACAATATCCTCTCCTCCCCTCTCATCACTACACCTGCTGCTTTGAGGTAAAATAGCTTAGTTTTCTAGGCTTGTACTTACAAGGTCATGAATCTGGATTTTTTAAAAAGATTTTATTTTTTAGTCATCTTTACACCCAATGCAGGGCTCAACCCTGAGATCAATAGTCGCATGCACTGCTTGCTGAGCCAGCCAGCCTCCCCTAAATGTGGATTTGTTTTGTTTAGTTTTTATTTCACATGTGGATATCCTTTGAAGTCAACATTTGTCTTTTTCATAATTGCATAATACTTAATAGTGTGGATAAACCATAATTAGAAAGATGCTCTCACTACAGCATGTATTCATTATGAATGATGCAACAATAAACATTAACGTGCTTTTGAAGTAGTACTTTTATTTCTGTGAAAGAGATTCCCCATAATGGAATCTGAGTTAAAATATATACACACACATACATATATATTCACATATATATGTATATATATTCACATATATATGTATATATATGTACCTCTTTTCATTTTAATAGAATCTGCTGTCAAATTATTTTTCGAAAAGGTTGAAACAATTTTTACTCCTAGCAAATCTCTGAAAGTATGTTTCCCCACACCCTCATTAGGATTGGATGTTAAGTGTCTATTTAATTTTTAAGAATTTGATAGGTCTTTAAAAAATTTTTTTTTAATGTTTAATTTTGAGAGAGAGAGAGAGCAGGGTAGGGGTAGAGAAAGAGGGAGACACAGAATCCCAAGAAGGTTCCAGGCTCCGAGCTATCAGCACAGAGCCTGACATGGGGCTCGAACCCACAAACCGTAAGATCATGACCTGAGCCGAAGTCAGATGCTTAACCAACTGAGCCACCCAGGCGCCCCTAGAATTTAATGGGTCTTAAAATAGTATCTGCATCAGGATAGACTATAGTGTTGTGGAAACAAACAACTCCCAAACTTTAAAACAAAAACTGTACTTGTTGCTCACACTGCATAATCATCTCTAGAAAGTTGACTTTGGAGCTCTGCTAGGATAGCTACTCAGGAACCCAGGCTGATAAGTAAGTCAGGCCAGAGGGAGAGACTGCTAGAGGGTCTCATATTGGCAATTAAAGTGATTCAGGACACTCTCATTAACAACTCATTGGCCTGACTGAGTCATAGGGCCCTACCCAACCACAAGGGGGCCAGGAAGATCAGTCATGTTTCACATTTGGAAAGAGAGAGAATTGGGCGTATTTGATGAGCCAGCACTATTGACTACATTATCTCATTATTGCTCTAACTTGTTCAGCTATATTTACATTAATGACACCTAACTTCATTTAAAAGGCACAAACCTGGGGCGCCTGGATGGCTCAGTCGGTTGAGCATCTGACTTCGGCTCAGGTCATGATCTCGCGGTCCGTGAGTTCGAGCCCCACGTCAGGCTCTGTGCTGACAGCTCAGAGCCTGGAGCCTGTTTCAGATTCTGTGTCTCCCTCTCTCTCTGACCCTCCCCCATTCATGCTGTCTCCCTGTTTCAAAAATAAATAAACATTAAAAATAAATAAATAAAAATAAAAGGCATAAACCAGAGGGGCACCTGGGTGGCTCAGTCAGTTGAGCGTCTGACTTCGGCTCAGGTCATGATCTCACGGTTTGTGAGTTCGAGCCCTGCATCGGGCCCGTGTGCCAACAGCTCGGATCCTGGGGCCTGATCCAGATTTTGTGTCTCCCTCTCCCTCTCCCTCTGCCCCTCCTGTACTTGCACTCTGTCTCTCTCTCAAAAATAAAAATATAAAAAAAATAAATAAAGGTACAAACCAGATCTTCTGTGTAAGACTGGAAACGGGACCCAGGCAGCCTTGATAACCTCCCCTTTATCTGTGCTCATTTCGCCTGTCCACTAGTTTCCTGGGACTACTGTGAGCGCCTGTTTCCAATTGCTAAGACCCTAGGAAATGAGGTCCAGAAAAGTGAAGGTGTCCTCTAGACATTGCAAATTCAGCATGTTCCCAACTCATCTTATGGTATTATTTTCTAACTTGAACTAGAAATTTTAGACACATTACTCCCTAAAAAACACTCGCGCGCACACACACACACACACACACACACACACCCGATATTTATTGAATGTTTACTTGATACCAGGCACTGTTCTAAGCACTTTACGGTTATTCATTTATTTAGTCCTCATAATAGTGCTGTGAGGTAGGAACTATTATTGGATCTTTTCTGTGGATGAGAAAACCGAGACAAACAGTTATATTTCCCAAAGGCACAGAGCTAAAAAGTGTCAGCGCCAGGCAGTTTGGCCCTAGAGCTTGTGGTCTTAAACCATTATTCAATACAGCTTGTTTATCCTACTTTGGAAATGTTTGACATATATTTTCTCTCTTTTCTATTTTAATTCTACTGCATTTACCTCTTATTTCTTGCCAGACTAACTAGCCTCTTAATTGGTAGCCTCATGGTAGGCCAGTCCCACACAGAGCTTTAAAATACAGTTCTGATCATTGTCTCTCCCCTGCTTTAAACCTATATTTTATTTATGTCTATAAAATAAAGTTCAAACTTTACAGTATAAAATTTGAGGCTCTTTAAAATTTGGCCTTCATTTGCCTCTCTGGCCACATTTCCCATGTTTTCCCTTCACATACCTGCTTAAGCGCTATTTCCCCAACATGTTTACACATTTCAATTTCTCATCTCCATACCTTCATTCATTGTGATCTCCTGGGATGCCTTTCTCTTTCTGTCTGCTATAATATGAATTCTCTAAGGGTCCACCTCAAATGTCTCCTCTGTGAAATTTTTTTTATGTTTATTTATTTTTGAGACAGAGAGAGACAGAGCATGAAAGGGGGAGGGTCAGAGAGAGGGAGACACAGAATCCGAAGCAGGCTCCAGGCTGCTGTCAGCACAGAGCCCGACTCAGAATTCGAACTCACGGACCATGAGATCATGACCTGAGCCGAAGTCGGACGCTTAACTGACTGAGCCACACAGGCGCCCCTCCTCTGTGAAATTTTCATAGACCCAGCAGTTGTCAAACATTATCATGTATCGGAATTACCTTGAGGGTTTGTTGAAACACAGATTGCCACCCCCACACCACCTTTGGAGTAGACTTGGGTGCAGTCTGAGAATCTTCACATCTAACATTTTCCCTGTGATGCCCATGCTACAGGTAGGGGGGACCAGAGTTTTAAGAAACACTGTCCTACCATACAATCTCACTTATATGTGGGATCTAAAAAAACAAATGGAAAACAGAAACAGACTCATCAATATAGAGAACAAACTGGTGGTTGCCCGAGGGGAGGGCAAAACAGGTGAAGGGATTTAAGAAGTACAGACTATACAGGGCGCCTGGCTGACTCACTGGGAAGAGAGTGCGACTCTTCACCTTGGGGTGGTGAGTTCAAGCCCCACAGTGGATGTAGAGAGGTCTTAAATAAATAAAATTAAAAACAAGAGGTATGAACTTCTAGTTATAAAATAAGAAAGTCATGGGGATGAAAAGTACAGCCTGGAGAATATAGTTAATATTGTAATAGCTTTGTATCATGACAGATGGTAACTACACTTATCATGGTGAGCATTTTGTAGTGTATAGAATTGGGAAATCACTGCTGTACACCTGAGACTAATATAATATTGTATGTCAATTATACTTCAATTAAAAAAAAACATTGTATCTAGGCTATCACTCGCCCTCTGCCGAACTAACTTCTGTCTCTGTTTCATTACCTTAATTCCTTCCACTTGTGAGCTACCTCTATATGTCTTTATCTCCTTTGCTGGTTAGTGATCAACTTAAAGCTGAGGACCTGTCTTTAAAAAAAAATTTTTTTTTAACATTTGTTTGTTTTTGAGAGAGAGAGAGTGAGTGTGAGTGGGGTATGGGCAGAAAGAGGGAGATGAGGATCTGAAGCAGGCTCCCTGCTGTGAGCACAAAGCCTGATTCAGGGCTTGAACTCAAAACGGAGATCATGACCTGAGCCAACATCAAGAGTCAGCCACTTAACCGACTGAGCCACCCAGGCACCCCAGACTAAGGACCTGTCTTAATCATTAATCATCTTTGTTTCCCCTAACATCTGACGTATTGCCCTGTACATGTGGTGCCCTGTCATGTGTGATAAATGAAGGGAAATGTGTTCTGTCCTGATTATGTTTCTATTAGTTAGATTCTTTCAGCTTTCTGCTGTGTGTCTGGAGGGGGTGGTTTGCGGGGAGAGAATGAAGAATGGACAATGTTGAAGAGAAACAGGAGCTATTTAGGGTATCATATCCAAACTGATTTCTTCATTGCCTTCAAGAAGTCTGGTAGAAATTAGCAGAGGGACTTAGGAAGTGTCTTCTTTTTGTTTGTTTGTTTTAATTTTTTTAAACATTTATTTACTTTTGAGAGAACGAGGAAGGAAGGGGCAGAAAGAGGGAGACAGAGGATCTGAAGCAGGCTCCATTGATGTGAGCACAGAGCCTGATGCAGGGCTCAAACTCACAAACCATGAGATCATGACCTGAGCCAAAATCAAGAGTCTGCTGCTTAACTGACTGAGCCACCCAGGTGCCCCAGGAGGTGTCTTCTAAGACCCTTGCACTCAACATGCAGTCAAGGAGCTTGTTAGACATTCTAAATCTCTGACCCCACTCGGGATGTACTGAATCAGAATCTGAATTTTAATAAGATCTCCAGGTAATTTGTTTGCTCAAATTCGAGAATCACTATAGGAAAGGCAGGTTTGAGCTGTGTAATCCTTTCTAGGGTAGGGCCCCAATATTTAGGGAGCCAAGCTCTGGAGACTAACTTTTGTCAGAAATGATCAAGTCCTGGGGCACCTGTCTGGCTCAGTCGGTTAAGCATCCAACTTTGGCTCAGGTCATGGTCTCATGGTTCATGAGTTCGAGCCCCGTGTCTGGCTCTGTACTGATAGCTCAGAGCCTGGAGCTTGCTTCAGATTCTGTGTCTCCCTCTCTCTCTGCCCACCCCCACTCACACTCAGTGTGTGTGTCTCTCTCTCAAAAAATGAATAAACATTAAAAAAAAAAAGAAAGAATCAAGAACTGGGGCACCTTGGTGGCTCAGTCGTTAAGCGTCTGACTCTTGGTTTCTGCTCAGGTCATGATCTCACGCTTCGTGGTTTCGAGCCCCACATCAGGCTCTGTGCTGACAGTGCAGGGCCTGCTTGGGATTCTTTCTCCCTCTCTCTCTGCCCCTTCCCCTTGCACTGTCTCTCTCTCTCTCAAAATAAATAAACTTAAATTAAAATAAAAATCTTCATGTATTCCTTGAATTTAACTGAAGATTGACATACGGGCAGGGAACCAATGTATGTGGAATATCTTTAAAAAAAGGAAATGGGGGACGCCTGGGGGGGAGTTCAGTCAGTTAAGTGTCCGACTTCAGCTCATGTCATGGTCTCACAGTTCGTGGGTTCAAGCCCTGTATCAGGCTCTGTGCTGACAGCTCGGAGCCTGGAGCCTGCGTGGTATTCTGTGTCTCCCTCTCTCTCTGCCCCTCCCCCAGCTCATGTTCTTTCTCTGTCTCTCAAAAATAAATAAATAAATAAATAAATAAATAAATAAATAAATAAATATAAAAAAAGAAATGATTAACTCCTGATATAAATGATTCATGTTATTAAAATGTACAAATAATTGAAGTAGTTTATTGCCAATTTGATAGTATAAAGTAATAAATAATTGCTATACCGCTTGGAATACTCACGGTGTGCTCAGCACAGTCATTCCTGTAATCCCTTGTGATGCATTGAAAAATCACAACCATGTGCTACTTAATACTTAAGCATGAGAAATCGTAGCACAGGGTTCAAAACCTTGGAATGTCAAATGATCCTTTTCCTACAGACAGACTTAAGGGAAATTAAATCATAATCTAAACAATGTTGAGTGATCTCAGAATCAAAATGAAAGAATATGGGGATTAAAAACTCAAAGGGTTTTAGGCATCAGGAAAGTAATGTAAAGGAGCCAAATGGGGTGGGTGAGGACTGTGGTCACCTGAGAAATACGTGTCTCACCAAAGGGGACAGTTGCTACTTAGCTCCAGCTAATTTTTGCTCTATGTCATAGATACGGTGTTGCTGGATTTCCAATTTTTCAAGTGAGCTTAAATATCAATATTTTTTCATATGAAAGCATTTGAGTTTTGAATGTTGACAACTAATTAAAAAAATATTGGGGATGTCTGGGTGGTTCAGTCAGTTGAGCGTCCAACTCGATATTGGCTCAGATAATGATCCTAGGGTTGGGGGATTGAGCTTGGAGCCTGCTTAAGATTCTCTCTCTCCGTCTCTCTCAGGGTACCTGGATGGCTTAGTTATATGACTGACTCTTGATTTTGGCTCAGGTCATTGTCTTGCAGTTTGTGGGATCAAGTGCTGCACCGGGCTCTGCACTGACAGCATGGGGCCTGCTTGGGATTCTCTCTCTCTCTCTCTCTCTCTCTCTCTCTCTCTCTCTCTCTCTCAAAATAAATAAATAAATAAATAAATAAATATTAAAAGAAAATATATATGTAAAGATTCTCTCTCCCTCTGCCCCTCTCCCCACTCATGCTCTCTCTCTCTCTCTAAAAAAATTTTTTTAAATGTTCTGCTATACTTTTTAAATCAGCAATTCAACTTCTAGGAATTAAACTACATATATTAGAAATTGAATACATTTGAATATTCATACCTTTGATATGATGTAAGTGCTAAATTATCTTCTGGAACATTGTGTGAAATAGCAAAGTATTTAGAAACAAAACAGATTTCCATCAGCTGGTGTTGGTTAAACAAATTATGGCACACTCAAACAATGGAATACTCTTCAACTATGTTTTTTAAAAAAGGAAGCTTTTTGTGCATTGATATGGGGTGATCTTTAAGAAACATTATTAATGCGGAAAGGGAAGGGGAAAATAATTTCAAATAGAGAGGGAGGCAAACCCATAAGAGACTCTTAAATACAGAGAACAAATGGGATTGATGGAGGGGGGTGGGGAAGAGGGGAAAATGGGTGATGGGCATTGAGGAGGTCACTTGTTGAGATGAGTACTGGGTGTTATATGTGAGCAATGAATCATGGGAATGTGCCCTGAAACCAAGAGCACACTGTATACACTGTATGTTAGCTAACTTGAAAATAAATTATATTAAAAAGCAAAAGAAAGAAAGGAAAGAAAGAAAGAAAGAAAGAAAGAAAGAAAGAAAGAAAGAAAGTTAGTTTAGGAGTTCACCAGAAAAAAAAAGAAACATTATTAAATGCTTTTTAAGTTTTTATTTATTTATTTTGAGAGAGAGAGCGAGAGCACATGAGCTGGGGAGGAGTAGAGAGAGAGGGAGAGAGAGAATCCCAAGCAGACTCTGCACTGCCAGTGCAGTGCCAGATGTGGGGCTCAAACTCACAAACTGTGAGATCATGACCTGAGCTAAAACCAAGGGTCAGACGCTCAACCAACTGAGCCACCCAGTCGCCCAAGAAACATTATTAAATGAGAAGAGCAGGTGTAGAACATGGTATATAGCATGCTATTATTTGTGTAAATAATCCATTTAAAAATATATTTTCCTTACATATACATAAAAGATTACTGGAAGGATACATAAGAGATTAATACTGGTTTCTGAGAAGAGGGCAAATGGAAGGTGGCAGATAAGAACGGGAGTAAGGGTTTTCACAATATACTACTTTATACCTTTTGAATTAAAAAAAATTTTAAGTTTATTTATTTTTGAGAGAGAGAGAGAGAGAAAGAGAGAGACAGAGAGAGGGACAGAGAGAAAGAATCCCAAGCAGGCTCTGTACCATTAGCATGGAGCCCATCATGGGGCTTGAACTCACAAACCATAACATCATGACCTGAGTTGAAATCAAGAGTTGGACACTTAACTAACTGAACCACCCAGATGTCCCTATACATTTTGAATTTTAAAACATGACAATGGATAGTATATTCAAAATTATGACATTAAAAATGAAAAGAAAAGGAACATGCCTGGAGGGACACACACACATACATTAAAAAAAAATACTACCTTAACTTCAATTACCTCTGAATAGAAGGATTAGGAAACAAGGCAGTGTCTAGGAACTTTTTGCATTTTTACCCTTAAGTAATGTTTGAAAAACATTTTTACAATGTGCCTTTTTTACTTTCATAATAATAATTTTAAAACATCAACTCAAAAAAACACATATGGATCCCAACACACACCCACACCCACTTTGTAGATTTTAAACACTGGAAAGGGTCTAGCCAATAAAACTTCACAGACCACTTAGATCTGTAAGCTGCCAGTTTAAGTTGAGTGAAAGGAATGTTTAAGGACATCAGATTAACAGAGATGATATGAATAATAAAACCAGACAGACCCAAATTATGTGGGTTTCAACTCCCTGAGTGTACACGCCGAGGACTATCTAGCCATTGAGACTGGAAATACTCTACTGACCAATGGCTAAGCTGCTTTCTCCCCTGAACAGCATTCACACTGGCTGTGACTTTGCCTTGGGTCACTCTTTTTTTTTTTTCTCTTCCACAGATAATTCACTTCTGACTGATGCAATTTTTTCTCATATAGGTTACTGTAGAAAGTCAGGTAATAGTCAAACCTGTGACTCTCTAGTGACTGCATATTGATGCTCTCATCAATCATGTGTTCACCTTGCCTTTTTTTTTTTTTTTAAGGGGTGGGGGAAAGGTTACTATCTGATTTTGATGGGGGAATACATGGTAGCCTTCCAGTACTGACATCAATTGTGTGTGTGTTTTTTTAATTTTTTAATGTTTATTTATTTTTGAGAGAGAGAGAGAGAGAGAGAGAGAGAGAGAGAGAGAGAGAGAGAATCTGAAGCAGGCTCCGGGCTCTGAGCTGTCAGCACAGAGACTGATATGGGGCTTGAACTCATGAACCAAGAAATCATGACCTGAGCTGAAGTTGGATGCTTAACTGACTGAGCCACCCAGGAGCCCCTAATACTGACATCAATCTTAATCTGCTTCCATTTTACCCTGACCTGCACCTTGTCCTGAATTTCTTTTTATCAAATCAGTGTACAAATCACCTTTCTCTCTCCCTCTCTTGCTCTCTCCCCTTAGTTTATCCAATATAGCACACTCTGTTCTGGTGAAGGCATAGTCTAGTATCTCCATTTCAAAGCTCTGGTTTCCCTGCCTCAATTTTCAAATAACCCTGGGAACTTACTCAGGCCAAGGAGAGGGCAGTTCTGGTTCAAGGAGTCAGAAAACAGAAACAACTATCAAGTCTCTGGTAACAGTGCATGACTGTTTATTTCTCCATACCATTTAGTATTGCTGCTAAAGTCTGGTTCAGCATTGTCCCATGAATACATGTCTTCTCTGAAGGGACTGCATGCTGGTCCAAGTTCCTGCACAAGCCCAAGTGATGCCCCACACTTAGCTTCCAAGGTTATGGCTGTCTTAGTTCACATCCACATGCTAAGTTACTGTTACCTAGAACATTTGGCCAGTATAGACCTAAGAGTTTTCACTATCACTATCTCTATCACTTACTGGGACAGACTCAGACTCAATCCTCTTCAGCAAAACCTGTGTTGAGCATTGATCCATGGCCTAGATGCCCCCTCTCCTTCTAGTGAATTCTCTTATGCGCTTTCCTGCCAGTTGGCGATGGTCTACCAAATTTCCCTAACTTCAGACTTTGGAGAGTACAGATTATAATTTCCTTCCTTCCTTCCTTCCTTCCTTCCTTCCTTCCTTCCTTCCTTCCTTCCTTCCTTCTTTTCCTTTGTTTCTTTCTGAGAGAGCACAAGTGGTGGAGGGAAAGAGAGAATCTTGAGCAGGTTCTTTGGGGCTCCGTCTCACAAACTGTGAAATCATGACCTGAGCTGAAATCAAGAGTCAGACTCTTAACTAACTGAGCCACCCAGGAGTGCCTTTTCTGTTTTCTTTTAAAAGATTCTTGGACTGATCATGATAACTACCACCATCATCGTTGTGTATTACATATGAGTTTCCTGTGATTGCCATAACCAATTACCATAGACTCGTTGGCTTAAAACAACAGGAATTTATTCTCTCACAGTTCTAGAGGCTAGCAATCCAAAATCAAGGTGTTGGCAGGGCTGTGCTCCCTCCAAAGGCTCTGATGAGAATCTTCCCTTGCCTCTTCCAGCTTCTGTTGGTTCCAGCCAAGTGTTCTTTAGTTTGTGGCTGCATGACTCCAATCTCTGCCTCTGTCTTCACAGGGCCTTTTCCTCTGTCTCTCTGTATCTTCTCGTCTGTCTTTTACAAAGGACATTTGTCATTGGACTTAGGGCTCACCCAGCTAATCCAGGAAGAATTCATCTTGAGATTCTTAATTATATCTGCAAAGATCCTTTTGCCAAATATGTAAAAACATTCATAGGTTTCCAGGGGAGGACATGGACGTATCTTTTGGAGGGCTCCTTTCAATCTACTAGATATTATTTTATAAATGAGGAAATGTGGGGTTGAGAAAGATTAAGGGATTCTCTGAAGACAAATTGCTCCCCCTCTACCACACAGCTCTGTCCACTTGAGAAGGGTAGCAGATTTTTTTAAAACCTCACACACTAAAAAGGTCCTGTTAGACTCTTATCAAAGAACAATTGGTTCCTGCTGGCCTTATATTTGCACAACCAGAGGGATCTTCTAGGACCACCTCTAGGAATTCTGGTTTTAGGTGGGCCTTCCAAGCATTATTTTTTAAATTTTTATTTATTTATTTTGAGAGAGAGAGTGTATGAGCAGGGAAGAGGCAGAGAGAGAGGGAGACAGAGAACCCCCAAGCAGGCTCCATGCTATCAGCACAGAACCTGATGTGGGGCTCGAGCCCACAAACACAATATCATGACCCGAGCCAAAATCAAGAGTCAGGCACTCTACCGATAGAGCCACCCAGGTGCCCCAGCATTATTATATTGTATTGCATTACATCAAAAATTATGTCCAACTATCTTAAGGACATTTGATACTGGAGAATTGAAACCCATGGCCTTATTTTAATCAATGAGTTCAACCTGTCTCTGTCCCACTTTGTAACCATTTCCCTGAATAGGAATATAAACTGGCTTGTGTTTCATCCTTTTTATTATTCTCAACTCACCCTCCTGTGCCTATTGTGGAATGCCAGAGTGAGAAGGCTGACACACAGAGAGGGGAACCAATATGAAGTCCAGATCATAAACACCTGTATAGAAGATTTAATATCTCCCCTGAGGAGGAGTCTGTCAGGCTTTTTCATAGTTCAGCTCAGCGACGGTTCTGCTGTTGTGGAGCTGGCCTCATAGGGGTTCTTCACCAACTTGGCACACCGAAAAATCATCACAATTAGGAACAGAAACAGAAGAACAACAAAGGCGATGGCAAAGCCTTTGTCTACATCAATACTGCTGGACAGGCTCGAATCATCCATGGGAACACACACTTCTTTACCCTTGTAGAGCAGTAGCTACCTCCTCAGGGATCTTCAGGTTTGTCATATTCCTAGACAAAAGAGGATAAAACAAGTTGATTGGTTTGTATATGTATGTGTGTGTTTTCTTAATAACATGTCAAAACCAAAGGAGATTTGAAAAAAAAAAAAAAGCAAGGCTTATTTAAGAAGCACTTATGAAATTGATAAAGTTAGTATGGGTGATGTTCAAAATATATACACATAAAAGCATAAAACCTCTGGAAAAATACTCCAAGGCAAAACATGAGCAAACATGTATAGCTCAGAAATCAACTAGAGCTTCCTTGCCTGGTAAGATCCAGGGAAAGCTACCTTGAACAGCCCAATTCTGTGTTACATCCAAATCTTTCTCTAAGATTTTTTTTTTTCTTCCAAATTCTAAGAGTACATATTGTAACTAATTTGTTCTGGAGTCTTAACTTACTGGGTATGAACATAAAATTATTTTATTTTTTCTAATTACTATGTTTAACTGTGCTGTCATTCCCATTGTTTTTATATGTTTCTTTATTTTGAGAGAGAGAGAGAGAGTGTGTGTGTGAGAGAGAGCAGGAGATTGGCAGAAAGAGAGAGGGAGAGAGCTAATCCCAAGCAGGATCTCGTTGACCCACAGAGACTGACGTGGGGCTTGATTCCACGAGCTGTGAGATCATGACCTGACCCACAATCAAGAGTCGGACGTTTAACTGACTGACCCACCCAGGTGCCCCTGTCATTCCCATCTTTTAATGAAAAATGAAGTACATCCCAGAAGGGATCAATTTTGGTTATTAAAACTTAGTCCACTTGGGGCGCCTGGGTGGCTCAGTCGGTTGAGCGGCCGACTTCGGCTCAGGTCATGATTTCGCGGTCCGTGGGTTCGAGCCCCGTGTCAGGCTCTGTGCTGACAGCTCGGAGCCTGGAGCCTGTTTCAGATTCTGTGTCTCCCTCTCTCTGACCCTCCCCTGTTCATGCTCTGTCTCTCTCCGTCTCAAAAATAAATAAACGTTAAAAAAAAAATTAAAAAAAAAAAACTTAGTCCACCAAATCAACACTGAAAGGAAGAAAAGCAGAAAACTCCCACTTCCCGATTTCAAAACTCACTGTAAAGTTACCATTATTAAGACAGTGTGGCACTAGCCCAAGGATAGACATATAGTTAGGTGGGATAGATTTGGAAGTCTAGAAATAAACTCATATATCTATTGTCAACCGATTTTTGACAAGGATGCCAACACCATTCAGTGAGGAAAGAAACATTGTGCTGGGACAACGGGACAGCCACATGCAAAAGTATGAAGTTGAACCCTTACTTCACACCATATATAAAAACTACCTCAAAATAGATCAAAGACCTAACTCTGCAAAGCTCTTAAAAGAAAACAAAAGAGTAGATCTTCATAACCTTGGATTTGGCAAAGAATTTTTAGCTATTACATCAAAAGCACAAGCAACAGCAGAGAAAAATAGGTAAGTTGGAATTTGTCAAAATTTAAGACTTTTTCAAGTGTCTGTCAACAGATGAATGGATAAAGATGTGGTGTATATATGTATATAAAATGGGATTTTACTCAGCCACAGAAAGTATGAGACCTCGCTGTTTATGACAACATGGGTGGACCTAGAGGGTATTATTCCAAGTGAAATAAGTCAGACAAAGACAAACAACGTATGATTCATTATGTGTGGGCTCTAAAAAAAAAAACAAACAAAAAAACCCCAAAAAACAACCTAAAAAACAAAGAATTAAACAAATAAAAAGCAGAAATATATCCATAAATATAGAGAACAAACTAATGGTTACCAGAGGGGAGGGATGTGAGGTATGGGCAAAATGGATGAAGGGGAGTGGGAAGTACAGGCTTCTAATTATGGAATGACTAAGTCATAAGGATAAAAGGGACAACATAGGGAGTATAATCAGTGGTACTGTAATAGCATTTATGGTGACAGGTGGTAGCTATACTTGTGGTTAGCAAAGCACTAGCATATAAATTTGTCAAATCACTAACCGTTGTATACCTGAAATTAATGTAACATTGTAACATTGTGTATCAACTATACTTCAGTTAAAAAAAAGAAAAACATTTAGGGGCACCTGGGGAGCTCAGTCACTTGAGCGACCAACTCTTGGTTTTGGCTTGACTCATATCATGCTCTCATGGTTGATGAGATTGAGCCCCAAGTCTGGCTCTGCGCTGACAATGCAGAGCCTGCTGGGGATTCTCTCTCCCTCCCTCTCTGCCCCTCCCCAACTCATGCTCTCTTTCTCTCAAAATAAATAAAGAGATTTGAAAAAAAAATGTTTAAAACTTCTGTTCTTCAAAGGACACTATCAAGAACGTGAAAAGACAACCCAAAGAATGGGTGAAAATATTTGCAAGTCATATATCCGATAAGGGACTTCTATCTAGAATATATAAAGAATTCTTATAACTAAATAAAGGGAATACAAATAACCTAATTAAAAATTGGGCACGGGGGGCTCCTGGGTGGCTTAGTCAGTTAAGTGTCCGACTCTTGATTTCGGGTCAGTTCATGATCTCACAGTTCGTGAGTTTGAGCCCTGTGCTGACAGCACAGAGCCTGCTTGGGATTCTCTCTTTCCCTCTCTCTCTGCCCCTCCCCTGCTTGCACTCTCTCTCTCTCTCTCTTTCTCCCTCTCTCAAAATAAATAAACTTTTTAAAAAACTGGGCAAAGGATCTGAGTAGACATTTCTCTAAGGGAGTTATACAAATGGCCAATAAGCAGATGAAAAGATGCTGAACATCACTCATCATGGGGAGTTATCAATCAACAGGCATAAAATTGTAGTTAAGCAAGATGAACCAGCTCTAGAGATCTGCTGTACGACATTGTACCAGTAGTAATGATAATGTATCGCACACTAAAAAATTTGTTAAGAGGGTAAATCCCGTTATGTGCTCTTACTATGATAAAATGAAAGAAAGAAGTTGGCTGAAGCAGGCTGTAGCAACAGAAAAGAAGGCAGAATTGGGGCACCTGGGTGGCTCAGTCAGTTGAGCGTCCAACTCGGGTCACGATCGCATGATTTGTGAAATGGAGCCCCTCGATGGGGCTGACAGGGTAGAGCCCACTCTGGATTCTCTCTCAGCTCCTACCCTGCAGGCGTGCATGCACTCTGTCTCTCTCTCTGTCTCTCTCTCAAAATAAATAAATAAACTTAAAAAAAAACTTTAAAATAAAAGAAGGCAGAATTGAGATTGATCAAGGAGAATTTTTTTTTTTCCTGAGGGCCAGATAATGACCCCATAGATAGGGACCAACCCTGGGCATCATTCGAAAGAGGATCTAGCCTGAAAGGGATTCCTGCTGGAAGGAAGTTACCTTAACAGAAAGTGGTTGGAGGTAGACTTGGATTCAGTGCTGTAAAGCCAGTGGAGGGACATTGATTCTAAGGGATCTGCAGTTAGATAACCCTAGTGAGGGAACTTCTGAGTAACCCATGAGAAGTACATCATGAAAGAAAGAACCCTGAACATCCTCCAAGCCTAGAGAGAAAGAAAATGCAAACAGATTTGTTTTGAAAAAAAAAAAAAAATGGTTTAGTGAATCTTTTGGGAACACAGAGAGAATGCTTGTTTCATAAAAGATTAGTTTGGGACAGCTGGGAGCTAAGCAGCTCTGGGAAACAATATCAGTAATTGTCTTCACGATGGGCAGAATTGTACCTTTGGCAGAGAATTGTAAGGAAGTGGTTTTGAGACTGAGGATAAAAGATGGGGCGCCTGGGTGGCTCAGTCTGAGTGTCCAACTCTTGGTTTCTGCTCAGGTCATGATCTCATGGTTATGTAAGTTCAAACCCCACACTGACAGCGTGGAGCCTGCTTGGGATTCTCTCTCTCTTTCTCTCTCTGCCCCTCCCCCACCTCAAAATAAACTTAGAGAAAATGCCTATAAAAAAAAAGACTGGGGATAAGAGAAAAACTAGTCTGGGGCTCCTCCTGGCAGCTGGAAATGTGGGAAAATTTGTAGATATTTGTATTCCCCTTAATATCTCATGTACATATATATCACATTATTGATTTCCTCACCTTTCTACAGTACTTTTCAGAGCAGGGTCATGTGGAACTCTTGTGTTCCACATTTCAGTAGCTTCTTACTCCCTACATCTATTAATATCCTTTTGGGCCTACTTCCAAAATTATCTCTCAAGTCAACTCTTTCTTTCTTTCTTTCTTTCTTTCTTTCTTTCTTTCTTTCTTTCTTTCTTTCTTTCTTTCTCAATTCCCTTTATTCCCATGGTCATCACTGTACTCTAGGTCATCAAATACCAGACTCCTGCAAATACTCTCAGAATTCCTGAAAATACTTGTGTTCCCTTCCAAACCACAAAGTGGTCTTTAATAAATGGAAATCCATCAGTCTTCTGATTAAAATCTGTCACCAGCTGCCTACAGTCTTCAAACTTTTTAATGGGGTTCCAAGGCTCTCCATAATTTGATCTAACCTTGTTTCTTGCCACTCTCTCCTTCGTACTTTGTGACCCAGAAATGCTGGACTTCTCACAGTTCCGTGACTTTTGCATGATCCTCCTTTGCCTCTAAGCCTTGTCATTAATATTCTCTTTGTATTATTTCCATCCTTCTATATTCAACTTTTAGGCTTTAGATTAAATGTTAATTTTCCAGGGAGATATTCTAGTAATATTCACTATGGTTTACTACGATTACTTCAGAGTCTGTCTTCTGTGACAAAATAGTAATCCGACCTGAAAGTAGGATTTGTTTGTTTTTTATACTAAAAGTTTGGGATATATTGGCTATTCAATAAATATCTGTTCAATGAGTGGATGTAGCACTACACTCTGCTAAAGTGGGCATGTAAAAAATGCTGAACAAATGAATGACTTTGAGAACGTGGCATTGAGTTAAGACAGGAAAAGACTATTGGTGATCTCAAAGAAAATAGTGTCAGCAGAGTGGTAAAGAAGTAATCCAGCCTTTGGTGGATTAAGCAGGAAAGGGCAGTGAGGAAATGAAGACACTAAGATTTTACATCATTTATGAGGAGTTCAACTGGGAAAGAAAGAAGAGAAGTAGAATAGCTAAAAGCCTACTGCAGAATCAGGCAAAGGATTCCTTTTCAAAGACGGAATGAAAAGGTATCAGGTAGGATGCATTTGGTTGCAAGTGACAAAAAGTTCACGTGAGTGATATTAAACAATACATGGAATTTATTAACTTATGAGGCTGAAGTCCGGAGTAAAGTTAACTTTAGTTATGGTTGGATCCAGAGATTCAAGGTGTTACCAGGGTTCTGCCTTGATATGTCTATTATATTTCACAGTCCCACCTTTCTTCTATGTTGAGTTTATACACAGGCTGATTTCCTATAGTAGCAAGAATGGCCCCAATAAATCCAGACCTCTTATATTCCCTCTTCACATTCTCTCTTCCTCCCCAAGTCCAGAGGAAGAAAGAATACTTTTATATCACTCAAGATTCTTTGTTGCAAGCAACAGAAACAATGTCCCTCACCTGAGCAAAAAAAAGTATTTATTGCAAGGAAGAGGCTAGTCAGCTTCCAGAATGAAGTAGAATTGGTCTTATAAAATAGGCAGAAATCAGGGGCGCCTGGGTGGCTCAGTCGGTGTCCGACTTTGGCTCAGGTCATGATCTCACAGTCTGTGAGTTCGAGCCCTGCGTCGGGCTCTATGCTGACAGTTCAGAGCCTGGAGCCTGCTTCTGATTCTGTGTCTCCCTCTCTCTCTGCCCCTCCCCCATTCATGCTCTGTCTCTCTCTGTGTCAGCAATAAATAAACATAAAAATTAAAAAAAAAAACAGGCAGAAACGAAGGGAGACGAGGCATTGGGAACCAACCACAGTCATGTTCAGCACAGGAGAAGTCTGGTTAGGGCACTGCTGGCACTGGATGATTTTGTTGGGCACCGCGGCTACCATCATTGGATACGCCCACTTCTGCCCTGCCTGAATTATAAATTGTGTCATCTTTGTGTCACTCAGCATTCCAGTCCCTGGCGCCTATGCAAGGATGACACACAAATTCATGAAGCCTTCCATCCCCCCCCCACTTTTTTCTTTTCCTTTATTTGAGAGAGAGGGAGAGAGAGAGAGAGACAGAGAGAGAGACAGAGAGAGAGAACGTGTGAGTGGGGAGAGGGGAAGTAGGAGAGAAGGAGGGAATGTTAAACAGGCTCCACGCTCAGCATGGAGCCCGACATGGGGCTTGATCCCACCACCCTGGGATCATGACCTGAGCTGAAATCAAGAGTTGAATACTCAACTGACTAAGCCACCCAGGGAATGCCCTGAAGCATTCCATATTTTTAAGTAACTGGAATTTAAATAAAAACTTGGGAGGAAAAACAATCATAATGAGTCTTGAAAGTCAACATAAAGAATTCGAATTTTCTTTTCCAGGCATGGGGGAACCATTGAAGGATTTAGAACAGATAAGTGAGAGCAGGGGCCATATCTTACTGTACCTCCCACTGACCCTAACTGGAATGTAAGCTCTAAGCCTTAGTCTGTGTCCCATTAGTGACATAGCTTCAGTGCCTATGGCAGGGCTGGCACATTGTAGCTGTTTAGTATACCTACATAAATGAATTAGTATCTGTATCAGTGCTGGGAATATTGGGCATATACAATTCATGCTTGTTGAAGGAAGGAAGGTAAATCATCAAAGCCATGCTCTAAAAAGATAGCTGGCAACAATATATAAAAGATATTGGAGACAGCAAATAGACACCATAGGGTGGAAAACAATTAGAAGGAGTTGTAACAGTCTTTTTTTTTTTTAATTTTTTTTAACGTTTATTTATTTTTTTGAGACAGAGAGAGACAGAGCATGAACAGGGGAGGGTCAGAGACAGAGGGAGACACAGAATATGAAACAGGCTCCAGGCTCTGAGCTGTCAGCACAGAGCCCGACGCGGGGCTCGAACTCACAGACCGCGAGATCATGACCTGAGCCGAAGTCGGCCGCTTAACTGACTGAGCCACCCAGGCGCCCCAGGAGTTGTAACAGTCTTAGCAAGAGGCAAGAAAAGTATAAACTAGGATAACATAGTAACAAAAAGGAAGGAATGGATGAGAAAGGATTTGACATGACTTATACATTAGATGAACATATGGGAGGAAGAAGTGATAAAGATGACCTGGGGTTTGACTTTGGATGGCTGAAAGAAAAATGCTGCCATTAACAGAACAATTTATTTTAGGAATTAGCAGATATTCAAAGGGAATATGATGAGTTCAGTTTGGAGTAGGTTGAATTTAAAGGCACTGGTGTGATATGCTCAAGAGGCAGAAATGTGGGACTGAAGTTTAGGAGTAAAGAAGAGCAAGATCTTTAGAGCTGAGTCACCCAGATGCAGGGTAGTTGAAATCATAGAAGTAGATGAGATGGCCAAAGGAGAATTTGAAACAAGGGAATGTCTGCTTCTACGGTGGAGGAAAGAGAGCTAGAAACCACAGATGGAATAGTTATAGTAGGAACACCTGAAGAATGGAGAGTCATGAAATTGAAGCGATGAGATAATTCAAGGAGGTGTGTTACCAAGAGCCTCAAATATTGCAGAGGGATGGAAAACGTTCAGCATTTGGAAATTGGAAAACATAAAATCATCTCTGATTTTCCTCCTTATCTCATTGAATCTGAATTTCTGAGCTTTTTTAATTTTTGTTTTTTTCAATGTTTATTTATTTTGGGAGAGAGAGAGAGACACACAGAATCTGAAGCAGGCTCCAGGCTCTGAGCTGTCAGCACAGAGCCCGATGGGGAGCTCAAACTCATGAACCGTGAGATCATGACCTGAGCCAAAGTCAGACGCTCAACCGACTGAGCCACCCAGGCGCCCCTTGAATTTCTGAACTTTGAATCAAAGGTCTCTAGTTCACTTATTCAAACTTCTCACTCACAGATGCTAAATTCCAATAAGCTAATTTTCATCCTGTTAGGCTGATACCTTTCCTCCCTCCACCTCAAAAAGTAAAATACAGGGGCACCTGGGTGGCTCAATCGGTTAAGCGGCCGACTTTGGCTCAGGTCATGATATCGTGGTTCGTGAGTTCGAGCCCCGCGTCAGGCTCTGTGCTGACAGCTCAGAGCCTGGAGCCTGTTTCAGATTCTGTATCTCCCTCTCTCTGACCCTCCCCTGTTCATGCCCTGTCTCTCCCTGTCTCAAAAATAAATTAAAAAAAAAAGTTAAAAACATTAAAAAAAAAGTAAAATACATTCTTATTAAAAAAGGAAAAGGAAAGAAAAAGGCTGATGTTGTTTTGGTTCCAAGTATGCCATGCATGCTCTTGGCTCTTATTTTCATATTCAGGGATCATATCTAGGTTTTATAAGGCCTGAAGTTTATACAAGTTGGACGTTTCTCTTTAAAAAAAAAAAAAGCAAGATTTTGAATACAAAATTATGTAAAAAGTTTTTTAGAATGCAAAAAAAAAAAATCACAAATTATTGCAGCCTTGGATATTCAGTTTCCTTTCCTCTAAGACCTCTTAGGCAGGGGTGCCTGGGTGGGTTGAGCATCAGACTTTTGATTTCAGCTCAGGTCGTGATCCCAATATTGTGGAATTGAGCCCTGTGTCAAGCTCTGTACTGAGCATGGGTCCTGCTTGAGATTCTCTCTCTATCCCTCTGCCCATTTCTCCAGCTTGTGGATGCTCCTCTCTCTTGAAAAGAAAAAGAAAAATTCTTTAAGACCTTTTAGGTAAAGTCACTTTTCTTGGCAGATAAATCCAAAACCTTTTTTCCATGTCCTAGAATTTTTAAAGTGGTTCTTAAGGTTCCTGTTTTATTTGAGATGAGCAGCAGAAATGCTCAGGACTAGAATAGGGAAAAGGAGATAGGGCAGGAATCTATCGGTTTATGTAAAGTTTGGTACTGCTAAAGTAGGACACACAACAACAGCAGTTACAAATCTGTATCGGATGTTAGTTCCACTTTCACTTGATACTTCCCCGAAAGATTAATCCCTTCTTCCTTTCCTATGTTGCCTTCTCAAATCACTTCATTTCCCCCATCTGTTGCCCTGTATTTCTTAAAGATAAATATACAAAAACCAAAACAAGACGACAACAAAAACAACCTAAAAAGAGCCAGCTTTTCTGTCCGGGCCATAAGTTTACTCTAAAGGGAGAGGTGATGATGAAGAAATACAATAATGACGCTCTCCTACTATAATCCCTAAAATCAAAGACATCCTCTAGACAATAGGACCCACAGGGGTTCCCCAAGCTTGTTTCAAAACAACACTGTACCTTGTAAAGTTTCACTTTTGCATAAAAGCCCTTTACTTTTCCCTCAGTCATTTCCCTAGTACTTCCCAAGTTTGCGGAGAAGCTCTACAAAACTCAGAAGGATTGTTGTAATTATTCCCATAAAAACTTCACTAGAAAGACAATACAGATAGTTATTTACCTCTTGAGAGAGTGATAGCCAAGGCTGGCTGTTGGCAGGGCAGTCTCTTCTTGCTCAAGCACATCTCTTGGCAGCCTCTCCCCTTTTTATCAACGCCCTCTTGCGAAAGGAGAGTGATTGGTAGCTCTGTCCCTTCCCCACTCCCACGCTGAACTCAGAAGCTTCATGAATAGTTCAACTAAAACATGATCAAGTTTCAGACACTCCCATAGTGAGTGAGAAAATGATCCACTAGATTAAATTGGAGCCCAGTTCAGTAGAAGAATATTTCCACAACTCTCCAAGGGCTGGGGCAGCCAAGGTTAATAGCTCAAGTAATACCTTGTAAGTGGATCACATGGGTGGTAGAAGATGGGTCAGGAGCCAGCTTTTTGGTCTCTGCAACGGTTCTCTGGATTAACGGTGACATGTGGGACATTGTTAGAAATGCAAATTCTTGGACCCTCATCCATGCCTTAATGAATCAGAAACTTTAACCAGCCCTTCTAGGGGGACTGCAATGTATGCTCAAGTTTGGGAACTATTTACCAACAAGATCAGTTGAAACTCAAAAATTTGCTTTTTCTCAAAAAGAATTTACTTAGAACATTTGAATCAGAAAAGTCTAAATTATTTTACTTAGTATTAGGTATTACATGTGTTCATATATAGCGAAATTTACTATTTCCTCTAAGGTTTTATTTGGTTCATCAAAAAACTTTTAGGGGTGCCTGGGTGGCTCAGTCGGTTAAGACTCTAACTCTTGGTTTCAGCTCAGATCATGATCTCCTGGTACCTGCGTGGGGCTCGGCGTGACAGAGCAGAGCCTGCTTGGGATTCTCCGTCTCCCTGTGTCTCTGCCCCTCCCCAACTTGTGCTGTCTCGGTCTCTCTCTCTCAAAAACAACAACAAAAAAAAAACAAACAAAAAAACGTTTATAGGGTGTATGTATGTGTGTGCATGCACGCTCCCGTGCAAACTTGTCTATCTGTATTTACATATGCTTATAAATATACAGAATATTTCTGGAGAGAATTATTCTGGGGCTTCAAGATGAGAAATTGGGTGGTTTATATTGTACCATGTACATATTATCTACTCAAAAAATTGTTTTGAGTATTAGATAAATTTTCAAAATATTATCAACCTTTAGAAAAGTAACTCTTCTGGAAGAGGTGCTATATTTAATAAATTTTACTGAATCCCAATAATGTGTCACTCATTTGCTAGATGCTGGGGACAGAATGGAGAATGAGGTATGGTCCCAGCTCTCACTTTTATTTTTCCAAATAATATGTAGCAATTTAAATTCTAAATGTAGCAATTAAAAATATTTTCAGTTTCCAAATTCTAAATGTAGCAATTTAAAAATATTTGGTGGGGGGAATCTGGGTGGTATAGTCGGTTCAGAGTCGGACTTTAGCTCAGGTCACCATCTCAAAATTTGTGAGTTCGAGTCCCGCATCAGGCTCTGTGCTGACAGCTCAGAGCTGGGAGACTGCTTTGGATTCTTTGTCTCCCTCTCTCTCTCTGTCCTTCTCCCACTTGCACTCTTGTCTCTCTCTCTCTCAAAAATAAATAAACATTTAAAAATATTATTGAAGAAAATAATCTGTCACTAATTCTTGGAGGAAAATAAAATAAAATAATTTTCTGTTTCCAAATTTCTCTTGCCCCTGACCATACAATCACAAATTGTGTGGGAGAGGTGTTTTCAGGGTAGGAAAAACTAAAGTCTGAAACAAAACCAGGCTTTGCTGCTCATTATGATAGCTACCATTGTTTAGTGATGGACCTTAAAACAAAATTGCTGCATATTTCTGTTTTTTTTATAATTATAGATGTCCTTCAAACATTACAGAAATATGTACCAAAAGATAGAAATCTCCTATTAATCCTATGCTCCAGAGACAAACTATTAATAGTTCGGTGGATTTTTCCAGCTTTAATTTCTATATTTATTATAATTATTATCATTTACAAGATAATGTTCATTTTATGCTTTTTTCCCCATTTAATAATATACCTTGGACATCTTTCTATTTTAATACATTTAGATCGACTTAATTCATTTTAATGGCTGCTAAGTATGTAGGTACTCCATTACATACATATCCCTGATTTTTTTTCACTATTAGTGGGTATTTGGGTTGTTTCAGATTTCTTTTTTTTTTTAATTATTTTTACACTTATTTATTTTTGAGAGACAGAGCACAAATGGGGGAGGGGCAGAGAGAGAGTGAGACAGAATTCAAAGCAGGTTCCAGGTTCTGAGCTGTCAGCACAGAGCCCGGCAAGGGGCTAGAACTCACAAACCGTGAGATCATGACCTGAGCCAAAGTCGGTTGCTCAACCAACTGAGCCACCCAGGAGCCCCTCAAATTTCTTAGCAACATTGCAATGGGTATCCTTGCACATATTTTTCTGAGCACTTGTGGAAATGTTTTTGTGAGATAAATTCCTCAAAATGGTAAAAATATAAATGCTAGGTTGTAGGATATAAATATTTAGAATACTAACAGGTATTGCCAAGTCACACACTAGAAAGGTTATTGTAATATACAAAATAGGTATGAAAGTGTTTATTTTTCCAGTGTCACCAATATAGGTTACTTTCAATCTTTGAAATATTCGTCCAGCTAACAGGCAAAAACAACATCTCAGTTTTTAAAAACTTGCATTTCTCTGGGGCGCCTGGATGGCTCAGTCAGTTAAGCATTTGACTTTGGCTCAGGTCATGATCTCGTGGTTTGTGGGTTTGAGCCCTGTGTTGGGGTCTGCACTGACAGCTCAGAGCCTGGAGCCTGCTTTGGATTCTGTGTCTCCCTTTCTCTCTGCCCTTCCCCTGCTTGTCCTCTCATTGTCTCTCACTCAGAAATAAAACAACAACAATAAAACAAAAACATAAAAAAAAAACCCTTGCAGTTCCCTCATTAGTATGGTATTTGAATTTTTGTTTGTACATCACTTTCAGATATCCTGTACCTATCCTTTCTCTTCTTGTCATTGGGCTATTCCTCTCTTATTCATTGATTTAAAGGTTATATATATACATATACACACACATACTGACAATATATTTTTACTTTTGTGATATATGTTCTCAGTTTCTGTCCTTTGACACTCCCACTCCCTCACATTTGAAGGTGCTATCAACATCAGCTTCCAGAATTTAACCTCTCTGCTCAGCCCCATAACCTCTCCTAGCTTCTCTTGTTTCCCTGACCAGTCTCACCTCCTTCTGCAGCTCTAGAATCTCCCACCCCCAAGATACTGACCTAATTTGTCAACCTGTTCTCTAATCCTGGGTAAATTCCTCAGTTTGCTTCTGATATTGGCAGACCAAGTAGTAACATTGCTCTGTAGTTTCATGAACATTTATGCCTTCTGACTTTAGGGTCTCAGAGAAGTAGAACATCATTTTATGTATACATTCTTAGTCATACACTTCCCCAAATTACCCACAGCTCTGTAGCTAGAACCAACAGCATTTCTACCTTTTGTTCTCAGCAGAAGTTTGACCTATTAACTCTTTGAGCATCAAAGCCACTGCGTATGAGTCAACACCTCTCTTTCTTCCACTTCAAAATGTTTACACATTTTCAGGAAAATGTGCCTTGGTTTTTTGAGAGCAATATGTCCATATGTGGCCTAACCTATCTGCTGGTCTCCTCCAGCACCAGGTCTTACTTGTTTTCTCAGGCATATATATTTTCTTCATCTTTAATTTGCAACGCTTTTCACAAGCTCAGTCTGTAGACATACTTTTCTATTTGTACTCTACGTACCCATCCCAGCTACCATCTGATTACTTTGCCTTCGTTGCCTTTCTTTCTTTCTTTCTTTCTTTCTTTCTTTCTTTCTTTCTTTCTTTCTTTCTTCTTTCTTTCTCTTTCCTTCTTTCCACCCTTCCTTCCTTCCTTCCTTCCTCCCTTCCTTCAAGTTTTTATTTATTTGGAGAGATGGAGAGAGTGTGCACACGCATAGAGGAGGGGCAGAGAGAGAGAGGGAGAGAGAGAGAGAGAGAGAATCCCAAATAGGCTCAATACAGTCAGCACAGAGTCCAGAGCCCAGAGTGGGGCTGGAACCCACGAACCGTGAGATCATGACCTGAGCCAAAATCAAGAGTTGGATGCTTAACCAACTGAGCCACCCAGGTGCCCCTTCATTGCCATATTTCTTAGTGTTTTTTTTTTAAATGTTTATTTTTGAGAAAGTGTGAGTGGAAGAAGGGCAGAGAGAGAGGGAGACAGAGGATTAGAAACAGGCTCTGTGCTGACAGCAGCTTGGACTCACAAATGGTGAGACCATGACCTGAGCCCAAGTCAGATGCCCAATCGACTGAGTCACGAGGTGCCCCCATATTTCTTGAAAAGGTGTTGTATGCCAGCTATCTGACTACGTTTACTCACTTTCTGTACACTCTCAGTCACTCAACTATGGTTTCTGCTGCATCTACTCTCCTTAGATTTGCTCCTCCTCATCTCTGAACACGTGATGCTATTGCCCAAAATCTTTTATCTCGAAATTCCTTTTGCTTCCATTGCTTCTTCCAGATTGCCTCTTCCTTCTTCCATCATCTGAAACAGGCATTTCTCTCTTTCTTTCTTTTTTTTCTTTCTATCCTTTAATTTCCAAAGCATGGTCATTCACGTTTGACTGCATAAATGGTGCATAAATATTCTCTTACAGTAGGCCAGGACATCTATGGTATCCCAATTATACAAAAACAGATGCAAAATAGTGTTAAACTTCCTTGTCTGAAATTATAAGACTAAGTGGGTGTGCATATATTTTTCAAATTTTTTAATGTTTACTTATTTTTGACAAAGAAAGACAGAGCATGAATGGGGGGAGGGGAAGGGCGCAGAGAGACAGGGAGACATAGAATCCAAAGCAGGCTCCAGGCTCTGAGCTGTCAGCACAGAGCCTGACGTGGGGCTCAAACTCACGGACCATGAGATCATGACCTGAGCCGAAGTTGGATGCTTAACTGACTGAGCCACCCAGGTGCCCTTTATTCCCATCCCATCCTTTCAGCTGAACTTTATTGATTACTCTTTGGCCTCCTTATGTTCCCCTATCTTGTGAAAGGCATCAATTATCCAGTCAGTCAAGCCAAATCTCCTTCCCATCCCCCTACCTCTAGTCATCAAGTGCTGAAAAGACATCTTCCTAAAATTTTCTGGAATGGATCTCTTCTCCATGAGAGTTCTCTTTGGCAAGTCCATTTCTTCATAACTCTGACATGTGAGATTTTAATTGCCCTGCCACAGTTTTCTCTTTAGTCCACAGTGACAGCTCCAAGTCTGTTTGCTTTTGTAGTTCTTGTATTATGGTCGTAGTCTTAAGGACAGTGGCACAAACACAGCTCTTAGTCTCTTTCTGCCCAACAGCTAATGGCTTAAAGCATGCATGCAAAGTTTGATACTGAGACTTTATTGCTAATGATTCCATTAAGAGTGTAACTGGATTTTTCTTGCTTGCTGACTCAGAATGATTAGTCTTGATTTCATATTCTGGTCTGTACTGAATGTAATCTGGATCAGAGTTAGCTTTCTGGAACATCAGTTTCATCTTGTTGACCTCTGCTTCCATCTTGAATAGTTGACATTCCTCAGACTGAAACAGGCATTTCTTGAGGCATTTTTTTGTGTCCTTTTGCCTCTCTCTTTTAACTAAGGTGCTAGCATTCTATGAAACCACAGTGTCTTGCAGTTGGTGAAGTTTACATCTAGGTCCCAACCTCTCTTTTGGGCAGATGCCCTATGATTTCATATGCTTAATAAGCATTTTTACCTGGCTGTCCTACCAACCAATCCAACAAATAAATATGAACAGAACAAACCTGAACTTCCAGTTAGCCCCTATCTCTGTTATTGATATTATCCCAAATCCTTCTTTTGACGTCACAGCTTCCTTTCATTCCATTCACGTACAGTTCCATGGCAACCCTTTTTGATTATTTGTCAAAACGGTACTTGTGGCAATCATTGTCTTTTCAGTTTCATTGACCTGTGTCAGAACCTTGTAATTGCTGTCCCGGGTTTCTGCAGTAGCTACTTACCTAAGTGGATTTTCTGCCTGCAGTCTTCACCCCCCCCCCCAAAAAAAAAAACCTGGATCAGTGTTCCTTAAAATTTTAACCTCCAGGAGTAGGGTTTCTGGATGAAAGATGAATGTTTAAAAACACATAAATATGTCCTATGCGACATTTGGAACATACTTTTACCAAAAAAAGTCACTTGTGGGGCATCTGGGTGGCTCAGTCAGTTAAGCATCGGACTTTGGCTCAGGTCATGATTTTGTGAGTTTGAGCCCCGCATGGAGCTCTGTGCTGACAGCTCGGAGCCTGGAGCCTGCTTTGGATTCTGTGTCTCCCTCGCTCTCTGCCCCTCTCCTGCTCCCACTCTGTCTCTCTTCTCTCTCTCAAAAATAAATAAAGTTAAAAAAATTTTTTTAAGTCATTTGTCATTTATCTGAAGTTTAAATTGACTAGGCAACCTGTATTTTTATTTGCTAAATCTGTTAACTATATCTGGAGACACTAAAACTGGTGCATCCGCAGATCACCATTTTAAATAATTAAAAAAACTGCCTTGCCATCATTATCAAGGTAACAAAACAACTTGTAATAGGTAAAAAATTAATAGTAGCAATAGTAACTGTAATATTGGTAAGCTGAAAACATGTGCAATAGGTCATTTTTTAAACAAATTTTTAACAGTGTTGATTTTTGAGAGAGAGAAAGAGAGAGCATGTGTGCAAGCACGCGAGCGTGAGCTGGGAGAGGCAGAGAGAGAGGGAGACACAGGATCCAAAGCGAGTTCTGGGCTCTGAGCTGTCAGCACAGAGCCCGATGTGGGGCCTGAACTTGTGAACTGTGAGGTCATGACCTGAGCCAAAGTCAGACACCTAACCAACAGAGCCACCCAGGTGCCCCAGTTATTTCTTAATCAACTTCTTAATTTTCATTTCTACTAGAATTAGAAAATCTGAACTCACAGTGGGTTGTCAGATATTGCAATGAGTGGGGCTATCATCAGGTCATTCTGAATGAATGGTTTTTTACCTAACATGGACTTTGTATGATGTAGAGTTTCTTTTTAATTTTTTTAATGTTCATTCATTTTGAGAGAGAAAGAGAGCCAGACAGAGCATGAGTGGGGGAGTGGTCAAGAGAGAGGAAGACACAGAATCCAAAGCAGGCTCTAGGATCTGAGGTGTCAGCACAGAGCCCAAAGTGGGGTTCAAAGTCAGGAACCGTGAGATCATGACCTGAGCCAGTCGGTTGCTTAACCAAGGTGCCCTGATGTAGGGTTTCTAACTGAAGGGCATGTGTAGAAGGGCATACAGCATACAGCAACCTCAAAAGTGGAATGTTTCAATTTGGGAGAGAGCAGGAGTTGTATTTAGTTGTATGGGTTACCTTCAGCTTTGAAAAGTTTTTCTCCCCCCATTCAGTTGTGACATTTTGATGTGGTTAAAACATGTTCAATAATGTGTCATTCATTTTTTTTTTCTCCAGTGAAGAAATAAAATTATCATATATTGGGAAATCATAAACTCTTGGTGGTCAAGGCATTTGCACAACTGTCTGGTTTTCTTACAAAATCCTGATACTTAGTTCTTAAGATTAAAAGTCATGGCATTTTTAACTTGAAGTCATAAATTCAAGTTAGTGAAAATACTGAAAACGGTGCTCAGATAAATCTACTTGGAAAAAATGCTTTTTGTTAGTATTATCTGTATAGTAGAAAAGGGATATTCTACTCCAGCCCTTGTGACAGCATCTTCGCCATTACTTGCCCCTTTCTTTACTGCAGAAAAAAGTCTTCTAACATTTACCCATTTCTTTTCAAAGATTATGCTCACTGGATGCTATTTTACTATATTTACAGTTTTTACTAATTTGTTCTATACTTAAGCAGGCTCAGGAGAACTACTCCTTGGTTACCAACTGTTCCCTGAATAAAACAGAAAGTGGACTGACATTTTCTTTTTTGTAGAAATAATGGCCTTCCCTCACCCAAGGCTACAACTCTATCAGTGTTGATCCCAGGATATTTTTTCAGACTTTCTCACACCTCACAAAATAATTCTTTTTATTTTATTTTATTTTATTTTATTTTATTTTATTTTATTTATTTACTATTTTAATGTCTATTTATTTTTGAGAGAGACAGAGACAGAACGCGACTGGATTGGGGCAGAGGGAGAGGGAGGCACAGAATCTGAAGCAGGCTCCAGGCTCCGAGCTGTCAGCACAGAGCCTGACGCAGGGCTCAAACTCATGAGCTGTGAGATCATGACCTGAGCCAAAGTCGGATGCTCAACCGACTAAGCCACCCGGGCGCCCCCAAAATAATTCCTTGTTAAATGAAAGTTTTTCTAAATGAAAAGGTCTTTTTCTGCAACTTCAATTTTTTTTCTTTTTTACTGTGTCAGTGTTTTTATTTCTCTTAGCATTCTCCAGACCTACATATAAGCTTTTTATCTTTCAAAATATTACAAAAAAATTCAGTGGAAACTAAGAGTTTCTCCCATTTAGACTTCAATTTGTTGCCCTGGAACTAAGTATAGGTAATGGTTTTCTGTGCATCCTTTCAAAAGTTTTCTTTTTTCTTATCTTTACTATGACATATATCGTACTATAGCAATGTATAAAATATATATAATTTTTATTTCATTTTTAAACAAATTTTTATTTATTTTTTAATTCCAGTATAGTTAACATACAGTGTTATTTCAGGTGTTCAATACAGTAATTCAACAATTCTATACATTACTCAGTGATCATCAGAGGAAGTGTACTCATTATCTCCTTCACCTATTTCACTTCTCTCCCCCCCACCCCAACACTTTTGGCAACCACCAGTTTGTCCTTTATATTTTAAGAGTCTCTTTTTTTCTTTGTTCATTTGTTTTGTTTCTTAAATTCCACATATGAGTGAAATCATATGGTATTTGTCTTTGACTGACTTACTTCACTTAGCATTTTATTCCCTGGATCCACCCATGTTGTTGCAAATAGTAAGATTTCATTCTTTTTTATGGTAATATTCCATTGTATACCACATCTTTATCCATTCATAGGTCCATGGACACTTGAATTGCTTCCATATCTTGGCTACTGCAAATAATGCTGCAGTAAACACACAGGTGCATATGTCTTTTAGAATTAGTGTAACTTTAATTTTGAATAATAATCCTAACAGGAAGTTTCTGGGCATTTTTCCTTATGTACTGCATATATGCTGTGAAATGGTTCATATTATGTACATTGGTTGTGTCCACTGTTAGCAAGTACAGGGCTAATATTGCCCTTTCATGCTCTATACCATGATTCTGTGTGGTATTGGATTAGGGATTTTTGCCAACAGCTTGTTAAACTTTCTCTAAGCAAAACATTTGTTGTTAACTTTTTTTAATTTTATTTTTTATTTTTTTAAATTTACATCCAAATTAGTTAGAATGTAGTGCAACAATTATTTGAGGAGTAGATTCCTTAGTGCCCCTTACCCATTTAGCCCATCCCCCCTCCCACAACCCGTCCAGTAATCCTCAGTTTGTTCTCCATATTTATGAGTCTCTTCTGTTTTGTCCCCCTCCCTGTTTTTATATTATTTTTGTTTCCCTTCCCTTATGTTCATCTGTTTTGTCTCTTAAAGTCCTCATATGAGTGAAGTCTTATGATTTTTGTCTTTCTCTGACTAATTTCACTTAGCATAATACCCTCTAGTTCCATCCACGTAGTTGCAAATGGCAAGATTTCATTCTTTTTGATTGCCGAGTAATACTCCATTGTGTGTGTGTGTGTGTGTGTGTGTGTGAGTGTGTGTGTATATATATATATATATGTGTGTGTGTGTGTGTGTATATACATACCACATTTTCTTTATCCATTCATCCATCGATGGACATTTGGGCTCTTTCCATACTGTGGCTATTGTTGATAGTGCTGCCGTAAACATGGGGTGCATGTGTCCCTTAGAAACTGCACACCTATATCCCGTGTATAAATTCCTAGTAGTGCAATTGCTGGGTCATAGGGTAGTTCTATTTTTAGTTTTTTGAGGAGCCTCCATACTGTTTTCCAGCATGACTGCACCAGCTTGCATTCCCATGTTGTTAACTTTGTAGCTAGTTGTACAAGCATTGCTGAAACAAAATGACTTTTGCCATTTTTAAAGCAGGGATGTAACTTGATCTTTTTTATCCACAAATTCATCTATTTCATACTGGAAAACATTATTTTGCATTCATTCTGGAAAAATACATTTTACATGGCAAAGAGGTCATTGTATTTGGTTCAAATATGACTTGTAAGCTTTGATGGCTTTTTGAGTCACTGACAAAAGTTCCTAACAGCCAAAATGTAGCAGACAATAGACAAATGGATTGCTGGCCCAATAAAATCTAGTTTTTAGTTATTCATAGTTGTACTTTCTATTTACATTTTTATTTATTCATTTATATATTGCTGCTTGGATGAACTTACCACATGAAAAGGCACAAAACTTACAGTCTATATCTAAACTGCAGACTTTTAAAAAATGTTTATTTATGTATTTATTTGTTTGTTTGTTTGTTTGTTTATTTATTTAAAGAGCTTGTGTGTGCATAGGGAAGGAGTAGAGAGGGAGAGAGGGAGAGAGAGAATCCCAAGCAGTATCCGTGCTGTCAGCATAGAACCCAAAACCAGGCTCGGTCTCATCAACCAAGAGATCATGACCTGAGCCAAAATCAAGGGTTGGCTGCTTAAATGTTGAGCCACCCAAGTGCCCCCTAAACTGCGATCTTGTTTAATAGCTGGCTATCTTTACTAGATAATTTTGATTCTGTTTTTTTTTTTTAATGTTTATTTATTTTTGAGAGAGAAAGAAAATAGAGTGTGAGCTGAGGAGGGGCAGAGAGGGAGACACAGAATCCAAAGGAGGCTCCAGGCTCTGAGCTGTCAGCACAGAGCTCAATGTGGGGCTCCCACTCAGGAACCTTGGGGTTTGAACTCAGGAACTTTGAGGTCATGACCTGAGCCTAAGTCAGACACTTAACTAACTGAGCCACCCAGATGCCCCTAGCTTTACTACACAATTTTGAATTGAAATACTGTACTTGTGACTTTTTTTTTTATCACTACTTCTTATGTTTCAATATACTTCTTTTGAGTGGATGATTTTTCTTTTACGATGAATTGGAAATACAACACAATAAAATAGCAACAAAGAAAAAATTAATTTAACAAATGTAAACAATAATATACAAATTATGTTAAGCTACCTCAGCTAAGATAAACTGTGCTGTTAACTAAACGAGAGAAATGGATCAATGTAATCCTTGTATTACATATATAACCTATAAGAATGCAAAGATGCTCAATAGCATGACGGAGTTTCTGTTAAAATTCGAATTAAATTTATATTAAACAATTTGTGAAAGATATGTAAGGTGAGCTAAAACTGTAGTGCTAAAACATGTCCCTGGAGTCAAACTTCTCCAGTTTGCCTCGCACACCATTACTTACTAGTTGGTTATCACTTGCTTAATCTCTTTGCTTCTGTTTCCTTATCTGCAAAATGGAAATAATAATAGAATCTACATCACTGTGTTGTGAGGATCGAATGAGTAAATACACATAAAACAGTTTGGACAGCTTCTGGAGCGAATGCTCAATGCTTTCCGATTATTAAAAAATTTGTTCAGTCCTCATCTTAGCACTTCCCTACTAAAATCCCATCAGTATGTCCCTAAGTTTGACCAAAGGAAGTCATCCCACTCACTTCTGCATACATTGCCTTCCGTTTTCGCGGTAGGTATCTATCTCCCTTACCAGATCTTAAATGCCCAGATCCTTTTACACTACCAGTTCCATAGCAAGCACTCAAAAATTAGTTATTGAACTTTTTCCACCAGGGAAAAGATCCTTAAAGGAGAAAAAAACAACAACAACTCTAGAAAGGATTACAAATCACTGGGTAAAGTTCAAGCATTAGAGAATCTAAAGAAGATTTTCAAAACCAATCGTCTGCACAGCGGTCAGCCCAGCGAAACCACCACTTAGCGAAGCTTTTTAGAAATTGTTTTTCACTGACGTCACTTGATTACGGACCTCTGACGCACAGGAGGCGGGATTAGAGAGACAGCTGCACTTCTTTTTCAGGGCCCCTCCTCCAATGGACAGGCAGGCACAGTGGCCGGCCCTACCTCTTGGCGTTTCTATTGGTCAGTTTCCCCGAGCAGGCGGGTCTCGGCGAATGACTCCACCCACCCTGTGGGCGGGGTGTGTGCTCCGCAGGGGCTGGGGCCGGGGGGGGGGGGGGGTTGCCGCAGCCGCCATCTTAGATTCCGCGGTAGCGGCGGCGGCTGTAGGGTACCGCGTTTGGGGAGTGGCTCTCCCCTCCCCCTTCCCCCAGTTCGGTGGCGGCGGCTCCTCCCACTGGGAGGAGGGTGGTGCGACGGCAGTGGCATCTGCGGCCATGGCGGCGACTGCTGCTAACCCCGGTGAGTAGCAGGGCTGGGGCGCCTCCAAAGGAAGAGGGGCTGAAGAGGTTGGCAGCTGAGGAGACCCTGGGCTGAGGGGCCGTAGTTGGGGCTGAGGGAGCTAGGACACGCGGGGACAGCGAGGGGGTTGTGGGGGAGGGGAGGAACGGGGGGAGGGGCCGACCTAGGGAACTGGGGAGACCCGGGTGGAGGGAGGGAGCGTGCGGGTGGGACTTGCGTGGGGCGAGTGCTGCTGGAGCGGCTCCCCGCGCTGGGCTTGGCCTGCCTCCCTTCTGCTAGCTGCGTGCTGGTGTGCGATGTGGTCGTCTTTCAACTCTGCCCGCGGAACGGCTTGATGCAGAATGACTGTGGGCAGAATGGCTCCTTTTACCTTAAAAGTAATTCGGGTTTAGAAACACTGGACCGCCTTGCTGTTTAGCTGAAGTGTTAAACTTCCAAACGTTTAAACATTTACATTTAAAATAAAAAATCTTTGGATACTCTGTTTCTCTAGGCTGTAACCCCCCCCCCCCCCCCCGAAATTGGCATTCACGTATTTAGTGCCTCTAGTATCTTTAGCTGCTGAGGACTGAAGTTTGAGTAATGGTTGTTCAGGGCAGATCTTGCCCTACAGCAAGAACCCCAGGTTTAAATCTTGTTTGGTGTAGACCGAGGCAGTCCCCATTCTTTAAGAAAAGTTCAGTTCCTTGTCATTTTTCAGTGAACATCTCTTCTGAAGGGGGAGCTTGAACATTAACAACAACAAAAAAAATCTAGCCAATCATGTCTAAGTGATGGAGTGGGGTGTAGTGCAGATGAGGTCTCTAAATTCCTAGTCCTCTTTCCACTATATTACAGTTATTTATCCCTGGGAAGTATTTCATTTTAGGGATCCTAGTTTACCTTGCAGACTTTGGCGATTCTCTTGCAAAATAAAATCCTTAAAAAAAAATCCTTAAAAAAGAAGCCAGAAGTTGGGGGTGAATTGCTTGAAAATACAGCAGGGGAAGGGATTCACTGGTGTTCCCACCTTGAAACTGAAATTGGATTTTTTCCATGTCTGTGAACTGCAGTATTATTTTGTGGTACCCAGGTTTTGCTATAAAAGTTGTCACTATTAAATTTATTACCTTTACTACCATGTTTTTGGGAACAGAGCTATTTAAAGAAGCTAATTTGTCACATGTCAATATATAATCTTTTAAAAAATTTAGAGGAAAAGTAGATAAAATTAATGGCTAAAGTTCTATTGTGGGAAGTTCTGAATGATGGAATAAAATTGGAAAGATGTTATTATTACGGCCACCTGACCTTATAGAAGAATAATAACCTATGTGTTAAAACTAGGGAGTAAATAAACCTGATTTTAAACTGATAACACATTGCAAAATAGTTACATAACCCTAGTCAAGTTGCAAAGCATTTCTCTTATTAAGAGGTGGCCTTGGTAAACAAGTTTAGTGCATATGTCAGAAGCTTTTTTCCAGCAGTGTGGGTGGGGCTGCTTTATTTTGTTTTTTTAAACAACAGTGACCAGAATGACAGTCTTTTGACCACATTTCATTAGCTGATCGATATCAGCTTAAATCTGAAGCAGAAAATAGTATTTATTTGTGCAGAATCCTTGCTGATGAAACATTTTAGTTTTGTTTAATATCCTTTGACTGTTTCTGTATTTTGTAGATTTCCTTTTTGATGTTGAAACATTCTCACATCTCTTCCAAGTTATTGATACATTCCACACCTGATAATTAAATTAGAAAATGTATTTTCTTCCTTCCTTTCTTCTTTTGCCCCTTTATTTCAAAAGGAAGCGGTCATAGATGCATTGTGGACTTTATAGCCTGCTGTGTTTTGGGATATGTGGACTGAGTGGAGGGACAAGGGTGGAAATGTACTGTGCTCAGTGAAAAGAAAGTAAATGGTTTTCAGGTCGGAATTTTTTATTGCATGGTCAGATCTTTCCTCAGAGCCATTTTAGGGACTAGAGACATTATACCTATTTCTTTGATTTTTTTTTGTTTTATCTTTCTGCTTTTTGTTAAGATTCCCTCCAATTCTTGTTAATTCCATCTTCACATATGTCTGCAAAAGGTGTTTGTGATCATTATTTAACTTTTCTAAGGTTCATTTAAGTTCATCTGCAGCGTTAATAATGCGTGAAGATCGTGTCAATTGTACGTAGAGTATGATTTAGGGACTGTTGGTGGCCATTCCGTATCTTGCAGGGAACCTCGTTCCTTTGCATTTTCACTATGTCTTAACATGGTGCTGGATCACAAGTAGAGTAAGATGTGGTTTATACTCTACTCTCTTACGAGTTATGTTAAAGTAATAGGTTTAATGCGATAATGCCTTTTTCTTTGCATGAATTGATAATTCCCCATATTCAGTTATTGTTCACTAATTCTACTTACCATTGGCAAGTAGAAGTGGGTGGGTAGGTAGTTAATGAAGGTAGCCTGGCTGTTTTTTGTCTGTGGAACACTAACAATATTGAGGAACACTTTTTATTTTATTTTATTTATTTATTTTTTCAATATATGAAATTTATTGTCAAACTGGTTTCCATACAACACCCAGTGCTCATCCCAAAAGGTGCCCTCCTCAATACCCATCACCCACCCTCCCCTCCCTCCCACCCCCCATCAACCCTCAGTTTGTTCTCAGTTTTTAAGAGTCTCTTATGCTTTGGCTCTCTCCCACTCTGACCTCTTTTTTTTTTTTCCTTCCCCTCCCCCATGGGCTTCTGTTAAGTTTCTCAGGATCCACATAAGAGTGAAAACATATGGTATCTGTCTTTCTCTGTATGGCTTATTTCACTTAGCATCACACTCTCCAGTTCCATCCACATTGCTACAAAGGGCCATATTTCATTCTTTCTCAATGCCATGTAGTACTCCATTGCGTATATAAACCACAATTTCTTTATCCATTCATCAGTTGATGGACATTTAGGCTCTTTCCATAATTTGGCTATTGTTGAGAGTGCTGCTATAAACATTGGGATACAAGTGCCTGAGGAACACTTTTTAAATTGCATGCATGATCCGTAATGCATTGGCTAAGGTGCTGGTTGGGGAAAGAGCAGGTATTTGACTTCTAATTCAGTATTCATACCCGAGATGTGAATGAAAGTGTAGGAGTGTAGGTATTTCTTCCCTTGATTCTGGTATTCTCGTTAGTGGACACCTCCTCTTGTGCTATTAGGTACCACTTATTGTGGATGGAGAATGTAGCGGAAGGTAAAGGAAGGAACACTCTTTGGGTTTGTGAGGCTGACATTTAGGAAGAATTTTTCTTTTCAACTATTTAAATTATAGTTTTGAAAACATTAATTAACAAAATTCTTACCCATTACTTTTACTTTTTTCAGATATGGGAAAAAAGGAATTTATGTGGTATAAAGTCAAGGTGTCAAGATACTTTATTGCAAAAACTTTTTGAAAAGTATATTATTTTCTTTTTTACAAAAGTGTTGTTTATTCTTTTTTTTTTTTTTTACCACTTATTTATTTATTTTTAAATTTACATCCAAATTAGCATATAGTACAACAATTTCAGGAGTAGATTCCTTAGTACCCCTTACCCATTTAGCCCATCTCCCCTCCCACACCCCCTCCAGTAATCCTCAGTTTGTTCTCCATATTTATGAGTCTCTTCTGTTTTGTCCCCCTCCCTGTTTTTATATTATTTTTGTTTCCCTTCCCTTATGTTCATCTGTTTTGTCTCTTAAAGTCCTGATATGAGTGAAGTCATATGAAATTTGTCTTTCTCTGACTAATTTCACTTAGCATAATACCCTCTAGTTCCATCCACGTAGTTGCAGATGGCAAGATTTCATTCTTTTTGGTTGCTGAGTAATACTCCAGTGTGTGTGTGTGTATAGTATATATATACATATATATATACACACACACACATATATATACACACACACACACACACATATATATATATATATATACACATACATACATACACACCACATCTTTTTTATCCATTCATCCATCAATGGACATTTGGGCTCTTTCCATACTGTGGCTATTGTTGATAGTGCTGCTATGAACATGGGGGGTGCGTGTGTCCCTTAGAAACTGCACACCTGTATCCCTTGGATAAATACCGAATAGTGCAATTGCTGGGTCATAGGGTAGTTCTATTTTTAGTTTTTTGAGAAACCTCTATACTGTTTTCCAGAGTGGCTGCACCAGCTTGCATTCCCATGAAAAGTATATTAAATATAATTTACTAATTCAGCATTTGAAATACAATTAACATTTTTTAAAAAGAACCTTCATCCGCATATTAGATCTGTGCAGATCTATGATTTAGATTTGTGGCATCAACTGGGATCTTCTGTTTTCTTAGAAATTAAGAAGTAGATACCACTGCATTATTGGAACTCTAGTTTTCTTATTGTTATAAAATAGTGGTCTCTAATCTTAGTTTTTTGCATTCCAGCCCTACCCCTCTACTCAATCCACTAACAGATGAGAACAATATGTTGTTTATGGATGTTTTATGAAAAGTTTTTTGTGGTTCTCTGCTGTTGATGACTTTCTTAAGGCAATAACAGGGATTTTCATAGCGCCAAGTGGTGATCTTCAGAAACTAAATTGTAATAGTCAAGGAAACAGACCCTTTTTTCCCCTTGATTTTACTCAGGTCATGACATATTGTGGGTATTTCATTCCAAAACTAGTAAAATTTGAATCCTTGATAGTGGAACCTGTTTTCAGAGCCATCCTTTTTTTTTTTCCTTCAAGGTGTTCACTCACAGTATTTATTTTAAAGGTTAATTCCTTAGTGGTACAATCCTATGTAGGGGTGCAAGGGTAACATTTCTGTCTATGGTGGTATAGCAGATTTCATTTAGATGGAACAGAAAAAGAATACATTTTTTTAAAAAACTTCTGTTTTTTTTTTTTTTTTTAAGTTTTGAGAGAGAGAAAGAGAGAGAGAGAAAGCATGTATGTGTGTGCAAACGCACATGTGGGAGGGGTGGGAGGGGGTGGTGTAGAGAGAATCCCAAGCAGGCTCTGAGCTGTCAGCACACAGCCCAACAGGTGCCTCCATTCCATGAACCAAACTGTGAGATCATGACCTGAGCTGAAATCAAGAATTGGATGCTTAACCACTGAGCCACCCAGGCGCCCCAGTAAAAAAATACATTTAAGACCTTTCTGAAATCCAAGGCTTGAGCTCGCTGGATTGTATCTGGTGGGTCCATCATACACACCCAGTGATAGGCCTTGCTTGTAGAGCCATCTATTTTTAGGAATGATTAAACATTTGTTAAGTTCCTACTATAGGCCAGGTTGCACTTTTTGTTTTGTTGGCTATTCTGTATGTTAGAAATGTCTCTCACTTTCCAAATTAATTCTCTAAATTTACATCTCTTCATCATTTCTTTCTTTCTTTCTTTCTTTTTTTTTTTTTTTAATAATCTCTACACCCATTGTGGGGCTCAAACTGACAACCCTGAGATCAACAGTTGTATGTTCTGGCGACTGAGCCATCCAGGTGCCCCTCTTCATCGTTTCTTCATTTTGCATTTTCCCCTCTATATTTTCACTGTAGTTGAATGGACAAAGTTTATGACTTTTACAATTAATTAGAATTTAAGTTCCATGAGAACAGGATGTTTACCTTCCTTTTTCACCACACTCTTCACTGCTCCCAGTGGTGCCTAGGACGTTCAGTGAGTATTGGTTGAATAAATGAATGTTGGGGTTCATATCTTTATGCACTGTTAACATGAAAATATCTCTGAAAGGGTAGTACTAATAAAGTCATTAACATCATGAATTAATTTATAATAGCATTTATTAATATATGCCAGTTATTCTAAATGTATTATTTCATTTAGTCTTCATATATATGTATGTATTATTTAATTTTTGCAACAGTCTTATGAGGTATGTATTATTGTTTTACAAATGAGGAAACTAAGGCACAGAGTGAATAAGTAGTTTGTCTGAAGTCTCATAACTAGTAGGGGGTAGAGACAATTTGATTGTTGGCAATTCGTCTACATTGTCAACATTAAAAAAAAAATATTTTTTTAACGTTTATTCATTTTTGAGAGACAGAGAGACACAGAATCCGAAGCAGGCTCCAAGCTCTAAGCTGTCAGCACAGAGCCCGATGAGGGGCTGGAACTTGTGAACTGCAAGATTGTGACCTGAGCCGAAGTCAGAGGCTTAACTGACTGAGCCACCTAGGCACCGCTATATTAAAGATTCTTAAAAAAAAATTCTCAAAAATGTTTATTCCTGTTCTCTCACATAAACTTCTTTTCTATATTTTCATCTGTTTAAGAGCTATCTCTATTTGAATAATATTTAATACGCTATTTATGTATATACTCACAAGCATTTCCTTCAAATGTGTTGCCCTTCCTGACTTTTCGGTATCTTTCACGACTGTCACAGTTTTTCCAGTTCCCCAGGCTAAGCAACTAGAGGTGTTTTAGGTTCTTTCATGTATTTATCTGGTTGGTTATCACGTCATCTTTTTTTTCTCCTCCATAAAACATACGTATATTTAAACACATGAAATGTTTTAATCATGTAAATATATTTAAAATATTTATTTAGGGGTACCTGGGTGGCTCAGTTGGTTAAGCGTTGGACTCTTGATTTTGGCTCACGTCATGATCTCACGGTTTGTGAGTTTGAGCCCACATCAGGCTCTGTGCTGACAGTGCAGAGCCTGCTTGGGATTCTCTCTCTCCCCCCTCTCTCTGCCCCTCCCCTGCTCACGCTCTCTCTCAAAATAAATAATAAAATAAATAAACATTAAAAAAATGAAATAAAATTGGGGCACCTGGGTGGCTCAGTCGGTTAAGCATCTGACTTCAGGTCAGGTTGTGACCTTGCGGTTCATGAGTTCGAGTCCTGTGTTGGGCTCTGTGCTGACAGCTGGGAGCTTGGAGCCTGCTTTGGATTCTGTGTGGGTGTCTCTCTCTCTCTCTCTCTCTCTCTCTCTCTCTCTCTGTCTCTCTGCCCCTCGCCAACTTGTGCTCTGTCTCTCCCTGTTTCTCAAAAATGAAGAAATATTAAAATTTAAAAAAATGATTTAAAATACATATATTTAAACATTTAAATGTATGTTATTTTAATCAAAATTATCCATACATATATTTAAAGACTTAGTTTTACATGATTTCTTACAACAACAGTCCTCTACTCCCTCTCTCAGTTCCTTTTCCCCAGTAACAACCATTTTCATCTCTTTTAACCAAGCTTTGTTGTTTTTGTTTAAAAGAATGTTCCAGCAGTAGAAGACATGAGTTTCCAAATTGAAGGGGACAGACCAGTGAATGAAAACACACCCACATCAAGGCACAATATCATGAGATTTCAGCATCAGATACAAAGAGTATCCTACAAGCTACAGAGAAAAAAAAATTGGTCAGTTCAAAAGAATCTGGAGTCACGATCTCACGGTCCGTGAGTTCGAGCCCCGCGTCAGG
The DNA here is from genome assembly GCF_018350195.1 of Panthera tigris. Lineage (NCBI taxonomy): Eukaryota > Metazoa > Chordata > Mammalia > Carnivora > Felidae > Panthera > Panthera tigris. The sequence continues at coordinate 104,700,237 of NC_056667.1, read as the reverse complement.
CTCTGGGCTGATGGCTCAGAGCCTGGAGCCTGTTTCAGATTCTGTGTCTCCCTCTCTCTCTGACCCTCCCCCATTCATGCTGTCTCTCCCTGTCTCAAAAATAAATAAACGTTAAAAAAAAATTAAAAAAAAAAAAAAAAACAAAAGAATCTGGAATCAGATTGGTCTTGCTTCTCAGTAGTCACACCCGACAGTAGAAGACAATGAAGCAATGCCTTCAGAATTCTTAGGGGAAATAATTTCCGACGTAGAATTGCATACCTAGGCAAACTATCAGTTAGTGAAATATAAGAAAGATGTTTTTATATATCCAAGCTCTCCCTTACACTGTTTCTCAAGAGCTTAGTAGAGGATACTCTTCACCAGTAGGAGTAAACCAAGAGGAAACATGGAATACAGGGAAGAGGCAGTACAGCAAGGGAAGAGTGAAGCACCCATTTTGCATACACTGCTGTTTTCAGTATGGTACTCTCACTTCCAGCTTCGCCTGGTTTCCCCCGACTGGGGCAAATAGATCAAAATGATTTATACTCTCCAGAGAACAAATCAGTCTTTTGACAGGGTGGAATTAGGGCAGTTTCTTTCTTTTCTTTTCTTTTTTTTTTTTTTTTTTTAATCAAATAGTCAATAAGTTTATGAAAAGGTGTTCAACATCATTAGTTAAAGATAAACATCATTAGGGAAAGATAAACCAGGACACCTGGGGGACTGTTGGTTAAGAGTCTGACTTCAGCTCAGGTCATGATCTCACAATTTGTGGGTTCGAGCCCTGTATCAGGTTCTCTGCTGTCAGCACACAGCCTGCTTTGGATCCTCTGTCCCACTCTGTCTCTGCCCCTTCCCTGCTCAATCTTTCTCTCTCTCTCAAAATAAATAAATAAACTTATTTTAAAAAGATGAACCATGATGAGATACATTATCAACCATCAGTGCACACCAGAATGGCTAAAATTAGAAGGACTGATGAGCAACCAGAATCCAATACACTGCTGATAGGAGTGTAAATGGGTGTGGTCACTCTGGAAAATAGTTTGGAAGTATCCACTAAATGAAGCATATGTTTGCCATATGTCCCAGAAATTTAAATTCTGTGTATACCCAACAAAAATGAATACATATTTGTGTTCCCCAAAGACATATATAAGAATGTTCATAAAAACGTCATTCATAATAGTATGAAACCAGAAACAATCCAAAGGTCCAGTTACAATAGAATGTATAAAATAAATTATGACACAGTTGCATAACAATATTACACAGCAATAAACTACTATTTTGCAAAATATGGATAACTCTCATAGATGCAATACTGTGTGAAAGAAGCCAGATATATTCCATATGATTCTGATGATTTGAAGATAAAGATAGCAAAATTAACCCATAATAAACATAGGTCAGAAGAGTAGTTATTTTTATGATGGAGGGGGTAAGGACAGTGTACAAGAACGCTGTCTGGGGGCGCCTGGGTGGTTCAGTGGGTTAAGCATCCAACTTTGGCTCAGGTCATGATTTTGTGGTTTGTGAGTTGGAGTCCCACATCGGGCTCTGTGCTCACAGCTGAGAGCCTGGAGCCTGCTTCGGATTCTGTCTCTGTCTCTCTCTCTTTCTTTCTCTCTCTCAAAAACAAATAAATAAACTTAAAAAAAAAAAAACTAAAAAAAAAAGAAAGCTGTCTGGAGTGATGGTATTCTGTATTATCTGGGTTGTGGTCACATGGGTATATACATATATAAAAATTAATTGAGTTGTGCAATTAGTATTTTTGCACTTTGCTCTGTGTAAGCTATACCACAATTAGAAATGAAAGGAAGGGGGCACTTGGGGTGTCTTTGCTGCTCTGCTTCTATTTCCTTTAGGTGTGCTGTTAGATTTTGTATTTGGAATTTTTCTTGTTTCTTGAGATAGGCCTGGATTGCAATATATTTTCCTCTCAGGACTGCCTTTGCTGCATCCCAAAGCGTTTGGATTGTTGTATTTTCATTTTCGTTTGTTTCCATATATTGGGCAGTTTCCCTGCTAGAAGGAACAGGGTAAGGACCTGGAAATCCACCTGCTGCTTAAGCAGATGTTAAAGCAATCCTTTTTTTTTTTTTTTTTTTAATGTATGTTTATTTTTGAGAAAGAGAGAGAGAGCGTGCGCGTGAGCACAAGCAGGGAAGGGAGAAGGAGACACAGAATCCAAAGCAGGCTCTTGGCCCCGAGCTGCACAGAGCCCAACACAGGGCCTGAACCCATAAGCCATGAGATCATGACCTGAGCCGAAGTCAGACGCTTAACTGACTGAGCCACCCAGGCACCCGGAACCAATCCTTTTTACTTTAGCTTTCATTCATACACACCTCCCACTACTATACCTGGAGTCACCAGTTCCTGAGACTTTGGGGGATTCTAACATATATTGAGGTAGTTTTCTGCTTCTCCCTTTGTTGGGTTAGGATTCAGTTCTTTTTTCTTTTCTTTTCTTTTTTTTTTTTTTTTTTTGAAAGAGAGAGTGTGCATGTGTGAGTGTGCCAGAGGGGGAGAAGCAGAGAGAAGGGGGGACAGAGGATCCAAAGTGGGCTCTCTGCTGACAGCAGAGAACTGGATACGGCCATCAACCAGAGCTGAAGTTGGATGCTTAACCGAATGAGCCACCCAGGTGCCTAGGATTTAGTTCTTGTGGATCTATCAAGGCAAAGGTTCCAGTTTCCAAAAATTTGTTGCTCTTTTCTTTCTTCCATTTTTTCTATCCATGGATTTTATGTCTTGTATAAAATTGTTTTTCTTCTTTATATAAATTTTTAGTGGGAGAGAAAAAAAGTAGATGTATACACTTACCTCACTATTTTTTTTTTTTTTAATGTTTATTCATTTTTTTTGAGAGAGATGGAGTGTGAGCCGGGGAGGGACACAGAGAGAGGGAGACACAATCTGAAGCAGGCTCCAGGCTCTGAGCTGTCAGCACAGAGCCCGGCATGGGGCTCGAACTCACAAAACTGTGAGATCATGACCTAAGCCGAAGTTGGACACTTAACCTACTGAGCCACCCAGACACCCCTACCCCCTTATTTTTATTCAGAAGTTATATAGTTTAAAATTATAGAGGTTCCTTTACTTTTTCATCCTGCTGTCATACTATGTCTTTATCGCCTCATTTTGGTTAGTCTCATTCATTTCCCTGCTACTATTACTTCAAACTTTAAATATGTCAGATTAATCTTTAATTTACATTTTATTTTTGTCACTCTCACTTAAAGATATATTTTGTCTTTGTTAAATCAAATCTAAGATTTTATCTTGTCATTCAAGGCCTTCTCACAATTAACACTTGAGATCGTATTTTTTTTTTTTTTTCCCAAATACAGACTCTGTGCTCTGTATAGGTCTGACAGTTCTTCACAATTATTTTCATACCTCCCTTTAGGATTTGCTTATGTCCTTTGTCTCTGTGGAATGCCTTTTTGCTCTCCTTTACTTTTTCTGAGGCCCACATTCACTTTACCTTTTTGAAACTGCTGGCTGGCTGCCCTGTTTCCTTTACTTTTTCCTGTTACTGAGCACCTTCTCTGTGCTACAGACTGTGCCACATCTTAATTTAAACCATCTCAGAATCATCTTTTCTTTCTCTAAATTCCTCTAACTCATGGATTCTATATAAACCTATTACTAGAAGTGAGCTTTATTTTTTTATGGGAAGATTTTGCTTTTTCTTAGGGACGTTACATGTAATCACTATTTAAATTTTATAGGATGAAATAGAAAAAGTATTAGCAATAATATAAAAATATACTCAGTCTTACTAATAACAGATAAATGAACATTAAACCAACAATGATAATCATTTTATACCTAGAAAATCAGTAAAAATTTGAAGGATTGCCAGAACCCAGGGTTGGTGGACACATGGATAATTTGATATTGTTGGTGAGGCTCTTCATTGGTGTAGCTTTCTTGGAGGGTAATGTGTAAAGTTTTAAATATGTTCCCTTACATCCAGGGAGTCATTTTCAGAAATTTGTTAGTGTAGAAATACTGTCACCACGCATAAAGATACACAGTTATATTTATTGAAACATTTATGATAGTGATAGTTTGAATGTCATAAATATATACATTTGTACTGTGAAGTACTTTATAACTATTAAAAAGAGTGTGCTACCTGTATTTATTGACATGACACACCTTCCAGTGTATTATTACATGGAAAAAACAAGATTCAGAATAAGTATAATATGATCTCTCCCTGTCTTATGTAAAAATTACCCAAGCTATAATATATGATATGTAGAAAAAGATTTGGAAGGTTTCAAAATATTAATACCATAGGGGGGAGGTGGGATTGGAGTACGTGTGTAGAGGATTTTACTTTTATTTTATTTAATCTTTTTTTTTTTTTAAGTTGGCTCCATGCCCAGTGTGGGGCTTGCACTCATGACCCTGAGATCAAGAGTTGCATGCTCTAAGCCAGCCAGGTGCCCCAAGGATTTTACTTTTGATTGTTTGCTTCTGTATTGTTGAATATTTTTAGAGACTTTCACATTTGGTTTTCTGGATATGTATAGCATTTTCTGTATATCTATAATATTGTGTGTATGTGTGTGTGTGTGTGCAGTATACATATATTTTTCTAAGTAGGCTCCATGCCCAATGTGGAGCCCAGTGTAGAGCTTGAACTCAAGACCCTGAGATCAAGACCTGAACTGAGACAAAGAGTCGGATGCTTAACTGACTGAGCCACCCAGGCACCCTATATATCCATATTTTAATATATTACTTCTGTAATGAAAAAGTTAATCATAGCAAAATCAGTTAACATTTTGGTGTTTGATATATATTTATAAAGCTACTATTTAAGTACTACTTACACTGTGTCAGGTGCTATGCTAAGTACTTTTCACTTGCAGTATCTAATATAATCTTCTCCAAAGGTAGGTATTATTATTAGTTGCATGTAACAGATAAACTCAGAAAGATTAAGTAATTTGCTTATGGTCATACAGGTGGTAAGTGGTAACCCTAGGATTGGAATCCAGGTTTATCTAATTGTAAAGTTTGAGCTGTGTTCTCTCAGATTTTCAATGCATGCCACACACACACACACACACACACATTCATTTTCTTTTTTAAAAACTTGGGATCGTGTATTTCCCAGTTATAAAAGTAATATATGCTTAATGTAAAAGACAAAATAATATGGATATACAGAAAATTAAATGTAGAAGTCTCTAAATGCCATCTCAGAGATAACCACTATTAGTTTATTGTGTAACCTTTGCTCACTTCATTCTAGCCATGATATCATCCATACTATTTCTAGAACTTAACAGGCATGTTCTCACCCTGTGTCTTTGCACTCTGTCTGGAATGCATTTTCTCCAGATACCTGCATGGTTAATTCCTTTATCTCCTTTTCTTATCTCCTATTTCCTATTACCTTTTCAATGATGTCTTTCCTCACTATCTAAAATTGCTGTCCTGGGGCGCCTGGGTGGCTCAGTCGGTTGAGCGTCTGACTTCAGCTCAGGTCACGATCTCGCAGTCCGTGAGTTCAAGCCCCGCATCGGGCTCTGGGCTGATGGCTCAGAGCCTGGAGCCTGCTTTGGATTCTGTGTCTCCCTCTCTCTTTGCCCCTCCCCCGTTCATGCTCTGTCTCTCTGTCTCAAAAATAAATAAACGTTAAAAAAAAAATTAAAAAAATAAAATTGCTGTCCTCCTATTCTTCAACCTTATATACTTTTTTTTAATATATATTTTTTAATGTTTATTTGTGAGACACACACACACACACACACACACACACACACACAAGGAGTGTGAGCAGGGGAGGGGGAGAGAGAGAGAGACACAGAAGCTGAAGCAGGCTCCAGGCTCCCAGCTGTCAGCACAGAGCCCTATGCAGGGCTCAGACTCACGAACTGCAAGATCATGACTTCAGGTGTAGTTGGACGGGGCTCAAACTCACAAACTGCAAGATCATGACTTGAGGTGAAGTCGGATGCTTAACCGACTGAGCCACCCAGGTGTCCCGACCTTTATATACTTCTGATTTGACTTCCTATAGTTTATTTTTCTCCCTATTTATCACTGTATAACAAATTATTAGTTTGAACCATATGAAATTTGTTATTTATCTATTTTTTCCTATAAAATGTCACTTTCATATTGTCATCCGGTTTATATTTTAATTATTTCTCTTGTTGATTTCTCTCTCCCACTAGCATATAAAGTTCATAAGTATTGGGATCTTTGTTCTATTTATTGCTTTATATCTGGGATCTGCAACAGTGCCTGGCATATAGTAGGCATGCAGTTAATATTAAATGAGTTCTTCCAGGCTTTTGTTATACATATAAATTTTAAAAAAGAACATTTTATATGTTTTTTTCTGTAGCTTATTTTTTCTATAATCATATATGGTAGATAACTTTCCATTTCAGTGATACAGAGCCACTTCAAAATTTTTCTGGAAAAACATTTTTTCTGATATATTATAGTTTTTTTTTATTGTGGCAAAATACACATAACATAAAATTTGCTACTTTAACCATTTTTATGTGTACAGTTCAGTGCCCTTAGTATATTCACATTGTTGTACAGCCATCACCACCATCCACCTCCAGAACTTTTTTCATCTTGCAAATTGTCTTCAAGAAGTTACGAAATTCATTGTCATGATACTTTCCTCCTGTGCTTTCTTCTAAGAGTTTACTAGCTTTAATTCTTACATTTAGGTGTTTGATCTATTTTGAGCTGATTCGTATATGTGATGTAAGTAAGGGTACTTTTGTATGTGGATATACAGTTTTTCCTGTAGCATTTGTTGAAAAAAAAAATATTGAATTGTCTTGGAACCCTTGTTAAATCATTTAACTGTACATATAATGGTTTATTTTTAGACTCTAATCCACTGGTATGTAAATCTTTGTGCCAGTACCATACTGTTTTGATTACTGTAGTTTGCAATGATGCATCATCATTTTAATTGTATTTAAGTACATTCTTTATCCAGTATTAAGGGCAGTTATAAATGCCTGGACTTATAATAAAAGACATGCATAAAAGAGGTTTTGTGTTTTTAGGTTAGTTGCAGTTTATTTTAAATATAGTTTGGAGGTAGATTTTAGGAATAATAAAGAAAAAATTAAAAACATATCCAAAGTAATTCATATTTTATTTTGCTTAAAGTTTATGTATTTATTTTGAGATAGCATGACTGGAGGAGGGGAAGAGAGAGGAGACAGAGAATCCCAAGCAGGCTCTGCACTGTCAGCATAGAGCCTGATGTGGGACTTGAACTCAGGAACTGTGAGATCATGACCTGAGCCGAAATCAAGAGCCAGACGCTTAACCGGCTGCAGGTGGCTCCCAAAGTGACTCATATTTTAGACATTAAGAATATGATGAATTATTGTTCCAGTATTTCTTTATGAACAAATGTTCATATTATGTATTCAACTTTTTTCTTTTATTAAGAGAGAAAGTGAGAGAGGGGCAGAGGGAGAGGGAGGGGCTTGATCTCACAACCTTGAGATCATGACCTGAGCTGAAATTAAGAGTTGGATACTTAATTGAGCCACCCAGGCACCCCTTGTCTATTCAGCTTCTAATGCTTTTTTATCAGTTCTGATTTCCTCAGTCCTGTTTTCAGTGAACTTAGTTTTGTATTATTCTCATATTTCAGGAAAGGAAGTTATGTTTAGAAGTAGCTTTTTGGTAAATCTGGGAGACTATGTTGACTGACTAAAATATGTTATATTTATTGTTTTTCTGTAATTTCTGTCAAATTGTGATTTGAGTAGAAGGTACTTGACTTCAGTGGAATAAGAATATTCCTTAACTATGCTATCCTAAGTTCTTCCATTTAAAAGGAGCTAATCTTGGGGCGCCTGGGTGGCTCAGTCGGTTAAGCGTCCGACTTTGGCTCAGGTCATGATCTCGTGGTCCGTGAGTTCGAGCCCCGTGTTGGGCTCTGTGCTGACAGCTCAGAGCCTGGAGCCTGTTTCTGATTCTGTGTCTCCCTCTTTCTCTGACCCTCCCCCATTCATGCTCTGTCTCTCTCTCTCTCAAAAATAAAATAAAAACGTTAAAAAAAAATTTTAAAGGAGCTAATCTTAGTAAATCAAATCCAGAGTATGTTAAAAAGAATCATACATCATTATTGTATTAGTTTCCCAGGCCTGCTGTGGCAAATTCACATACTTGGGGGTTTAAAACAAACAAAAAATACTCTTTCACAGTGCTGGAGGCTCAGAATATGAAATGAAGATGTTGGTAGCTTTGGTTCCTTCTGGAGTTTCTGAGGCAGAAATCTCTCCTTCTTCTCTAGCTTGTGGACATGTCACTCCATTTTCTGTGTCCCTGTATCTAGGTTTCTCTCCTTGCTCTTATAAAGAGAGTAGTCATTGGATTTAGAGCCCACCCTAACCCATTTCGACCCAGTCTTAGCTAATTATATCTTCAGAGACCCTGTTTCCAAGTGAGGTCCCATTCTGAGATTCTAGGCGGACATGGAGTTTTAGATTATTCAGTCTTCTGGAATTACTGAGTAAGGTTTAGTCCAGGAACTCAAAAGATGGTTCAACCTGAGAAAACTTCTATAATTTATGTCATTAGCAAGCTAAAAGAAAAAACTTTTATATTAATAAATACTTTACAAAAGTATTTGCTTCAGATTAAAAAAAATCCATTCCTGATTTTTTAAAAAAAGCTGTTAAATCCATAGAACTACCCCCCCCCCCCAATTAAGTCCAATGAAATCATGGATAAGTCAGAGATATATCCACGTTTGCTTTGGAGATTGTCTAGATCAAAGTTGCTTAACCTCTTGTAGGACGTGGATGTCTTTGGTGAGAACTGTTGAACCCTTTCTCACTTCCTTTGGGTCATTATGGGAATAAATGAGAGGCACACAGGTTGTTCACAGTAGTGCCTAACCCACAGCGAGGGCTGAGAAAAAAGTGTTAGGTATTGCTATACATGCACTTTCTACTCCCCCTTTACTCCTTGTAAAACTCAGGAACAGAACTTCTGCTTTGTAGGTAAAAAAATTCTTACCTCACTTTTATGTCACCCTTACCCCTAAAATAAAAGGCTCTGCTTCTTCGGCCATGTTGGAACCCTTAGACTCAGCTGGCATGTGCTTGGAAAAGCTGGAATACAAGGAGACAGCTTGCTCTCCTTGTTGAACCTTTCTTAGATATTCCTTAGTTATTCAGTGCATAAAATAGCAATATATAGTGGAACTACTAGAGATTGAAAAGTTTTATCTTCTGGCTTACTGCATCTTTTCTAATTTTTCTATAGTAATGCACTTAAATAATAAAAATATTTAAAAATGTTCATATTACGGGGGCACCTGGGTGGTTCAGTCGGTTAAGCATCTGACTTTGGCTCAGGTCATGATCTCACAGTTTGTGGGTTTGAGTCTGCATCTGGCTCTGTGCTGACAGCTCCGTGCTTATGGCTCTGAGCCTGGAGCCTGCTTCGGATTCTGTCTCCCTTTCTCTCTCCCCTCCCTTTCTCTCTCTCTCTCTTTCTCAGGAAAATAAATGTTAAAAAAAAAAGTTTATTTATTTTATTTATTTTAAATGCTTGTGCATGTACAAGCAGGGGAGGGGCAGAAACAGGGAGAGAGAGAAAATCCCAAGCAGGCTCTGTGCTATCAGTGCAGAGCCTGATATGGGGTTTGGTCCCATGACCCTGGGATCATGACCTGAGCCGAAATCAGGAGTTGGAGGCTCAGCCACTCAGGCGTCCCATAATTACCCTATTTTTGAGTAGTATTGGATGTTAATCCTAAATATTTTTAGTAATTGTGATATAAAAATATCTGATTCCTACTGATGACAGTCACAGTTACTAATACTGTGATGGTTTACTGTGTACTTTCATGGTTGAAGGAAATGCTAGATTTCAGTTAGAGATTAATGAGAATAAAGATAAAATTTTTCCTCCAAGTTCACAAACCAGCCTCCCCTGGTGGAGGGGGGGGGGTTATCCATTGACCCATGGATTAAGAACCTTGCAATAATGCTGTAAGAGAAGAAAACAACATACTGTAAGTATTGAGTAAGGAAAGGTAAAATAATCATTCCTTGTAGATGATGTGATTTTATACTAAGAAAATCCAATAAATTAAATACTTTTAGGTAAGACAAATTAGTAATTTGGATACAATATAAATATACTGAAATCAATAGTTTTGTTTTATTCTAGCAAAAACCAGTTAGAAGTTGAAATGGAAAAATGATTTAATTCACAATAATACTAGTAACTATAAATTACCTAAAAATAGAGGAAGAAATACATAAGACTTAGGAAGACTATAAAATTTTATTAAAGGACATTAGAAAAGATCTGAATAAATGTAACACATACTATATTCCTGGATGAGGAAATTCAAAGTCATGATGCTCTTCTTCTTTCAAAATTACTATATAAATTTAATGTCATTGAATTAATTTCATGAATTGTTTAATAGTACTTGACAGATTTTAAAGTTCAAAAGGAAGATGAAGTATATGACTTTAAAAGTGTTTTAAAAACTTTTAAACTAAATGTTACTATTATTTTAATGTTTATTTTTGAGAGAGAGCGACAGAGACAGTGTAAGCAGGGGAGGGGCAGAGAGGGAGGGAGACACAGAATCTGAAGCAGGCTCCAGGGTCTGAGCTGTCAGCACAGAGCCCAAAATGGTGCTGGAACCCACAAACCATGAGATCATGACCAGAGCCAAAGCTGGACACTTAACTGACAGAGCCACCCAGGCGCCTCTAAACCTATTGTTTTTAAAGGTTTGCTTATTTTTAAGAAAGAGAGACAGTGTGTGTACCAGTGGGGGAGGGGCAGAAAGAGGGGGGGACAGAGATCCGAAGCAGGCTCTGTGCGGACAGCAGCAAGCCCCATGTGGGGCTTGAACCCACGAACCGTGAGATTATGACCTGAGCCGAAGTTGGACACTCATCTGAGCCACTCAGGTGTCCCCAAACTTCTTATTTTGAGATAATTTTAGGTTCATATACAGTTATGAAAAGTAATACAGAGATCTCCTACCCTTAACTCAGTTTCCCTCAATGATAGTGTCTTGCAAAACTAATAGGCACCATCATGACCAAGACACAGATTTCTACCATCACAAGGGTCACTAATGGTGCCTTTTGAAAGCCACACCTTTCTTTGTGCCCTCCCCCTCCCTCTGGGCAACCCCAATCTGTCCTTTATTTCTATAATTTTGTCATTCAAAGAGTATTTTATGAATAGGATTATACATTATGTAAGCTTTTACTGTTGGCTTTTTTCACTCACGTGATTCTCATCCAGTTGTGTGTAGTAATAATATTCCATTCCTTTTTGTTGCCGAGTAGTATTCAGTGATTTGGGTGTATATCACAGGTAGTCCACCTATTAAAGGACTTACCACCCTCCCCCCCCCCCCCCCCCCCCCCCCCCCCCCAGTTTTTGGCTATTACAAATAAAAGTATTATAAACATTTGTGGACAGGTTTTTGTGTAGATACAGTCTTCATTTTTGGGGATAAACACCCACTAGTGTAGTGCTGGTTTGTATGTTAGTGGCATGTTTATTTTTTAAAGAAACTTCCAAACTATTTTCTGGAGTGGCTGTGTGGCTGTACTGTATTACATCCACCAGCAATATATAAGTGATCTACTTTTTTTTTTAAAGTTTATTTTGAGAGAGATCGTACATGCTCGAGCAGGGGAGGGGTAGAGAGAGAGAAAGAGAATGCCAAGCAGTCTCCGTGTTGTCAGCACAGGTTTGATGTGGGGCTTGAGCTCATGAACAGAGCCATGAGATGTGAGATCATGACCTGAGCTGAAATAGAAAGTTGGATGATCAACTGGTTGAGCTACCCAGGCACCCCTCCTTAGGATTTTCTACAAAGACAATCATGCCATCTGTGAATGGGGACAGTTTTATATCTTCCTTTTTGATCTTTATGCCTTTTGTTTCCTTTTCTTGCATTTTTGCACTGGCTAGAGCTTCCCACACTATGTTTGATTTAGTGATGAGATGGAACATTCTTGCCTAGTTGCCAATCGTAGAAAGCATTGTCTTTCACTGTTAAGCATAATATTAACTTTAGGCTTCTTTACTTACTTACTTACTTACTTATTTTTATTTTGGGCTTTTTGGTGGTAGGAGGTAGATTCTGTTACCAGGTTGAGGACATTTCCCTCTATTCTTATTTTTCTGTTTTTTTGTTTTGTTTTGTTTTTTTTAAGCAGAATTAGTGTGGAATTTTATCAAATGCTTTCTTGCATAAGTTGATGGATCATCTGTTATTTTTCTTCTTTGGCAATATGGTGGATTATGTTGGCTGATAATTAAATGTTGAGCCAGTATTCTTGCTTCTCTAGAATAAATCATATTTGGTCATGTTGTATAATTCTTTTGCATATTGCTAAATTTTATTTGCTAATAGTAAGAATTTTTGTTCCTTGGGGCACCTGGGTGACTCAGTTGGTTAAGCATATGACTCTTGATTCCAGATCAGGTCATGATCTCACCATTCGTGGGATTGAGCCCCACATTGGGCTCTGTGCTGACAGCGTGGAGCCTGCTTGGGATTCTCTCTTTCCTTCTCTCTCTCTGCCCTTCCCCTGTTCACATGTGTGTACTCTCTCTGTCTCTCAAAATAAATAAACTAAAAAAAAAAAAAAAGTTTTGTATTTGTTTTCATGAGGAGTATTGATCTCTAGTTTGTTTGTTTTTATGTAGGCTTCACAACCATTGCAAAGCCCAATGTGGGGCTTGAACTCACAACTGTGAGATCAAGACCTGAGCGGAGATCAAGAGTCGGATGCTTAACTGACTGAGCTACCCAAGTGCCCCTGAGCTCTAGCTTTTTGTCAGTTTGTTTGCTTTGTTTTTGTAGTGAGTTTGCCTGGTTTTGGTATCAGGGTAATTCTAGCTTCATAAGGTGAATTAGTGTCTCCTTTCTCAACCAGTTTCTGGAGGAGATTGTGTAGAAATGATGTTAACTCTAAATGTTTGGTAAAATTCATTCCGTCTGGACCTGGAGATTTCTTTTTTGAGAGTCTTTATGGATTCAATTTCCTAATAATTATGGGACCATTCAAGTCATCTGTTTTATGTGGGGTCAGGTGTTTTAGTTTTTTTTTTTTTTTTTTAAGGAATTATCTGTTTTGTCCAAGTTGTCAAATTTACATTTGTAAGTTGTTCCTAGAATTACTACTTATCTCTTTGGTTTCTTCAAAGTCTGTAGTGATATCCCTTTTTTTGTTTCATTTTTTTCCTTCTTTTCATTTCTGATATTGGTAGTGGGTTTTTTTGTGTCTGAGGGCTTGTCAATTTTATTGATCTATTTAAAGAACCAGCTTTGAATTCATTTATTTTTTAAAAATATTTTTCTGTTTTCAAATTCATTAATTTATGTTGTCTATTACTTCCTTTTGCTTGCTTTTGGGTTTATTTTGTTTTTTTTTTTTTTTTTTTTTTTTTTTTGAGAGAGGGAGAGCACACAGCCCAAGTGGGGGAGAGGGACGGAGGGAGAAAGAGAGAATCCTAAGCAGGCTCCACACTCAGCCTGGAGCCTGATGTGGGGCTCAATCCCACAACCCTGGGATCACGACCCAAGCTGAAACCAAGAGTTGGATGTTCAACCAACCAAGCCACCCAGGCACCCTGATTTTGTTCTTTTTCTAGGTTCTTAAAATGGAAACTTAGATGATTTGACTTTTCCTCTTTCCACTATAAGCATTTTAGCGCAATAAAATTGTCTCTAAGTACAGCTTTTGCTGTGTCCCACAAATTTTACTGTTTTGTGATTACATTCATATTTTATTTCTGTGTACTTTGTATTTCCTTTGAGATTTCATTTTTGATTCATTGATTTTTTTTTTTAGAAGTGTGTTGTTTAGTGTCCAAGTGTATGGTGATTTTCCTGTTCTCCTTCTGTTACTGAGTTCTAGTTTAATTCCATTGTAGTTGGAGAATACAATCTGTGATTTCATTCTTGTAAATTTGCTGAGGTTTGTTTGTTGGTTTATATTCTGGGGACAGAATATAAAGAATATAGGAATGTGTACCTGCTATTGTGTGGTGGAATATTTCTGTAAATGTTAATTAGACCCTGTTCGTTGAGGCTGTCATTTTTTTTTTTTTAATCTTTGCTGATTTTCTGTCTAATTGTTCTGTCAGTTGAATGAGGGGTGTTGAAATCTCCAACTATAATTATTTTCTTCTTTCTGTTATGTCAGTTTTTGTTTAACAGATTTTGGAGCTCTGTTGTTTGGTACATACATACCAACTGTCTTCTTGGTGGCTTGAATATTATATAATGTGCTTTGTGGTCGGTTTATCTGATTATTAATATAGCTACTCTTGCTTTCCTTTGATTGGTGTTTACATGATATATCTTTTTTCATTCTTTTGCTTCCAACCTGTCTCTGCTGTTATATTTGAAGCAACTTTTTGTGGACTGCATGTAGTTGGGAGTTGGGTTATGTTTTTTAATTTGCTCTGCCAATCTCTGTTAATTGGTATACTTACATTAATTACATAAAATTATTAATATGTTAGGGCTTAAGTTTGCTGTTTTATTTTTTGTTTTCTGTTTGTTTGGGTTTTTATTTCTGTGTTTTTTTCTCTGCCTTCCTGTAGGTAATTTGAACATTTTTTAGAATTCCATTTTGAGGGTCACCTGGATGGCTCAGTTGGAAGAGTGTGCATTTCTTGATCTTGCGGTTGTGGGTTTGAGCCACATCATATTGGGAATGGAGATTACTATAAAACAAACAAAAAACCTTAAAAAAAATCTTAAGTAAGAATCCCATTTTGATTTATTTATGTTTGCTGGTGTATCACCTTGTATACCTTTTCCAGTAATTGCTGTAGTGAGCATTGCATTATGTCTCATAACATCACAGTCTGTTGGTGTCATTTTAACACTTTAAGTGTTGACATCTTACCACCCTTTAATATCCCCATTTGTAATTGGTATTAATTATTTTTTCTGTATTCATTTAGAAACAGATAGTGTTGTATTTTTTGCTTCAATCATTAAACATAATGTAGAGGACTCAAAGGAGAAGGAAAGCCTATTGATTTTACCCATATTTTTGCATATTGTTTTTTTTTTAATTTCTTTGATATATGTTGATGTGTTGTGTTCCAAAATTCCTTGTTATATAATTTCTTCTCTGTTTAGAGAATTTTGTTTAGCCATTCTTTTAGGATAGGTCTGTTGGTGGCAAGTGCTCATTAGTTTTAAATCATTAGAGACTGTGTTGATTTCTCCTTCATTCCTGAATGATATTTTCACAGGGTGTAGGATTCTGGGTTGATTTTTTTTTTTTTTTTTAACTTTAAAAGATATCATTCCACATTTTTTTGTCTCCATGGTTTCTGATGAAAACTCTGCTGTTGTGAATTATTTTTCTTCTATAAGTAAGGTATCATTTATCTCTAGCTACTTTTTAGAAGTTTAATTGTTATGTGTTGGGATGGATTTCTTTAGGTTTGTCCTTTTGGGGTTTACTCAATTTCTTGAACCTGTAGGTTACATCTCTTGACAAATTTGGGAACTTTTCAGATATTATTTTTCAGCTTTGTCCTCTTTCTCTTCTCTTTTTCAGGACTCTAATGGCTAATTTCTAGTGTTGTGTCTTACATTTCACTGATTCTTCTCTTTGTTCCTTTTATTCTGCTGTTGAATCAATCCACTTAACTTTATTTCAGTTATTTTTCAGTTCTAAAATTTCTATTTGATTCTTCTTTATATCTTATCTTTGTTTAGACTTTCTTTGCTGAGGCTTTCACCTTGTGTATTTGTTTCAACTGTGTTAGTAATTGTTGAAGCATTTTTATTGTGGCTGCTTTTAGAATCTTGTGAGATAATTCTAACATTTATGCCATATTGTTGGCATCTACTGATTGCTATTTTTCATTCAATTTGAAATCTTCTTGGTTCTTGGTATGATGAATGGTTCTTTCTTTTTTTTAAATTGAAGCTTGGATATTCTTGTGTTATGTGACATTGGATCTCATTTAAACCTGTTTTAGCCAGCTTTCACTGGCACCACTTTAGGAAGAGAAAGGTGAGTGAGGCTTTGTTATATTGCTAGATAGAGTTAGAATTCCAGTTTGTTTGTTTGTTTGTTTTTCATTTTCCAAATAAAATAAGTGAAAGGATATGTTACATGTTTGCTGCATGAGTAAAATGTATAAACTAATTTTGTGTGTGTGTGTGTGTGTGTTTTAGATTAACATTATGTCACTATCACAAGCTTTTTTTTTAAATTTTTTTTTTTTTTTTACTGTTTATTTTTTATTTTTGAGACAGAGACAGAGCATGAACAGGGGAGGGGCAGAGAGAGAGAGGGAGACACAGAATCTGAAACAGGCTCCAGGCTCCGAGCTGTCAGAACAGAGCCCGATGTGGGGCTCGAACCCACGAACTGTGAGATCATGACGTGAGCTGAAGTCGGACGCTTAACCGACTGAGCCACCCAGGTGCCCCTCACAAGCTTTTAAAAGTAAAGGCTGCAGATAGAATCTAGTACTCCCTTTTCCAAACTCTGTGAAGCAGGGAGAAGTGAAGTAGGGAATGTATACTTTCACCAGTGTAAGAATTTAAGAAGAGCAATGTGGATATGAGCATAAGGGTTTTCTAGCAAACTACTGAGATTTCACCCATAGCTTGAGCCTTTCTTCCAAGAAGCTAATTTGATGATGATGATGATGATGATGATAAGAAGACAGGACTATCTTTTTTAAATGTATATTTCCATTTTTCTTTGATAGAAATGACATCAGATGTACCATCACTGGGTCCAGCCATTGCCTCAGGAAACCCTGGGGCTGGGATTCAAAGTGGAGGAGCCATTGTCCACAGGGCTATTAAGCGGCGACCAGGGTGAGTTTGGATATCATGTGTTGTGTCTCTCCTGTAAGCCAGCCTGATTTAGTTAGTGGCTGAATCCTCTTGGCTATGCTTAACCCTTTCACTTCAACTGGTTACTTACTACACTGCTGTCAGATATCTTTCTTTAGTTCCTAGATTTTTTCCTTACACAGAATTAACATTTTTATCTAACTTTCTTTTATGCAGGGTTTTTTTTTTTAATTTTTATTTTTTATTAAGTTTTTTATTTTAATTATTATATAGTTAACATATAGTGTTATATTAATTTCAGGTGTACAATATAGTGATTCAACAATTCTGTACATCATTACTCAAGTGCTCATCATATGTGTACTCTCAATCCCCTTCACCTATTTCACCTGTTCCTGCCACATTCCCTCTAATATGCTTTATTTTATTTTATTTTATTTTATTTTTTAATGTTTATTTATTTTGAGAGAGAGAGAGCAGGGGAGGGGCAGAGAGAGAGGAAGAGAGAGGATCCCAAGCAGGCTCCACACTCAGTGGAACGTAGTGCAGGGCCTGATGCAGGGCTTGATATCACGAACTGTGAGATCATGACCTGAGCCGAAATCACGAGTCAGACTCTTGACTGACTGAGCCACCCTATGTCCCAATATGCTTTATTTTAAATGAGTACCCTGAGTTAAAGTGTTTTTTTTTTTTTTTCAAAAAGAGCATTTCTTAATGATGCATACTTGAGAATATATGGTTCTAAAAGATATAATATATAAAACATTCCATCCAAGAAAAATAGAGTGCACATTTTCTTCAAGTACACATAGAAGTACACATAGAAGAATCCATTGGTTAATTCACTTAAGAAAAGGCATAGCAAATATTACAAATTTAAGAAAACTGAAATCATACCAAGTGTATTTTCCAGCCACAATGGCAAAAAACCAAAGATAACAGTAAAACAAAGCTGGAAAATTTACAATGTAAATTTACGTTAAATATTTAATATGTAAAAACTAACACACAACTGCATGAGCAGTGGGAAAAATAAGAAATCAAATGCCAAATGAAAATATGTCTCAAAACAAAAGAAAAAGAAGACACAATATTGCAAAACTTATGGGATGCAGCAAAAACAGATGTTAGAGTGAAATTTGTGCTGTCAATCTTTGTATTAAAAACTCAAGACAAGTTAACATTACACCGCAAGGGACTAGAAAAAAAAGAAACATAGCTGAAATTTAGGAGATGAAAGAAATAACAAAGAAAAATCAGAAATAAAGACCATAATAAACAATAGCATAACATTGAAAGTAATGACCAGTTTTTCCAAAAAAATAAACAAAATTGGAATTATTTTAACATTAAGGGGAAAAGACTCAAAAACTACAATGAGTACCAAAATGGAAGAGAAAACAATACAACAGGTAACCACAGAAATACAATAGATAACATAGATTACTATAAACTATTATATACTAACAAATCTGATAATTTAGGAAAAAAACAAAAACAGATAATTCCTAAAAACATACAAGTTACCAAGATTGAATTAGGAGTCTTTTTTTTATTAAAAAAATTTTTTTTTAAATGTTTATTTTTGAGACAATGCGAGAGACAGAGTGCAAGCAGCGGAGGGGCAGACAGAGGGAGACACAGAATCTGAAGCGAGCTCCAGGCTCTGAGCTGTCAGCCCAGAGCCCAATACAGGGCTCAAACTCACGAACCGTGAGATCATGACCTGAGCCGAAGTCAGACGCTTAACCAACTGAGCCACTCAGGCGCCCCTGAATTATGAGTCTTGAATGCAACAAGTAGGAAGTCTTCTTAGACCACTGACATGAATGAAAGTTGAATTTAGGAATCAAAAATCTCCCAGCACAGAAAACCTGAGGCACATGGCTTCATCGGCAAACCCCACCAAACATTAAAAAAAAAAAAAAAAAAAAAAAAAATTAATGACAATCTTTATCAAAATCTTACAAATAATGGAATAAAGGGAACACATTCAGTATCATTCCACCAGGTCAGTACTACCCTGATACCAAAGCAGGACTAAAGCAATACAAGAACAAAGAAGTCTACTTTATCTGGTATAACTATTGCTACTCTTTCTTTTGATATCCATGTGTGTGCTGCTTTTCCACTTCCTCACTTTCAATCAGCGGGTATCGTTAGGTCTAAAATGAGTCTCTTGTAGGCAACATATAAAAGGGTCTTGTTTTGTTTTTTAAGTTTTTTTTTAATGTTTATTTATTTATTTATTTTGAGAGAGATTGCAAGCAGGGAGACGTAGAGAGTGAGGGAGAGAGAATCCCAAGCAGGCTCCGTGCTGCTCCCACGTGGGACTGGATCCCATGAATTGGGAGATCATGATCTGAGCCAAAATCAAGAGTTGGATGTTCAACCAGTTGAGCTACCCAGACACCCCCAAGGGTCTTGGTTTTTATCCATTCGGTCATCCTATAATCTTTTGATTGGAACTTTTAGTCCATTTACATTCAAAGTAATTATTGGTAGATGTGTGCTACTTTATTGCTTGCTTTGTTGTTTCTGGAGATTTTCTTTGATCCTTTATCACTTTTGATCTCCCCTTTGCACTCAAAGAGTCACCCTTAATATTTCTTTTTTTTTTTTTAATGTTTTATTTATTTTTGAGAGAGAGAGAGTGAGAGTGAGACACAGAATTCGAAGTAGGCTCCAGGCTCTGAGCTTTCAACACAGAGCCCAACACGGGGCTCAGACTCATGAACTATGAGATCATAACCTGAGCCGAAGTTGGATGCTTAACCGACTGAGCCACCCAGGCGTCCCATCCCCTTTTATATTTCTTGTAGGCCTGGTTTAGTAGTCACGAACTCCTTTAGTTTTTATTTGGGAAACTCTTGTCTCCCCTTCTCAATGATAGACTCTTGCTGGTTAGAGTATTCTTGGCTCCAGATTTTTCCCATTCAACACTTTGAATATATCATGCCACTCCCTTCTGGCTTGCCAAGTTTTTGTTGATTAATCTCCAGCTAGCTTTATGAGTTTTCCCTTGTACATTAAGGACTTCTTTTGTCTTGGTGCTTTTAGTATTTTTTATCAGTATAGTTTGCAAATTTAATTACAGTATGTCTTGGTGTTGTCCTTTTATTGATTTTGATGGGAGTTCTTTGTGCTTCTTGGATCTGGAGGTCTGTTTCCTTCTCCAGATTAGGGAAGTTTTCTGCTTTCGTTTCTTGAAATAAATTTTATGCTCCCTTTTCTCTGTCTTTTTCTGAGACTCCTATAATACATATGTTACCATGTTTGATCGAGTCCCTGAGTTCTAAGTCTGTTCTTGTCTTGCATAATTCTGTCTTTTGTTCAGCTTTATTACTTTCTATTATTTTGTCTTCTAGATCAGTAATTCATTCCTCTGCTTTTTCCAGCTTCCTGTTCATTGCATCAAGGCTGTTTCCAATCTTTTTCATTGCATTCTTCATCTCTGATTGATTCTTTTTTAATTCTTTTATCTCTGTTGCAAGGGTCTCACTGATGCTTCTTTTCTCAAGCCCAGTGAGTATCCTTATGATTGTTGCTTTAAATGCCTCCTTTTCCTGAAAGTAGTGAAACCAATGAAACCAGAAACGTCTGCAAAGCCCAAAGATTTCATGGTTGCTGAGAAAACTCAGTATTCTTTAAACTTTGTGTCTGCATTTTCAAAATTAGAGAATGCTGAACTGCAGTGTATTTCTCCACTAAGGTATTGACATGTTGCTTGGTTTGGAATGCAGAGTCCATTCATTTCCAGAAGCGTGTATGTATTTATGTATTTCCAGAAGTACTTATTAATTGCCTAATTAGTATAAGATATTGTGCTGATTGCTAGTATGATACAAAGATAAATAAGATACGGTTCTTGTCTTTAAGTTGCTTATGTCCTAAAGGGAATAATCATTATACATATAAATAGAGTACAAGGTAGAATATGCCAAGTTTGCTAAGAAAGGAATGCTTATAGTACTGTGTATTTTTGTGTATGGAAATCCCATAATTAGTAAAGATTGGAAAAGCTTCAGAAAAGAGGTTGCTTTAGAAAAGCCTGAGAGAATTGGTAGTATTTTGTCCATTTTTTGGTGTTAAATTTCTCTTCTTTCTTTCCTTTTAAAAATTGTGGAACCAGTATTACAACTAGTCTTTAAATTTCACCCACTAATAGTAATGCAAGAGTGATCCCTGGGTTTAAGTGGTAACATGAGTAACATTTTAAGAGTTGCTACGTCTCCAAGAGTTTTACACATTTTTAACTCACTGAATAAGTAACTTACTCAAGGTTCTAAAGCCAGTAAATGGAAGATCTTTGATATGAACCTTGGGAGGTTAGGGGGGTTAGCTTCAGAGTACACTCTCTTAAACACAGTTTATGTTTTTGTATAATAGCAAACAATTGGAAATGATATAAATATCAAAATTAAGCAGCACTCTCAACAATAGCCAAATTGTGGAAAGAGCCTAAATGTCCATCAACTGATGAATGGATAAAGAAATTGTGGTTTATATACACAATGGAATACTATGTGGCAATGAGAAAGAATGAAATATGGCCCTTTGTAGCAACGTGGATGGAACTGGAGAGTGTGATGCTAAGTGAAATAAGCCATACAGAGAAAGACAGATACCATATGGTTTCACTCTTATGTGGATCCTGAGAAACTTAACAGAAACCCATGGTGGAGGGGAAGGAAAAAAAAAAAAAAAGAGGTTAGAGTGGGAGAGAGCCAAAGCATAGGAGACTGTTAAAAACTGAGAACAAACTGAGGGTTGATGGGGGGTGGGAGGGAGGGGAGGGTGGGTGATGGGTATTGAGGAGGGCACCTTTTGGGATGAGCACTGGGTGTTGTATGGAAACCAATTTGACAATAAATTTCACATATTGAAAAAAATATATCAAAATTAGGGGATTATGTATTATATTTGAAAATGGAGTATTCTATAGCTATTAGAAGTGACAAATATGTATCAGTACATGGTGTGCCTAGATGGCTCTGTCAACTAAGTGACTCTTGATTTTAACTTAGGTTGTGATCTCAGGGTTGGTGAGGTTGAGCCCCTGCTTGGGAGTCTTTCCCTCTCTGCCCCTCCCCGTGCACCTGTGTGTTCTTTCTCTCAAGATAAAAAATAAACTTTAGAAGTGACAGATATGTATCAGTACAGAAAAATGTTCACAATATATTGGAAGGTTACAATTTATGTAATATATCACTCTGTCAGAAAGAAATATGTGTAACGTGTGCGTAGCAAAACTGAAAGGATACTCATCAGATTTCTAGATGATGAGATTATGGGGGATTTTTTTTCTTTTGTTTTTAATTTCTAGATTTTCTGAAATGAATGTATGTTGTAATCAGGAAAAAATTTTTTTTAAGTTTATTTATTTATTTTGAGAGAACGTGTGTGAGAGAGCATGAGCAGGGGAGCGCCAGAGGGAGAGGGAGAGAGAATCCCAAGCAGTCTCCATGCTGCCAGTGAAGAGCCTGACATGGGGCTCGAGCCCATGAACCATGATATCATGACCTGAGCCAAAATCAAGAGTCAGATGCTTAACCAACTGAGCCACCCAGGCGCCCCATCAGGAAAATATATTAAAAGAAGTAATACACATTCTTTTAAAGAAAGATTGGAAAATAGAAAGAATAAAATAGCAATAATCCTATTGCCCCAAGTCATGTCCTATCATTTTTTTTTAGTGTAATTCCTTCATTCTTTATATGTAGATCTTATTAGTAGTTGTAATCATATAATTATATAGATTTTTTTTTTGTATTTTGTATTTTTTTTTTAAGTTTTTGTTTATTTACTTAGAGAGAGAATGAGCCAGGGAAGGGCAGAGAGAAAGAATACCAAGCAGGCTCTGTGCTGGCCACAGAAAACCCAATGTGGGGCTCAGTCTCATAGACTGTGAGATCATGACCTGAACCGAAGTCCAGAGTTAGACACTTAACCAGCTAAGCCACCCAGGCACCCCTGTTTTTGTTTTGTTTTTTAAGTGGGCTCCATGCCCAGTGCAGAGCCCCAGTGCACAGGGCTTGACCTCACAACCTTGAGATCAAGACCTGAGATCAAGAGACTGAAGCTTAACCACTGAGCCACCCAGGCGACCCTAATTATATAGTTTTATATAGCCTGGTCTTTTCACCTAACCATATGTAACCTTTTTTTTTTTTCTTGTGTTAAATATTTTACATAAATATAATTTTTCATAGTTATATAAGAGGATGTACTTGGTTTCTTATTTTGGAACATTTAAGTTGTTTTGAAGATGTAAATAAATGCTCTGTGAACATCTTTGTATATAAATTTTTTTCTCTTGAGTTATTTCCTTAGGATAGATTCTTAGAAATGGAGTTATTGGGTTAATAGGTAGATTTTGAACACATGATTAGGGGGCTACAGGGAGGAAGAGGAATGAACTGACTGAGCCACCTAGGCACCCCAATATATAACCCATCTAGAGACTCATAATGTGAGGTTATGATACTAGTAGAGATGCCAAGAGTGGTCACTGGGTTAAAGTGGTATCATTTTAGTTTAATAGAGTACAGAGACTAATAGGAGATTGTCCTATCTTGTTACCTATAATCTTCCTAATCCCTTGAAAGTCACTGCTGCTTTCACTAAATACATGTCTTATAGCATATTGGTTTTGCTTCTCACATGGCACTTTCCTATTCTCACTTGTTTTATATTTTTGTCTACATAGACAGTCCCTTGAGGTCAAGTCTCTTGTTTTCTTCTCATCTAGCATTGTCTTGAGTGTAGCATATATTACATGTTTATTAGATGTATGATGGAAAGAAGCATTATTTGATAACTTTCTGAGATATTAAATTACTCCCTTATATATCATCACTGTTTTGGGATATGTTTCAGAAAGCTGGTAACCTAGCTTAGCCTATAGAAATGAAAAATGGGGGCACCTGGGTGGATCAGTCAGTTAAGCATCTGACTCTTGACTTTGGCTCAGGTCATGATCTCATGGCTTGTGAGTTCAAGCCCCACATCCGGCTCTGTGCTGACAGTGTAGAGCCTGCTTGGAATTCTCTCTTTCCTCTCTGTGCCCATCCCCACCTCCCCAAAAATAAGTAAATGAACTTTTAAAAACTTTCACAGAAATGAAAAATGGACCTGAATTATTCATATTAATTTTTCATTTTGATTTTTGAGTGGATTTCTGTTCCTTGGTAGAGGTTGTACTCTGATGTAAAACTTTGGCAAAGGTGGATTGCCAACTTAGGAAAATGTAAGGTAGCAGTGGATACTCTTTTGATTGCCCAGTTTAGTGCAAGGAAGTCATATAGCTTTGTTTCACTTCTGTACACCTCCTCTTTTCCTTCTTCCATTTGGGTGAGTGTTTAGATAGCTTGTGGGTTGAGAATTTTTAATTTCATAATGCTCTGTATTGGCAGTAGGCTTATAATATTTACTCTTGGCTTTCTCCAGGTTGGATTTTGATGATGATGGAGAAGGGAACAGTAAATTTTTGAGGTAAGATTTTGAAAAATTTTCTCTAGATTTCTGATAATAAAAATTAGTTCACACACACAAAAAATTAGTTCATGGTATTTCTGACTTGTAATATTTTTGTCCTTAAGGCCTAAGGAGAGTGCTTCATCCTAAAACTAAAGTTTCCTATTATGTTATAACTCATAATAATTTTTTAAAGCAGTTTGTTAATGGCTCTAAGGGAAGGAGCTCAGTGAAGAGAGGGCAGAGAATTCCTAAGGCCCTCTGTTTCTGTTATTTGTTACTGTGTGGTTTAAAAATAATAATGATTTATAGTTTCTGACAATGCTGTGGATTGGCTGGGTTGTTATGGTGTTTTCTTTGTGGTCTTTTATCCTTAAGGAGGTCGTCAGAGTTTTTTTACATGCCGTTGGCTACAATCTGAAGGACAAGTCCCAGTCTAAGTGCTTAGCAAGCCTTTGCTTTATGTTGACATTTGCTTGTGTCCCATTGGCCAAAGCAAATCTTATATCCAAGTCTTGAGTCAGCGTGGGAGGAAGCTAAGGTATAATTCCTTGGGGGGGGTCATTAATGTACCTTTCATACCTTCTGATACCTGTTGACTTCTACAGACCAGGAATTGGTATTTGTATCCTTGAATAATGATCTTCTGGAACACTGAAAATGGATTTTTTTTTCTTTTTTGAATTTTATTAAAAAAATATTTTTTTTTAGCATTTATTTATTATTGAGAGACACAGAGCATGAGCAGGGGAGGGGCAGAGAGAGGGGAGACACAGAATCCAAAGCAGGCTCCAGGCTCTGAGCTGTCAGCACAGAGCCTGACGCGGGGCTCGAACTCACAAACTGTGAGATCATGACTTGAGCCGAAGTCAACGCAACCAAATGAGCCACCCAGGCACCCCTTGAATTTTATTTTTGAGAGAGAGAGTGTGAGCTGGGGAGGGGCA
The DNA here is from genome assembly GCF_018350195.1 of Panthera tigris. Taxonomy (NCBI): domain Eukaryota; kingdom Metazoa; phylum Chordata; class Mammalia; order Carnivora; family Felidae; genus Panthera; species Panthera tigris. Next base: position 104,674,956 of record NC_056667.1, on the reverse strand, counting down.
GAGGGAGAGAGAGAATCTTAAGCAGGCTCCATGCTCAGCCTGGAACCCACCACAGGACTCGATCCTGAGACCCTGGAATGATGGCCTGAACTGAAATCAAGAGTTGGACACTCAACTGACTGCCATCCAGGTGCCCCCTGGACTTTTCGATATATTGATGGAGGAGTTTTTTCAGAGAAGAGAAATACTTATTCTGGCTGAAGATCAATGATTTGGCTTTGTTTTTAAGTAAGGAAAGCAGTAAGAATCAAAGAAAGGAAAATAGCCTTGCCTGCAACCTGCCTTTTTTTCTTTCCAGAGTTGAAAATGTTACGTAGGTGGGTCTACTTTGCTGAGTGACAAATATTTAATAAATAAAGTAGCCCTATTTAAAAAATATATGTAATATGAGTGTCCAGATTTCATTTATTTGTTTTATTAACTAAATCTTTAAAAAGTAATATATGTCGTCAGTTTTTAAGCAGTACAAAGTTATATATAGTGCAATTATATCTTCCTTTCACTTCAGACCCTTCCCCTTAGACAAGTACAGTTTCCAGTTGAGTATCCTTCCAGAAATATTCAGTACATATGTAAGTGTCTTTCAGTGTGTTTGTGTGCATGTATATTCATAATCTCCTCAATTTTTGTTTTTGCATAGAGGATGTCCATATTATAAATTAAATTGCTTGCCATTGTTTAGTTTTATAATGCTTAAGTGCAGTAAGAGACATCTATTTTTTTTTTTCATTTTCTTTCTTTCTTTTTTTTTTTTAAAGTAATTTTTAAAGTTAGGCTTGTATTTCTCACTACTTACTAGTTGCTGAATCCTACCAGATATTCTTGAAAACAACAACCATGACTTGGCTACCATAAAGAAATCATTTCAAAATATTGGAGAAAATAATTCTCCAAGAGAGCTCTTGAGAATTAATGAGTATTAATAAAAGTGAAGAGGGGAAGATATTTCAATTTTGGTGGAAGGATGGACTTTCTCAAACAGTTCTGGAAATTCTTCCATTGGGAATCCCTAATTATGATGATAGATGCTATTAGTGGAACTGTGTTGTGCATATGAATGGCATAGTGGTAACCACTAGTCTTACTTATACTTGTCAATTAGCTCTGGCCCTGAGTCATTGCCTCCATTTCCAAAAAATCTAGTAGGTACAAGAGATATGCAATCCAGAAAAGTTCATTTTTCCTTTCCCCAATCATAAAAAACAAACAAACAAACAAAAAAAACTGTCACAGTTCATTTTACCAAGTGGGTCATAATGCCTGAGAGAGGCATCTCCAAATTTCTTTATCTTTTTTTTTTCTTTTTCTTTTTCTTTTTCTTTTTTTAAACAATTGGAATTTTCCACTCTGGTCAATGTATGAAAGCCTTACGTGCATTGTTTCTGTAAGTCAGCACTAAATCTCCTTGGTGGATGCTACTTTTGAAAGTTTTAATTTATTTCTTTCTATTGATTTGTTCAAATGCCATTTTGTTACATTCTCCAGACATCTATAACATAATTTTTAAGAATGTCAAGGCTTTGAAACTCTAGGTACAATATCAGAGTTACTAGTGTCTAGAATAGTGCTTCTCAAACTTTAATGCATGTACAGAGCCACCTGGGATTTCTTGTTAAGATGAAGATTCTAATTCAGTAGGTCTTGGGTAGGGCCCAAGGCTCTGCATTCTGATTCGCTCTTAGGTGATGCTGCTGCTTCCAGCTACTGACCATACTTTAAGTAGTAAGGATCTAGAAGACTCATTCTTGAGATTCCAAGTTAGTATATAAATTATAGGTCTTTTTTTCAGTTTAGGTCACATGTTTTCACCAGGAGTTTATAGCATCTGATTTAAAGCGTGCTTGTGTCCTAGGAACAGACCATTTGTACTTGAGCTAAAATTCCACTACATCTCATGTTTGCCCATTCTTCTTCTGCTCTCCTGTTCTTTTTATTTTTATTTTCTTAATTTTTTCTTCTTTTTTTATTTTAGAGAGAGAACATGGGCAGGGGAGAGGGCCAAAAAGCGCGCGCGCGCACGAGAGAGAATATTTTAAGCAGGCTCCACACTCAGCGTGGAACCAGACACAGGGCTCGATCCCATGACCCTGGAATCATGACCTGAGCCGAAATCAAGAGTCAGAAACTCAACCACCCAGGTGCCCCTCCTGTTATTTGCAAAAACTGAAAATTCTTAAGGTTGGACTAGTTGAGGATATACAGCCTATGAAGGAACAATATAAATTTGGCTCTATTTTTTTTTTAAACATTTACTTATTTTTGAGAGACAGAGAGACACAGAGTATGAGCAGGGGAGGGGCATAGAGAGAGGGAGACACAGAATTCGAAACAGGCTGCAGGCTCCAAGCTGTCAGCACAGAGCCCGATGCGGGGCTCAAACTCACAAACTGTGAGATCATTACCTGAGCCAGAGTTAGTTGCTTAACTGACTGAGTCACCCAGGTGCCCCTTGGCTCTAATTTAATAACTGGTTTAACTGCAAATTTTGTGAGACTTAACCTTTCTCCCAAAAGCTCAAAGTTGATAGATCTTTGCTATATCCTGTAGCAGTGAGAAGAGGAAAATTTAAATCATCCAGAGAATAGTGTTTCTATTTTTAATTTAATTTTAACTTATTTTTAGATGATTTTTTATTTCTATTCTTGAGTAATCTCTATACCCATCATGGGGCTCAATCTCACAACCCCTAGATGAAGAGTTGTATGCTGTACCGACTGAACTAGCCAGGCACTCCGAGAGTAGTGTATTTAAAGTTAGGTTTCTCTCCCCCAACAAATCCTATAGTTTCTGTATTTAGCAGACATGGGTTATTGCTTACTAAGTACCAAAGTTGTTAGGATGAATGGATTATGTTTCCTTGATCAAAACGATAAAGAGCATTGTTTAAGCCGTAACTAAAAATTATCTCTTAAAAATTTCTGTGGATCAACTAAAACAGTGAAAAGATAACCTATGGAATGGGACAAAATATTTGTAGATCATGTATCTGATAAGAAGCTAATATCTATAACATATGAAGAACTATCACAACTCAATAAGAAAAAACGCAACCTGATTATAAATGGGTAAAGGACTTGAATAGAAATTTTCCAAAGAAGATATGCAGATGGCAAACCAGATTATGAAAAGATGTTCTACTCACTAATCATGAGAAATGCAAATAGAAACTACAGTGAGGTACCACCCCACACCCATGATGGTGGCCACCATCAAAGAAACAGAAAATAGGGGCACCTGGGTGGCTCAGTCACTTAAGCATCTGACTTCAGCTCAGGTCATGGTTTGTGAGTTCGAGCCTCATATCGGGCTCTGTGCTGACAGCTCAGAGCCTGGAGCCTGGTTTGGATTCTGTGTCTCCCTTTTTCTCTGCCCTCCCCCCCCTTGCCCTCTATTTCTCTCTCTCAAAAGTAAATATTAAAAAAAAAGAAACAGAAAATAAACGTTAGATAAGGATGTGAAGAAATGAGAATCCTTGTGCACTGTTGGTCGGACTGTAAATTATAAATTTAACCACTGTCGAAAACAGTATGGATTCCTCAAAAATTAAAAACAGAATCATTGTATGATTCAGCAGCCCCACTTCTGGTTATAAATATCCAGAGTAATTGCAAGCAGAGTCCTTGGCACAAAAACAGACACTCAGATCAATGGAACAGAATAGAGAACCCAGAAATAGACCCACAAATGTATGGCTAACTAATCTTTGACAAAGCCAGAAAGAATATCCAATGGAATAAAGACAGTCTCTTCAGCAAGTGATGCTGGGAAAACTGGACAGCGACATGCAGAAGAATGAACCTGGACCACTTTCTTATACCATTCACAAAAAGAAACTCAAAATAGGTAAAAGACCTAAATGTAAGACTGGAAGCCATCAAAATCCTCTAGGAGAAAGCAGGCAAAAACCTCTTTGATCTTGGCCACAGCAACTTTTTACTCAACACGTCTCCGGAGGCAAGGGAAACAAATGCAAAAATGAACTATTGGGACCTCATCAAAATAAGTTTTTGCACAGTGAAGGAAACAATCAGCAAAACTAAAAGGCAACGGACAGAATGGGAGAAGATATTTGCAAACGACATATCAGATAAAGGGTTAGTATCCAAAATCTATAAAGAACTTATCAAACTCAACACCCAAAAACCAAATAATCCAGTGAAGAAATGGGCAAAAGACATGAGTAGACACTTCTCCAAAGAAGACATCCAGATGACCAACTGACACATGAAAAAATATTCCACATCACTCATCATCAGGGAAATACAAATCAAAACCACAATGAGATACCACCTCACACGTGTCAGAATGGCTAACATTAGCAACTCAGGCAATAACAGATGTTGGTGAGGATGCGGAGAAAGAGGATCTCTTGCTTTGCTGGTGGGAATGCAAGCTGGTGCAGCCACTCTGGAAAACAGTATGGAGGTTCCTCAAAAAATTAAAAATAGAATGACCTTATGACCCAGCAGTTGCACTACTATGTATTTATCCAAGGGTTACAGGTATGCTGTTTCGAAGAGACACGTGCACCCCAATGTTTATAGCAGCACTATCAACAATAGCTAAAGTATGGAAAGAGCCCAAATGTCCATCGATGAATGAATGGATAAAGAAGATTTGGTATATATATACAATGGAGTATTACCTGGCAATCAAAAAGAATGAAATCTTGCCATGTGCAACTACGTGGATGGAATTGGAGGGTATTATGCTAAGCAAAGTTAGAGAAAGATAAATATCATATGACTTCACTCATATGAGGACTTTAAGACACAGAACAGATGAACATAAGGGAAGGGAAGCAAAACAATATAAAAACAGGGAGGGGGACAAAACATAAGAGACTCTTAAATATGGAGAACAAACAGAGGGTTACTGGAGGGGTTGTGGGAGGAGGGGTGGGCTGAATGGGTAAAGGGCAATAAGGAATTTCTCCTGAAATCATTGTTGCACTATATGCTAACTAATTTGGATGTAAATTAAAAAAATAAAAATATTTTTATAAAGAGTCTTAAAGAGATATTTGGACACTCATGTTCGCTGCCCCATTTTCACAATAGCCAAGAGGTGAAGCTACCCAAATAACCATTTATAGATGAATACCTAAAGAAAATGTGGCATATATGTCCAATGGAATATTGTTCAGCTTTAAAAAGGAAAGAAATCCTGGCATATGCTACAATACGGATGAATGTTGGGGACATTATACTAAGTAAAATAAGCCAGTCACAGAAAGACTGTATGGTCTCACTTAATAAGAGGTATCTAAAGTAGTTAAAATTAGAGACAGAAAGCATAGTGATAGTTGCCAGGAGCTGGGAGTCAGGTGGGGAGGAGATGGGAAGATGATGTTTAGTGGCTACAGAGTTTCAGTTTTACAAGGTTAGAGCCTTCCATAGATCTGTTGCACAACAATATGAATATAGTTAGTACTACCAAAGTGTACTCTTAAAATTTACCATCTTAACCTTTTTTATGTTCCATGTCCCCCTCCCCCTCCTAATAATTAAACAGAACAAAACTATCCCTAACCTCAGAGTGGTGCTGACAGGGCAGTCAGCTGGGCCCTCATGAGGTCATCATCTTTTTTTGGAGTGTTTGATAAATAAGGGTAAAGGAGAACATCAGAGACCTGACAAATAAGAGTCATGGGTTTTTTAAGTTCTGTGGGATGCTATTACTGTTTCTGTTGCCTTGTGATACTTGTCCATTGGCGCTTTTTTTTTCTATTGAATATTTTTACCCCTTTTCTAGTTTTTATTTCAGAATGAAATAGATAACAAGTATAATGCTTTGAGCTAATCCCATTTTTCTCCTTCAGGTGTGATGATGATCAGATGTCTAATGATAAGGAGCGATTTGCCAGGTAATGTAGTAGAGCATCTTGGGCCATCTTGTGGAATCAGGCAAACAAGCATATTGAGTTTTAATTTGATCTCATTGAGAGTTAATTTCTCTGTTCAGTCTTCTTCCTATTCTGAAAGCTGACAGAATTACGTATGATAGGGGTGCCTGGGTGGCTCAGTCAGGTAAGCGTCTGACTTCAGCTCAGGTCATGATCTCGCGGTCTGTGAGTTCGAGCCCCGCGTCGGGCTCTGGGCTGATGGCTCAGAGCCTGGAGCTTGCTTCCGATTCTGTGTCTCCCTCTCTCTCTGCCCCTCCCCCGTTCATGCTGTGTCTCTCTCTGTCTCAAAAATAAATAAACGTTAAAAAAATTAAAAAAAAAAAAGAATTATGTATGACAGCTATTGTTAATGTTCAGGTAACATGGCTTCAAACTGATGGTAGAATTTACACAGTGTTTTTATTCATATGATGATAGGTAGCTATACATTGTGCTTGCTGGGTGTCCACAGGAACACAGGCTATGGATTTCTTGGTTGCATTTTTATTGAATGGGTCCACAAAATTTGTACAGATAATAGTTTTCTTTTAAAAATGACAACAGATTTGTAGCAACGTGGATGGAACTGGAGAGTGTTATGCTAAGTGAAATAAGTCAGGCAGAGAAAGACAGATACCATATGTTTTCACTCTTAGGTGGATCCTGAGAAACTTAACAGAAGACCATGGGGGAGGAGGGAAGGAAAAAAAAAGTTAGGGAGGGTGGGAGCCAAACCATAAGAGACTCTTAAAAAGTGAGAACAGTCTGAGGGTTGATGGGGGTGGGAGGGAGGGGAAAATGGGTGATGGGCATTGAGGAGGGCACCTGTTGGGATGAACACTGGGTGTTGTATGGAAACTAATTTGACAATAAATTTCATATTAAAAAAAAAAAGACAACAAACAATTTTTGTGGAGGTGAGTTTTGATTGGAATAAATTTCTTTAAATTTTGTCAAGATGAAAAATGCTTTTATTCAACAACAAATCCTTCACAAGTCAGATGTTTCGTTTTTAGGAAGTTCATTCTGTATATTATTAAACAGTGAATTGGTCTTTTTTTAAATTGAGTTTGCAGCCACCTCAGAAAAACAAATAATCAAAAATCCAGTGCTTACCTGAGTTCTTAAAATATATTTACTGCTGATTTTGCTAGTCTAGGGACCATACTTTTGAGAACCACTGATGTAGAGGGCTAAGAAATGTCAGAGTAGCTTATAACTATCTGAAACAGTAAGATGCCATTATAGACTTGGAATAAGAGATTTTAATAAATAAAATATGTATGGGATTTTTCTCTAGTAGCACTATACAGGATTGATTAAAGAGAAACACTGTACTCAGGGAAGTAGATGGGAGGCTGTTGAAGTAATAAGATAGCTCTAAAATCATAGTGCCTAGGCTAGAGTGGAGGCAATGGCAATAAGAAAGAAGTGAATTTAAGAGATTTTCAAAGGGTTTATTTATTGAAGTAGATCCTTGTAAACACTTCAGGATATGAACCATCTCTAAAATGAGAAGTTAGTCATAGATACTTGGGGAACAGTTTTTCGAGCTGCATTAGAAAGTTAAGCCCTCAGGGGCACCTGGCTGGCTCAGTCTGTAGAGCATGCAATTTTGATCTTGGGGTCCTGAGTTCAAGCTCCTTGTTGGGTGTAGAGATTGCTTAAATAAATAAACTTTAAAAAAAATTAAAAAAAGAAAGTCAAGCCATCAAATAGTACTGATGGTACAGGTTCACAGTCTCTTTTTATTTATTTATTTTTAATTTTTTTTTAATGTTTATTTATTTTTGAGACAGAGACAGAGCATGAGTGGGGGAGTGGCAGAGAGAGAGAGGGAGACACAGAATCCAAAGCAGGCTCCAGGCTCCGAGCTTTCAGCACAGAGCCCCAATGTGGGGCTCGAACTTATGGGCCATAAGATCGTGACCTGAGCTGAAGTCAGATGCTTAACTGACTGAGCCACCCAGGCGCCCCAGGTTCACAGTCTCTTGATTGAAATTCCAAAAAGCTATGAAAGCATTACTTGAATTATTTTAGTTTTCATTTGTCATACTTAATATAAATATTTATACATTCACATATTTCATTCAGAGATATGAGAGTAGATAAAGGGATTTGTAGTAGTAGGAATAATGATAATAGGAATTTTAGATATTTAACTTTCTTTCAAACAACTCATTCCTCTAAGAGAGGATTTGTTATGCTGTTCACCTCACATATCCTTGGGAATTCAGTAGAGGGTCTTCAAAAACTGAAAATGTATGTATTTTCTCAAATCTTTGAAAAAAATATTTGTAGTTTGTTAAGGAACTGTAATAACCCAATGAACATTAAGTATATATACTTAATATAATGCAGTTCTCTTGCGCTTCTTATCAACATATGTATATTTTTATATTTTTGTTCTTACTGTTACTGTGTTCTTTTGAATCTTTTCTTCCTGTTGACCATTTATTTTTATTTTTGTTTTGAAGTTTATTTTGAGAGAGAGAGAGTGTGTGTGTGCGGCACTGGTGTGCACATAGGTGTGCGTGAGTTGGGGAGGGGCAGATAGAGAGGGAGAGAGAGAATCCCAAGCAGGCTTCCCCACTGTCAGCACAGAGCCTGACATGGGGCTAGATCTCACAAACCATGAGATCATGACTTGAGCCAAAATCAAGAGTCAGATGCTTAACTGCTTAACCGACAAGCCTCCCAGGCTACCCTCATTGACCATTTTATAGAAACTTTCCCATGTACTGATAAAGTCTTGGTGCATGTCACAACTGAATAATCTTTCAGCCTGTTAATATGTCATACTTATGTAGACATTTTATTTGAGGCTTCTTTATCTATATTTAAAATGGAGTTGATTACTGATACATTGGCCTACCAGCATGTTGATGTTTCTTCAGTTGCCACCAACTCAAAGTATTTCAGTTTTCCAGAAAAACTCAGTGGTAATCCTTTGTAGCCCCCTCCAGGGGAGTGGGGGCTGGCACTGGGGATCCAGCAGTGTTGGGGCTTTACAACAAAGAAATGGGAGAGTGACTAAATAGAAATATACTACCGGGGTGTCTGGGTGGCTCAGTCTGTTGAGCATATGACTCTTGATTTTGGCTTAAGTCATGATCTCATGGTTTGTGGGATTGAGGCCTGCCCTACCCGCCCCCCGCCATGTCGGGCTCTGTGCTTGGGATATTCTCTCTCTCTCTCCCTCCCTCCCTCCCTCCCTCCCTCCCTCCCTCCCTCCCTCTCTCCCCACCTCCCTCTCCCTCTTTTTTCCTCTCCCCACTACTTGTGCACGTACGCACTCTATTTCTCAAAATAAAAAAAAAATTAAAAAAGAAATTTACTATTTAATTATAAAATCAATGATATGGGATATCCCAGAAACCTAATTCTTAAGTTTTATTTATATAATTTCTCCAAAGAACCCTGTTTGGCTATTTTGTCTGTGAGTGCATGTGTATGCGTCTGTGTTACAGAGAGATTATATTTTGTGATCATTTGTGACAATGTGATATTCTCATCGTGATTTACTCTTAGATTTTTTTTATTATAGAATAGCATATATGGATATCCTTTTATTTCCAAATTGGGAGCAGTGTGAGAATGGTCTTCCCTTGTTTGGTTCTTGTTCAAACTATATATCATTGGCCTCTACAGAGATTGGCAAAGTGCTTTCTGTGTTCAGACTATGTTTATTTATAATGAATATTGGCCTTGCTTTTATGTCAACCTTTGTCCTGTAAGTTAATTTTTCTTTATCCTAACAAATGACTTTTGTAGAGTTACAGGCAAGGTTCCTGTCCATATTTTAATGTTCCTTTCTCTGCATCTATTTTGTTCTATTTCCTTTTTCTTTTCCTTTCCCCTCTCCTTCTATCCACCCATCCATCTTTCTTTCTTTTTTTCTTTCTTTTTATTTTTATTTTAGCTTAGTTCATTAATTCTATTTTTAGGTCGGATGATGAGCAGAGCTCTGCGGATAAAGAGAGACTTGCCAGGTAGGAGAACAGTGTTTTCAGCATGATGAAGCAGATGCTGCTGCTTCTTCCTGTTTCTTACTCTGCTGTTTTCTTCCCCTTTCTCTTTGTGTTTTTACTTATCTGTGGCAAGAGAGGACAAGAGTTTTTGGAAGTTTGTATGTAACAGGAACTTTGGCTTCCCCAATCAGAAAGAGGGTGCGTTGAGGAATTTAAGTAACTGCTAATAATTTTATAGTTTTCTCTTTTCCTCATTATCTTAGCACTAAGTTTCACAGAATAAAAGTCTTTAGAAAGGAGGCAGCTGTACCAGGTGGTGCTTCAGCAGGGAAATAATCTTTTATCAGAAGACTCATAGGGGTGCCTGGGTGGCCCAGTCAGTCAAACATCCAACTTCGGCTCTGGTCATGATCTCATGGTTCATGAGTTCAAGCTGACAGTGTGGAGCCTGCTTGGGATCCTCTGCCTGCCTCTCTCTTTCTTTCTCTCTTTTTCAAAAAGAAATAAGCACTTGAGAAAAAAAAAACACAAAGACTAATAAATATACCTGTGTTTGAAATTAGTGCCCAACATTTAGGCCTTAATATTTATTCCACACTTTTCTAGAAAGCACACCCTTATTTTCCTGTGTAGACTCACAGGCTAGATTACTGTGTCATAGCATTACAGCCTTGCTTTGGTGCTTGAATTTTTCATGGTTTCCCAGAAAAGTTTTAACAGCCTTGATGTTGTTATTGAAAAGATCAGCCTTGGGGCACCTGGGTGGCTCAGTCAGTTGAGCGTCTAACTTCGGCTCAGGTCATGATCTCATCCGTGAGTTTGAGCCCCACGTCGGGCTCTGTGCTGACAGCTTGGAGCCTGGAGCCTGCTTCGGATTCTGTGTCTCCCTCTCTCTCTGCCTCCCCCCCGCCCCCTCCTCATGCTCTGCCTCTCTCTCTGTCAAAAATAAACATTAAAAAAAAAAAAAGGTCTGCCTTCTGGATTTCAGTGTTAGAAATCTGTCAGATTCTAGGAGGATGGGTGCTTTAAGTTTGAGAGTAGAATGTTTCTCAGGGATATTAACAAATATAGACCTATGTGGTGAGATCTTTTTGCCATTTAGAAAGGAGAGTCTAGAGTTGTCTTTGGAGATTGTTGTCAATAATGTAGAAATACTAGGATATTAATGTTGTACCCAAGTTTTTCTATTTTCTGGCTTCTGTGATTTGGGACCACTCAGTAGGAGATAGATCATTGATACCAACTACATTCCCACCCCCCACCCCCCCACCCCCCGACCCCCCGCCCCAGTCTATCATTACTTTTTCACCTGGGCCACAAGCTCATTTTGTTGCCATTTCCTGCCAACTCTTTCACTCTTCAGAAAGCTGATTTGGCATGGTATGGTGGGAAGACCATTGCATTCATTGGGATTGAGTGCTGCCCTTGGGAAAGTCACTTACTTAACTGCTTAACCGCTTCTCATAAAGAGATCAGTTTATGTTAGATCAGTTGTTTTCTGTTTTCTTTTTTACACAAAGAACTTTTTTTAATAGAATCCTTAAGTGGTAATGGAAGTAAATAAAAAGGATAAAGCAAAGCTGCTCAAGTAGAAGCAGAAACGCAGCACGTTGTTTGGTTGTCTCTGAGGCTTTGTGGGGTTTCTCAGAAATCCACCGTGAGAACTACTGGATTATTTTTAACAATGATGAGATTCTCTCTTGATTTGAGGAAATCAGCATTGGAGATGTGATCCAACTTGTCTCTTTTCAGGCCTTTTCCTCCCCATTCCACTTTCACTCTCTGATTCATTTTGTTCCAACTGGGGACCCACAAAGGACCTCTGGTAGATATCTTAAAATCTCAGTGCACTGGCATGGCACCCGGATAGACACACTAGGACTTTGTGCATTAGTGAGACAAATAAAACTTCAAAATCTTCCAATTCTGCTTTCTAGTATTGAGAGTTAGAGAGAAGCTTAGAACAAGCAACATTTTATAGACCAAAGGAATCTATACTTTCAATTCTTGTATCAGTTGTTGGGCAACATACTTGTGTTGGAAAAAAGCTGGTAATTTTGTTTTCAGCCTTAAAAAGTTGAATTAGTAAACATGGAATTAGCTAAGCAGAGATCACTTGTCTCTCAGGAACTAAAGTGAATAAAATCAACATTGACTTTCAGACTGTAATTTCATAAAATATTTTATTGTTCTGATGAACAGGTAACTTGCAGAGGAAGTGAAGTTACCAGGAGATAGAATTGCTGGTATCTGCTTATTCTCTGTGTGCCTTGTTAACTTCTATTCCATTGCTCTGCATGAAGGTTGGCAGACGTGACTCTACCTTCTGAGATTTAAGCACTCCTAAATCTAAACATAGTTTAGATTTAGCAGCTCGCTTGGTATTTACATCACTCTCTGCTCTCAGATGGCCAGATGTGACCACCTGGGTGGGGCAACACTCTCTCTCTCTCTCTCTCTCTCTCTCTCTCTCTCTCTCTCTCTCTCTCTCTCTCTCCATGCAGGGAGAATCACAGTGAAATTGAACGGCGGCGACGGAACAAGATGACAGCCTACATCACAGAACTGTCAGACATGGTGCCCACCTGTAGTGCCCTGGCTCGAAAACCAGACAAGCTAACCATCTTACGCATGGCAGTCTCTCACATGAAGTCCTTGCGAGGAACTGGAAATACATCCACTGATGGCACCTACAAGCCTTCATTCCTCACTGATCAGGTCACTGGACTGCACAACTCTGAGCAAGTCTAGAATCTGTTGAAAGTTTTGATCTTTTGGGGATAGATAACCATAATTCTATTTAGGGCCTTATATTGGGAGTCAGAGCAGAGCTGAGTCTGTAGACTGTTTAAAGTGCAAGAATTCAGCTGTCAAGGAAAAATTCAGACCGTGGGAAAGTAGTTTCAATTCCTGGCTATACATTCATTAGCATTGAAACAGTGAGAAGTACAGCAGACTTTTGCAAACTATTTGGCAAGCTTATAGGTATTTTAGATTTCACCCATGAATACAGCCTGTAAGGTGGAAAAAGAGTGGAACTGCAGGAAAAAGAGATGACTATGTCCATGGAATCAGCCCTCTTCATTGGCTTTAAGGTTCTAGAAGATGGAAAAAATCTACTTCTTATTCCTGAAGCAGCGTTCAGTTTTAGTGATAAAAGGAATCTTAACAAGGCAGTCATTGTTCCTTAGAGATGTACTATGGTGCATGTAATGAGAAAAATATAGAAGGTAAAAACATTTCCAGCCTTTCAGGAACTCAGTCTAAATATGAACATGTGAGTAGGTGGAAGTCAGTCTGAATATGACTATTTAAGTGGCTGGATACACACATAAGCGAAAAATGAGAGGAAAATGCATAGAGAAGAAATAAATTTTTAAAAAACTTTTTAATAATTTGGGGCACCTGAGCGGTTCAGTTGGTTAAGCATAGGACTCTTGATTTCGGCTCAGGTCATGATCTCACGGTTCGTGAGTTCGAGCCCCACATTGGGCTCTATGCTGACAGCTCAGAGCCTGCTTGGGATTCTCTCTCTCTCCCTCTCTCTCTGTCCTTATCCTGCTCATGTGCACTCTCTCTCAAAATAAACACTAAAATTTTTTTTTTTTAATTATTGATAATTTATATGAGGCTGGGTAAATATATACTGGAGGGATGGCGAAAGTGAATAGAATGACCTGGCCTGAGTGAGGATGGTCAGCAAGACTTCTTTTTTTTTTTTTTTTTTTTCTTAATTTTTTTTACATTTATTTATTTTTGATAGAGCATAAGTGGGGGAAGGGCAGAGAGAGAAGGAGACACAGAATCCGAAGCAGGCTCCAGGCTCCGAGCTGTCAGCACAAAGCCTGACACGGGGCTCGAACTCCCAAACTTTGAGATCATGACCTGAGCCGAAGTCAGATGCCCACCCGACTGAGCCACCCAGGCGCCCCTAGTCAGCAAGACTTCTAAGAGTAAGGAAGCCGTGTTCTGTTTCAGTGATTAAATATAACCCGTGGGGAAGGAGGGGGCACCTGGGTGGCTCAGTCAGTTGAGCATCCGACTGGGGTCATGACCTTGTGGTTTGTGAGTTCAAATCCCATGTCGGGCCCTGTGCTGACAACTCAGAGCCTGGAACCTGCTTCGGATTCGTTGTCTCCCTCTCTGACCCTCCCCCACTCTCTCTCTCTCTCTCTCTCTCTCTCTCTGTCTCTCTGTCTCTCTGTCTCTCTGTCTCTCTGTCTCTCTCTCAAAAATAAATAAACATTAAAAAAAGATTTTTTTTTTTAATAACACAGGGGAGGTACCTGGGTGGCTCAGTCAGTTGAGCATCTGACTCTTGATTCCAGGGTTGTGGGATTGAGCCCTGTGTGGGGATCTGTGCTGAGCATGGAACCTCCTTGGAGCTCTCTTTCTCTCTACCTCTGCCCTTCTCCCCCACTTCCATGTACGTTCTGTCCCTCTCTGGCTCTCTCTAATAATAATAAAAAATAACCGTGTTTTTGCAGAAAAATTTGGAAAATACAAGAAGTATAAGGAAGAAAAATTGACCCATAATGTTACTCTTTTATTCAAAGGATTAGAAGGAAGAAATGTGGTTTGGAAGAAAGGAATAAGAATAGTTTTCCAGGGTGCCTGGGTAGCTCAGTCGGTTAAGCGTCTGACTTCAGCTCAGGTCATGATCTCACAGTCCATGAGTTCGAGCCCCACGTCAGGCTCTGTGCTGACAGCTCAGAGCCTGGAGCCTGCTTCAGATTCTGTGTCTCCCTCTCTCTCTGCCCCTCCCCTGCTCATGCTGTGTCTCTGTCTGTCTCAAAAATAAATAAAAACATAATAAAAAAATAATTAAGAAAAAGAATAGTTTTCCAAGTAGGGATTGTCTGTATGATAGCACACATAGTATGGATTTTATATATATGTATTTTGGAATAGTTACTCAGTTTGTTCTAACAACAGACATAGAGATACTGATTCAGTCAACTCCAGTCATGCACCTATTGTGAGTTAACCAAGTGTTTTTGTGCTATGAGAAAAATGAGATAAGAGATAAAGAGGAAAACAAAGAGATAAGAGATAGTCACTGGTGGAAAGAGGTAAATAAATAGATCACAATATAAACACACGATCAGTTCTATTCTAAAGGTACAGTATTAAGTCCTGTAGAAGTATAAACATGGGAGAGCAAGAGTAGGGGAGTAGTATTGGGAGTAACCCAAGCAAATACCTGGTAAGAATGATTTGGTTATTCAAGGCAAAAGAAGGAGCTTAGCAAGCCTCGGGAGATGATAATAGGTAGGCTGGGACCTGATGATCCAATATTTAGGTGTTACGTTACCAAATTTAGATATTAATTTTTAGGCAGTGGGAAGCCATAAAAAAATGTATGCATTTTAAAAAATTGTAGCATTTTAAGGCTGGGTTGGAGAGAATGAAAGCAGGGAGACCATTTCATTGATTTGGGGGTAAGATGACTAGGACAGTGATGTAGTATTGGAAATGGAAATGATAAAAGAGAGTTCTCACTAGAGCATAAGAGAGAGTAATTAGATTTTGAGTCTTGTAGCCTGAGAGGAAGGTGATACTGTTAATCAAAAAAGGAAATGCTAGGGGTGCCTGGGTGGCTCAGTGAGTTAAGCTGACTCTTGATTTCAGTTCAGGTCATGATCTTGTGGTTTGTGAGATCCAGCCCCGAGTTGGAGAACCTACTTTGATTCTGTCTCTCTCCCTGCCTCTCCCCCTGCCTCTCCCCACTTTCGCATGCTCTCTTTCACTTAGAAAATAAATAAATTAAAAAACAAATGCTAGAAGAGCACAGAGGATTGTTCTTTGGAGGGGGAGATAATGATATGTTTTGAGATGTTGAAATTGAATTGCTGATACAGTGTCTAAGAGGAAATGTTTAACAGATAGTTGGAATTCAGGAATTCAGGTCTGCTTAAAGCTAAAGAAGAAAAGTTTAGGCAAGTCTAAAGATGTAGATTTGGGTATCATTTCATAGCACGGAGGAGTGGATATAATTTCTCAGAGAGTATGGTATAAATAGAGAAGAGAACTTAAGATATAACTTAGGAAATACCTATACTTGAACAAAGAGAAGGGAGCCTGAAGCAGAGAAGGGACATTTAGAAGTGCAGCAAAAGTTGGAGGATGGTGTTGTAGAAGCTAGAAGAAAATAAAACTTAAAAGGATAGAGTGGACAACGTTAACAGATTCTGCAGAAGACATCAAGTAATATGATAAAGACCCAGGAAAGAGGACTTGAATTGGCAGTTAGGACATTGATAACCTGCTGGAAACAACATGAACGGTTTAGAGTGAAGATTGTAGTGTGATTGAGAAATAATTGAAAGATAAGAGAATGGAGCCAGTGAATATAACATTTTTCTTAACATAAATTGGCACTGAAAAGGAGATCATTTGGGCAAAGTTGAGGAAAAATTTGCATGGAATTGAGAAAACTTGATCATGTTTATAGATCTGAGGGGAAAGAGAGTGAAAATGAACATATTTGTAGAGCAAGATCGTAAAAAGAGACCAAAGGGGGTGAAATCAAGAACTCAGTTACTGTTAGTGGTGAGCTTTCTTACTCCCCATCTTAAGTCCTGAGATTGAGGAGGAGGTGGATACTGACACAGAGAGGATGAAGAAATAATTGATAAGGAAAAGCTGTCGTGAAGGCACTTACACTTAGGTTGCAAAACTGTGACTATGGATCAGGCAGGAGCCAGCAATTGCTTCTGGAGAGAGAAATCAGTCATGTACTATCTTATTCTTTCCATGAATAATACTTGGCTTTTAAGAGTTCAGTATTAACTTGTATTTCTCTTCTTTGAACAGGAACTCAAACATTTGATCTTGGAGGCAGCAGATGGCTTTCTGTTCATTGTCTCATGTGAGACAGGTCGGGTGGTTTATGTCTCTGACTCAGTGACCCCTGTTTTGAACCAGCCTCAGTCTGAATGGTTTGGTAGCACACTCTATGATCAGGTGCATCCAGATGACGTGGACAAACTTCGTGAGCAGCTTTCCACTTCAGAAAATGCCCTGACAGGTGTGAATTATGTGGATGGAAAATGAATGGGAAGTCCTTTTTTTTCTGAAACAGAAGAGGTGTTTTAGCTCAATGTTTGTTGAATCTGGCAAGGCTTCTAGAATTTTCTCCTTTAATGAATATGGTCAGTTTTTTCTATCTACATGGAGATAATATAATTTGTAGCTTATCTTTAGAAAATGTTTCTTTAATGATAGGACACATATAGAAGTTTAATTTTAATGTAAATAAAACAGTAAGTTAAAACCAAATCTAATAAACTTTTTTTTTTTTCATTCTAAAAGAATTAATTGCTTCATGTTTCTGTCTTAATTTGTATGGGTAATTACCTGGTATTTTTTTCTACCTGTTTGTGCCTCTCTTTGGCTTTATACTGGGTTCTATGATAATAGATTTTTATTTTAGAGATGTTATCCATATAAGTTTTTACTTTTTACTTTTTTTTTTTTTTTTTTGGTTGTATTTGTACTATTTTTCCGTTTTATTCCCTCCCCCACTCCCCCACTCCCCCACAACCCCGTTTTAATGCTGTTCAGTCCTGTTGCCAGAGTTTGGCTATAGGAAACACAAGTGCTCCTTAAGCAACTCTGGAAAAAAAATTAAAGTGGAAGCAGATCTAAACTGGTATTTAAAATACAAGAAAGCCTACTATGGTTAAATTAATGTTGTTTTAGTTTTCCCTTCTTTTAGGTTTTTATGGATTTTATTTTTCTAGTTCTTTTCCCCAAAAGTTGCCATTTGTTTCTAGTTTCTCTGGAAACAGATATGTGTTTCTATAGCATATAAAAATATGTTTTTAAACAATGACATTCCCTCAGTGTGCATGTGTACATGCTTGTGTATAAGCTTTTCCTTATGTTCTTGTTAACCTTTTGCTTACCAACAGTACTTTCCACTCCTACTTTCCTTCCTTGCACAAGGTTATCTCCAGTGGTGGCTTTGAACTTAAGTATAAGATTCATTGATGCGAATTGAGCTCTTTTAGACTTGAAAAAAATCCGTCCCCTCCTTGTTATAAGCAAGGAGATTGGAGGGAATGATTAGGATACTTACCTTTGCCTCCAGTGTCTCTCCTGCTTTCCCCCTCGTACAAGAACACACTCCATACTGCTCTTCATTCTTTTTTCAGGGCGTATCCTTGATCTGAAGACTGGAACAGTGAAAAAGGAAGGCCAGCAGTCTTCCATGAGGATGTGTATGGGCTCAAGGAGATCATTTATTTGCCGTATGAGGTAAGTGTCAGGCTGCGGACTGTGATTTGACACAGGAATAGTAGCAGAGGGTTTGATTTCTGGTTAGAGGAGTTAAACTTTTAAATCCAAGCTCTAGTTGGATTAAATTTAAGTGTTACCACATGGGTTGTAACAGAATAAAGTGTTTGATAAGGAAACTAAATTTTAATGAACTCCTCCTGTGCCAGACATTATGCTAGGAAGTTTATTGCTATAGTCTCATTTCCCACATCTGTCCTTCAGAGTCGAATTCATGGTACCTATTTTGTTGTTAAAAAGAAAAAAAAAGGACTCAAAAAATTAACTTCCCAGAATTACATAGATAATGCCTGATATAGGATTTTATTTTATTTTATTTTTATTTATTTTTTAAATGTTTACTTATTTTTGAGAGAGAGAGAAAGAGAGAGCCAGAGAGAGGGAGGCAGAGAACCCGAAGCAGACTCAGCACTGTCAGCACAGAGCCTGATGTATGGCTCGAACTCACGAACTGTGACATCATGACCTGTGCTGAAGTCAGACATTTAACCGATTGGGCCACCCAGGCACCCCAGGATTTTATTTTAATCCACAGTAATTGGATTCCAAAACCTATATTTTTTCCCCAGTACATCACAAGACAACATCCATGTACTCATGTCATTGCTGCATTTTTCTTTTTTCATAAAATGTTGATACTTAATTATGTCTTTCTGTTAGTATTTAGTGTTTATAAATTATACATTTTAGTATTGTGAAGAAAGTATGGTGGTACATTCTACACAGGTAGAAAAGATCTCTCTTAAAATTACAAAATAAATTCAGGTTGTATAATAGAAACTTACTAATTTATACCATCTACTAAGGATGCTTATTAGAAATGATGAGTAGGATATTAAGAAAGGTTTCCTGAGAGATTTACAGAATTGAATATTATGTGGCTTAGTGGTTTAGAATAACTTCTGGAACTAGATTACTGGATTTCCCACTTAGTATCTTCTGGGACCTTGAGCAGATTACAGGACTACTTTGTATTGTGATTTCGTCTAATGGAATTATATTAATATCAACCTCATAAAGTTATTTTGAGGATGAGATGAATAAATATATGTAAAGATGCTTAGAATAGTGTGTGGTACATATTAAACTCTATATAAGTTTTACCTATTATTATTTTAAAGAAACGAGAGAAGGAAAGTGGAGAGGGTGGGAGAGAATGTCCCAGTATGTGGACATGGCCTACGTAGAGACATAGGCAGAAGCAAGAGAAATAATAAGGATATGTAGCAAATAGATTGGGATGTGGTATAGAACAGGAGTCTGCAAACCACAACTCTTTATTTGCAAATAAAGCCACATAAGAACATAGCATGTGCATCTGTTTATGTATTGTCTGTGGCTGTTTTCATGCCCTAATGGCAGAGTTGACTAGTTGCAACAGATTTTATGGTCCACGAAAGCTGAAATATTTACCATCTGGTCCTTTACACAAAAAGTATTCTGGCCCCAGTGTAGAGAATTTCTGCATTTGAAGAGTATGTGGAACATTTTGAACTTCAGATTCTGGGCTCAGTTACAAGTTTTAGAAATACCAAACCTGGTTCATTTATCCTTCTGTGTTTCATTGTATCCAGAGCCTGTTATCTGGCTGTTAACGGATGAAAAGTTCTTTAATAGCACAGCGTAATTGCTTTTAATGTCTCCGTTCCTTAAAACAGGTGTGGCAATAGCTCTGTAGACCCCGTCTCCATGAATAGACTGAGCTTTGTGAGGAACAGATGCAGGTGAGATCCTAAACAACGAAGAACCAAAGGGATGGCCAAATTCCTATAGAGATCATCACTTTTTAAACTATCTTACTGTGTGTAGTACTTCCTTCAGCAGCCCTTACCTTCATCCCTCATTTCCCAGTTACTTAATTTTCTGGCAATATTTTCCTGACCTTCTGCAGCATCTTTTGCTCATCTTGTTTTAAAGAAGTGGCCCTACCACTTTACCAACTTTCTTTCTGCTGTAATACCTTTTGGTTGCTTTATTTTGGCAAGGCTCAGAAATATGGTGGTCACTTTGGGGTGGAAGAGGCCAAAAAGTGACCACTTTTCTAAACATCCAAGAGCCTGAAGTTAAAGGTACTAAACCAGCATTGCCTTTTAAATGTTACTGGGTAGTTTTTCTCCTCACACATGTACTTCTTCTAGGAACGGACTTGGCTCTGTGAAGGATGGGGAACCTCATTTTGTGGTGGTCCACTGCACAGGCTATATCAAGGCCTGGCCCCCAGCAGGTAGGGAAGTTGGATTTCTTCCGTGGTGCAGCAGGATTGTCACAGAGTCTGAGAAAGTTAGCTCTAGCATTTGTCATGTACCTGGTACATGGTATGTACTGTGGTATAAACTATAAGAAAACACGAAAGAAAAAGCAGATAGACTTCTGCTCCTCCTTTATAGTCCAGTTGGGGAGATGGGTTACTCAGACTGGAAAATGACTCAATGTTGGCTGTGTCACAGAATGCAATTTTAAATGTGCAGATTCATAATAATATATACTGAATACCTATTTTCTAAGTATTTGTGTGCAAAGAAGCAGTTGGCATTGAATGTAGTTAATTTGAGAAAGCTACATAAAGTAGGAGCACGACTTTGAGGGAAAAGAGGGAAATGGCTTGATTGTAGTAATTTAGAAATGGGATATTCTCTGTAAAGGCTTTAAATCAGGATGTGAGCAGAGTAGCTTTACTAGAACTGGAAGTCAAACAGGGAATGTGAGAAGGGTGGTTGGGGTGCAGGGGTCAGCCTTTTAAACTGGTTTGTCAGAATTTCCAGATCTTAGCCACTTTATTACTTCCCTGCTGGATGGGTATGATTGGGAAGTGGGATTGTAGAGAGAGGGAAACTTAAGAGAAAAGGGAGGCAAGGTGGTATATTGGGGTAAGAAATTAAACTTTGTATTTGGAAAAACCTGAGTTTGATTCTGGCATTGTTACTTATTAATGGTATAACTTAGGGTAAGTTGCTTGACTTTATAAAAAGAACCCCTCAGATTTCTTACCTATGATTTGGAGATTATAACTCCAAACTCAAAATAACTCATGCAGAGTTATTTTGAGGATTAAATTTAATGTAAGAAAATCACTCATCCCAGTGCCTGGCATATAGTACCCATTCAATAAATGGCAGTTAAATGCAATTAAGAAAAATTTAGTTTTAAGTTTAGTGACATTTGAACTTTTTAATTTATATATCGTGTAAGCCATACTTGTGCAGTATGCATGGTCTTTCATTCTTCCGTATTGCTCTCAAAGAAATACTATTTTTCTTGGTAAAAAAAAAAAGATACATATGCAAAGACTAAAGAGAATGCAGTCTTCTTCCTTTTCCACACAAAATATTGAAACATTGGCTTCTCTCTTTTCCAAAGGACATAAATAACTGTTGGTGTTTGGTTTCATTTCATTTTTGGTTGTTTGCTTACTTTAAAAGACACAGGTTGGGCAAGACATCTGTTCTCTGCCTATCATTATGGTCACAGAATGAATGACTCTCTTCATATATGTTTGGCTTGGCCAGCATGGTTTTTAAGAATACTTAGGGTGGGACTTGTACTCTGCAATTTATTACAATTAATACGGGTAAAATACATGAATTATTATATGTAAAAATACTTAAAATAGTACCTGGCATATGTGGTAAGTTCTGTGCAATTGTTGTCTTACTGTTATTCTAATCATTCAGCACTCTCTATTGTGTTATACTTAGTCTCTTCATACCTTACATGTATTTTAAATCTTTCTATCTGTATTGAAGGCAATTGAGTTTGAAATTCCTGTTAAACCTTTTTAACTTCACCTTCCTGAAGGTGTCTCCCTCCCAGATGATGATCCAGAGGCTGGCCAGGGGAGCAAATTTTGCCTAGTGGCCATTGGCAGACTACAGGCAAGTATGAATTTCCACACCTATATCATCTTTTTTTTTTCCTTTTTTCCTTCTTTATTTTTCAGTTTTCTTTGAGTATTTGTTTTTTAACTTTTAATCCCAATACAGTTAACATATGGTATTATATTAATTTAGTAGTGTATTAGTTATATTAGGTGTATAGCAGAGTGATTCAGTAATTCTATACATTACTCAGTGCTCATCATAAGCATATTCTTGGGGGGATGGGAATGGGTTAAATAGGTGATGGGTACTGAGGAAGACACTTGTGATGAGTACCGGGTGTTATGTGTGTGATAAATCACTACCTTTCTACACCTGAAACTTAATTACACTGGATGTTAACTAATGAATTTAAATAGACACTTGGAAAGAAAATAGTGTTTTCTTAATCTTCTTCACCTTTTTCACCTATCCCCTGACCCAGAGTTTCTTCTCTGTAGTTAAGAATCTTATTTTTTGTCTTTTTTATCTTTGTTTTGTTTTTTAAGTCCACATATATGTGAAATCATATGGTATTTGTCTTTCTCTGACTTATTTCACTTAGAATTATGCTCTCTAGATCCATCCATGTTGTAAATGGGAAGATTCCATTCTTTCTTACGGCTGAGTAATATTCCATTATGTGGGTGTGTGGGTGTGTACGTGTATGTATATGTATATATATATACACGTACACACCCACACACACACATATCATCTTTATCCATTCACCTATCGATGGAGACTTGGGCTGCTGCCATAATTTGGCTATTATAAATAATGCTGCAGTAAACATAGTGCATGTATATTTTCGGATTAGTGTTTTTATATCCTTTGCATAAATACCCGGTAGTGGAATTACTGGATCATATGGTAGTTCTCTTTTTAATTTTTTGAGGAACCTCCATACTGTTTTTCACAGTGGCTGCATCAGTTTTGCATTCCCACCAACACTGCACAGGAGTTCCTTTTTCTCTTCATCCTGGCCAACACTTGTTTCTTGTGTTTTTGATTTTTAGCCATTCTGACAGATATGAGGTAGTATCTCATTGTGGTTTTGATTTCCATTTCCCTGATGATTAGTGGTGGTGAGCATCTTTTCATGGGTCTGTTGGCCATCAGTATGTCTTCTTTGGAGAAATGTCTGTTCATGTCTTCTCCCATTTTTTGGTTAGATTATTTGGGTGGGGTTTTTTTTGTTTTTTTTGTTTTTTGGTGTTGGGTTGTATAAGTACTTTATATATTTTGGATACGAACTCTTTATCAGATATGTCATTTGCAAATAGCTTTTCCCATTCAGTAGGTTGTCTTTTAGTTTTGTTGGTTGTTTTCTTTGCTGTGCAGAAGCTTTTTTATTTTGATGTAGTCCCAGTAGTTTATTTTTGCTTTTGTTTCCTCTGCCTCAGGAGCCATATCTAAAAAAATGTTGCTGTGGCCAATGTCAAAGAAATTATTTCCTGTGCTCTCTTCTAGGATTTAAAAAGAATGTGTATTCTACTGTTTTAGGATGGAGCATTCTGAATATATTTGTTAGATCCATCTGGTCCAATGTGTCATTCAAAGCCACTGTTTGCTTGTTGATTTTCTGTTTGGATGATCTATCCATTCAAGACAGTAGCATGTTAAAGTCCTTTGCTGTTACTGTATTACTATAGATTACTTCTTTTATATAATATATTAGCTGTTTTATATATTGGGTGCTTCCAATATGTTGAGTGCATAAATACTTACAATTGTTCAGTCTTCTTGTTGGTTTATTCCTTTTGTGATTATATAGTGTCTTTCTTTGTCTCTTATTATAGTCTTTGTTTTAAAATCTATTTTGTCCAATATAAATATTGCTACCCTGTTTCTTTTCACTTCCATTTGCATGAGTGATAAATGCTTTTCCCTTCACTTTCAGTCTTCATGTGTCTTTATCTCTAATAGGCAGCATATAGATGGGTCTTGTTTTTTTATACATTGTCACCCTGTGTCTTTTGATTGGAGCATTTAGTCCATTTACATTGAAGGTAATTCTTGGAGTGCCTGGCTGGCTCAGTCGGTGGTGGAGCATCTGACTCTTGATCTCAGGGTTGTGAGTTCAAGCCTCATGTTGGGGTGAAGCCTGTGCTTTGTTTCTTCTCTTGCTGTCTCCTCTAATGATGGTTTGTTGGCTTTATTTAATGATATGCTTGGATTCCTTTATTTTTTGCATATCTATTACTGGTTTAATTTGTGGTTACCATTAGGTTTGTGTATAACATCTTTTGCATATAGTAGCTTATATTAAGTTAATGGTCACTTAAGTTTGAACCCATTCTTTATTATACTTTACATTCTTCTATTTTGTGAATCCCTGGACTGATATTTATAAACCTACTTAATTTTACTGCTTTTGTGTTTCCTACTTTTTTTACTCCTCCTTACTGTCTCAAAGAGCCCCCTTTAACATTTCTTGTAAGGTTGGCTTAGTGGTCATGATTTCTGTAACTTTTGTTGGTCTGGGAAACTTTATCTGTCCTTCAATTGTGAGTGATAGCCTTGTTGGATAGAGTATTCTTGGCGGCAGGGTTTTTTCTTTTCAGTACTTTGAATATATCATGCTGCTCCCCTCTGGTGTACAAAGTTTCTTTTGAAAAATCTGATTATGTTATGGTTTTCCTTTATATGTAACTGTTATCCTTTTCTTTTTTTCTTCTTGCTGCTTTAAAAAAATTTTTTTTCTACTTTTTGCCAATTATTGTATGTTTTGGTGTGGACCTCCCTAGGTTGATTTTATTGGGGAATCTCTGTGCCTTCTGGATCTGGATTCCTATTTCCTTTCCTAGAAATTTGGAAGTTTTCAGCTATTATTTATTCAAATAAATTTTCTGCCCCTTTTTCTCTCCCTTCTTCTTCTGGGATCCCTATAATGTGAATGTTCTTAAGCTTGCTGGCATGACTGAGTTCCGTAAGCCCATTTTCATTTTTTATTTATTTATGTTTTCCCTCTTTCCTGTTCAGCTTGATTGCTTCCCATTATTCTATCCTCCAGGTTACTGATTCATTTTTCTGCTTCCTCTAGTCTACTATTTATTCCGTCTAGTGTATTTTTAATTTCAGTTATTGAATTCTTCATCTCTGATTGTTTCTTTTTTATGTTTCCTGTCTTTTTGTTAAGGGTCTCACTGAGGTACTCCACTCTTTTCTCAAGTCCAGTGAGTATCTTTATGTCCATTACTTTAAATTCTCTATCAGGCATATTACTTTATCTCTGTTTTGTTTAGGTCTCTTGCTGTGATTTTGTCCTGTTATTTCATTTGGAACATATTCCTCTGTTTCTGTGTATTAGGAAAGGCAGCTACATCTCCTGCTCTTGAAAGTAGTGGCCTTATGAAAAAGGGGTTCTGTAGTGCACTGCAGTGCAGTGTCCCCTGTTCCCCAGAACCTGGCGCTTCAGGGGTGTCTCCTGTGTGTGCCCCGCTATTGTGGCTGGGCTGCTTTTGCTTCGGTCCAGTCGTCTGCAATGGCTCTTTGTCCGTTGTGGGCATGTTTGGTCCCTGTGTTGTTAGTAGGCTAGTCTGGGGCCACCGTGGGCTTAAGTTGAGTCTGACCAGACGTTTGCCAGAGATAAATAGCACTCAGCCACAGGAGGATGCATGAGCAGAGTGCGAGGTGTTCACAAGGTTTGCAGGGTTCTGCTATGGGAGGAAACCTGGAGCTGCAGCCTGGCTGGAGGGGCTGTGCCTGGGTGGGGCACACTGTTCGTAAATGAAGTAATGAGTGTTGGTACCACACTGGCTCCTGCAGGTGTCTGCTTGTGCTGGGGGGTGGAGGAAGGTAATGGCACCAGCAAGCTCCATTGTTCCTGGAGAAGTTTTCAGATGATCCCTGCCCCTCCAGCACATCCTCTGAAGTTAGTAAACAAATCTCCTTCCTGTATACCTCAGGTGTTTTTCATAGTGCTGCTTCCATGCTGTATCTCCCTGGGACTGTTTGTTGTGCTGTTTCTTTAAGAGCAGGGACTTAGTTTCCTCTTGCCCTCCCAGCTTTCCCTTGAGATTGCTGATTTTTAGTGTTCCATGTTTTAAGCCCTGCTATTTGTAAGAATTCTTGAAATTCCACCCCTCTGGTTTTCAAAGCCAAATGTTATGGGGATTTGTCTTCCTCATAGGGGCTCTGCGGTGTGAGAGTATGTTTCTCTCCCTCCTGCTGACAGCCACACAGGTCCGCTTAGTGGGTCTGTTTAGCTCCTAACTGCATCTCTACCCTTCCTACCCTCTTAAGTGTGGCCACTTCTCTACGTAGCTGTGGAGAGTTTGTTCTGCCAGCCTTTGGGTCATTTTCTGGATTATTTACACTGATGTGGCTTTTATCTAGTTGTATCCATGGGACAAGGTGAGTTTAGGGTCCTCTTGCTCCACCATCTTCCCTGGAAGTCCTATATCATCCCTTTTCAGTGAGAAGAAATCTCCTCAGGACTTGTTCATGTTATTTTTATTTTACTCTCTGAATATAAATGAAGAATTATATAAAACTCTAGATATTTGGAAAAATATGGCATTCGTAGTTTGCTTCTCTTAGATTTAGAAGAATCTGAAAAGGATGAGAAGAGGAGGGAGATCTTTTCCCTTTATCTTTCATACTTTGACCTTTACAAGTGCTGAATTTTCTATTTCCAACTAATTTCTTCTATCAGGAGAAGAGAGATCTTTTCATTTTGTCATTACATGACTAGAGAAGTGGAAGTATTTTGATTCTTCCCATAAAGTTAGATAAGTTTCTTGGTTACTGGAGACTATAATTTTCCAATCTGAATAATGAACACAGCACAGCCAAGCTGAATGACAGTAGGTGAGTTTTGGGTTGAATGAATTTTTATCTTCTTTACAGAGTTGGTAAAGAGTACAGATGTGGGGGTGAAGCTAGGCCTCTTGGTCTCTCTAATTGTGATTGTAATTTTTTCCTTTCTGAGTGAGATGTGAAAGCACAGAAATTCCTTAAATTGGGATCCCCGTGTTTATGTATATGATCACGAGGACATGGGAAATGCATCTATAAAGACTGGAATCATTTTATCTTGTTTTTATCTCTTTACTTTCAGGTAACCAGTTCTCCCAGCTGTACAGACATGAGTAACGTTTGTCAACCAACAGAGTTCATCTCTCGGCACAACATTGAGGGGATCTTCACTTTTGTGGATCACCGCTGTGTGGCTACTGTTGGCTATCAACCACAGGTGAGGAGGTACAGCTGTTACACCACTAATACTTAAACCTGTTTACCTTGGCTTTGTTTAGATTATTCAGTCATGTAATTCCAGAATAGCCAAAACATGTTAGCCGCAGGTCAGAAAAAAGAGATGATCCTATTCTATCAGTAGCTAAGTTTATTCTCCACTT
Organism: Panthera tigris; assembly: GCF_018350195.1. NCBI lineage: Eukaryota > Metazoa > Chordata > Mammalia > Carnivora > Felidae > Panthera > Panthera tigris. The sequence goes on along the minus strand of NC_056667.1, from coordinate 104,647,583 downwards.
CCTACCAGTGTTATTCATCTAACCTAGAAAAATACATCTTGTGAAACCAGGTTGGGGCAGCAGGCATGAATGTGTATTTATTTTTTCTTGTTGATATTAATATAGATAATAATAATGCAGAAGTGTCATTTTAATTTTTATAATGGTATGACCATTGTTAGATAATTTTTGTAGTCACCTAGGTACATAGTAACCCACAAAATATGCAGATTTGGCACCAGTTATTATGATTTTATTGAAAATTTTTCATTAAAAATTTTTTTAATATCCATTTATTTTTGAGAGAGAGAGACAGAGTGTGAACAGGGAAGGGGCAGAGAGACAGGGAGACAGAGAATCTGAAGCAGGCTCCAGGCTCTGAGCTGTCTGCACAGAGCCTGATGCAGGGCTCAAACTCATGAACTGTGAGATCAGGACTCGAGCTGAAGTCAGACACCTAACCGACTGAGCCATCCAGGTGCTCCTTTATTGAGATTTCTCATTCAACAGACTAGGAAGCTATACCCAGAGTTGAGAAATAAGTCATTATACAAACTTTCAAAGCCATATGGCCAGGAGGGACTTCGGTTATGGTTCTGTGAAGAAGTTGGTAAAGAAGAGGTCTTGGAAAAAAAGAACGAAGTTGGAATCACTACCTGATTCATCATCTGTCACATAGTTGTCATCAAGGTAGTGTGGGAGCAGTATAAAGATAGGTATATAGATCAATAGAACCAGAGTAGAGTGTCTTTTCACATTTATGGTCAGATGATTTTCCAAAAAGATGCCAACAATTAAGCAGGGAAAAGAAGTCTTTTTAACAGATGGTGATGGAAAAGTTGGATATCCACCCACCTCAAAAGGATGTAAACTCTTACCCACACCATGCACAAAGATCAACTCAAAGACGTAAATGCATGAGAGCTAAAGTTATAAAACTTCTAGAAGAATATAGGAGAATATCTTTGTGATCTTAAGTTAGGCAAAGATTTCTTATAAAAGAATTGGTATCCAGAATATATAAAAGAACTCTCAGAACTCATTAAGGTAAACAGCCAGTAAAAAAAGGGCACAAGATTTGAATAGACATTTCACCAAAGAAGCAATAGGAATGGCATATAAAAAGATGTTCATCATGGGGCACCTGGCTGCTCAGTCAGGGGAGCATGCAACTGTTGATCTCAGGGTTGTAAGTTTGAGCCCCATGTTGGGTATAGCAATTACTTAAAAAGAAAATCTTAAAAAACAAAAACAAACAAAAAAAAACCCAAGATGCTCATCATCATTAGTCAATAGGAAGGTACAAATTAAAACCACAGTGAGATGCCACTATATGTCCAGTATTATCAAAAAGTGGGGCACCTGGGTGGCTCAGTCAATTGAGCATCTGACTCTTGATTTCAGTTCAGGTCACGATCTCACACTTAGTGAGATCGAGCCTCGCATTGGGCTCTGTGCCAACAGTGCGGAGCCTGTTTGGGATTCTCTCTCACCCTCTCCCTTTGTACCTCCCCCACACGCATGTGCAAATACTTGTGCTCTCTCTCTCTCAAAATAAACATTTTTTTAAAAAAGTGTTGTGAGAATGTGGGGAAATTGAAACCATCACATGTTGTTGGTAGACATGTACGATGGCATAGTCACTTTGGAAAAACATTTTGGAAAAAATGGAAAAACAGTTTCATAAAAAATTAAATGTGACTTACTCTACAATGTAGCAGTTGCACTCCTAAGTATTTACTTAAGAGAAATGAAACATATGTGCCCATAAAGAAAGATTTTTATTCACAGTTGTATTTCATAATAGCCCCAAAGTGGGAAAACTCAAAATGTTCATTAACTAGTGAATGGATACACAAACTGTGATACCTTCATGTTAGAATACTGCTGAGCAATAAAAAGGAATATACTTTTGATACATGCAACAACATACATGAACTCCAAAAATCTTAAGTTAATTGTAAGAAGCTAGACACAAAAAACTACATATTATATAATTCCATTTGTATGAAATTTCTAGAAAAGGCAGCACTAAAGTAGAAAGCAGATCACTCACTGGTTGGCTAGCAGATTGGGAGCGGGTGTTGACTACGAACAGACACAAGGGAACTTTTGGGGGCAGTGGACATATTCTGAAACTGGATTGTGGTAATAATGGTAGTTGCACAACAGTATAAATATGTTAGAGACCATCAAATTGTAGATTTAGAATGAGTGAATTATAGGTTGTACATTAGACCTCAAATCTATAAAAATGCAGTTAAAGTAAATAATGTTCTGAAAAAGAAAAATGTTCTAGAGGCCATTTGCTTAGCAGATTCTGTATTTTGGTTTTGTTTGTTTTTCCTCCTCACTTGTAATCCTGGGATAAAGACAGGAGAAATAAAATCCAAGTCCTTTGCTGATGGGCCATGAAGTTAGATGATCACAGAAGTGTCCATCTTACTCTTCTTTTTCATTTTTAGGAACTCTTAGGAAAGAATATTGTGGAATTCTGTCATCCCGAAGACCAACAGCTTCTAAGAGACAGCTTCCAACAGGTAACTTTCTCCCCTGGTTTGGATCTGACTAATATTTTTATTTAATATTTGTTATCATATTAATTCCTCAAATATTTATTGACCACTGATGGAGTACTGTGACAGGCACCACCATAATCTTATGTTTGGTACATAGCCTGTATTTTTAAGGAACAGAAAAGAGAAAAGGACTGGTATTTTGAAACTATGAATAATGGCCATATTTTGGCTTTGGCTACTCACTGTCTTATATCTAGCTAGCTGTATCCAAAAGACTCTTTAAAGTATTTAAAATACTTTAGGCCTCACTGAACTGTGGATGCTAGTAGAAATATTCATTTCTTAGTTGTTTTATAGATAAGTAAGAGTCAATGGCTTTTTTTTTTAAACATCACAAGTAAGATTTTTTGTCACCATTAAATGTCTGAATTTTAAATAGATTTTGTAGATATTCTCATATCCACCAGCTCGTCCCACTTTAGTACCAGTCTTATCCCCAGTGGCTTTTTCAAAACTAATTCCTTCACCATGAAGCTCCATGAGCGTTTCCAATTCAAACTTGGGCTGCTTCAGCATTTTTACCTAACAGTTAAAGACATCATGAAGTGGATAAATAGATTGGCAGGCCTTTTCTATGTCTTTTCTGATGCTATCTGCAATCAGTTATTTACCATTTCTTTGAAGTCATTTGTCTGCACCTCTCAGGTTATGATTTCTGCCATCTTTTCCTGAATTTGGCGGACCTGTCGGTGCTGAGCATAAGAGGTCTTCTAATTAATCTGATTTATGTGTTTTTTAGTGAAACCAACACAAAATAGACAAAGAAAATAGCCATCAGTAGTCTTAACATGAACATGAGCTTCAATCATTGTCTGCCATTTTTTGACCATGGAACACATTTTCTCATGAGTAAGATCTATGCCATAGAAATTAGGCAGTTTTTGCCCCGAACATCCTCAGTAATTAGCTTGAATTTTATAAATGCAACTTTATCATTCATGGCAGATCAGCAGGGCTCACTTCAAAAACACGACCCTTGAGGCCATCAGATGAGATTTTGATTCCTTGATTTCTCATGAGTAGTGTTTTTCCAGTATTTCTTATATCCAGTGCCTTCACATCATACCAGTCTTTCTTAGAAAATGGATCAACCACTTTCTTCTTGGCTGCCTTTTTGCCCTTTTATAAAGCGTCTGTTCTTGCCAGCCTGCATGGCACTGCTAAGGGAGCCAAAAGGCAAGAGTTAACTCTTAGTTGTAAGCTGACTCAATTGTTATTTTCAGGCGCTAGATTCTGAAAATATCTGGTGAATTTAATTTCGGTACAGATTTGGCTTTAGGAAGCATTCTTATATTAGACTAATTTCCCTCTTTAAGCCTCAGTAATGTCCTTAGGAATACAATAGGTATAATAACAGTACTTAAATTCAGAGGATTGTTGGGAATATTAAATAAGGCAATGCATTTAAAGCACATAGTCCAACTTTTTTTTTTTTTTTTTTTTTTTTTAACATTTATACATTTTGGGAGACAGAGACAGAGCATTAGCAGGGGAGGGGGCAGAGAGAGAGGGAGACACAGAATCTGAAGTAGGCTCCAGGCTCTGAGCTGTCAGCACAGAGCCCGACATGGGACTCAAACTCACAAACTGTGAGATCGTGACCTGAGCTGAAGTCGGATGCCCAACCGACTGAGCCACCAAGGTGCCCCATGTATGACCCAACTTCTATAGAAAATCAGAAGATGGCAGTGAAATGTCTCTGTCTCCTGAGTCCTCAGCATTACCAGTTCCTTGTACTCAGCTGCAGCTCACAGAAAAATCACATTTCGTGTATGTGTAGGCTCAGAAAAACCATTCTGAAAACCATTCTGACTTCTGTTGAATCCATTCAAAACTAAGGACATGGACCTTTAGTGTGAGAAGATATTGTACAGTATATTTTAAATCCTTGAATTCTGAATTCTTGACACTTTTGGCCATAGACTATTATTTTCTCTCTTGTGGAAAATGTTTATTCCAAAACAGCTTTAATGACTCATTACACACTATATAATCTCAAAGTTATTATTCTGACATTAGTTGCTACTGTGACTTTAGAGTACCTAGATAAAGGTGCTTTTTAATGTGTGGTCTCCAGCTGCTTACTTGGTTGCTGATTTCCTGATTTTGCTATTTAAGTCCAGTTGAATTTATATTTCTTTTTCAGTAATAAGTTTAGTTATTTCCAATGAAGCTTGTTTTCCTTTTTTTCTCTTCCATTTGAGTTACTGTAGTAACCAAGTGTTTTACACTTGATTTGTACAAGGTGTGTGTGTGTGTGTATGTGTGTGTGTGTGTGTGTGTGTATAAAACGTGCCATTTTATTATTACTAAGTGAAGTACGTCCCATTTTCTGCTGTAATAATTTCTCAGTCAGCTTGTAACATCACCAGTTATTTCCACACTGTTTGCAGCTTAAATACAAATGTTACCACTTTTTCTTAAAATATATATATATATATAAAGTATGTATTTTGAAGCATTGGGCTTATACCTCATTGGAATAGATATATACTGCAATAAGCAGGTTTTCAAAGCCAGTACTTAGTTGTGTATAGATGTCATATTCATTCTGTATATATTACACAGTGAGCACATGTAAGAGTTAAAGGCTGCTTAGTATTATTAAAATGCAGTAACTCATATTTCTTTTTTATCATGTTGTTAATGTTCTAAACAAAAAAAATAGAAAAGCACAGAGCCCAGTGCTCAATGTATAGTAAGTACAAAATAAATGTTAGCTGCAAATATTATTATTTTTTTATTGTTAGGGAGGGAGAGTCAAAGGTAATTTTTTCCCCATGATTACTTTCTTTTAAAAAACAAAAGCAAAACAAAACTAAAGCCAATTTAGTTTTAATAGAAACCTCCATGGATGCTGTGAAAACAGAAGTCCTCAGGTTTGGAGTGGGAAGAACCTAGGATTGAGGAGCAACATGTAAGCTATTTCAGTGTCAAACTACAAATTTCTAATATAGACTTGTAAAGCTAGATCAACATATCTTTACGGGACTTTCCAAGGGAAGTGGGGAAACAGTCTTTACTCTCCTGGAAAAAATTGTTTCTTTTGTTTGACTTTGACTAAAGTGGTCAGATAGCTACTTAGGACTCTAGGAAGAAAATAAATATACCTCCCATTATTTAGCACTCAGTTTTCACTGTGCATATTGTTTTATCTGTAACATTGAAAGAGACTGGTATATTTCAAGGACAGTGACACAAGAATCTTAGGTTTGTAGAAATGGGAAATTAAAAAAAAATTCTAAAGAAAATTTTTTGTGGGTTTCACTGATAGCATGAAAACTTTTTCAGGTGGTGAAGTTAAAAGGCCAGGTGCTGTCTGTCATGTTCCGGTTCCGGTCTAAGAACCGGGAATGGCTCTGGATGAGAACCAGCTCCTTTACTTTCCAGAACCCTTACTCAGATGAAATTGAGTACATCATCTGTACCAACACCAATGTGAAGTATGTACCATAAAGGCCTTTACCAATATTGGGTATTTCTCCTGGGCCAAGTCTGCTTAGCCTTACCAAGCTGTCTCCTCCTCTTCTACTTTTGTGGTAGTAAACACCATTAGTTTGAAGTTCCTCATCTTCAGCTTACTACAGAATTTAGAGTAATTCATCCAGGTAGAATAAGATTTTAACAAACAGTAGCTTAAAAGAGTAGGTTCTAAGATGTGAAGGGTTTGTATTTCAACTTTGTTTCATCCCCTTCTAGAAAGGATATTGTTTTGTTTTTTTAATTTTTTAAAAAATTATTTATTTTTGAGAGACAGGGAGAAACGGAGCATAAGCGGGGGAGGGCAGAGAAAGAGGGAGACACCGAAACCAAAGCTAGCTCCAGGCTCTGAGCTGTCAGCACAGAGCCTGACGGAGGGCTAGAACTCACAAACTGCAGGATCCTGACCTGAACCGGAGTCGGATGTTTAACCGACTGAGCCACCCAGGTGCCCCCAGAAAGCATCTTGTTTTCTACACCGGTTTATTGCTCTATTCTGGTAGGATTTTCCTCTAGAGCAGGTGTCTCTAAACTTTTTTTGTAAAAGGACAGATAATAATTATTGTAGCTTTGTGAGGCATATGGTCTCTATTGCAATTACTAACCTCTGCTATTGTAGCATGAAAAGAGTCCTAAACAAATGAAATGAACAAAGATAGCTATGTTCCAACAGACTTTGATTTACAAAAACAGACAATGGACTGGATTTGGCTCATGGACTATCGCTGAGAGCAGAGCTATCTATGTCCACTTTTGTTAGTTTCTGTTCCTCAATTCCTTGATTCCTTTCTTTTTGAGTTTTTCTTCCTCAACTTTGTGAAAACCAGTTTTATTGAGGTATAGATTGCATATACCATATAGTTCACCCATTTAAAGTGTATAATTTTTTTAGTATGTCACAGGGTTGTACAGCTATTCCCACAATCTAATTTCAGTACATGCTCATTCCCCCTAAAAGAAATTCTGTACTCATTAACAGTCATCCTCTCCACTCCCAAGCCCTTATGACAACTAATCTACTCTCGGTCTCTATAAATTTGTCTATTCTAGACGTTTCATATGCATGGAATCATATAATACATGATTCTTTATGACTGGCCTCTTAACGCTTAGTATAATGTTTTAAGGGTCCTCTCTTGTAGCATTTATCTGTACTTCATTTTTTTTATTGCCAAATAATATTCCTTTATATGGGGATACATTTTGTTTATCCATTCATTAGTTGATGGTCATTGGGTTATTTCTACTTTTTGGCTATTTGGAACATGGCTATGAACATTTATGTACCAGTCTTTATGTGGATGTTTTTATTCTCTTGGGTGTATACCTAAGAGTAGAACTGCTGGGTTACTTGGTAACTCTGTGTTTAGTTTTTTGAGGAATTGCCAAACTGTTTTCCAAAGCTTCAGTACCCTTTTACATTTCCATCAGCAATTTAATGAGGATTCCAGTTTCTCCACATGCTTACTATCTTTTTTATTATAAGTGGATGTCAGTTGTCAGGTTACTACTTTTCCACTTAGTCTAGCTATATAGAATTGCCCTTGAATCCCCAAAGGCAAGGGAATTAAAAGCAAAAGTGAATTACTGGGACCTTATGAAGATAAAAAGCTTCTGCACAGCAAAGGAAACAACCAACAAAACTAAAAGGCAACCAACGGAATGGGAAAAGATATTTGCAAATGATGCATCGGACAAAGGGCTAGTATCCAAAATCTGTAAAGAGCTCACCAAACTCCACACCCGAAAAACAAATAACCCAGTGAAGAAATGGGCAGAAAACATGAATAGACACTTCTCTAAAGAAGACATCCGGATGGCCAACAGGCACATGAAAAGATGTTCAACGTCGCTCCTTATCAGGGAAATACGAATCAAAACCACACTCAGATATCACCTCACGCCAGTCAGAGTGGCCAAAATGAACAAATCAGGAGACTATAGATGCTGGAGAGGATGTGGAGAAACGGGAACCCTCTTGCACTGTTGGTGGGAATGCAAATTGGTGCAGCCGCTCTGGAAAGCAGTGTGGAGGTTCCTCAGAAAATTAAAAATAGACCTACCCTAAGACCCAGCAATAGCACTGCTAGGAATTTATCCAAGGGATACAGGAGTACTGATGCATAGGGGCACTTGTACCCCAATGTTTATAGCAGCACTCTCAACAATAGCCAAATTATGGAAAGAGCCTAAATGTCCATCAACTGATGAATGGATAAAGAAATTGTGGTTTATATACACAATGGAATACTACATGGCAATGAGAAAGAATGAAATACGGCCTTTTGTAGCAACGTGGATGGAACTGGAGAGTGTGATGCTAAGTGAAATAAGCCATACAGAGAAAGACAGATACCATATGGTTTCACTCTTATGTGGATCCTGAGAAACTTAACAGAAACCCATGGGGGAGGGGAAGGAAAAAAAAAAAAAAAAGAGGTTAGAGTGGGAGAGAGCCAAAGCATAGGAGACTGTTAAAAACTGAGAACAAACTGAGGGTTGATGGGGGGTGGGAGGGAGGAGAGGGTGGGTGATGGGTATTGAGGAGGGCACCTTTTGGGATGAGCACTGGGTGTTGTATGGAAACCAATTTGACAATAAATTTCATATATTAAAAAAAAAAAAAAAGAATTGCCCTTGAGCTTAGCTCTTGAAGATATGCTTAGAAATAATTATCAAATACCTTGTGACAATGCTGAGTCTGTGTCCTTCTAATTTTAGGTCTTTTAATATTCTTTTCTAATTAGTATAACAGAGTGGATTGAGTTAGAAATTTCTATTTACTCAGGACTCGGATATATGGTCATGTTCACTGTAATTTTCTTTTTGTTTTTGCATCTTTATATTACAGAACAACCGTTGTTTTGTGTCTCCATTTTGTTTAAATTTAGAAAATTTTCAGTCCTTTTAAGAACTTGTTTCTGGAAATAATGGTGTTCCTCATTTTTACATACTGTTTTCCCCACCACTATTTATTTTAATTAATTCTTAATATTTTTAAAATAAATATTTTTACATAAAATTTGGAAAGCATGGAAAACTTATAAAGAGAGGGGAAAATTTTCTCACTATCCAAAAAGACTCTTTGTGGTATTTATTTATTTATTTATTTAGTAGACTCTGTGCCCACTGTGGGGCTTGAACTCCTAGTGCTGAGATGGAGTCTCATGCTTTACTGACTTAGCTAGCCAGGTGTCCCCCAAAAGAGCCTTTGTTGATGTTTGTGTATGTATTGTCAGTTTTTTTACTTACGCTTTTTAAAAACTCAGTGTATGGATATACACATGTATACCAACTAGGTATTGTATACCTAGAAGGAGTTTAAACCCAAACAGGATAAACCATTGTGCCATGGGACACAGTTTTTATTTGTACCTTGTTGTCCATGGTATGAAGTATTTGCTGAATCTGAAGTCACAGGTTATTTAAAGGATTAGACTTCTAAGTGGAATTTATTAGTTATTGCCTCACCTGTAAGTAAATGTATATAGCTTTATGTTCAAACAGTGCCTGACCCTTTTATTCCCCTCTGTTCTGTCTGCTGTCCCATTTTCCCAGGAACTCCAGCCAGGAACCAAGGCCTACACTGTCCAACACAATCCAGAGACCACAGCTAGGTCCCACAGCTAATTTACCCTTGGAGATGGGCTCAGGGCAGTTGGCATCCAGGTGAGAAATGGTAGAAGAATTCTTTATTGATGAGCCTGGGTAGTGGGTATCTGCAGTCCCATTTGTTTGTTTGTTTGTTTGCTTTCAGGGACTTACCTGAAATTCTCTGCTGGCCAGGGGAGATTTTTTCCCCAGATTTATTTAAAAAAATAAAAATAAAAATAATCTTTCTCTTCTTCCTGGCCTTTAAACATATAGGCAGCAGCAACAGCAAACAGAATTGGATGTGGTATCAGGAAGAGATGGACTGGCTGGCTACAATCATTCCCAGGTAAGTGTGTCTTTTTTTGAAGAGGCATGAGCATTTCCTTAGGAAATGTCCCCTAGTGCCAGTTAGAGTGTATGTGAATGTTAGGGTTATTGAATTGTCATGTTACATTTTTCATGGTTGTTTTTATCATCGTATCCCACAGGTTTCTGTTCAGCCTGTAACAACCACAGGGCCAGAACACAGTAAGCCCCTTGAGAAGTCAGATAGTCTGTTTGCCCAGGATAGAGATCCAAGATTTTCAGAAATCTACTCTAACATCAATGCAGGTATGTTTCTTCCTCATTCTCCTCTTAAATTCTCATTTAGATCACTTACTGATGTGCCTACTACTGCCCAACATCTTTCTACTTAATCATAATACCTCATGAGTAAATAGGAACTTGCTGAACTAATGTACTACAGCCCCTTGACTGGCCCTCCCCCCGCTCCTTTTGGTCCACAGATCAGAGTAAAGGCATCTCCTCCAGCACTGTCCCTGCTACCCAACAGCTATTCTCACAGGGCAACACATTCCCTCCTACCCCCCGGCCGGCAGAGAATTTCAGGTGAGCCCTTTATGTATGTGCTGCGTTAGGGGGCAACTGAGGCATTCAGTTGCTGAATCCAAGTTTTGTTCTTCCCTAGCTTTCTCTGGTTATTTCAGACAAAGCAGTGGAACTTGTAGGGCTTAAGACAAGGCAAGCTGGCTTTTCTTCCTCCTATTTCTTTGCACCTGTCCTGTTGCTATGTTATAGGTTCCATCTCTCTGTGTCCAGATCAGTGTGTGACTGTCAGTTTTCTCATCTTTTTCAAATTCTGTTATTAAGAATTCCTTAATCCCAGAGAAGTCAAGGGGATCTAGGGATAGTACTAGATTGTCCTGTGATACCTAGATTTTGTGGTAAACCCATCCTTTTAATCTTTTACTGCACTATGTGTTCATTCCTAGAAATAGTGGTCTGGCCTCTCCTGTAACCATCGTCCAGCCATCAGCTTCTGCAGGGCAGATGTTGGCCCAGATTTCCCGCCACTCCAACCCACCCCAAGGAGCAGCCCCAACTTGGACCCCTAGCACCCGCCCAGGCTTCTCTGCCCAGGTAAAGTGTCTGTCTGTCCCCTATGTACTAGTTTTTGTTTATTTGTTTGGGCTTTTGTCCATATGTAAAATTATTGTCATCTGTCTTAGAAGTCTTCTTCCCAGCCCCTACCTTCCAATTTTTCTTTTTGTTGGGAGTAGCTAAATAATTAAAATAATAGATAATCCCCAAATATCAGAGTTTGTGGTTTTCACATATTCACTTTAAATCAGAATTGCTCATATAGAAGAACATGTTAAACAGGTTTCATTTACATATTTGTTTTGGAATCAATTCTGAGTTTCCATTTTGGTTAGTACTACAAAGTACAGGAGCAAAGGAGAAAACTACTAATTTACACGCAATGATATCTATTTACCAAAAAAATGTGTTGAAAAACCTTATATAACATATATATATATGTTAAGATTAAAGCTACTATTGTTTCATATATTCATGTATGCTTATATAGCACAGTGATTTTTTAAGTTTATTATTTTGAGAGAGCACATGCATGCCAGTGGGGGAGGGGCAGAGAGAGAGGGAGAGAGAGGATCCCAAGCAGGCTCCACACTGTCAGCGGAGAGCCTGACATGGGTCTCGAACTCATGAACTGCAAGATCGTGACCTGAGCCGAAATCAGAGTTGGATGCTTAACCAACTGAGCCACCCAGGCACCCCAACACAGTAATATTTTAAATAAAAAATCCCCAACCAAAAAGCACACTACAAAATTGTTATATGAAGTATGATCTCAAATGCATAAAAGAGTGTGTAAGAAAATAACTGGAAAAAATTCTCACAACTCTGAATGTATAGTTTATTAGTCCCATAGTTCTTTGTGGTTTTTGTTGTTGTTGTTTTTGTTTTGTACTTTGTCATAGGAGATTGGCATTAATTGGAAGAAATATAGAGTGACTCTTAAATACAGAGAACAAACTGAAGGTTCTGGAGGGGCTGTGGGTGGGGGGATGGCCTAAATGGGTAAGGGGCAGTAAGGAAGACAATTGTTGGGATGGGCACTGGGTGTTGTACCTAGGGGATGAATCACTGGAATGTACTCCTGAAAACATTATTGAACTCTATGCTAACTAACTTGGGTGTAAATTATAGATATATACATACATAAGAAGAAGTATAGAGTAAAAAATAAATGATGAGCTTGGCTCAGAAGAAATCCAGTGATTGACAGAGGGTTGACTCATAGGAATGGCATGTACAATAATGTTTCTCTCTTTCAGCAGGTGGCTACTCAGGCTACAGCCAAGACTCGTTCTTCCCAGTTTGGTGTGGGCAGCTTTCAGACTCCGTCCTCCTTCAGCCCCATGTCCCTCCCTGGTGCTTCAACTGCGTCACCTGGTGCTGCTGCCTACCCTAGTCTCACCAATCGTGGATCCAACTTTGGTGAGTTCAGATTAGAAAGGAGGGCGGGGGTGCCTGGGCGGTTCAGTCGGTTAAGCATCTGACTCTTGATTTCCGCTCAGATCATGATCTCAAGGTTGTGAGATGATGCCGCCTGGGGCTCTGTGCTGGGCACAGAGCCTGCTTGGGATTCTCTCTCTCTCCCTCTCTCTCTGCCTCCCTCACTTGCACACTCTCCCTGTCTGTCTGTCTGTCTGTCTCTCTCTCTCTCTCTCTCTCTCTCTCTCAAAACAACAGTAACAACAATAATAACAAAGAAAGGAGGGTAACAGGAAAATCACACTACTAAAGAGAAAGAATTTGGTGGTTCAAAGTTTCTTGTGTCCTGGATGCACTGACCTCATTATGGGGAAATCAGGTGATGGTCCATTTGGAATTTAAAACATACCCCCATGAAAAAGACTTTATCGTGTATTAAAAAGTTTGTAAGTTATTATACATTAAATAATATGCAAATTTAATCTAAATGATCAAAAGACTCTTGGGAAAGGCTACCCAGAGAAGAAAAATTAATCTGGGGCTGGGTTTAAAATAAAAGAGGCATTGATAGTTTCTCCTCTCCAGTGGAATTAGTAGCTTAAAGTTGTTTGTCCTTCCTTGCTGTATTTCTAGCTCCTGAGACTGGACAGACTACAGGACAATTCCAGACACGGACAGCAGAGGGTGTAAGTGTCTGGCCACAGTGGCAGGGCCAGCAGCCTCATCATCGCTCGAGTTCTAGCGAGCAACATGTTCAACAGCCATCAGCACAGCAACCTGGCCAGCCTGAGGTCTTCCAGGTGAGAGGGTGAAAAGACTTCAGAAAGTTAGAAACTGGAAGAGAAACAGAGAGCAGAGACAGAGAAGGAAGCATGGATTGAGGTGTTTGGGAGTACCTAGGAGAAAACAGAGTGGGGACTTGTAGAAGTAAATGTCATTAACTGGAACTTACTGTGTGATACACATCGTTAGTGATGCGAAGATGTTTAAGGAAGTCATTTTAGCCATTCCAGGAGAGCCACATCCCCACTGCACAGTAGCTTGAGTGTAAACATACTGATTATAGCTCTAAAGACCCATTTACCTAAGTCATGAGGGGACTGCAAGAGCAATTGGAGTAATCTTGGGACAAAGGAAGAGGTGTTTAAGACAGAGGTTGAAAGAGGCAAAGCAGGTTTTGGTGGAAAACAAATAGGATCAGAGATACTCCATATATGTGCACAGGGGGTTATGTGAAATGTGGCAAGCAGATTTTTCTCCTTTTGAAAATATGGGAGGACTAGAAAAGAAGGAAAATGTGGAACTGTAGGAAGAAGCCAGAAAAGGGATTGGGAAACAAAGTTGTCATAAAGGAGTCTGAGAGTTGCTGGGAGTAGGGAAGGCTCAGGGCATTCAGCCCCACAGACACTGTGGGGCCAGGGGCGTTGGGTTTAGGAGAATATTGGGAAGAAGCTCAGTACATGTAAGGGATTATTAAGGTGTGTGACCCAGACTTGTTTTTTTCTCTTATTAGGAGATGCTGTCCATGCTGGGAGACCAGAGCAACAGCTACAACAACGAAGAATTTCCTGACCTAACTATGTTTCCCTCCTTTTCAGAATAGAACTATTGGGGTGAGGATAAGGGGTAGGGGAGGAAAGTCACAGTTTGTTTTTAAAAAGCAAATCTTCCTGTAAAGAGAATAAAAGTCCCTCTCCCTTCCCTTCCCTCACCCCTAATGTGTGCCCCTTCCCCTTCTGGCCTTTCCTTGCCCTCCTGCCTCTGAGAAGAAATGGGGTGAATCCTGAAGGCTTTGGGGATCTTTGAAAAACTGAGGCTGGGTGAAGTTAAGAATGCCTTTCCTTACACCTCCTGACCAGAGATTTATGCAGAAATGATTTGTGCTAGGGTCAATAGGCAGGTTAGAGAACCTGACATCCATTCATCCACTATTTGCCTTGGATACTGTGGTTTGTTTTGGAAAGAAATTCTGAATACGGTTAGGGGGAGGAGAAATATCCTCATATCTGAGGACCATGAAACATGGTAGGTTACATATACCTGTATGGCTTTAGGAAGTGAGCATAGGCTCTTTCTGCTGCCTGGTGAGTGAGGAAGTGAGAGAGGGAGAAGGAAAGAGTGTGTGTGTGTGTGTGTGTGTGTGTGTGCGCGCGCGCACGCATATGCGTGTGGGCACACGTGTGTACGCGGTATGTGTGTGCACATGTGTGTTTCTGTGTCTGTTTCTCCCTATTAGGGAGTTATGCAAAATTTGTCTCAGATTTTATCTTTGTTTTTCCATGTAATTTTCAAAGAGTCCTAAGGAGTTAATCTTCTAGGTATTTTCCACTTAGTATTGCAGCCAAAGAGTATTTAAATAAATGTCTTTGCTGCACTTACATCTATGCCCAGCCAATATGCAACTGTAAGCAGATATATAAAGTCTTTTGATGTGGTTGGTCTCTCATCGAACATATTTAGTAGTAAAGCTGGGTCATTCCCGCTTTTGGTGCTCTCACCTTATAGAGTAGATCTGGAAACATTACAGATGTTTAGGGTGGGAAGATAACCCCCTTTTAAAAGCCCCATACTTGGCCATACTTGCTGCATTTTTCTGTCAGAATCACATATGATGTGTGTTCTGTAGAGGTTATTTCTGCATGGAAACTCAACTTCTTGGATTAGCAGTCCCAGGGAAATCTTCACTGCTGGAGTTTAAACCAAATACCATGTCTTGCAAAGTAGCCTCCTTCATCCCATTCCCAGTTCAGTCTGACTAGAAACTGAGACTTGGGTCTGTTTTGGACCTATAGTTCTTCCTCTTTGCTCCCTCCAATCTTAAGATTAGATTTTGCTATGATACAAGAGTATGAATCCATGTGATAGGTGGGGCCTGGACTCCCATTCTAACAGGGTCACAGAGTTAACTATAGCCATATAAATGCAGATACAGGTTACTACTCTCTCTGTACCTTCCTCAGGTAACAGTCATGTGTATCAGCCACTTTTTTTTTTTTTAATTGGCTCAGGCCAGTATCTTAAGTGCAAGACTGAATTAATAAGGAGAAGACATATTAAACGTAGCCATAGGAGACTGAGGGGCATAGATGGCCTTAGAGAGGCTGAGAGAACATCATTACTGGGTTTCTCTCCCTTTTGTCTCCAGTCTGGTGCCAGGTAGTGGAGTTGAAAAGGAGACAGTTTATTTTTTTATTCTATGTGCACACATACCGTATACATATATATTTATATCACAGTTTAACAAGCCAAAAAGTTGAGTTTCCAATGGAATCCTTGTTTTTAATAATTGTTTTTAAATGTGATCAGGACTATAATATTGTACAGTTATTATAGGGCTTTTGGGGAAGGAGAAGGGAGGGAGAAGATGCTCTGGGGTTTTGTTTCTGCTTTTCCTTCAGGGTTTTATTTTTGATTGTTTTTTTTTTTTTTTTTTTTTTCTTGTTGGCCATTTCTGTACTGCTGGCATCTGTGCTGAGCTTTACAGTGGCAAAAATAATGACATGTAGCAAAGATTTTAAAACAAAATATTTTTTCCTTTTGTAAACGTTCTTGTGTTGTGTGATCTTGATTGCGGCTTTATTATTCTTTTCCAGCTTGTGAACAACAAATACCCACCCACAACTAGTTGAATCCATAGCTTGAGCTCCAAATACGCAAACATAAAGCACAGTGTATCTATAATTTCAGGATTCAGAAATCATAAGGCCTCTGATCACTCAGCACTCCTTAGTTGTCCTCCTGATCCTGACTCACTCTGAGTAAAATCAGCAGGGACATCTGACCATGAGATGGGGGTTGGGAAATTGCCCATGTCCTTCAGAGCGGACAAAGATGAGACTCGAGACCAGTATGGCACATCAGATTCCTTCCCCAAGTATCTCTTGCTCTCCTGGAATAAAAGGAATTAGGGATGGGGAAATTTAAACTATGCAGGTCTGGACTTGGTTTCCCTCTAGGATCATGTGGTTCATTACCAAATCTTAAAACTTACAGGCATAAACCTGTGTTCTTGAGGGTCTATATGCAATCCAGCTAGAAACTGAATCTATCCTATGTATTTTCTGTTCCAAGAACCATCTTTTCCTCTTCCTCCGCCTCTGTTTATGGAAGAAAATGGAATTTGGGGATGTGGCTTAGGGACTGAACTAGACTCTTATGATCTGTCACATGCCTGGATGTTGGGGGAATCATTTAGAGAAGCTCATATGACTGGTCCTGGATTGGGGATTTTAATAATTGAAACATAATGTTCAGGCATCCTACCATCTGAGAGTTTTAGCAACAAAGAAGTCACATGTGAGTTTGTCAGTGCTATGCACTGATTCAAGTGCTGTCATTAATAACGAGGAGGGCTGGTTTGGGTTACTTTCAGAACCAGCTTCATCTGGGCGTTCTGGGCATATCATTCCTCAAGAAAACCGTATTAGGCTGGGAGAGGTATTCACAACTTTCAGCCAACAAACTTACAACATACAAATGATTTTTGAGCCTGTGGTTTCCATTACACTCTTTTCTAGTCTTTCATGTTTATTCCTTCATTCTTGCTGGATGTCTGACCCTCAGGTCAGACAAATTTGAAAACTGAGTTTTCGAAGTTGGAGAGATAACAGGAAAAGGGCAGGAAAAGATGTAGTCCCTAATACCATAAATACTATGTTATAAAGAAAGATGGAGAAGATCAGGGCTGTGTCCTATTAACCATCAAAGTGAAGGTAAGCCCCAGCTTGAATAAATGTGTATGGAAGTCTTTTTGCCCTCAAAGACAGTCATGAGAAACTAAATACCCAGCAACTTTCCACTTTGGTGCACATACTTGACATGCACACAAAAACACTGCGTATCCGCCACTTCCTTCCCTCTCCGACCCTGCTTCTCTCAGCATTTCTTTCCCCGCCTCCCTCCCCTATTCAAATTTTCCAGCCAACAGCTGGAACTGACTTCCGCAATCCTAATGGAATAAATCCAGCACCCCTAGTCATCCACCCACATTATCCACACTTCCCCGTCGAAAGGAGCCCGGAGCACAGAACCCCATCAGCAGGTAAAATTTTCTACTTCTCATTCCTTCCTTTGCCCATTTTAGGGGTATAAGGGATGTAGTGACTTGGAGATTGTGGTGAAATTTGTAGTTGTGTGGGTGAAAACAACAATATGCCCTTCAGTCATTTCCTGGCCAAATAAAATTTGCTGGAAATTTTTAGGATTCCTTCTGTGCTTTATATGTATGTATACATGGTTGTTAGTGAAACCCTAGGATATAGGGAATCCTTCACCTATCCCTCAAGGAGTGGCCTCTCCCTTTAGGGTTTGCGGTTTTAGCCAAAGGTACCAAAAGAGTTAACTTAGCTGGGAGGAGGAATGGTGCCCAGAGGCACTTTTCTGCTTCACCTCAAAGCCCTTAACACTGCAGATATTAAATATCTTAGAGTGTTTTGCCAGTCTGCAAAGATTGCACAAAAATTAGACTGTAAATTCAAAAATTTACTTCAGACTGTAAATTCTTAAAATGGAGAACATGGAATTAAGCAAGCTGCTGCAAGAAATGAGTGAAGCTAGAGTAAACTTCTGAAAAGCTGTGAATTTAATGATCGTAGAACACTGCTTTTGGGTCTTACATTTTTCTGACAAACTTTGGTTGTGAAGCTTTTTGTCCTGTGAGGCAGTCAGAGAGGTTTTTTGCTGTCAGGAAGAAGAAAGAAAACCTCCTTCCCATAGCATCTGGTTGAGATTAGGACAGTTTCCTGCCTGAGGAGGGAGCAGGAAGAGAAAGGAGGAAGAAATACATAACTAAGGAGATAGTAAACATCTCAAAAAGAATAGGAAATACTTCCTTGTCCTCTCCTGGCAAGATCTGAAAAAGTATCAGAATTTAGGCAAGGGAGTGAATAATGCCTTGAAGAAATAAATAGGCAGCAAAATTTAGCTGGAAATTTCTCCTTTGTGTATTCTCCAACCCCCCTCCAACCTCGTCTGTCTCCAAGTCTGCTGGGGACATTAGAGGAGGCAGGTGCTTAGTCCATTCTGATTGTCCATTTTCTAGCCTAATTCTGGTTTTCTGGTTTTGTGTGTGTGTTTTGAATCTCCCTAGGCCAGATGTATCAGCACTCAGTCCAAACCCAGACCCTTCGTATCGTTTTATCATGCACAGGTCACTCTCAGTTCTTTGTATCCCTTCCTTGTAAATTATTTTCTTTTGTCTCATGGTCCCAAGGAAGAGGTTCTTCTCTTTGGTTCAGGAGTTTCCCAGAATTGTGTGTGCATGCATTTTTTGGATGAGTGGGACTGTGATGGACTGTGAAATTTTATTAGCTTCTCAAAGAAGTCTGTGACTCCCAAAGGTTAAGAACCAGCTGTCTGGGAATATGGCTCCAGCTGTTTCCTCATCCCAAGCCAGGCTGTGAACCCCTTGGCACACAGAAGAACTTCCCCTAATTATCCCCTTTCCCAGGATGTGGGGACTCAAGATTCTACTGCTGCTGCCCACAGCGACCTTTGCTCTATATCCTGAGGCGATACTGGACACACAATGGGAGCTATGGAAGAAGACCTATGGGAAGCAGTATAACGACAAGGTGCCTGGGGACCTGGAGGGGAGTATGGTCAGGGAGCCGGCACTCGAGATGTCTATTCCTAATTTCCAGACTCCCTTCTTCAGTCTAAAAACCTTAACCACTCCAACCAGCCAAACCCACCCCTGTTCTTGAACTCTTTAACACAGTTTCATTCCTCCTCTTCCACTCACCCTCCCTCAAGTTCTAGCCTTCCTTTTCTTTATAATTGTCCTATTTCTCTTTGGGGAAGACTTCTCAGATTAATGCTATTAATCCATAAGCAGTTTTTCTATACATCTCTCCAGAGCTTTTGCATTCTATTATTTGTATTTATTTACATTTTTTTTTTTTTGCCTGCTCTTAATAATCCCATGGTCAGTTCCCCAACTAGACTGTAAACTCTGTATGATTGTAAATTTCATCTTTTTTCCTAAAAACCTCCACAGTATTTTTATGTTACTTTGTATGTAGGACATAGTCCATGCCAGTACTGACTATGTTCTGTTTAGGTGGATGAAATCTCCCGGCGTTTAATATGGGAAAAAAATTTGAAGCATATTTCCATCCATAATCTTGAGGCCTCTCTTGGTGTCCACACATATGAACTGGCCATGAACCACTTGGGGGACATGGTGAGTTGAACCTCAGCTCCTGGCCTACCTGCCCTGTTTGCCTTAGTTTCCTGCTTATGGCTGGCCTTTTTGTTCTTTGTCCCAGACCAGTGAAGAGGTGGTTCAGAAGATGACTGGACTCAAAGTACCCCCCTCTCGTTCCCGCAGCAATGACACCCTCTATATCCCAGACTGGGAGAGCAGAGCCCCAGACTCCATTGATTATCGAAAGAAAGGATATGTTACTCCTGTCAAAAACCAGGTACCCTCCTTTCTCCTATGTAGGTATGTAAGCTGGCATGACCTATTTCTGTGTCTTTGTTCTTAACTAGGAGGGAACTGGGAGGATGGCAAGGAATTAAGGGATGTGTCCCACTGCTCAGAGAATATAGCCTATTCTATTTAAGTCATCACCTATTTTTGTACATGTATATTGTTTCTGTTTTTTCTTTTTTACAAGTCGCATTGCTGTAAACACCCTTGTGCATATGTTTATGAAAACATGTGCAAATATTAATACAAAATAAAGCCTAAAATTGTAATTGCTAGGTCACAGAGAATCCTTTCCAAAAATTTTTTTACAATATTAACATTCTTACCAGCAAGAGAATGCCAGTTTTCCCACAACCCCAATGATCATTTTATCAGCCAGATGAAGAATTGATTTAACCCTCATTCAACAAACACACCTTTTTCAGAACCGACCAAGTATAGTGCTAGCCAGTGGAGATTCAAGATAACCAAGACATACCCTATGTCCTCCAGAAATCCTCATTCTTCAAAAATAGAACAGGAAAGAAAGAAAAATCTACAATCTAGCTGCACAAATACTAATAGTTATGGCATTTTTTGAGACGTTGTATGTCAGAAACTTATAAATCCTTTACATGAATTAACTTTTTAAATCTCCATAATCCATAATTAAGTACATTATTATCCACATTTTACAGATAAGGAACTAAGGCACAGAGAGGCTTAGTAACTTACCCAAGGTCACATATCTTGTGGGTTGCAAAGTCAGTGCCCTGCTCCTCTACAGCTAATGGTGACAATGTAGCAATAGTTATCAGTGGAAACAATAGCAATAGAGCCATGCAGCAAATATTAAATGAAGGGAAATAGGAAGCCTTCACAGAAAAGGGGACACACATGTGTTGGAATTTGTAACACATATGGGGCTCCAGCAGACAGTGTAGAGAGAAGAAACAAAAAGCGTGAACAGCAGTGACTGACAATTTCTGTTATGCTCCTCAGGGTCAGTGTGGTTCCTGTTGGGCTTTTAGCTCTGTGGGTGCCCTGGAGGGCCAGCTCAAGAAGAAAACTGGCAAACTCTTAAATCTGAGTCCCCAGAACCTTGTGGATTGTGTTTCTGAGAATGATGGCTGCGGAGGGGGCTACATGACCAATGCCTTCCAGTATGTGCAGAAAAACAGGGGCATTGACTCTGAAGATGCCTACCCGTATGTGGGACAGGTGAGACTTCCCTGTAATGGCTCCTCCTTCCCCAGCAGAGTATTTTATGCTGGAGATAATCCCGTAAATCTTGGTTTCTGTTCCCCTATCCTGCCTTCCTGATGGGATAATTACCTATAGAAGGCCAAGGAGAGTCCCATAGCTTTGGAGATTTGGGGGCCTTAGGCCCCACAGCCCTACCCACCTCTTTGCCCTAGAGAAGACAGAGCACAGGTGACCCCATGGACTTCTGGGGGGTCCTCTGCAACCTGTTACTCAGCTCCTCTGCTCCCGTCACCGATTCCCCAAACCCACACATGCTAATTTACCAAATCGCATGTCTTTATTTTGCACGATCTCAGTGTGAGTTTGGGGAATGTTTATGCAAATTATGTAAGTTAACTACTGACATGTACAAAATGAGAGAAAAAATAAGTTGCTTCATGTTTGTTGCAACTTCAGGGTTCAACTCACTTCCTCCTTTAGGAATAGGAAGGTCTGCTGACCTTTCTTATCTAAAAAGAAGAGAATCTAAGAGCTTTTCTGTACATACATAGGGTTGATAGATAATATAACATAGGGCCTTTGCAACAGGAGCCTTTGAAGCAGGGATAGCAAGTTTGAGTAATCAGGATGGCTATTATATACTAAACTATATGCTTAGTTCATTTTCTCATTTAATCTTCGTAACAGACATGTAAGGTAGACTTATCCTCACTTTATAGGTGAGGAAATTGACACTGAAAGAGATAAAACAGATGATCAAATTCATAGCACTAGTCACGTAGCAGCGCCAAGATTGATCTACCATATCTGTTCATCTGCAAACATGCTCAGCATATCTTCTGTGCAAATGTGCAAAAATGTCTTTAGTAGAATATAATACCTTGGGGCACCTGGGTGCCTCAGTCAGTTAAGCGTCTGACTCCGGCTCAGGTCATGATCACACAATTCGTGGGTTCAAGCCCCGCGTCAGGCTCTGTGCTGACAGCTCGGAGCCTGGAGCCTGCTTCCGATTCTGTGTCTCCCCCCCCTCTGCCTCTCCCCTCTTTGTGCTCTCTCTCTCTCAAAAATAAATAAATAAACATTAAAACAACAACAACAACTTTATAATACCTTGGAACAGAATTGTCTGAGTCTTGGGATACATGCGTCTTCAACTTGACTAAGTCATGACAAATTGTTTACCAAGGTATTTTGAAACATTGATGTTCCCACCTGAAGTATGTAAGAATTCCCTTGGAGTCCCATCTTCATCAGTATGTTTATCTAGCCATCTGCCTTTCTTCTTTAGTGAATTGACTGTTTATATTTTTGGCACATTTTTATTAGGTTATTTTGCTCTTTCTCACTGATTTTTAGGAATTTTTTTAAAGTTTACTTATTTATTTATTCTTTTGAGAGAGACAGAGACAGTGTGAGCAGGGGAGGGACAGAGGGAGGGAAGAGAGAGAACCCCAAGCAGGCTCTGTGCTGCCAGCTGCAGAACCCAATGGTTGGTTCGAATACACGAACTGTGAGATCATGACCTGAGCCAAAACCAAGAGTCAGACACTTAACTGACTGAGCCAGCCATGTGTCCTGATTTTTAGGAATTTTAAAAAGAAATCTAGATACTAATACGGTGTGTGTTGTAGGTGAACATTTGTCTCTTTATTCTCTTTATATCTTTCAACTTTGAAAAGTTCTTCATTTCAGTCTAGTAAAATGATTGTTTTCCTCTGCAATTTGTGCCTTTAAAAAATCCAGTAGCAGTGAATTTTATTCATTAGTGTTTAGTCATCTAAAATGATGTCTGTTGCAATAAAATGCTCATTAATGTGAATGACTGAACAGATCCATTTCACTGGATACTCAACAAGTATGGTCACTTCAACACATCTTCATGACATTGGCCATATCAAAACAGTACATTAATCTGTACATTTCAGCCCATTACTATTCCATGCTGTGGTTTTTTAGCTGTCAGGTATATAAGGCAGATAAATTAGAGGTTGTACCTGAAAAAAAAAAAATTCTTTCATCCGTATACAATTTTTAGAACTCCTGGATCCCAAGTCCATGTTTGAACTTGGGCTGCTACTTACTATAAGGTGCTAACTTGAGGACACCGTACTAAATCTGCCCTAGCAGATTGGCTTTTAAATTCTGAATACTTCAGACCAATTAGTGAGATAACCCGAACATGGCAAAATACTCTTTTTAAATTCTCAAATACTCTTTTGACACAGTTTTGTTGTCACTTGATATCAAAAAGTTAAATCCCAAGAGTATACACAAAACAAAAACAAAAACACCCCAAACCAGGTTTATGTTTACAATTTTTTCCATGTTGATTAACCCAGGCAGCCAACTTAAAGGATTGTATAACTATATTAAAGAAAAAGAAATTAAATACTATCAGAACTAATAGTCGATCATTATCCATTGATACCTTATTTATTTTGTACTATATTAACGAGTTTTTTGAGAGGCAGTTTAATAGCTCAGAGAGTTGAAATAATTTGAATGAATGAAAATCATATAATAAACCTTATTTTGGAATAGAAAGAACATTTGACTTCTTGGTGCACATGGGTGGCTCAGTTAGTTAAGTATCTGACTCTTGGTTTTGGCTCAGGTCATGATCTCAATGTTTGTGAGTTCAGGCCCCACATTGGGCTCAGCGCTAACAGTGTAGAGCCTACTTGGAATTCTCTCTGTCTCTGTCTCTCTCGTTCTGCCCCTCCCCCGCTCATTCTCTTGTCATTCTCAAATAAACTTAAAAAAATTTTTAAAGAAAGAGCATCTGACTTCTAATTTCTGCTAGCCTGCCCCCACAAATGATCTCTTTAGTATTTGAGGGCAACGTGGAATGATTTTGGTCTCATAATCAATTAAAATGAAGAATTTGCCATATAAGACACATATTCCATTTTTAATATTCTGAATCTTGGGGGTTTGGATTATATGGCAGAGAACAAGGGAATCCTGAGAAATTAAGAAAGGAGACTACTGTAGTCTTAGAATGTCATGTCACATCCTGCCATTATTGTTAATAATTTGATAATATGTTCTTATAGATTCAGTTTTAGGGTTTTGAAAAGGTAGTCTGAGGAAAATGAATTGCCAAAAAGAATATACCATGTTGACATGGGTTGCCATTAGATTTTGTAACTGTGGCTTGCCAGTGAAACATATCATTGTTAACTAGACCTCCAAAGCACAGTGTTAGAAATTCACAGGCAAAATTGCCAAGTTCCTCAATATGTTTTAGTGTCATGTTTTGTGGTTTTACCAAAGTCTCTCATGAGAGCACCAGCCAAAACTCTGCCTCACACTAGCCCCCCCAGTATATGTGTATAAGGCCCAGGTCTTCCTCCCAGCTGGGTCTTGGCCTTGGCCTCCTCCCCACACAGCAGCTGGTCCCTCCCTGCCCTCTGAGGCTCACACATACTACATGGCCAGAAGATGATTTGTGCCTTTAAAAACAACTTATTTCAGATCTCTCTCTACCCTGAGGGAATAAAAATGTTCTCTCTTAAGTTTTACAGTGTTTCCTTTCACATTTATGCTTTAAAAAACCTAGAGCTGATTTTTGTGGATGTGCAAGGTATCCACTTTTCATATTCTTTTTTATAGTTGTCTAAAATGGTAAGGAGGGGCGCCTGGGTGGCTCAGTCAGTTGAGCTTCCGACTTCAGCTCAGGTCATGATCTCACGGTCTGTGAATTTGAGCCCTGCATCAGGCTCTGTGCTGACAGCTCAGAGCCTGGAGCCTGCTTCGGATTCTGTGTCTCCCTCTCTCTCTGCACCTCCCCCACTCACGCTCTGTCTCTCAAAAATAAATAAATGTTAAAAAATAAAATAAAATAAAATGGTAAGGAGAGGACAGACCCTCTCTAAAGACTCTAAGTTGGCCATCCCAGTCAGTTCACCAACATCAAAGCATTGGTGGAGATTCTCACTTACCAGTTTCTGGCCTGTTGCTTTGTCCTAGTCCTATTTTAACCTTGTTTTTTCCAGGATGAAAGTTGTATGTACAACCCAACAGGCAAGGCAGCTAAGTGCAGAGGGTACAGAGAGATCCCTGAGGGGAACGAGAAAGCCCTGAAGAGGGCAGTGGCCCGAGTGGGACCCATCTCTGTGGCCATTGATGCAAGCCTGACCTCCTTCCAGTTTTACAGCAAAGGTAAGGAGCTGTTCCCGCAGAGCACAATCACCCACCTCATGTCATGCAGGCTCGGCAGCTTCTCGAAGGCCACCGAGCATTTGGAGTACTTAGTTTCCATATTTAGACTGAGTCTCCTGGAGGGAAACACAGCTGCCACCGTGCATCTCTGTCATCAGTCCTCCTGGCTGGGCAGGATTTTGCAGAGGGTCTCCTAGACCGGGAGACCCCACGGGGGATCCTTGGCCTGCAGAAAGCTTCACCTCGACAGTTTGTTTCCTAGGTGTGTACTACGATGAAAACTGTAATAGCGATAATCTGAACCATGCGGTTTTGGCAGTGGGATATGGGATCCAGAAAGGAAACAAGCACTGGATAATTAAAAACAGGTAATGATGGGGACACTAAGTTTGTCACTGAATCACTCTGTTAATGCTCAACCTAGTTTCCAACTTCCCAGCATTCCTTGCTCTCACTCGAGAAAGTTGTCTCAGACTTTTTAGTTCTCCCTTCCCAGTTAGAGGCTATTAATTCTAACATTTAATGGCCAGACGGTAATACAGTGTGTGTCGGGCAGGTGCTCCACATGCGGGATGCTTAGTCATACACAAGTGAACAGGACGTCTGCCTTTGGTGATCTCACGGCCCCCCTCAGATAGGCAGACCTAACTAACCAGAACATCCAGGAGCACAGGAAACCAGGAGGAGGTCTGGAATTATGTAGTTTTTTCTTTCTTTTTTCTATAATGTGACCAATTTCTTAGGGAGCTTTCCATCATCAGCATGTCTGAAAGCAGTAGGGAACCAAGTAGAGGTTTAATATCCTCCTGTGCAACTTTGTGCCCTTCCATATACACTTAGGATAACACGTATAAAAAATGGCCCAACATTTTGAAGCATGTGAAGAGAAGACTTTTCAGAAAGTAGGTATGAGAACAACAACAGCAGCATTTAATGTTTCCTTCTCTATTGTTGGGAAGAAATAAAACTACAGGGTATTTCAGCTCCCCTTTTCTCTTCAGCCCCTTGTGACTTTGGGGGGGAAACTTATGAGAATTATACATTTCCTTTCCTCACTGGCCAATACTAGCCTGGCAGCAGCACTAACTAAACCTGCTGTCCTTGGCACCCTCCAGGGAGCAGGAGTCCTAGAGTCTGGGGAGTTCACAGCTCTCAGCTATCAGCACAGAGCCTGACACGGGGCTTGAACCCATGAACCGTGAGATCATGACCTGAGCTGAAGTGAGACGCTTAACTGACTGAGCCATCCAGCGGCTCCTGGGCCTACTTTAAATGCCACCTCTTTCATTAGGTCTTCATCCCTTGATCACAAGCGATCTCTCATACCTTTGAGGCCTATAGCATTATGTCTTTATTCCTTTACTTTAAACTCTTCAAAGGTAAAAACTTTTATTTATTTTTTATACTACCAGTACCTAGCTCAATAGTCAGTTAAGTGTTTTAACGAATAAATACACTGAGGGTACTAAATATTTTCCTTCATTGATCCCACAGCTGGGGAGAAAACTGGGGAAACAAAGGCTATATCCTCATGGCTCGGAATAAGAACAACGCTTGTGGCATTGCCAACCTGGCCAGTTTCCCCAAGATGTGACTTCAACCAGCCAACCTCATCCTGCTTTTCCATTCCTTCTACGATGGTGCAACATACTGATGTACTTTGGAAGGGAGTTGGTGTGCCTGTCTTGAAGCAGATGTAGCAATATAGAGATTGTCCAATCAGTTTCCCGGTTTGTTTGTGCTTTGAGTGACACTCCTACTACTTTCCCTCCCTCCACCCAAGGCCTTTATTTTTCATTGTGGCCACAGTAGCAATTTTCCTAACAAGTGTACCTTCCTCAGCTAAGAGATATGACCACAGCCTGCTCTGACTGTTGTCGTGGGGCTGATGCTGTGCAAATAGTCTGAGGCTAGAGATCTTTAGATAGATTCTTATTCACAGGGACTAGTTTGCTTTAACCATCTAAAGGACTAAGGTGACCTGACGTCTCAGTCTCCAAATTCACTTCTTCTGTATCCAGAAGGTAGAAATTTCTATGTTTTCCACCCCAATTCATAAATATATTCATAAATCTTTGGTACAAGTTTATGTGATATTAGAAATATGCCTTCTTTGCATTTTTAAAGTAAACCAAGTATTTATCTGTCTCTAATTTAATAAATACCTATTTAGTAAATATTCATTTTGTGGCAGATACTGTGCTAGGTGCTGGAAACAAAAAGGTGACCAAAAAAACCCCACAAAACTCACATATTCCTTAATATTTGGTGTGCTCCCGGTTTGCTTGGAGTGACTGTCACATAAACAGTTCATCCTAATTCACTCATTTGTTCATTTCTTCAGCCAACATTTATGAAGTGCTTACTGTCTACTAAGGACTTGTAAATTTTGGGAATTCCATGGATATAAGGAGACTTCAGTATATAATTCTATCTGTGAGGGAACCAGGTTAATGACACATGAACCTGAGTCTTGAAAAATACCTTAAGGCTCTTTCTGAAGTTCTACAACTTAAACGTTTGCTGTCATCAAAAGAGGAAACTCTTATAATGATTTCCAAGCAGTATTAACTCTAAAAGACTGTGGCTGGCTAATAATAAATCAGCACAACATGTTTTGCCATTTTTCACATTTTCAAAATGTTTATTGAGAACCTAATATCACCACTAGAGTTTGCATTTATTCAATACTTACCATGCATCAGGCACTATTTTATTTCATTCTATACAAAAATTATTTATTTTTGTGTGTAAATATTTATTACCCTGTTGTAAGCAGTACATTTATAAAAAAGTATTTATTTATTTTGAGAAGGAGAGAGCGAGTGTGAGGAGGGGAGGGGCAGAGAGAGAGAGAGAGAGAGAGAGAGAGAGAATCCCAAGCAGGCTCCATGCTGTCAGTACAGAGTTCCATGTGGGGCTCGAACTCACGAGCCATGAGATCATGGCCTGAGCCAAAATCGAGAGTTGGACACTTAACACATTGAGCCACCACAGCACCCCATAAGCAGTGTATTAAACGGTAGGAGGATGAAACAAACTAGTAAGACACAGCTCTGACTTCACGAACAATATAGACTAGTGAAAGACATATAGACCCATAATGAAATAAATGCTAATTATGCAAGCTCAGGAATGAAGTATTAATTCTTTTTTGTAATGTTTATTTATTTGGTTTGAGAGAGAAAGAGCAAACAGGGGAGGGGCAGAGAGAGAGGGAGGAAGAGAATCCCAAGCAGGCTCCAGGCTGTCAGTGAAGAGCCTGACGTGGGGTTCGATCTCAGCAACCATGAGATCATGACCTGAGCCAAAATCAAGAGTCAATGGCTTAACCAGCTGAGCCATCCAGGTGCCCCATGAGTCATTAATTCTTTTTTTAATTTCTATTTGCTTATTAAAAAAATATTTCTTGATGTTTATTCACTCTTGAGAGAGAGAGAGAGACAGAGCATGAGTGGAGGAGGGGCAGAGAGAGAGGGAGACACAGAATCCAAAGCAGGCTCCAGGCTCTGAGCTGTCAGCACAGAGCCCAATGCGGGGCTTGAACCCACGAACTGTGAGATCATGACCTGAGACAAAGTAGAACGCTTAACTGACTGAGCCACCCAGGCGCCCCATGAATCATGAATTCTTAGTGAGCTTCATTGAGAACAGAGCTTTGAAAGATCTGAATGGGTGGGAAAGATGGAGGTGGGGTGGGTAGAGGGAGGGAGGGCAAATCAGGCAGAAAGTTTTGGGTGAACGAGGGGCCGCCGAGAGAACTAAGGAATGGTGAGGGGGTTGGGTTACCCTAGAGTAGAGTACAAGGCATCTACAGTAGATCTGAGGTGAGCAAAGTGGATTGGAGTTCAAGCCTGGAAGGCCTTGAATGCCTTCCATGTCCAAGAAGTTCATACTTTATTTTATAGATACACAGGCATTTAGTAGACATCAAATATTTTTGAGCAGGAGACAGACATGACCAGATCTATATTTTAAGCAACATTCCTCTGGCCATGTTGTAAAAAGCAAATAACAGATGGAGAACAAAATGGAGATGCAAGAAACTGGAGAAAAGTCAACACTTAGGAGACACTGCACATACTCTTGTCTCCTCTCAAAGAAACACTACTGCACAGAATGACTCCTGAACTTTTTTGAAGGTTAAGTATGGGTTTGGCAGATGGGGACGTGGGAAAAGGCATTTTGGACCCAAAGAACAGCATATTCAAATGTGCAGGCATGAGAGAGAACTTTCAGCAATCTGCAAGTAGTTTTTGTTGAGCTTTGAAAGGGCCAAAGCTGAGCTTGAGAGGTGTCTAACTCCCCACTGGGCAAATCTACACCATTCTGTTATTTTGATCTGGGATTTTTTTTTTCCTTCTGCCTAAAGAGCCTCTTTTAGAATTTCCTTTGGTACGGATATATGGACAACAAATTTACTCTGCTCCTGTATGTATTTGGATTTGTATACAGATTTTCTATTCCAGTGCACTAATGTCTACACTTGACCAGTATCACACATTTATACTTGTTTTCATATCTAATGGTTTAGTCTTCCCCCTTATCACTCTCCTTTTCTAGAATTCTTCCTGAATATTCTTGCTTTTTACTTTTTCCATTTGCTCTTTAGAATCAGTTTGGCAGTTTATAAAAAATCCTGCTAGTATTTTTATTTAGATCACATTAAATTTATATCTTTTTTTTTAAGTTTATTTTTTTATTTTGAGGAGGGGAGGGGCAGAGAGAGAGGGTGGGTGAGAATCCCAAGCAGGCTCTGCACTGTCAGCGCAGGCTGATGCGATGCGGAGCTCGAACTCATGAACTGTGAGGTCATGATCTGAGCGGAAGCCAAGAGTCAGACACTTAAACGAATGAGCCACCCAGGTGCCCCATATATATATCTTAATTAGGGAAAGTTGACCGCATCATACTACTGAATCTTCTTATCTAAGAAGGAGAGATGCCTTTATATTTTTCCTGTACTCTTTTGTGCCCTTAAAGATACTGTTCATTTCTTGCTAAACTTTTTTTCAAGTTTAGGATGTTTACCTGTTATTATTATTTTTTTTACAGTTTAAATGGGATCTTTTCCAACATAATTTCTTGTTAGATGTATATTTGAAAGCTGTTGGTGGTTGTTGTTATGTTGGTTTTTGTACTCAGATACCTTATCTTGAATTCTCTTTTTGTTTATATGTTTTTTGGTTGATTCTCTTCGATTTTTTTGAGTCAATAAGTGTATCATCCACAGAGGCAAATTTTACCCCTTTCTTTCTGATTTTTACATCTGATTTCTTCTTCATTTGTTCGCATTAGAAAAAACTTCCAAAATGATACCAGAATTGATAGGTCCTGACGTAAAAACATTATTATTTTTATAGGTGTACATAATTAATTTAACTAACCCCCCAAAATCAAAATTTATATTGTTTCCAGTGTTCGCAGTTACAAAAAAAAAAAAAAGACTGCAATTAATGATTGAAATTTTAACAGAGAAAACTTTAATTGTGCAATTAAATCTGTCATTATATAATTTTTTAATTTTAGAGAGGGAGAGAGAGTGCAAGCAGGAGAGAGGAGGGTAGAGGGGGAGAGAGAGAGAGAGAGAGAGAGAGAGAGAATGACTCTTACGCAGGTTCCACACTCAGTGTGGAGCCCAAGACAGGAATCCATCTCATGACCATGGATCATGACCTGAGCCCAAATCAAGAGTTGGAAGCTCACCTGACGGAACCACCCAGACACCCCTGAACATTTTAAACTATACAAAAGGTGAGAGAGTAGTAGAGTGAAGCCTCATTTGCACATCATCCATCTTGAACAAGTGTCAACATTTTCCAATCTTATGTCATCTATTCCTCTTCCATTTTTTAAAATTTAGTATTTTAAAGCAAATCCCAGATATCATTTCACTCATAATCATTATACGTCTCTGAGGAATCTTTTAAATATAATCACCATGCCATTGGCATGCCAAACAAATTTAACAAATTAGCCAAACAAAATCGTTTCCTAATATCATTTACTGTTCAGTCCATTTTAAAAATTTTCCCATTGTTTAAAGGTGTCTTTTTACTGTCTACTTAAATCAGTATCCAAACGGTTTTACACATTGCACTTGGCTGTTACTAAGTGTTCTGTATTCCACGACAGTCACGCCCCTACCTGCACTCCCCCGAACACACATACTTTTTTTTCTTCCTATAATTGATTTCATGGAGAAGCCAGATCATTTGGCCAGCAGAATGTGTCATACTCTAGATTTGGCTGATTGCTTGCTCTTTCTGAATCTAAGGTCCTAGCTCTCTTCACCACTGCAATACACCTTGTTTCTCACTATACGTCACAGATGTTGTGACGAGGAAATGAAAACTTGCAAGTGATAGCCCATTAAACTTTCAGTGACACAGATATTCTAGAAATCCTGGGCAGTTTCATTCTTTTTACAATATGTACCCTTTTGGCTGAATGTTCAGGCTCTTCTGCCCTTGAAAAGCCTTTATGAGTCATTGACAGGCTTCATAACACTTATAAGCTGAGTTTGTCCAAGGACTTCAAGAACCTACTTTTTCACTTCTGGGTGAAGTCTAAGCCTAAAGGCTTGGTTTCCTCAGACTCTATATATATAGATTTGACAAGGTAAAGATGTTACGCTTTTGCAGATGACAAGATTGTATATATACAAAATTCTAAGGAATTAACTAAAAAACTATTAGAACTAATAAATGAGCTCAGCAAAACTGCAAGGTACAAGATCAATATATGGAAATTAATGTTGGGACACCTGGGTTGCTCAGTTGGTTAAGTATCTGTCTCTTGGTTTCAGCTCAGGTCGTGATCTCACAGTTTGAGTTCGAGCCCCGCATCAGGCTCCATGTTAACAGCACAAGCCTGCTTGGGATCCTCTCTTTCCTTCTCTCTCTGTTCCTCCCCCACTCGTTGTCTCCCTCTTTCTCTCTCAAAATAATAGATAGATGATAGATAGATAGATAGATAGATAGATATTAAGGTTATTTCTATAGAGTAGCAATGTACAGACTGACAATGAAATCAGGAAAAAAATGCCATGGTGCCTGGGTAATTCGGTCGGTTGAGCATCTGACTCTTGATTTCTGCTCAGGGCCATGATCCCAGGGTCATGGGATCGAACCCTGTGTTGGGATCTGAACTGAGCATGGAACTTGCTTAAGATTCTCTCACTCTATGGGGCACTTGGGTGGCTCAGTCGATTAGGTGACCGACTTTGACTCAGGTCATGATCTCACAGCTTGTGAGTTCAAGCCCCACATCAGGCTCCCTGGTCTCAGCAAGGATCCTGCTTCGTTCCTCTGTCTCCCTCTCTCTCTCTGCCCCCCGCCCTGTTCACTCTCTCTCAAAATAAAATAAAAGATTCTCTCCCTCTCTCCCTCTGTCCCTTTCCCCCTGCTTGTGCACTCTCTCTCTAAAATAATAATTTTTTAAAATGTCATTTATAATAGCATCAAAAAGAATAAAATCCTTAGGAACAAATCTAACTAAAATGCAATATTTATCCTTTGAAAACTACAAAACACTGGTGAAAGAAATTCAGAAAACCCAAATAAATGGAAAGACATCCCATGTTCATGGATTGGAAGGTAATATCATTAAGATGGCTGTATTCCCCAAATTGATCTATAGATTCAAAACAATTCCTATCAAATCCCAGGGCTGCTTCTTTGTAGAAATTAACAAGCTGACACTAAAATCATATGAACATTCAAGGGACCCAGAATAGCTAAGACAGTCTTGAAAAAGAACAAAGTTGGAGGACTCACACTTGCCAGTTTCAAAACTTACTACAAACCAACAGGAATCAAGACAGTGTATTACTGGTATGAGGATATAGATCAATGGAATAGGATTAAAAACAGAAATAAGCTCATGTATGTTCAACTGAATTTCAACAGGGGTACAAAGATAAATCAATGGTGAAAGAATAGTCTTTTCAACAAATGGTGCCAGGGCAAGTGAATAACCTCATATAAAAGAATAAAGCTGAAATGCTACTTCACACCATATACAAAATTAATTCAAAATGGTTTAAAAATCCAAATGTAAGAGCTAAAACCATAAAACTCTTAGAAAATATATAGGGATAAATATTCTTGGCTTTTCTTAGACATGACACTACAAGTACAAGCAACAAAAAAAAAAAAAAAACAGATAAATGGATTTCATCAACACTAAGAACTGCATCAAAGTGTCACTCAAATGAGTGAAAGACAACCTAGAGAATGGGAGAAAATATTTGCAAATCATATATCTAATAAGCAATTGCTATCCAGAATATACAAAGAACACCTGCAACTCAACAACAAAACAACCCAATGTAAAACTGGGCAAAGGACTAAACAGACATTTCTCCAAAGAAAATATCCAGATGATTGTTAAATATATGAAAATATGCTCTTTACTGGTTATTAAGGAAGCGCAGATCAAAACCATAATGAGATGTCACTTCACACCCTTCAGGATGGCTATTACAAAAAAGCAGAAAATATTAAGTGTGGCAAGGATGTAGAGAAGTTGTAACTCTTGAAATATTGCTGCTGGGAATGTAAAATGGTGCAACTGCTGTGTAAACAGTTTGATAGTTCCTCAAAAAAATTAAACATAGAATTACCATGTGATCTGAGGTGTGTGGGTGGCTCAGCTGCTTGAGCATCTGACTCTTGGTTTCAGCCCAGGTCTGATCTTACGGTTAATGAGTTCAAGCCCCACATTGGGCTCTGCACTGACAGTGTGAAACTTGCTTGAAATTCTCTCTCTCTGCCCCTGCCTGGCTCGCTCTCTCTCAAAAATAAACATTAAAAAAATTTACGTAAAGGGAATCATACAGTAGGAATTCTTTGTTGCTTGGATTCTTTTCATCAAAATTGTGTTTGTGAGATTCGTTTATTTTCTGAAGGCATAGTTCATTCTTGTGGTAGCACTAGAGTCTCTGGGAAAATATACTGCTATTTTTGTATCCACTTTACTTTTGACAGGCAGTTTAGTACCTTCCAATTTTAAATGTTTAAAAATGATGTTACTATTGGGGCACTTAGGTGGCTCAGTCAGTTAAGCATCTGACTTCGGCTCAGGTCATGATCTCACGGTCCGTGAGTTCAAGTCCTGCATTGGGCTCTGTGCTGACAGCTCAGAGCCTGGAGCCTGCTTCAGATTCTGTGTGTCCCTCTCTCTGTTCCTCCCCTGCTCACACTCTGTCTCTCAAAACTGAATAAACATTAAAAAAATAAATAAAAATAAATAATAAAAATAAATTAAAAAGAACTGTTCATGCCTACATAAAAGACTACTTACCAATACCCCCTCCCTGGTGAAAAAACCCAGGGCTTTATCTGGTTATTGTGTTCAGCTCTAAGACCAGGATTTTTGGCTGATGTATACACATAGTCTTCTTCGTCAATTTGGAAATGGCCCCTTGAGGCCTGGCAACCTAAAACGTATCTGATATCTAATATAGCTTTAAGATAAAGAAGAAACAGGGTAACTATATGAAAAGCCTACCTCTGGAAAGGGGTGAATGTATGGAAAATAGCACACAGCTGTCATTTTTCTACAGCATCTATTATATCCTGATCGGCAGGAATATAGAAGAGTCTCCTTGTTGGTAAAGTGAGTTTCTTGGCCAGCCAACTGGGAACCTCTAGGTCTGTTCTCTGTAAAGATCTTCCTTATTGTCCACCATGACCTCTGGCTCTTCCTACTAGATGATCTTTCTGGTCCTTATTCTCCATGGCTATGCCAGAGGTGGGCATAGGGAAAATGCCCTTTTTGGAGACTACTCAACTTTAGCTGTGAGCCTAGAAAAGAAACAGACTGTTAGGTTTGGGGTTTCTTTGGAAATATAGTTCCTATAAAAGGTTCAATTCTTTCTGCTAGTTATCACAGCCAAAGAAAAGAAAAAAATTTTTTCCCAGTCACTATAGCCAAAGGGATGCAAAGCTTTGAGAGGCTAATGTTGGAGCCTACACCTATTCCTGGAACTAGGGGTGAAGTTGCTTCTATCTCAAGCCCAGGAGTGTGTGTGTTTTGGGGGATGGTCCCCAGTTTAAGATCCCCTTCTATTGCCATTAGAAGGGGAAATGGAAACTAAGTGACAAAAATAATTTACATTGTCAGACATTCTTTGAGTCAGGTGTTTTCAACTTTTCTTCACTATTGCAGAGAAGACAGATGTTCACATTTATGACATATTTCCATGATACATTCACAGCATAATGCCAGTCTCTGATAGCTATCTATAAAATTTCCCCCCTTCCTCTCCCAGAAGGCATATTGAAATGCACACATATCAAAGTGATGTTATTATAGAGATAACCTGAATCTGCTCCAATTAGTTCTTAGATATATCACTTGCAAATTTCAGTACTTTATTACTACTAATGAATTTATTGTGACTTACCTTGCAATTGATTGTTAACACACCAAGTGTATCACAGTCATTATATACTTGGGGGAAGGGTCTTATCTTTGGTACCCCAAGTACTCCTTAGTTATGTCTTATTTTGATCTCTTGGTAAAACTAACCTTCCTCCTTAGAGCAAACATTGCCAAGTAATAGAAAGAAACACCCAGGATAATGGGGCATGTCCACTGGGATCAAGTATTTCTAGTGAAAAATGCACCAAGCAGATAATCTATACAGAAAGTGTTAGAAATAATGTGTATTTTTAATTTAGAACATTCCTATTTTCCCCAATTATTCCCCATATTCCCTTTTGAGGGGGGCTGGGTACAGTATACTTTATTGATGGTCCATGACAAGGCATGACTCCCCAGACCCCTCTCCTTCTTCAGGGGATCTGGGATGGAAATGGTGTGGAGATTGGGAGATTCTCAGTGTGTTGGGGGATGATTTGGGGCAAGGACTCCCCAACAGCTGAGGGCCTCTCTCTTCATCTTGCTCTTGCTGGGGCTGGCAGCCAGGTGCTGTTACTCCTTGGAGGCCATATATACCATAAGGTCCACCACCCAGGTGCTGTAGCCAAATTCATTGTCATACCAGGAAATGAGGTTGACAAAGTGGTCAAAGTGGTCACTGAGAGCGATGCCAGCCCCAGCATCAAAGGTGGAAGAGTGAATGTCTCTGTTAAAGTCACAGGAGACAACCTGGTCCTCAGTGTAGCCCAGGATCCCCTTGAGGGGGCCCTCTGATACCTGCTTCACCACCTTCTTGATGTCATCGTATATGGCATCTTTCTCCAGGTGGCAAGTCAGATCCATGACATTGGGGGTGAGGACATGGAAGGCTACGCCAGTGAGCTCATTCAGCTCGGGGCTGACCTTGCCCACAGCCTGGCGGCGCCAGTAGAAGGATAATGTTTTGGGCAGCCCTTCGGCCATCACACCACAGCTTCCCAGAGAGGCCACCCGTGGTCTTCTGGGTGGCCGAATGGCATGGACTGTGGCCATGAGCCCCTCCATGATGCCAAAATTGTCATGGAACACCTTGGCCAGTGGGGCCAAGCAGCTGGTGGTGCAAGAGGCATTGCTGACAATCTTGAGAGAGTTGTCATACTTCTCATGGTTCATGCCTATCACAAACACGGGGGCATCAGCTAAGGTACAGAGATGATGACCCTCTTGGCCTCACCCTTCAAGTGAGCCCAAGCCTTCTCCATGGTGATGAAGACCCCAATGGACTCCACAACATACTCAGCACCAGCATCACTCCATTTGATGTTGTCAGGATCTCGGTCCTGGAAGATGGAGATGATGGGTTTTCCATTGACGACAAGTTTCCTGTTCTCAGCCTTGAATGTGCCATTGAATCAGTCATGGGTGAGCTTGATAGAAATAATAGAACTGCATTAGCTGTGGGTGGAATCATACTGGAGCATGTAGACCATGCAGTTGAGGTCAATGGAGAGGTCACTGATGTTGAAAGCAGCCCTGTTGACCAGGTGCCCATATAGCCAAATCCATTTACTCTGACCTTCACCATCGTGTCTTCGGGACACGGCTGGCACTGCGCCAGAAGATGTAGCTGTCTGTCGAATGGGGAAGAGTAGAGAGTCCTGTTTTCTTTCCTCAAAGTGTAAACTGGATAATTTTAGCACAAAGGTAATTAATTTTCTAGTCTCCTATATTCTATTCAGGGTATTCTTCATCTCATTTTTGTGTATTTCTTGGGCAGAACGATCAGTCATAATTGAGCTATTTCAACTATGGAAATAATGTTATTTGTTACTAAACCCCGCGCACAAAGTTAATCACTTGGGTAAATAGAGAATAAAACTAACATCAGTATCATCCTAAAATTCAGAACCTTTTTTTTTTTAAGACTAAACAAGAAGTTCCTCAGAGAAACGTGAAGCAGCTAACGTTGAGGGTACATAAGGCTAAGAGAGGGTGACTTTAAAACCTGGAGAAGGCACTAAGCTTCCTTATTCTGCTTTCATTTCCCTTTTCCATATCATTCAGGCGATGTTTCTTCATCTGTGATGGAAAGGAAGCAGCATTCTACATAAGATTTAGTACTATAGCAGATTTCTTTGTTTTTAATCTCTCTATAGATCTTCCTCAACTTATGATGGGGTTACAACCACACAAACCCATCATAAATTGAAACTATTATAGTTGAAAATGCATTTGATACACCAAACCTACTAAACACCATAGCTTAGCCTTGTCTACCTTAAACATGCTCAGAACACTTATATCAGCCTACAACTGGGTAACATCCTCTAACACACACAAAGCCTATTGTATAATAAACTGTTGAATGTGACCTCATCTAATTTCTAATGTAATAAAGTGTTGAATAGCCGATGAATACTGTACTGAAAGTGAGAAATGGAATGGTTGTGTGGGTACAGTTATAAGTGCACTGGTGGTTTACCCTCGTGACTGTGTGGCTGATGCCCTGCTGCAGATGATGTGGAGTATCGTACCACACTTCACCAGCCTAGGGAAAGATCAAAATTCAAAATCTGAAGTAAGGTTTCTACTGAATGTGTATCACTTTTGTACCGTCATAAAGTTGAAAAATTGTAAGTCGGGGATCATCTGTGACAAAGTAAACTTGCAACTGCCAGGGTGGCCCATTTCAAAGAAACCTACCATACAAAAACCCAGTTTACAGCGTTAGAGTGTTGCAGGATGATTTTGCCTTTATAATTTAAAAAAAAATTTTTTTTAACGTTTATTTTTGAGACAGAGAGAGACAGAGCACAAATGGGGGAGGGTCAGAAAGAGAAGGAGACACAGAATCTGAAACAGGCTCCAGGCTCTGAGCTGTCAGCACAGAGCCTGACACAGGGCTCAAACTCATGGACCGTGAGATCATGACCTGAGCCGAAGTCGGACGCTCAACCGACTGAGCCACGCAGGTGCCCCAGATTTTACTTTTATAAAATGGATTACGTGTACATGGGGTAGACCAGGTAATGACATGCTCCCTTAATGTATTTAAATACTATACATTTTTGTAGACTTATACATACCAGGAAAACAAAATCTGCAGAGAAACTTGAGACTAAAAGCCTCAGGGGGGAGGGAAAAAAAAAGAAAGAAAAAAGGCCTTAGAAACCACTGCCAAATGGGTTATGAATCATAAGTGAAGATAAAACATGTAGAAAATTATAATTAGGAAAATCAATCCAACAAATATTCCTTAGTTATGGCCTACATATGTGTTAAGCTACAGAACAATACAAAGATGAGTAAGATAGGATTCTATATTCTCAAGTTAGCTGGTGAGATAAAACTATCTTATGTAGGGTGCCTGGGTGGCTCAGTCAGTTAAGCATCTGACTTAGGCTCAGGTCATGATCTCAGGGTTCGTGAGTTCGAGCCCCGCGTCCGGCTCTGAACTGATAGCTCAGAGCCAGGAGCCTGCTTCGGATTCTGTGTCTCCCTCTTTCTCTGTCCCTCCCCTGCTCTCTCTCTCTCTCTCTCTCTCCTCTCAAAAAATAAACAAACATTAAAGAAATAAAATGAAAACAATCTTATGTAATAAAATATGGAATAAGTTCAAACTCTGGGGTATAATTTGCAAGTGTCATAAAAGTATGTAGAAAAGATGAGTGGGCTAGTTAGAGAAGGCTCCATGGAAAGGCAGTGCTTGCGGTAGGTCTTACAAGACAAGAGAAGTCAAGACAAGACAACACGAATGACCACACAATGTGGGAGGCCCACAAGACCAGCCTGACCAGAGCAGAGGTTGAGTGTTAAAAATCTGTTCTAAACTAAGTAAAATGCTCAAGTATGGGCCAGATTATGAGGAAACGCAGCACACCACAGAAAGCATTGGATTGGCAAAAAATGGCATGACAAAAATGTGTCTTAGAAGTACAAGGTAGACTAGATTGAAGGCTGTTGAAATAATTTACATCACGTCAGTAAATATTTACTGAGTGCCTACTACATCATTGCCTTACATACTGTGGAGGACACAAAAATGAATACGATGTACACAACTCCTGTGCTCAAGAAGCTAATCTGTATGGCAAAGACATAAATAATTGTAATTCCAAGTAGAAAATTAAAAGGATGGGGACGCCTGGGTGGCTCAGTCGGTTGAACGTCCGACTTCAGCTCAGGTCATGATCTCACGGTTCTCATGGGTTCGAGCCCCGCATCGGGCTCTGTGCTGACAGCTCAGAGCTGGAGCCTGCTTCTGATTTTGTGTCTCCCTCTCTCTCTCTCTGCCCCTCCGCTGCTCATGCTCTGTCTCTGTCTCTCAGAAATAAATGTAAAAAGAAAATTAAAAGGGTGATTTTTCTGTTCTCAGCATCTATGAGATTCTCGAAGAGTCTCGAGGCACTGTAGAGATTTAAAAAAAAAAAAAGGTATCAAGTTGGGGATAAAGAAAGGGGTTTTTTTGCTTAAAAAATTTTTTTTAAATGTCTTTATTTATTTTTGAGACAGAGAGAGACAGAGCATGAGCAGAGGAGGGGCAGAGAGAGAGGGAGACACCGAATCCAAAGCAGGCTCCAGGCTCCGAGCTGTCAGCACAGAGCCCGACACAGGGCTTGAACTCATGGACTATGAGATCATGTCTGATGCTTAACCGACTGAGACACCCAGGTGCCCCTCCCCCCGCTTTTTTTTTTTTTTTTTTTTTTTGCTTTTAAAGGGGTGTATTCTTAAATGGGTCCTGAAGGAACAACAGGATTTCAAAAGGCAGAAGTGAAGAGAAGGAAATTCCAGACAGTAGGAGGCAAAAATAATACTGTTGGGAAAAGCACTACTATGCAAACTGGGTTCAGTCCCAGGTCAGGAACCAGTTCTGTCCTCTTGAACAAGTTTTATAACCTCTCAGAACTTCAATTTCTCCCCTGTAAAATGAGGATAATTGTATCTAATTCATTGTGTTGTAAAGATTGAATAATAAAACATGGCTTGCTCGCTTCAACAACACATATACCGAATAATAATGTACAAAGAGCATAGCACATCCATCGACATATAATTGGCACCCAACAAATGTCAGCTGGGCTGTTATAGTCAGAAAGTTAGCGTGAACTGCAGAGGGTGGTAAGCACAGATGTTCTGGAAACATTAAGAAAACTAGTTGTTTTAAGTATGAGGTTCATGTGTGAAGATAGATGTCTTAGTTTGTTCAGGTTTCTATAACAAAATACCTAAACTGGGTAGTTTATAAACAACAGAATTTATTTCTCACAGTTTTAGAAGCTGGGGAGACCAGCCCACTGCAATATAGAATCCTCAGTCCAGGCAGCGAGGGGCAGTAAAAAGAGTGTGGACTTTGAGTCCCAGATCTACCAGTCACTTCCACCGTGATCTTGGACAAGTCTCACTTAAGTCCCAGTTAGGCCATGTCCAGGAATGAAGGCAGAAAATACCTATCTTTTGCCCAATGACTACATCCATGCTGTGTACTGAGTGTAGGTTTATAGACTCAGTCAGGCAGAGAAATAATGAAAAAAAAAAAAAAAAAAAAGACCCTTCTAAAAACAGTTGTCTACATTTTTTCATTTTGTTGAAAGAAATTTGTTTTTATGTATATTTCCTCACTAAGGAAGTAATACCAGGAGGTATAAATACATATAAAGGCACGTAGGCTAAAAGCAAAAAATTAGATATGATATCAGATGTATAAAAAAGGACAGAGAAAAAGACAATCTGAGGTAATTGAGAGTCCCCAAATAGCTTTCTTCTGGAGTTTCTTCTGTTCCTGGGAACAACACCTTTCCAATCTACCTGCTGAGTCTCATCGCTTGTTTTTCCAAACTACACTCTCTGTGGATGTCATCATTGGGTTCATCTATCTGGGTGCTACAGTTTATTTTAAAATAATAGGGATGCCTGGCTGGCTCAGTTTGTAGAGCTTGTGACTCTTGATCTTAGGGTCTTGAGTTCAAACCCCACATTGGATGTAAAGCTTACTTTAAAAAAATTATAGGGGCGCCTGGGTGGCTCAGTTGGTTGAGTGTCCGACTTTGGCTCAGGTCATGATCTTATGGTTTGTGAGTTCGGGCCCCCCATCAGGCTCTGTGCTGCCAGCTCAGAGCCTGGAGCCTGCTTCGGATTCTGTGTCTCTGTCTTTCTCTGCCCCTCCCCCACTCGTTCTCTTCTCTCTCTCTCTCAAAAGTATAGAAACATTAAAAAACTTTTTTTTTTTTAATTATAAGAAGCTCACAAAATCTCTGTAAAGGCCAGAAAGGCTTGGAGATTATGTCCCCCCTCTAAAATCCCAAACCACACAGAGAATGCTGCTCATCCTATAATGCTACTGAACAGACACAATGCTTGACGTGAACACTCATGCAGGTGACACTGAGGACCAGATGCACGGGTATGGTGCAGCCACTGTGGAACATCTCCTCTATCATCCTCCTCGGAAGGCAGATTCTACAAGGCCTGGTTCATCCCATTCCCATCCTGAAACGATGTCTTACACGAGTGTGTCTGATTGGCAAAGGCTAGGTCACTTTTCTGTGCCTTAACCGCAATGAAGGCTTGGAGACAGAATTTTGGCTTCTAATTTGGAGAAGCAAAATTTATAATGAGAGAAATTCTCCAAACATGACGAGATCGTTCAAAAGATGGCCATAAAAATAAATGAGGACTATATATACTACCGTGGAGTTGTTTTCAGGATTTAATTGCTTAAGTATAGTTTCCAAAAATATGAGAATATGACTTGTACAAATATAAAAAGAACATGGGTCAATATTTTATTCAGCTCATCAGCTGGATCAAAGTTGTGCACTCTCGTAGAATCAGATCAGCCTGCCTCCCTGCCTCAGAGTCTACTAGCCAATGCCCAGACTCCACTGAAAGTATGCCCAATAATCTCTTTTGCCTATTTCTAAGTATTGAAAAAATTTCTTAACACAAGTGGA
This sequence comes from Panthera tigris, assembly GCF_018350195.1. Taxonomy (NCBI): domain Eukaryota; kingdom Metazoa; phylum Chordata; class Mammalia; order Carnivora; family Felidae; genus Panthera; species Panthera tigris. Next base: position 104,605,044 of record NC_056667.1, on the reverse strand, counting down.
AACAAGCAAGGTGGAGAAAGAAGTGATACTAATACATTTGCATATTTTCTTATTTTTTTAAAATGGGAAGACAAACCATAAATTGTTTAAATGGGTACCTATTATCAAAGGAGGAAGGGAATAATATCGAGAGGACAGATCTACAAGCTAGACTTCTTTGAATATACTTCATTTTGCTAATTTGGCTTTGCACCCCTATAAATGTTTTACATAATTATAAAACAAAATTGCATAAATTCTAAAAAGTATCTCTAAAAATTAGAAGTAAAATGAGGGGTGCCTGGGTGTCTTAGTTGGTTCAGTGTCTGACTCTTGATTTCAGCTTGGGTCATGATCCCAGGGTTGTAGGATTGAGCCCCATTTGGGATTCTCTCTCTCTCTCTCTCTCTCTCTCTCTCCCTCTGCCCCTCTCCCCTGCTCACACACACACACACACACACACACCCTCTCAAATTAAAAAAAAAAAAAAAGGGAAGAAGAAGAAGTGAAATGAAACAAATGAACAAATGGTTATACAGGTGGTGGCATAACCATACAGGAAACTATTCCAGGTGACTTACATCCTTAGCAGAATATGGCTGAAGAGGGTGGGGGTGGGGAATCTGTCTCCCCCCCTCTAAAATCCCAAAGTTATTCTCCGTAATGATCTTATTGGTGGTAGACTTGATATTATTATTATGGAATATTATGGGATAAACTGAGTACTTATGTTGATGTTTTAGAGAACTGAAATTTTCAGCATGTTTGAAAGAGGTACAGATGAAAGATTGGTGAAGTTAAGGTAAAAACTCCATAGCCTTCAATTTGGGTCTGAAGTATCAGTGTGAGCTTGGGATTTATTTAATCTATTTATATAATAATTATATATAATAATTTTATATAGAATATATTATAAAATTATATATAAATCAAATCCCCTAGCTCTGTCTATGGAAAGGCTTAGAAACAATGGTCAATCTGGTATCAGTGACACTCCTACTGCTTAGATTTTGGTATTTAAACATCATTTCCACTAAAAAGAACCAGATCTCCTTGGAGAAATGGCTGATTCCAGGTCTGAGGCAGGAATTGTTCAAAATAAGCCTACAACAGTTCATCATACTAGAAAGAAAAGAACTTATTAAAGAGTACTAATGTCATGCCAGATACAGAGACTCGAGAACTTAGGAGCCAATTTGAATAAGTTCCCACTGACCAAAGATGGGACAATATGGATATTAATGAGAACAAAACTATAATGGGTCAAAACACATAAAATATGGTTAAATCCATGAATTCATAATGATACAAAAATAGCTCAATGTTTTGTAATGTAGGGACCTTATTTGGATCTCAATTCAAACAAGTTATTTTTTAAAATGTATGAGACAGGAGAATGTGAATGCTGACATCGGTGGTTTTAAGAAATTGTTGTTAATTTCTTTCAGACCTGATAATGGTCTTGTAGTTAGATTTGTTTAAGAATCTTTTATCTTTTAGAGACACACACTGGAATGTTTATAAAGGGAATAGTATGATGTCTGAGATTTACTTCAAAATAATCTGGGTAGTGTGAGTGTAAATAACACAAGATTGGTCATGTATTGATAACTTGAAGCAGGATAATGGTTTCATGGTGGCTCATTTCACTATTATCTCTACTTTTATATATGTTTAAAATATGAAAAAAAATTATCTTAAAGTCAAATGACCATAAACCTGAAAATGTCTACTACAGAAGATTCAACATTATAACATTGGGTCTCCCCAAATTTATAAAATATATACCTGTAATCATATATACAGCAATTCAATATAAATATAAATATGGCAATTCAAATAAAAACTCTGACAGAATTTTTCAGAAAACTGATTCATTTGGAAAATTTACATGGAATAGATAACATGCACAAAATACTAAGTCAAGTTTGAAAAAGAAAAACATAAGAGTGGTGGTGTGATTGTCCTATCAGACATGAAGAGATATACGGAGCTGTTTTAATCCCCAAAACTCTGTGGTATTGAAGGAGGAATAGAAAAAAAGAACAGATTGGTGAGCTCAGAAACTGATCTTTGTAGGGGCACCTGGGTGGCTCAGTTGGTTAAGCATCTGACTTCGGCTCAGGTCATGATAACACAGTTTGTGAGTTCGTGCCCTGTGTCGGGCTCTATGCTGACAGCTCGGAGCCTGGAGCCTGCTTCAGATTCTGTGTCTCCCTCTTTCTCTGCCCCTCCCCTACTCATGCTCTGTCTCTCTGTCTCACAAATAAATAAACATTAAAAAATTTTTTAAAAAGAAAAGAAACTGATCTATGTATATATGAGAATTTGGTTTATGGGTTTCCCATCACAATGGGAAAACAAATAAAATAAGCTCCCTATTTCACACCATAAACAAAACTAAACTCCAAATGAAATAAAGACTTAAAAACAACAACTATAAAAAAGAAAAAATAATACACACTCTAAAACTATGAAAATTAAATGAGTGTATCTTCTTTATATTGGAATGAAAAAAATTTTCTTAAATAAGACAACTGGATGGCTCAATTGGTTAAGCGTCCAACTTTGGTTCAGGTCATGATCTCATGGTTTGTGAGTTTGAGCCCCTCGTCGAGCTGTGTGCTGACAGCCTAGAGCCTGGAGCCTGCTTCCGATTCTGTATCTCATTCTCTCTCTTCTCCTCCCCCACTCATGCTCTGTCTCTCTCTGTCTCTCAAAAATAAATAAAAGTTTAAAAAAATTTTTAAATAAGACAAAAAGCATATATCATAAGGTAAAAGTGAATAAATTTTTCCATATCAACATTATAAAAGTTCACAGAGAAAAAGTCAATATAAGCCAAACACCTGTGAAAGACTGAGAGAAGATATTTTTAGTATTTATCATTGTCAAAGATTAGAAGCCAGAATACACCTATGTATGTATGTATGTATGTATGTATAAAACAACTACAAGACACAAAGTAAAAGCAACAATACAGTAGAAAATTGAACAAAAGATATGAACAGTCATTTCACAGAAAACTCCAACGGTCAGTAAATGTGTGAAAAGATGCTCACCCTCATTAGTAATTAAGAATATGCAATTTATAAAAAATTATAGTTCTCCCTGCCCCAGCTTCCACCCAGTTAACCACTCTAGCAGTAAGATGTACCTAGGCTTATCTTTTTTCCATAAATATACTAACATACATTACTATCAATAAAGATATTTTGACTTGATGAGCCAAGGAATAGCTGAGCGAGAATTAGACAACAGTCGTCACAGATAGTCATGGGTTTTCCTAGGAAATCCTGGAGGAAGCTGGGGCTTCAGGAGTTTAATCCTCATATCTCCATAACTAAGTTTTTCCATGTGAAAATTGGTGTTTTGAGGTAAAGTGAATTATCAAAATGATGAAGGATTAAAGGGTAAGCTTGTGCTGCTCCTATTTTGCTGAGTTTGTTCCACTGACCTGCTCTACTGGGGGCTCTTTGTGATGGCTTACTGTACCCACTTTGTCCCCAGAACCGTAGGATGAGGGCCAGAGGTAGCTGATCTGGTTAGATTTTAAGTGAAACTGAAATGAAAGTTAACTTCCTCATTGTGAATACCTCACGTGACAAGGTCTGATTTCTTTTTAAAACCAATCTAACTGAAGTCTCTTTGCTGCCTTAAAATCTTTGGAGAGGGTCCACCCGCAAGCATGCTTAGTATGGGAGCTCCTGCCGGTTCTATCATGTATGTACTGTCTGTTCTTTTTCTCCCATTTGACCTTTAAACCCTCTGTTTATGCTTTTAACTTGCTGTATCTGCCAGGGTTTAAATCTTTGCTTTCAGGAAGTAAACTAAAAAATCATGCCACTCAACTTGCCTCTTCTTTTTTTGACTAAAAAGAATCTATTTTTGAGAAGTCAATGTCTGCTTGCACATCTAAACCTGGGGCTGAAATGTAGCTTTCTTTGGAATATAATGTGAAGATTTACATGGTTAAAATTCCAACCGTTTTGAATGAAAAAGAAACAGAAAAGAAACTATAATCCAGTTTGAAGGAGGTAGTCACTGAATTTCTGTTAAAGTCTTTTTGTATTAAATATAGAAGTGGTGTTTTCAAAAGTAAAGTGCTTCCTTTGAAGTAGGTATTTTGATTGTTGGAAAAAAATGGTTAAAAACATAAAATGACTCTAGGATTTGAAAGCAATACATGGGAGTTGTCTTTCAACTACCTCTAAATGTTGTGGATATTTAAATAGACCAGAAGAACCCATATATCCAAAAGTTATGAAGATAAACTGATTTTTCAAAGGTTTGCCCTCCTCTTAAGGATGAGGGTGTCCTGGGAGGATTTCCCTTGATTGGATTTATTGGCAAATCTTGTAAAAGTCCCTGCTCCCTCCGCTCCCCACCTCCTACCCAATTCCTCCTACCTTGGATGAATGTTTGGTATACCAGACAGCAGGAAATTTCTGAAAATCACTTTTTAAAGTGCTACTAAGTATTCGAAGTGGTATTCTAGTCATAAATCATAAATTCCTGTGACAATATATCCCAGAAAGTTTCCTGTATAATTCTGATTTGTATTCTCCCTGTGACAGACATTGCTATTTTTTAATGGAAAAATATCGTCACAATATATGCAGCTAATAACTATTCTTATGTTACCTTTCCTTCAACAGCATGAAATGTCTGGTTTGGGTGCTCCTGGTGTGCACCTATGCATTGGCACAAGCACATAAAGATCCCACTCTGGATCATCACTGGAATCTCTGGAAGAAAACGTACGGCAAACAGTACAAGGAAAAGGTAGGTGGGACAGTCACTTGGGCAATTTGCTTTATTTGAGTAGCCTATGCTTTCTCCTCCTCAAAACTATATTCTTACGAGCAATGTTTTCCATAAATGCTTATGCACTCATTTCTTGCCAGATTCTATTCTTGGTACTAGAGACATAGCAGGAAACAAAATGAAGTTCCTGTTTTTGTGCAGCTCATATCCTAGTAGGAGAGACAGGAACTAGGTAAAGAAGAAGCAGATATGGTATGTGAGGTGGTGATAAGTGCAGTACAGAAAAATCAAGTAAGGCATGGGGGTCTCGTGAGACCTAGTGCCGAAGGGCTCTGGTAGACAGCTGTGAAAGGTTGGAAGTGACTATTCTCTGCATGTGATAGAATGCTCAGGGAATCACTCTCCTCGAAGGTGACCTGTGAGCTGAGAATTCATAGAAGCCAGGGAGCAGTCATAACCACAATGAACGTTCCAGGTCAAGGGGAATAGAGTGCATGTTCAGGGACAAAAGACCTTATTTCAGTCCCTGGTGCACAGAAACGCTACCAGATGGTTTTGACTCTCACTTCCCACTTTGTACTTTTGTTTTGTTTTATTTCAAAGCATACTTATTGATTTTTGAGACCTTAACCCTAGTGCTTCAAATAACTAAGTCCTATAACTATATAATATTCCTGAGTTTGGGGGTGCCTGGCTGGCTCAGTCAGTAGAGCGTGTGACTCGTAATCTCAGGGTCGTAAATTCAAGCTCCATGGTGGGCGTGGAGGCTACTTTAAAAATTTTTTTTTCTGAGGGCCACCAGGCTGGCACAGTCAGTGGAGCATGCTACTTTTGATCTCAGGGTTGTGGATTCAAGCCTCATGTTCGGTATAGAGATTACTTAAAAATAGAATCTTTAAGTGGCCCCTGGGTGGCTCAGTCAGTTAAGAGTCCAACTTCGGCTCAGGTCATGATTTCACAGCTCATGAGTTCGAGCCCCGTGTCGGGCTCTGTGCTGACCGCTCAGAGCCTGGAGCTTGCTTCAGATTCTGTGTCTCCCTCTCTCTCTGTCCCTCCCCTGTTCACACCCTGTCTCTCTCTTTAAAAACTAAGCATTAAAAAATTAAAAATGGAATCTTTAAAATATGTATATTTCTGAATTTGTAAGCAATAATTATGTATTTATTTATTTGATGTATTATTTTCATATAAAAATGACGCTTTTAGTAGGATGTGGACTCTGAGTTGTTTTCTTAGTAATGATGAGTTTTACCTTCATCCAATCCCCTTTAGAACCAGGCCTCCAATTTCAAGGTTAACTACAGTGAGATGTTCAGTTAGCACCACTATCTGATTAAATGAATGCTATCTGTCTTTTTAATGATTCTAGTCCCTTGGAAGGGATGAAAATGACTTTTGATTAGTATCCTGTTTATAATTTATCTCAAAGTTCAAATACATAATGCTATTGGACACTTAATAGACTACAGTATAGTGTAAACATGACTTCTCTATGCACTGGGAAACCAAAAAATTCATTTGACTCCCTTTATTGTGATATTTACTTTACTGCAATGGTCTGGAACTGAACCTACAATATCTCTAAGGTATGCCTGTGACTATGTTCATTTTCCTTATATTGTAGAATGAGGAGGTAGCACGGCGTCTTATCTGGGAAAAGAATCTAAAATTTGTGATGCTTCACAATCTGGAACATTCAATGGGAATGCATTCTTATGACCTAGGCATGAACCATCTGGGAGACATGGTAAGTAAATTACAAATAGTCCTACTTTCATCTCTGGGTACACATGATTTCCATCTCCCAAAAGGCAATTTGAAGGTAAACAGCAAAGGAATATATCTATATGTGTACAAAGTTAGAAAACAGTAGAATTTAAGGACATGAGAATTTGCAGATGCCTTGTTTAATCCTACTGTAACCATTTCCCTTAAAAAATGCTTAAAGAAAAATTTGAAGCTTATAGGCTACTACTGCTTTTGCTTATTTTTTTTTTAATTAATTCTAGAAAGCGTTGTCCAAAGATTACTCACAATCTTTTAGAGTTAAGTTACCATACTTATGTAAGTCTAAACCAGTAATACAATATGGTCCACCTGCTGTCTTCATGAGGGAATGTCGGTATTTAATATCACAAACACTCTCCCATTAGTTTTTAGATTTTTTTCTATCCTATGAAACTTTACCACTGTGGCCAAAATTAAAAACCACAGTACCTCTTGGAAGAGAACACCCCAGGTGGATTAAATTTCTACTTAGATGCAGGCATCTCCTTTGTAATTCTTTCTCACGAAGAAAACCGGTTCCGTCCACTTTTTAGACAGTCCTCTTATAAAATTCTGCCTTGCTTTAAACCAAAAATCTGCTTCCCTGTAACTGCTAGTTTCTACCACTTTATTCTTCCTCTTCCCAATGCCTAACTGGGTGCTAAGACAAGTCGTGAAAGAGACCCTGATAATTCTCCTATCAGATGGTTAGCAGTACCTATGTTGGCCACAACTACCGCTAATTTTTCCCCATTGTCAAATATATTCACAGTTACGATTATTAGATTATTGAAAAGGTCATAAGTGAAAGGAGATACATATATTTGCCTTGTAGACCAGTGAAGAAGTGATATCTTTGATGGGTTGCCTGAGAGTTCCCAGCCAATGGCAGAGAAATGTCACTTACAAGTCAAATTCTAATCAGAAATTGCCTGATTCTGTGGACTGGAGAGAGAAGGGGTGTGTTACTGAAGTGAAATACCAGGTGAGTATTGTCACCCCAGGCCTCTGTACCCCAGGAAGGGCTCTCTCTTCCATCAATATTTAGTCTAGCTACATAATTTGGCAGTGAATCTTCCTTATGTTAGTTCTGATTATTTTTTTTCTCATCTTTCCAATGAAATTATAAGTTCCCTGAGGACAATGATCACATATCATACTTCATTTGTATTCTCCAATTTAGTCCTTGTTTAGTCTTACTGTGACCAATTTCCTTAACAAAATTTCTAGAGGAATATTTGAAATTCACAGGCTACTGTTGCTTTTGTTTTTTATTAATTCTGGAAATCATTCATTAATGATTAATTAATTAATTAAAGATTACTCACAATCTTTTAGAGTAAGTTACCATACTTCCGCAAATCTAAATTGATATTAGACTTAGAACACCAATGGCTAGAGCCACGTAAACAAAACTGTCAACTAAGCAAATATGTCTTTAAGACAGACTTTTTTTTTAATGTTTATTTATTTTTGTGTGAGAGAGAGATAGACACAGCATGAGTGGGGAAGGGCAAAGAGAGAGACGCAGAATCCGAAGCAGGCTCCAGGCTCTGAGCTATCAGCACAGAGCCCAACGTGGGGCTTGAACTCATGAATTGTGAGATCCTCACCTGAGCTGAAGTCGGACTCAACAAACTGAGCCACGTAGGCACCCCTAAGGCAGACTTTTAGTGCTCCTACTATCCATCAACTGACTGGACCCTCCACCAAGCCAATTGCTTGACAAACAATACTGTGTGTGTGAGAGAATATCAGGAAGTTTCTCTCTCCATTTCAGAGTTGAAGAAGAGGAAAAACCTAGAGCTAAGAGTAGCCTGTAAATCGTACCAGTCAACTTTACTCATGACCAGGCTTGCATTGTTAGAGTAAGAAATACAGTATGCATTTTATAAATTCATTCCTATGATTTTGTATTTCCTTTAGTTTGCTTGTTTTTGTTTTTTAAAGGCAGCCACGATCCTAAATTAGTTAGGGATAACTAAGGGTAAAACCCATGTATCACCTTAGAGGTCAGAGGAAGGGAGAGAAATCAGTGTTCTAAGCAGCTGCCCCAGCTGGTGACCAATGAAGAAAGTAAAACTTAAGAAGTGAATGGTACTGGGGCACCTGGGTGGCTCAGTCGGTTAAGCATCTGGCTTTGGGCCAGGTCATGATCTCACAGTTCGTGTTGTTCGTGTGGTTCATGTGGTGCGGTTCGTGTGTTTCAGCCCCACATTGGGCTCCCTGCTGTTATCACAGAGCCCACTTGGGATCCTCTCTTTCTCCCTCTCTCTGCTCCTTCCCCACTCACTCTCTCAAAACAAACAAACAAGCAAACAAACAAACAGAAATAAAATTGTAAAAAGAAGTGAATTGTGCTGCTAATATCTTGTTCTTTTCTACCTGGAAAATTTTCTTGCAATTTGTTTTGGGTTTCTTACTAGAGCTTCTCTACAATAAAAGTGTGGGAAGATGCAATAAACTACACATTGAAATGTTAACTACAAATAACTTAATGAGCTCTTTTCCCTGGGTGCTTGCATTCAAATGGGTGATTTTGCTTTAATCAAAAGCAAATTCAATTTCCTTCCTTTGGGTGGAAAGCAAAGGGGAATGAAGGAAGAAATGAAAGAGAACAATTATGATAGGGCCCTGGACCTTTTTTAACTAAAGCAGCTTTGTGTTCTTCTGTTTCTTTATGCTTCCCTGAAAAATACCTTTTTAAAATTTTATCTATTTTATTATTTTTTTTTTATTTTAGAGAGAGCAAGGGGGTGGGGGCAGAGGGAGAGAGTCATAAGCAGGCTCCACACTCAGCACAGAGCCCAATGTGGGGCTTGATCCCACAACTCTGGGATCATGACTTGAGTCAAAATCAAGAGTTGGACACTCAACTGACTGAGCCACCCTGGTGCCGCAACTGTAAAATATCTTTGATCAAAAAATTATGAAGCTAAAAATGTTTGAAAAAATTTAACCTTATATTTTCAGGCCTCGTTTGAAAGGAGAAAGGGTGTTTTAGGTCAAGAGAAGATTTGAGCTGCTCTCAAAATCACTGTACTACTGTAGCTGCCTAATCTACCTCACGTATAGGTGAAGATAGCTGGGATCTGGTACACGCTCAGTACGTACTGTTTCTTAATATATTCGATTATACTCTGAGCTCAGCCATTTGCATCTCTCTATCAACACTGGACTTTGCTCAGAGATCAACCAAGTGTTTAGTCTTTAGGCCCATGTCTAGGAAACGAAGAAACTGTAGTGTGGGGAGCCGTTTCCCATAACAACAGACACAGCTGACATGTTTGCATTAAGGAAGTCCTCCTTACGGACTCTCTGACTGCCTTTGTGACTTTGTCTCTGTTTCAGGGCTCTTGTGGTGCCTGTTGGGCTTTCAGCGCTGTCGGGGCTCTGGAGGCACAGCTGAAGCTGAAAACAGGCAATCTGGTATCTCTGAGTGCACAGAACCTGGTAGATTGCTCGACTGAAAAATACGGGAATAAAGGCTGCAACGGTGGCTTCATGACAGAGGCTTTCCAGTACATTATTGATAACAACGGCATCGATTCAGAAGCTTCCTATCCCTACAAAGCCATGGTGTGTCACAAGTCAACTTTTTAAGCTGCCCTGTGACCTTATGCTATCCCTTGACTAACTGAACTAAACTTACCTTGAGAAGCAGTGTATGAAAACCCTGATCAGGGATTCTTAAATTTTCAAGAGTTCTCTTCCTTGTTCAGTAGCCTTCTTAATTTATTAGTGGCACAATAGTTTTAAGCAAGTAGAATCCATGCTTTAAAAATGGATTTGCAGCAAACCTTAGAATTCCTTCTGTCCATTTGCCTGGTATTTCAACTTGTTTTTCCTATGGTGTCCCGTGCTCACCCTTATTCTCAGATCATCAACCATATCATTCTTCTACCTACTAAAAATCTAACTAATGCTCTCTTCTTCCTCCTCACCAGTTCATGACATATTTTGTTAAATGAATTCATATATCTTGGGGCGCCTGGGTGGCTCAGTCAGTTGAGCATCTGACTTCAGCTCAGGTCATGATCTCACAGCTCGTGAGTTTCAGCCCCGCATTGGGCTCTGTGCTGACAGCTCAGAGCCTGGAGCCTGCTTTGGATTCTGTGTCTCCCTCTCTCTCTGCCCCTAACCCACTCGCATTCTGCCTGTCTCTCTCGAAAATAAATAAACATTAAATGAATTCATAGATCCAGATTACTGAATATTTAGAAAAGATCAAAAATACCACTCCAAAACCTCCTCCCTTAACCACCATTACTTTGATTTATTTCTTTCAAGTTCTTTCTCTTATTAAGCATTTTAAAAACATAGTTATATGCACAACAAATGTGAATTTGTAACCCCTCTTTTGCCACTAAAATATATACTCTAAGTGTTCTTCATATTATACAGTCTTTAGAAATCATCATTTAAACTGCAGATCGTCTTGTTGGTATTATAGCATCAAAAAGATTTTTAAGTTCTAGTACAGAGCCTATGACCTTTACGCAGTATGCCTCCACAGCCCACCTGACCCTGAGGGACATTATCCGGCAACTTTACAGGCATGAAGATATCCACAATTTAAAACCATAGAATAGTTACGTATTTCCTCTGTTACTGGTGAAACATGGAACTGTCAGGGTTTGGAAGATTCGATTTTTCTTTCTTTAAAAGGAGGAAGGAACCTTAGACATTCGAAAGGCTAAATGAGGAAAGAAAATGTATTTAAAATCCAGACTTAGGATGTTGGCTATTTATAAAGGAAGTTGAAGTATACTTCTTCATCTGATTTATATTCTTTTTTACAGGATGGCAAGTGCCAGTATGACTCAAAAAATCGAGCTGCCACATGTTCAAAGTACACGGAACTCCCTTTTGGCAGTGAAGAGGACTTGAAAGAAACCGTGGCCAATAAAGGACCCGTGTCTGTTGCTATAGATGCGAGCCACTCTTCTTTCTTCCTCTACAGAAGTGGTAAAAACTCAGACACATCGTCCTCTTGTTACATGCTGCCCCGCACTGTAAGAGAGAATATCATCCTTCCCCATCACCCCACCTCTGAATGTTGAGATTGGGTTAAACAGGTTCCTCCATTTCATATACGTATTTTATATCCAGCTCTAATTAGTGAAGGAATACTCATCAAAGTTTACTAACACTACATGCCACATACTCTGATAAAGTCTTTCCATGCATGATCTTATTTAATCTTCACAATAACCCTATTTTACAGATGAACAAGTCTTAGATGGTTAACTTGCCTAAAGTCATATAGTCTGAAAGTGGTCAGTTAGGATTAGAAACGCTGCTACTTGACTTCAGAACCTGTGCCCCTAACCCCTGTCGCCACTGTGTACTGTACGGGTAGCACGGCAGAATACAAGGAGGGCAGGGCACCCATCAATGTTAGAGCCTTGTATTAAACAAAGTAAGTGGCCCTTTTATTAAAAAACAACAACGGCAACACACACCTCACCTTAAAGATCATTTCACCTAGTAAAGAATAAAAATGTATGGAACAAGCAATTTAGGAATATATACAAAGAAATATAGTAACCGACTCTATGTTAAAAATCATTAGGAGGGGCGCCTGGGTGGCTCAGTCGGTTGAGTGGCCGACTTTGGCTCAGGTCATGATCTCACGGTCCGTGAGTTCGAGCCCCGCGTCGGGCTCTGTGCTGACCGCTCAGAGCCTGGAGCCTGTTTCAGATTCTGTGTCTCCCTCTCTCTCTGCCCCTCCCCCATTCATGCTCTGTCTCTCTCTGTCTCAAAAATAAATAAACGTTAAAAAAAATCATCAGGAAAAGGTAGCCATTTATCAAAGATTTCTGAGGGAACTGTGATTGGGTTGATGCCAAACTTGGCAAGAAAACTGACAAGTGTAGCATTGATGGCAAAGAATTATGGTCTAAATAGTTTAATTAGAGTATATGTTTCTAAAATTATAATTAAACTTGCCATGTATCCAAAACAGTCTACTAAAAGCAATAGCATTTTCAAATGTCCTTCATTGCTACATACCATTTACTCGTTTTCCCTCTCATATTTATTCTTAGGTGTCTACTATGAGCCAGCCTGTACTCAGACCGTGAATCATGGTGTATTAGTGGTTGGCTATGGTAACCTTAATGGAAAAGACTACTGGCTTGTGAAAAACAGGTAATGCATTCACATGTTAATGTATGTTTAATAAAATAAGGAACTCGATGGAGCTTCAACAAATGCTTTCTCGTATGATGATGATGATCATGATAATGACAATGATAAATATTTATAGCTTTTTATAAAATGACATACTAAATTAATCACTCGGTGCCCCCATTTCCTCACTTCCTATTCTGGCTTCAACACTTTGTTTTCATGACTTCTCTCCTATAATATTTCTCTGATCATTCCTTCTTAGTCTCTTTGATAAATATCCATTCCTCTGCTTAGTCTGTAAATGGTGGTCTTTCCTCCACGACTCCATCTTTTGCTCATTACTCTTCTGATTCTACATTTTTCTTAGGTACCATCATTCCATTCTTATGATTTTAGTTATAACCTATGTACTAATGGTTTTCAAATCTCTAGCTCGAGCTCTGACCTCTGCCCTGAACTTCGGACTTATCTATCTGGACATATCCACTTCCCTGTATCTTAGTTTCTCCAAACTCAGTATGTCCAAGGAATTCAGTATCCTCTCTGCCATATCGTCCTCCCAAAACTTCCCATCTCGCTAAATGGCAACAACACACAACACAATCACCCAGTCAGATATTATGGGTTTGTCATAGGCCCATCCAGATCTCATCAAGCAACAAGTCAAACTACTTTTCCATGTATCTGTCCTTTTTTTCTGTCCCCTTTCCATTTCTTCAATTATTGCTTTGGGTCAGATGTTTCTTGCCTGGACTATTCCTACAGCCTTCAAACTGGTCTCCTTTACTCTCAAATCCATCTTTTACACTGCTTCAAAACTGGTTTGTCTCACATATGACAAACTGGGTTCATAACTGTTCTACTGGGTACCATTTGGTATAAAATTAATATTCCCCAGTGGGGAAGACAATGATCTATGTTGTGATCCCTGCCCGCCCTGCCAGGTTCAATTGCTGGCACCTGTCTTATACTTTTTTCATTTCAGTTACATTGAACTGTACATGGAGTTCCCATACATACCATTTATCTCTAATATCTTCACATCTTGGTTATGCTGTTCCCTCTGTCTGGAACATCCTTTCTCCTCACTTGGTTTATCCCACCTTTTCCTTCAAAACCAGCTTGGGCATTCTCTATACCAGAAATTTCCCCCTAAATCCTTGGGCTGGGTAAAATGTCTTTTTTCTATGCTCCCCAAATGTCTTATGCATCCTGGAGTATTTTATAGATTGTATTTAAATTTGTTTTTACCTATCTATCACTCTAATATTAATATTCTGTCTGTGCCTTTGGGGTAGGGATTTGTTTTGTCCTTGTATCCTTAGCTGTATGACCTGTTAGGAAAGTAGTTGCGGGAAATAACATTTCGCTTCACTTGTAACCTATTCATAGCACTGATCAGCTTGGGCCTAGATGAGTGATAACTTTTTTAAGTGAAGCAATATTTTTTCACTTACCTCTTTTTTTTTTTGTTGACTTCCTACAGCATATATTTTAACTTCTTTCTGTATTGAAACTGCTCTTCTTGAAGGCCATTTATAACTTTTATTTTATTTTTTTAAATTTTTTTAACATTTATTTATTATTGAGAGACAGAGAGAGACAGAGCATGAGCAAGGGAGGGGCAGAGAGAGAGGGAGACACAGAATCCAAAGTGGGATCCAGGCTCTGAGCTGTCAGCACAGAGCCTGATGCGGGGCTCGAACCCATAAACAGCGAGATCGTGACCTGAGCCGAAGTCAGACGCTTAACCAACTGAGCCACCTAGGCCACCCGGCCAATTATACCTTTTAGTGTTTAAACTCAAACCCCCTTCTCAGCACTTACTCATTCAATAAGTGTTTACTAGGCATCTCCTTGTAGGTGGGGGGCATTATCTAGGCCCTGGAGACACAAAAATTAATGAGAAGTCATCCTGTTCCAAATGAGCTCACAAAACAGTCCAATGGGGAATTAGATATATATTTAAAACAATAAAATACAACACATCATGGTATATGTATATGTCTCAATGGCTATGGGGCCATAAAAGAGAAGATGCCTAACTGCCCAAAAGTTTCACAGAGAAGGCACTACTTACTTGCATTAAGTTCTCAAGTAAGTGGAATTGCTCATGTGTTGGTGGAGGGAAATAAATGGCCCAATAACTCAAAAAGGATATGCAAAGGCACAGAAATATGAAAAATTTCTCTGCTTTATAAACTCTACTGCTTTTATTTCTTTGGCATCTATGACATAACACTATCCTGACCCGTTTTGCTATACCAGCTTTAGCCTCATTTCCCATTTTCTTCCACTGGTCCCTTACAGTCTAGTTCTATCTGTATCAGAGAAAACTCTTTTGCTCCTTGAGTTTCAAAGTTATTGCCATTATGTAGATGATAACCAAATTCACAATCTCTAAAAATGACCTCTCTACTTAGCAACAGATATCCAACTTCCAATTTCATAGCTCTGCTGAAAAGTCCAAATTCCCTCCTGCCTACCCTATTACTACTTACAACATAACTATCTCTCTTTCACACACATACATACCCACACACACACACTCAACAAGTCTAAAATCAAATTCCCTCTCTCCCTCCATCTCAACTCCCCTTCCTACTCCACCCCTGAGAAGTATTTTAGAATAAGCTCAAGGGAAACTCATTCCCTGTTTTGAGTAATGCATTACCATCTTCAGGTTATCAAAGCCACACCTTGGTGTCATCTGGGCTCTCCCCTCTTTCCCTCAACCCACACGGCCCTGTCCATTTGGCCTTTGAATCGTACTTCGTATTCTTTTCTATCCAGGCTCTAATTCAGATTCCAGTCTTACCCAGCCAGGGAAGTATCTTCTTAAAATATAGATCATGTAGGGGCACCTGTGTGGTTCAGTTGGTTAAGCGTCTGGCTCTTGCTTTCCACTCAGGTCATGATCTTGTGGTTTGTGAGTTTGAGCCCCACACTGGGCTCTGAGCTGACAGTGTGGAACCTGCTTGGGATTCTCTCTCTCCTCTCTCTCTCTCTCTGCCCCTCCCCTTCACATGTGCATATGTGCATTCTCTCTCTCTCTCTCTCTCAAAATAAACTTTAAAAAAATAGACAGGGGCGCTTGGGTGGCTCAGTCGGTTGAGCAACCGACTTTGGCTCAGGTCATGATCTCACGGTTTGTGAGTTCGAGCCCTGCGTCGGGCTCTATGCTGACAGCTCAGAGCCTGGAGCCTGCTTCTGATTCTGTGTGGGTGTGTCTCTCTCTCTCTGCCCCTCCCCCACTCATGCTCTATCTCTCTCTGTCCCAGAAATAAACATTAAAAACAATTTTTTAAAATAAATAAATAAATAAATAAATAAATAAATAGAGAGATCATGTAAACCCATAGTCAAAATTCTACACTTGATCTTAGTCAAAGGCTAAGAAGCGATGCAAGGTCAAAAATTCTAAATAGTTTACCATTGTCATCATAACGATGTCCAAATTTCTGGCCAGGCATTCAAGATTCTCCATTATCTAGTTTCCAACATAGCTTTTTAGACTTTTCTTCCACTAGTTCTAATGCACCCATATTTACACTCTGGCCACAGTGAACTACTTACTCATCATTCCCTAAGTTTATATACAATTGGCTATTTCTATATCTTTACTTAAGCTGTTTCATCTTTATGAAATGCCCTTAAAGCCCATTGCTACCTATAGAAATCCCACCTGTGTGGGGCACCTGGGTGGCCTCAGCTGGTTAGGCCTCTGACTCTTGATTTTGGTTCAGGTCATGATCTCACAAATTCATGAGTTCGAGTCCCACATCAGGCTCTGGGCTGACAGTGCAGAGCCTGCTTGGGATTCTCTCTCTCTGCTCTTCCCTCACTCTGCCTCCTTCCCTCTAAGTCAATCAATCAATCAACCAATCCCACCAATATATGGTGAAATGGGCACTCTCATACATTCTAGGAGAAGAATAAATTGTTACAATCCTTCTTGGAAGCAATTTGATAATATGAATCAAGAACTTTTTAAATGTTTATACTCTTTGTCCAATTTTTCCTCATTTCTTGGAATCTATATGAAGGAAAGAATTCTACATATGGGGAAAACGTCATACCCAATTTAAGTAAATTGTAGCATTCTTCTTCTTTAACAGTGAAAGCCAGTAAACAACCGAAAGTACCTAACAATAGGGACACTATTAAGCTATTACACAATCAAGCCCATGTATTAGAAATTATATTAGGGGCACCTGGATGGCTCAGTCGGTTAAGCATCCGACATGATCTCACAGTTAATGAGTTCAAGTCCTGTGTCAGGCTCTGTGCTGACAGCTCAGAGCCTGGAACCTGCTTCTGATTCTGTGTCTCCCATTCTCTCTGTCCCTCCCCCTTTTGTGCTCTCTCTTGAATATTTTAAATAATGTTTTTTTTTAAATGTTTTTTTTTAATGTTTATTTATTTTTGAGACAGAGAGAGACAGAGCATGAATGGGGGAGGGGCAGAGAGAGAGGGAGACACAGAATCGGAAGCAGGCTCCAGGCTCTGAGCCATCAGCCCAGAGCCCGACGCGGGGCTCGAACTCACGAACCGTGAGATCATGACCTGAGCTGAAGTCGGACGCTCAACCGACTGAGCCACACAGGCGCCCCTTAAATAATGTTTTAAATAAACAAAAACGTTATTTAAAACAAGGAACTGTATTTATTCAGACTGTTATTAATACCCCAATAAAATACTTAGAATATATGTTTAAATTGAAAATACATATAAACATAAAACTTATGTATAATATAAATATTAAGTTTAAAATAATATGCCCAATTTCTTTGATTCATGTTATACTAAAGAATGAGAAGGAATGATACCAATTGTTAATAATGGTTATTTTTGTCTACCTTTATCTATTTTCCAAAGTCTTTAACATGTACCTTATTACTTTTAAGATGAAAAAGAAAGACACGAAAAATCCTATTCATTCTTCAAAACAGACCTGAAATGCTATCTCCTCCATACCCCATTAATTTACTCAGAACTGTTTCTCTAACTTCTGAGCTTTAGAAATGCTTTAGAAATTCTATTCTAGTATTTAATACATTGTGCCTTGTGTTATAGCTATTCCTGTAAAGCATGCTCCATTCACTACAATATGAACTTATTAAAGGTAGAATTGTTTCTTGTTCATTTTTGCATCTTCATTCATACCCTGATTCAACAAACATATATTGAGTACCTACTGAGTGCCAGAGTGCCAAGCAGATATGGCAATGAAAATACAGCCTTTCTATCATCCTTCAAAATATTCATAGTCTACGAGAGTCAGGAAAACAGGCGGGTGCATGTACTGACCATTGCAATAGAATGTGATAAATACTAGGATAGAGGTTTGTACCAAGTCGCAGCGGAAGCACAGAAGAGTACTTGGCTGAGTCTCGGAAGTCAGGGAAGGTCTTTTGGCTGGGTTATTTGACTGAGTCTTGAAGGACAAGATGGAATTTGCCACATGAAAAAGAGCAATCAGAGCAGAGGAAGCTAAATGTGCACAAACGCTGAGTGAGAGAAAGTAGATGAGTTAAGGGAACTGCACGTTCTCTTATAAAGGTTGTAGTATAAGGTGCCTGTTAGAGAGAGAAGTGAGATAGAAAGGGACCAAATTATGAGAGAGCACAGCGATCACTGACACTGAGTACTAACAAGGAGAGACCAGACATGGACATGAATTCTAGACTCTACAAGAGGTTGACTCAAACAAAATCCTCTTAGGTCATCAAAACTTTCTTACTGACCTCTTAAAAGGTTACTTTATATGTCATTTCCAGTGCTACCAGGTTAACCTCAAGTAAACGAATGTGAGTCTTCTATTTGGGTTCTTCTTTTATATCCTCCTTTTGTTTATACTTAATCTTTCTGGCAGGTGTATAACATTGATCCATGTTCCTGATTTTTTCCCCCTTTCTGGATATAGATATTTAGCTTCTTTATATAATACACTGTAGCATAGTGAGTAAAAGCAGTGACTTTGAAACCAGGCAGATCTTGGTTAGAATCCTAGTTCCATTTACTGTCTATATGACCTTAGGTAGTTATTTAACGTCTTGAATGTTCAATTTCCTCATCTGTAGAATGTGAATAATAGCCTCAAGGTCATTATAAGGATTAAACAAGATAATGTCTGTAAAACACTTAGCACATAGTGCCTGGCATGTAATAAGTGCCCAATAAATCATAGTTATTATTGCTATTATTATTCCACCCTTGAATCTCTCTCTCTATATAAAAAACTATGCCCTCAATAGCATGCCAACCATAAAGTTATGTTTTATAGAATGCTTTCATAATTCCTAAAAATACAGACCAATAATTTAATGCCAAAGCATAATTGAGAAAAATTATTTTATGGGGGCAAAAATAATGCAAAGTACCTGATTGTACAACCCTCTGATGGTTTGCCTTAATCCAGAAACAAAATTTAGAGCATCTAGGTGAGGAATGGTGACCTACATATTCTTCAGGGACATCTCCTTAAACATGAAGCAGTAAAAATTCTGAGGTTATACTATCTGATAAGATCCTGAAGTATCTGTATAGTCTGTGTTGCCACTTGTGGGCAGATCCATAAATTTAGAAAGCTAGATACAATTGCTATCTACTTAGAAAAAGTTAGCAGACTAAGGAGCAGTGAAAGCCACCCCAGTCTAAGAGACTGTCAACAAGAAGGGCCAAAATCATCTTTAGAAAAAAAAGGAGTTCACTGCAGCTTTATTCACAATAGTGAAGATATGGAAGCAACCTAAATGTCCACACACACACACACACACACACACACAATGGAATATTTCTTGGCCATAAAAAAGAATGAAATCTTACTGTTCACGACAACAGGTATGAAACTAGAGGGCATTATGTGAAGTGAAATAAGTCAGAGAAATAAACACCCTATGATTTCACTTATATGTAGAATCTAAAAAATAAAACAAAACAGAAACAGACTCTTAGATACAGGAAATAAACTATTAGTTACAGAGGGGAAAGGGTTTGGGTGGATGGGAAAAATAGGTAAAAGGGGATTGAGAGATACAAACTTCCAGTTATAAAATAAATAGGTCATGGGGATGTAATGTATAGCATAGAGAATATAGTCAATAATATTGTAATTACTTTGTAATGGTGACAGGTGGTAACTAGATTTATGAGGATCATTTGTAATGTATAAAAATAGTAAATCCCTGTGCTGAAACTAATAGGATATTATACGTCAATTATGCTTTTGTGTTTTTTTAATTTATTTTTTTTAATTTACATCCAAGTTAGCATATAGTGCGACAATTTCAGTAGATTCCTTAATGCTCCTTACCCATTTAGCCCATCCCCCCTCCCACAACCCCTCCAGTAACCCTAAGTTTGTTCTCCATATTTATGAGTCTCTTACGTTTTGTCCCTCTCCGTTTTTATATTATTTTTGCTTCCCTTCCCTTATGTTCATCTGTTTTGTCTCTTAAAGTCCTCATATGAATGAAGTCAGATGATATTTGTCTTTCTCTGACTAGTTTCACTTAATATAATACCCTCTAGTTCCATCCATGTAGTTGCAAACGGCAAGATTTCATTCTTTTTGATTGCCAAGTAATACTCCATTGCATATATATACCACATTTTCTTTATCCATTCATCCATCGGTGGACATTTGGGCTCTTTCCATACTTTGGTTATTGTTGATAATGTTGCTATAAACATTGGGGTGCATATGCCTATGCTTTTGTTTTTTAAAGGGAGGAGTTTAATCTAATGCACAGATCAATGAGTAATGCAGACCCAAAGTTATTGGGCGTAGAATAATTTTAGCTTGGAGAAAAAAAATTAAAGGTGTTAACCATGTACTCATGAGAACCTTAAATACCCACACACATACTACCAAGGAACTAAGAAACCATCCAGAATATCTTTAAGCAATATCAGGTGAACTCTCTAAGATAATCAGTTGTGGGGTGCCCAGGTGGCTCAGTCGGTTAAGCATCCAACTTCAGCTCAGGTCATGATCTCATGGGTTCATGAGTTCGAGCCCCACATCGGGCTCCGTGCTGACAGATCAGAGCCTGGAGCCCATTTCGGATTCTATGTCTCCCTCTCTCTCTGCCCCTCCCCTGCTTGTGCTCTGTCTCTGTCTCTCAAAAAGCGAAAAAACATTAAAAAAAAATAAGATAATCAGTTGCAAAATAGATGGGCCTCTTAGACAATGAAGAAAGTTGAAGGAGTTGGTGGATGCGGGACACTAATGTTTCCTTTTCATCCATAAGTGGATTAAGTTAGTAAAATGCAAGTTGGAAAAAAGAATATATTCCATTTTCCCTCACTGAAAGCTACTGTCTGATCTTTCAAGAGATCCTGACTGTTAGAGTTAGAGTATACATTCTACATTAGACATCATGGGTACTTCCTCCTCCCCATGGAATCAAAGGCTGGAAAAGGGTTAAATAAGGAAGAAGTTATAATCTCATGATTTTTCTTAGATATTTATCTACAAAGAGATTAAGAACGTGCATATTGGTTTATAACTCAAATAGAATATTTATTGCCACTACTCCACTGAAATCACTCTTGTCAAGATTAGCAATCATCTCCACCTTGCCTCATTAAACAGTTTTCAGGTTTCATCTTCCCTGAACTCTTAACGTTTGATGTACGGTGACTCTCTATATTCTGAAGTATTTCATTTGACTTTCAGGGGACCATACCCCCTGGTTTTCTTCCTATTTTACTTTTCAGGCTCCTGAGCTCCTTAGTTCCTCTTATTCTTCCTCACTTTTATAAATATTAGAATGCTCCAAGCCTCAATTTCTCTCCCTTTATGCTCGCTCTTTAGATGGTCTCATTTAGTCTCACAGTTTTAAACAATACCTGATGACTGTCAACTTTGTATTTTCAACCTAACTTCTTCCCTGAGCTCCAGACTCTGTGTCCAAAAGCCTACCATCTGCCTTTCCGCTTGAGTATCTACAGGCCTCTTTAACGAACCATGTCCAAAATAGAATTCTTGACTCCCTGCTACTGCCCCAGTTTTTCCCCTCTCAGTATATGCCAACAGCATTTTCCCCAGGTCAGAATATTGGAGCCATCATTTCTTTTTTCGTCTGATACCCCACACCTAAACCATCTGCAAATTCTGTCATTTCTATCATCATTAAGTTGTCCCAAATCTTACCACTTCTCAATTTCTCTACTGTTACCACTCTAATTCAAGCCACCATCCATCCATCTCTTGATCTACTGCAATAATCTCCCAACTGGTAGTCACTTACCCCCTTGTTTGCCTACAGTCGATCCAATACACAGTAGCCAGGGTGATCTTTCTAAAGCATCAAGCAGATTATACTATTCTCCTACCCCAAACCCTCTAATGGCTTTCCTTCATACTCAGAATAAAATCTGTGACCTATAAAACCATGACAATTTCTGGCCTCAGCCTGTCTCTCTAACCACTACCTTCCCCTGTCTCACTCAGCTCCAAGGACACTAGCCCTTTTTCAGTACCTTTTCTCAAGGTACTCTTGAAATTTCTCATACATCAAGCTTATCCCAGCTCATTTTTCCAGACCTTTGCGTCATTTGCACCTTCACTTTACTAGATCTTTGCTCAAATATTTCCTCAGAGAAGCATTCCCTGACCACTCCTTCTAAAATGTAGCCCTGATTCCCAACATTCCATATCCTCTAACTCTGCTTTATTTTTCTTTATAGTACTTACATCTTGTCATATTATTTATTTGTTTATTGTATGTTTCCTGTGTAGGCTTTGAAAAGACTTTGTCTGTCTTATTTACCTCCGTAACCCTAATGCCTAGAATAGTGTCTGGCACAGTCTAAGAAGCTAAGCACTGTGGTTTATTAGAAATGAAATTGGTGGGGCGCCTGGGTGGCGCAGTCGGTGAAGCGTCCGACTTCAGCCAGGTCACGATCTCTCGGTCCGTGAGTTCGAGCCCCGCGTCAGGCTCTGGGCTGATGGCTCGGAGCCTGGAGCCTGTTTCCGATTCTGTGTCTCCCTCTCTCTCTGCCCCTCCCCCGTTCATGCTCTGTCTCTCTCTGTCCCAAAAATAAATAAAAAACGTTGAAAAAAAAAATTTAAAAAAAAGAAATGAAATTGGTATACATTCTAGAAGGAATGTCTAACCAATTGGTAGTCTATAATATGCAGAGAGAAGGTAGGGTGACCAACCATCTCACTTTATCAAAGACTAAGGGGTTTTCCAGGCCACAGGATATTTAAAAAAAAAAAAAAAACTAGAACAGCTCCTTGCAAACTGGACTGTTGGTTACCCTAGAAAAAGGCTATCTTTTCTAAAAGGGGTGGACTCACACTTGGATAACAAAAATAGCTACCTCTACTTATTCAGCATTTACTACATACAGACACTGTACAAGCACTGTACATACATTTTTCTCACTTAGTTTTTAAGGTAATCAATGAGATATCCATTTTATCTCCTGATAAACCTCTGATATTGACAGAGTTAAGAAACTTGCCTGCAGGTGAACAGATTGAATGAAAGGGCTATAGAGTTAGTAAAAATAAACAACTTGGTAAGGACTAGAATGAACATTTGGAGCTGACCTTTTACAGTTCTGAAGGAAAGAATTTGTCCTCACATATTTATTTAGCTTGAGACTTTTAAATCAGTTTTATTCTTTAAGAGAAGGTTACCAGGACTCAGTCAAAAAGAGTCTGGGATTTTCTACAAAGTTTGGGACAGTTGATCTTGGTCTATGAAGGCGGGAAGAGTAAGCTCTCCAGATTCTGAATAGGACCTCATTGACTGAATTCATACTACTAGTAATTACAACCTCAATTCAACTTTCATTACCAGAACTTAGGTCCAAACTCAGCTTGTCTAAAAATTGTTATCTACTTTTTTAAGGCAATGAAATAACTACAAAGCAAGGTACAGTAATATATCTGATATAATTAATATAAGGTTGTGGATGTTCTGGTCTGAATTTTATTCTTCATGCTACCTCACTCATAGGAATAATGTAGGGCTAGGGATAGTATAAATGTTAGAGTAGGCTTTGGAATAAAACAAGCCTAAATTTGCACCCTAGCTTCATAATTAACCATCTGCGCAAGCCATTTTACCTCTTTGACCTTTTCCCTCTTTAGTAAAAAGAAGATAACACCCACCTCACAGGGTGATGATTGAGATAGCATATGTTTGTGGGTTTTTTTCAAAATTTTAAAAATATTTATTTTTGAGAGAGAGACAGAGTGCAAGCAGGGGGAGGAACAGAGAGAGAGAGACACAGAATCTGAAGCAGGCTCCAGGCTCCAAGCTGTCAGCATACAGCCCGACGCAATGCTCAAACTCATGAACCATGAGATCATGACCTGAGCTGAAGTCGGCTGCCTAACCGACTGAGCCACCTAGGTGCCCCAGTGAGACAGCATATGTTAAGGTACTTAGCACAGAGTACTTGTTCAATGAATGATGGCTATTAATATTAATGATAGCTTCGCCAGAATTTATTATTATTGCTTTTAGATACTAAAAGAATAGTGCATCCATTGATGAGAGGTGACAGTGGAGTTTGGATTTTATTCTAAAGATATTGGGGAGGCATTAAAGGATGTTAAGCAACAAAGTAGCAATAAATTAAAGGAAACAATAAAGAAGCCCAAAAAGTTTTATTTTTTTAATTTATTTTTTTAAGTTTTTATTTATTTTGAGAGTGAGAGAAAGAAAGAGACAGCATGAGCAGGGGAGGGGCAGAGAAAGGATCCCAAGCAGGCTCTGAGCTATCAGCAGGGAGCCTGATGCGGGAGCCCATAAACCCTGAGATCATGATCTGAGCTGAGATCACCACCCAGGTACCCCAGCCCATCAAAGAGTTTAAGAGGAGAAAGCAGAGAGAGAAGAGAAAAATCAGGACACGGTAGCATCTTAAGGCCAGGAGAGAAGTAATAGATAACGGTGTTAAAATGTACAAGAAAGGAAAATTAAGACCTGTAACGTGTCCACAAATGGCTGATACAGAGAACGTTTAAGGTCTATTAGAGCACAGCCATTCTAAAGCAGCCACTTGTCTGCTTGCAATTAAGCAGCATTTCTTAGTTTCCCTGCTGCATGTTTTTACATGTTTTACACAATCAACCTTTCCTTCAAGTCTCGAGCAAAAATTTGCAATGGCTTCCTTTTGCCGAAGGAATTAATACTACAAGTTCCTTAGCCTGTTGTTCTAAGCTCTTCACAACACGGCCCCAAACCAACTTTCTAACCTCTTTGTGTCCTACTACCCTAAAGACCTCCAATTTTCAACTAAATGTCTCGCTACTCTCCAAATATAAACACAGTAGGCATTTTCTCCGTTTCACGCTTTTATTTGTATCCTAGTTACAGCACTTAACAAAGTCTCTTAATATTAGCATTATTTGTATATCTACAATTACAAAACTTCAGAAACATAAAAAACTTAAGAAATTTCTCTTACAAAAAGTGTGACCATTTTATTTTTACTAGTCCGTGGAAAAATGAGAAAAAAAAAAAAAGAATATTTTGGTGTATCTTCCATAAAATAAATGTATCTGACTCAAAGGACTATCCTTAAATTAAAGACTATGTCCTCTTAAGTTTTCTTTTGGTGTTAAACATCCTTTCTTTTACAATATGATGGTGATAATAAAGAGTATGGGTTGTGTTTTTTTTTTTCAATGTCCCTACTTGCTAATTTAAAACTTGGTAACCTTGGGGGCGTCTGGGTGGCTCAGTTGGTTAAGTGTCCAACTTTAGCTCAGGTCATGGTCTCGCAGTTCATGGGTTTGAGCCCCACATTGTGCTATCTGCTATCAGCACAGAGTCCGCTTCAGATCCTCTGTCCTTCTCCCTCTGCTCCTCCCCTGATCACGCTCTCTCTCAAAAATAAATATTAAAAACAATTTTTAATTAAAATTGGTAAAATTGCAAAAATTTTTTTTGAAATTATAAAAGTTGATGAAATCAAAAAGTGAGAGAACCATTGATCTCTTCTAACCCTTACCTGACCCACGAATCCCCTCTGCAACATCTCTAACAGGTTATGCAAACCTCTGGATGAACACCTCCAGGGCCACTGAGCTCACTCCCTCCCAAGAGAGCATATTCCATTTTTTTCACAACTTTACCTATGAGAAAGCCTTACCTCAGCTCCACTTCTATGTCAAAAAGCTGTTTGAAAGCTTCACTTTTTATTGCTTACTTTGGAATTCCCTGCCCTATGCCTTTTCCATAATAGTCACTCAAAAATATTTCTTAATTGACATTCTCTAAAGGAATTTAAGTTTGATAGAAAATTACAACCTATGATCCTACTATGCAAAAATATTTAGAGGTGGGGCCTTGGAAAGGATAATAACACTCTCTCCCTGCAGAAGGCATATTTACAAAATAAGAGGATTAAAGGTTTGGGATGGAATTTATAATGTTTACTTAGGTATTAAGTCAATTCACCAACATAGCATTAAAGCCTTCCAAACTCGCCTTTGAAAATTGCCTAAAAGCCCTGGGGAAATTATTATATTATTTTGTTCTAATTTGGTTTTATACTTTTATATATAATCACTTTAGGAGAACAACAATTTAGGAGATAAAAAGCTGATAATGTGATATGATTATATTCATTTGTAATGTTGTGTTGTCTTTTTCTGAAGCTGGGGCCTGAATTTCGGTGACCGAGGATATATTCGGATGGCAAGAAATAGTGGAAATCATTGTGGGATTGCTAGTTATCCCTCTTACCCAGAAATCTAGAGGATCTCTTCATTGTATAACAAGTCAAGAAAAGAAACACTTTCTCTTCACTTAATTTTACCTGCCATAACCAGTAGAAATAAGGGAATCATGAACAATGTATATGTAACGTACTAACAAAATATATAGTTTGACTCTTCTACTTTTTTAATCTTGCAGTTATGGAAAACTTTTGCCAGGTAAATTAACAATGCATTACAGATATAACTGTATGAGAATTAGTCAACCTAAGACAATCTGTCATGTTTGTTTTGTCACTGTCTTATTTTACATGCTTTGTCTTTTTAAGTTCCCTGATATAATTTTGTAATACGATGGCATATCAATGCTTAATAAATACCTGTTTTCATCTTTGTATCATTACCACATACCATTATTTTCTTATACTTAGGTAACTATTATAATCTATCATGAGAATGTAAACTATAGGATGCTGGTGAAGGGCTTTGGCAACTTTAATGGAAAAAACTAGGTTATTAATGTCCTAGGGCTCAGATTGTATCTTTGCACATTAAAGGATTCAATTATTTTTTAAAATAAATGTTAAGGTAGGCAAATATAGTAAAACCTTGGTTTGCAAGCATAATTTGTTCCAGAAACATGCTTGTAATCCAAACCACTTGGGTTTCCCCATAAAAAGTAATGGAAGTTCAGATGATTCATTCCACAACCCAAAAATATTCATATAAAATTTATTACGATACTGTAATAGAATATAAAATAATTTTAAAAATACAAACTATAAAATTATAAATTATAAAAATAAACAAATTAACCTGCACTTACCTTCAAAAACCTTCATGGCTGATGTGAGGGAGACAAGAGAGAAGAGAGTTATTGTGTAGGATGACTTTTACTATCACTAACAGAATCACTGCTATCTATTGGCTCAATGGGATCTTCTTCTGCCTGGAGGCCATTGTATATGCTCACAAGGATGTGACTATAGTACAGTATTAATAAACTTGTTGTATACTGTATTTAATGTAACTGGGAATCAGGCAGCAGAGGAAAGGGTCTATATCTGCAGGCAGCCTGACTTAGAATGAAGCAAAGCATTTCTAAGCTTACTCTTGTACAGAAAAGCAAAGGACTGTCCATAGGTGCTTGGAAGTGACAAAACATACACTAGTGACAGTTGTGGGCACCTTCCAACATTCTGAAAAGTCACTGATTTCTGCCAAATAGCGCCCCTGAGACCAAGCATCCAAGCATGGGAGATGATCACCCACAATCCCATAAAGAGAGAGAGAGAGAGAGAAAGAACCATTGGCTCAGTTGTGATTATGTGACATTCGGTGTCACGTACTCCTCGTATTGCAAGAAATCACTCATTTATCAAGTTAAAATTTATTAGAAATGTTTGCTCATCTTGCAGAACACTCACAGAACAAGTTACTCGCAATCCAAGGTTTCACTGTACTTAAGAGACAATCTGTTTTCAAGCATTTTGGAAGAATCATTTTAACGATCAACAATAAATATACTAATTCAAATTATTTTTACCTAGTCATTAGCAACTTGGCAAATAATTAAGTCAACCTGAATAAAATAAGAAAACCGCATCTCTTTTAAAATATTCCATTACTGATATTTTAATCTAATTCAGATTGAGCTTCCTCTCAACTGCTCTAGAATAGTATACAGGTTCTGAGGATGCAGCAAGAACTTTAAATTTTACAAGTTTACGCATATGACATGAAAAACATGTGGGATGATATAACTGGTTTATCTTAAAATGAACTTAAACTAATTTCACTGTCTTTGGTTCCCTCTCTGCAAAGAACATTTTATTTTATTTTATTTTATTTTTTAATTTTAAAAAACATACTTATTTATGTATTTTGAGAGAGAGAAAGATAGAGCATAAGCGGGGGAGGGACAGAGACAGAGGGAGACAGAGAATCCAAAGCAGACTCTGCACTGTCAGCACAGAGCCTGACATAGGGCTCGAACCCATGAATCGTGAGATCATGACCTGAGCCAAAATCAAGAGTGGGTCTCTTAACTGACTGAGTCACCCAGGCGTCCCAAGATCATTTTAAAAAGCAAGGCTTGCTAATTAATTAATAAAAACATGAACATAATATATGACTATCATTAAAAGTATAGAGAAGCATTGTAATTAAAAAGTATTTAGTCAAGGGGTGTCTAGCTGGTTCAGTCCTTAGAACATGGGACTCTTATTTTCGGAGTTGTGAGCTCAAGCCCCATGTGGATATAGAGCTTACTTAAAAAAAAATAAGAAAAATAAAAGTGTTTATTAAATATATATATGTATATGTGCACACATATTAGTTGATTATTCTTTAGTTTTTATTTTGCCCACAATTTTTCAAGCACTGTAAATGGAACAAAAACATAGGTCTTAACTTTATTAAGTCTGATGAAGCCTATAAACACTTTTTCAAAATAATGCTTTTAAGTGAAAAAACTAAAACATAGGATCACAAAGGAAACCAGTTTTATTGAAATACAGTTATTAAAATGTTAAAGTATAGGGGCACCTGGGTGGCTCAGTTGGTTAAGTGTCCAACTTCGCCTCAGGTCGTGATCTCACAGTTCATGGGTTTGAGCCCTACGTTGGGTTCTGTGCTGACAGCTCGGAGCCTGGAATCTGCTTCCGATTCTGTGTCTCCCTCTCTCTCTGCTTCTCTCCCACTCTCACTCTGTCTCTCTCTCTCTCTCTCTCTCAAAAATAAGTAAAGCATTAAAAAAACATTTTTTTATTTTATATATTTTATTTATTTTATATATGTGCCATAGTAATACATATGCTTCTTTATAAATGCATTAAATAACAAGAGTTAATAACTATCTTAAATTTGAAGTAGTGATGAGTATAAATGATATTTGAAAGATATCTGCAGAAACTGTAATGTGATATGAAAACATCTGATTTTTCTTTTGGTGATAAAGTTACAAGTATTGCTAATATTATTGTTTTATGGACTATATTCAGAATTGAAGGAAATAGTAACTTTCAGTTAGAGGTTAGTGAAAAGAAAGATGTAATATTTTTCCCATACAAATTCATAATTTCTCTGAATTCTATCCATGGAGCCTTTAGACATCTTAGATCCCAGGTAAAGAATCCTTGAACTAAATAAGCAGAGTAAGGAAATACTTAACAAAGATCTTTATTCTATGTGCAACATAAAGGGAAATTTTTAGCAATAAGTAATATCAAACTTATAGAAATAAACAGCTTTTTTGTTAAAAAAATTAAAAATTTGAGGGCGTCTGCATAGCTCAGTAGGTTAAGTGTCCTACTCTTGATTTCAGCTCAGGTCATGATCTCACAGTTCATGGGTTCAAGCCCTGAGTTGGGCTCTGCACTGACAGCATGGAGCCTGCTTGGGCTTCTCTCTCCCCTTCTTGCGGCCCCTCCCCCACTCTCTCTCTCTCTAAGTAAATAAATAAACTTAAAAAAATAAAAATAAAAATTTAAAACAAAGAAGAAGCCTAAGATTAAATTTATCCTGGGGGCACCTGGTGGCTCACCTGGTTAAGTGTCTGACTCTTGATTTTGGCTCAGGTCATGATCTCAGGGTCATGAGATGGAGCCCCAAGTTGGCTGCACACTCAGCGCCAAGATTCTCTCTCTCTCCCACTCTCTGCTCCCCCCCTCTGTTTCTCCTTCCCTCCCTCTCTCTCTCACTCTCAAAAAACACTTTTTTAAAAACCAGAATAAACTTATCCTGGAATCTGTATATAGGGATGATTTGAAGAAAATAAAAAGAAGGATACTACCCAGAAAGTATTACAGTAAGTACATATGTGAGGTGATATAAACCCCTGGACAACTTTAGCAGCCATGAAAAAGAGAAAAAATTTTTTAAAAGATACAACGAGTAAATCTAGGAGTCATAGACTAAAAGCTGACAAAACTTTTAACTGGATATTAAAGGTAAAGAAACAAGGATTTAAACATTGCAGAACTAGGAATCCATTGGACAATGCTACCGTGAACATATAAGGAAAATATGAAGATAAGACTTATTTCCTTGAATAAAATTATCCTTTTTTTTTTACTGTTCTCTAGATGAGAATCTTGATGATGCTTCAAATATGCATACTCTAAGTTACCAGAGGAACTATATAAATCAGAACATGCCAATCTTTAAAAATGAAAATACTCCTTCCTATCTTTCTTAGTCTTTCAGCAGAGGCAGGATAAGGCACCTCCACATGGAAAGAGACCAATTCATTCATACAGCAAATTCTAATGGAGCACCTTCTACACGCTAGGCTCTGCAAAGTATCAGCAAAGACACCACAGCTTTCTTGCAGCTTATCCCCTGGGTGGTGGGTGGGGATGAGGGCAAGGGTTAAATAAGTAACCAAATAAATAAAGATGATTTTGAACATTGAAAAACAAATTTTAAAAATTAAAACAAGCAATCCTTAAAAGACATAACTACTCAGGATGAATCAATGTGTCTTTGCAGATGCCTGCCCCCCTCCCCAATTCATTCTCCAACCAACAACCAGAGTGATAATGTAGAAACATAAATTTGATATCTTTCCCAATCGTAAGCACTCAATAGCTCCCATTATACCTGAAATAAAACACAAATTCCTTAACATTGACGATTAAATTCTGCATATCCTGGTTTTCCTATCTCATCTGGAGTCAGTTTTCCACATTTGCTATGCACTTGCCATACTGGCCTTCCTTCAGTTTTTGAAGTACTTCTCATATTAGGGCCTTTGCAAATGTTTTTCTCCCTGCACAGCATACTTTCCCGCCACATTCTTCTTCTTTTTTTTTTTTTTCTTTTTTTTTTCACACTCTTCTTCTAATAACTTCTACTCATCCCTCTGGTTGTAACTTAAATGTAATTTCCTTAGGTCTTCCATGACCCACCTTCTCATGTAAACTGCTTTTCCACCTTTGACTCTTATTGAATCCAGTACTTACATCAAATTATAATTATATACATATTTATACTTGTTTGTATAACATCTCTCTCCTTCATTAGATCATAGACTCAACTATGGCAGAAATCATGACTCTTGTTACCACTTTGTAACATACTGTAACTGTACATAGCACAGTGCCTGCCTTAAAGTACTCTGTCACTATTTGATGAAAGAAAAAATACACGAGTGATAGATGAATGCAAATGAATAACCAGCATATTGTGTTAGAAGTAAAGCTGTGTCCTAATAGTTCTTCCACAGTAATGGAAATCTAAAACTTGCAGAAACTATTTTAAAACTTCTATTAAAATTTAAAAGAACCTAAAGAAAAAAATTTTTAAAGGAAGCTATTATTCAAAACTTTCTTTTCCTTCTTCCCTCTCTCTTTCTTATCCCTCCTAGGCCTATACTTTAACCCAGATTTTGTTCCTCTTCCTTTCTACTTCACTGAGATAAAGATAATTAATGAGATTGCTTTAAGAAAACAGTAAGCTGGGGCACCTGGCTCAGTTGGCTAAGCAACATACTGTAGATCTCAGCTCAGGTCATGATTTTGTGGGATCATGGGATTGAGCTCTGAGTCAGGCTCCTTGCTGATAGCCCGGAGACTGCTTGGGGCTCTCTCTTTCCCTCTCTCTCTGCCTCTCTCCCACTCATGCTCAATGTCTCTCAAAATAAATAAAAATGATCTTTAAAAAAAACCAGTAAGTTAAAATTTTATAATATTCAGGTAGCAGTTCCTGGAGCTGGTTGTTTGTTTAATTTTTTTTTAGTAGAGCTAATACATTCACAAGGCTCAAAAATAAAAAAGTATTGTAGGGGAGGAAGAAAATATCTTTTTCCCACTACCCTTCTAGGTTCTCTAGCTGGAGCCCTGTGAATTCAACTGCAATAGAAAAGCATACAGATTTATTTAATGTAAGTTTTACATGACACAGGAGCCTTCATAAGGAAACGAACACCAGGACAAATAAATTTGACTGTTTTTATACAATGATTGATGAAGAATGGAAAGTCCTGGAAAAGTGTGATAGGACAAAAGGGTATGAGCTAATAGTACTGAACTACAGGAATCTTACCAAGCCCTGTTCATTTGGATTTCTCTTGGCATCCCTTTGTCTTCGGAGACAAGGATGCTCCTTTCCTTTAGGTATGGAGAGTACCTTTCACATGAAGGTCTTACAACATGCTTCAGAGGAAGAGAAGTAGGTCAGAGAGTCCTTCTGCCACCACTGTTTCTAGGCACTGGTTCAGGGGAAACTGGACAGATAAAGAGAATCCTTCCTGCACCTGCCATTTCTCAAAATCCTTCAACTTAAGAATTCAGTATGCTGGGGTGCCTGGGTGGCTCAGTCAGTTAAGCGTCTGACTTCAGCTCAGGTCATGATCTCATGGTTCGTGGGTTCGAGCCCCGCTTCCAGCTCTGTGCTGACAGCTCAGAGCCTGGAGCCTGCTTCCAATTCTGTGTCCCCTCTCTCTCTGTACCCCCTCCCCCCCGCTCCTGCTCTGTCTGTCTCTCTCTCAAAAATAAATAGGCATTAAAAAAAATTCCAGGGGCACCTGGGTGGCTCAGTTGGTTAAACATGGGACTTCAGCTCAGCTCATTATCTCACAGCTGGTGAGTTCGAGCCCCACCTTCAGGCTCTGTGCTAACAGTTCAGAGCCTGGCCTGCTTCAGATTCTGTGTCTCCCTCTCTCTCTGCCCCTCCCCTGTTCACACTCTGTCTCTGTCTCTCTCTCTCAAAATATAAAAAGATAAACATTAAAAAAAATTTTAGGGGCGCCTGAATAGCTCAGTCAGTTAAACGTCCGACTTTGGCTCAGGTCATGATCTCGCAGTTGGTGGGTTGGAGTCCCACGTCCAGCTCTGTAATGACAGCTCAGAGCCTGGACCCTGTTTCAGATTCTGTGTCTCTCTCCCTCTCTCTCTAACCCTCCCCTGCTTGTGTTCTGTCTCTCTCCATCTCAAAAATAAATAAACATTAAAAAATTTTTAATAAAAAATTTTTTTAAACTCCAATATGCCAATGTCCCATATTTTGGGGTAGTATGTTCTGAACTCTGTCAGTTTATAATAGTCAGTTCTGATTATTTTCCGTTGTTATGTGCAAATAATACAACAACACTGAATTATTGAATATTGAACCATTGCTTCTAAGGGAAATACAGGGTTACATTCCTGTGAGACCATGGTCACAACATTTTCATTAACTGATTAATATAAAATCCCATTCTATGTATGTTTCTGTTTAAGAAAATTTATTCAATATATTTTGTGGATATCATTAACATTGAACTCACAGCCAACACCAACAGCACTATAACTCATGCCTGAACAAAGCTTATCCAACACATGTAGTTTCCCTGTAAGGCACATCACAACTTTCTTAGGTCTAAACAGCACTTCAGCTATCCATTTTAAACAGCAAAATTACCAAAAAAAAAAAAAAAAAAAAAAAGCCCACAAAAAAAAACAAAAAAAAAAAGGGAGAGAGAAAGGAAAAAAAGAAAACAAAAAGTCACAACAATGCAAAAACATGGTACTAAATAGACCACAAAAAGAACATTTGTTTACAATATGAGAGCTAAAACAAGAAAGCAAAACATCATCTTGTTCAACCTCAGCTGGGAATGTGTGTATAGAAAGACTCAAATTTTTTCTTTACCACTTTGAACGTGTCTGCAAATGAATGCAAACGCATTATATTGAACTGCTTTTTAATTTGGAGGTTACAAATTAATTTCAGTAAGTGGGAAATTTCACTGTTATGAAGTCCATGAATAATGAAGATTGACTATATATATAAAACAGTGAAAAATTTATATCCCATTCCTTTCCCCTAAAGGCTCAGATCCTTCCTCCTTAGAAGTAACCACTATTAAGAGTTTCTTGTATATCTTTCTAGAATTTATTATTCATATACAGGCAACTTAAACATATTTGTATGTTACTATTTTATCATTATTTATTTATTTATTTATTTTAGAAAGAGAGTGAGCATGTAAGTCGGGGAGAGGGGCAGAGGGAGAAAGAGAGAGAGAGAGAATATCTTAAGCAGGCTCCAGCACGGAGCCCAATGCAGGGCTTGATCTCATGACCCTGAGAATCATGACCTGAGCTAAAATCAAGAGTCAGCCATCCAATCGACTGAGCCACCCAGGTACTCCAAATTTTTTATTATTAATTTTGAAAGGGTCGAGACTATGCCACAGTGGCATAAGGATTATTGTGAACTAAAGACATTTTGAAAATCAATGGATGTGGGAAGAGGCTTTGTCTCCATTCCCCTTATTTTCCTAAAAGCAAAGCTTCCCAAAAGAATTCAACTGTCCTGAATCTCCTCCCAAGGAGTTTCACCACAGGGGAAGATTAACTCTTATAAAGACAAGAAGTCAGCACAAGTCAACACCTGGATAAGAAATCACCTCAAGAGACATTGTTATAAAACTACCATATATCCCACTTATTCTCCTAAGGGCCCATTCATTTTTCCTAGAAGTCCTCTGTTCTCCCATAAGTGCCCCTCTATACCTCCCCATTACCTATTAAGATGGTATATAAACTCCAAAATCTAACTACATCCTTGAGTCACATTTCTTTGTGAACTCCTGTGCATATGTACATACTTACATTTGTTTTTCCCTCTTGCTGAGCTCTCCGTTGTCCATTAAAATTGAAAGCCCTCAAGTACAAAATCTAAGAGGATACAGGAAGGGGTGCTTGGGTGGCTCAGTTAGTTAAGCATCTGACTCTTGGTTTCAGCTCAGGTTGTGATCTCACAGCTTTGTGAGTTTGAGCCCCACGTCCAGCTCTGTGCTGGCAGCTCAGAGCCTGCTTGGGATTCTCTCTCTCTCTCTCTCTCTCTCTCTCTCTCTCTCTCTCTCATTCCCACTTTCATAGCCCCTCCCCCACTCATGCTGTCTCTGTCAGAATAAATAAACTTAAAATTAAGATGATACAGAAAAATATTTTCCTCCCTAATAATTTCAAACAGCAAATGATAAATTGTACAAAAATTGATCCATGGGGCACCTGGGTGCCTCAGTCAGTTGAATACCCAACTCTTGATTTAGGCTCAGGTCATGATCTCATGGTTTGTGATAGAGCCCTGCATTAGGCTCCGTGATGTCAGTGCAGAGCCTGCTTGGGATTCTGTCCCTCTCTCTCTACTCCTCCCCAATTTGTGCGTGCATGTGTGTGCTCACTCTCTTTCTCAGAATAAGTAAATAAACACTTAAAAAAAATGATCCATGGTAGATAGATATGTGTATTTGGGCAGCACTTGTGTCATGTAACCAAGAACTCATCAATTTCTAGGTAGCAAAAATGTTATGGTCTCTAAAGTAAGTACCTAGTAGCTGTCATCAAACAATTCAGAGGCACATTCAAAATGGTACTATGATTAACACCATGCATAACTGAAGGTCGTTTGTTTTATAGTATCTCTAAAAGCCTAACATCCCGTTCTCTTAACCAATATTTTTAAAATCAGTATTATTTTTAAATCAATGATAATTCTTTTAACTGTCTCTTCTAGTATTAACCTTCAGATTTCTAATATATTTGTATGCTATTTTTTTTTAGTTTATTTATTTTGAGAGAGAGAGTGAGCGGGGGAGGGGCAGAGAGAGAGGGAGGGAGAGAGAGCCCCCAAGCAGACTCTGCATTGTTAGCATAGAACCCAATGAGGGGACTCGATCACACGAACCATGAGATCATGACCTGAGCTGAGATCAAGGGTCAGACACTTAACTGACTGAGCCACCCAGGCACCCCTGTATTGCTATTTTTAATGGTATGTACTTACTATTATGGTAATCAATGTTTTAAATGTCTTGCCCCAACACCACCCACTCTCATCCTCAAAATATAGTCAGTGATCTAGTTGGTTAAATCAGTAACTACTGATTGCATTGAAGGAGTTCAGAACACAGAACCTCAAAACATGTTGCTGTGGCATACTGACTATGCTGCGTTAAAAGCATTTGAAAAATAGCACCTGCAAGAAGGACATTCTGATTTTCCTTCTTTTTCTTAAAAGCAGGAGAGAAAATTCCCTCGTGAAAGATATCCTCCCTATATCAGAAGGAAAGAGAAATTCTTGCCACCAAGGACACGAGGTCAAGGCCAAGATCAACCTGTACAAACAAACCTTGTTAACCTAACCCCATATCACATCACTCACTTAATGGCTCCAGCCAAAGCCCCTTTGCCTAGTCACATTTGCACAATTTAGTATTCTTTGTCCAATTCAGTATACAAGCATTCAACTTGATTCTTTAGGTCTTTACTTTTCATGTGAAGACTCCCAGATACGTGTAAAAAAGATGTAATTAAAACATGCATGTTTTCTCCTGTTAATCTGTCTTCTGTCAGTGAAATTCATAGGCCCAACCAGAGACCCTAAGAAGGGAAAGAGAAATTATTCCTCCCCTACAGCATTATTCTGATTCTGTGACTCAGGATGAGTCCGACTCTTGATTAAAAGTAAATTACCTGATTAAAATAATTGATTAAAAGTAAATATACTTTTTCATATTTCTTTTCTATAGT
This sequence comes from Panthera tigris, assembly GCF_018350195.1. Taxonomy (NCBI): domain Eukaryota; kingdom Metazoa; phylum Chordata; class Mammalia; order Carnivora; family Felidae; genus Panthera; species Panthera tigris. The sequence goes on along the minus strand of NC_056667.1, from coordinate 104,568,183 downwards.
TGTTAATAACTCAGAAGTAAATTTAGGGGCACCTGAGTGGCTTATTCTGTTAAGCATCCAACTTTGGCTCAGGTCATGATCTCACAGTTCATGAGTTCAAGCCCGCGTCAGGCTCTGTGCTGACAGCTCAGAGCCTGGAGTCTGCTTTGGATTCTCTCTCTCTCTCTCTCTCTCTCTCTCTGCCCCTCCCCCACTTGTTCTCTGTCTCTCCGTCTCTCAAAAACAAATATTAAAAACATTTTTTTAATGTAAATTTAACATGAAGCACCATATCATAAACCTAATGTGTCATCATTAGGTGGTGTCATGGCTCCCCCTCTGCCAAGGCTAAAATTAGTTGTAGTTTCAGGAAACCAAATTTACCTGGATCAGTTTTCTCATCTCTAAAATAGGTGTAACAGGGGCGCCTGGGTGGCTCAGTCAGTAAAGCATCTGACTGTTGATCTTGGAGTAGGCCATGATCTCAGGGTTCCTGAGTTAGACTCATGTCCAGCTCTGCACCAACAGTGTGGTGAGGAGTCTGCTTTGGATTCTGTCTGTGGGTCTGTCTGGCTCTCTCTCTCTCTCTCTCTCTCTGCACCTTCCCCGCTCATGCTCAGTGGCTTTGTCTCTCCTTCTCTGTCTCAAAATGAATAAACTTTTTTAAAAAATAAGTAAAATAGCAGTAATACTTATGTCTTCTTCACAAGGCTCTTAGAATAAGCAAAGTAGGAGAAAGAAGAAGTGAATTTTGAAAGCCATTTGTAAACTTGACCTGTGAGAGAACTATAAAGCAAAATAATTATTAAACCAGGGGATTTGAAAATTGAATTTGCGTGGGGCCAACGGGGAGATTGCACTCATGATCCTGAGATCAAGCCCTGTGCGGCGATCAAGAGTAGAATGCTCTCGGACCGGGCCACCCAGGTTCCCCAGATACTGAATATTTTTCATTGAAAACAAGATTCTAGACTTCATTCCTCTAACTGACTTTGGGCAAATCTTTTCATCTTTTCATACAGACACATCTAAGTTAATGAATAATTATGAAATGTTTATACCGATAACACAATTTATTTGGATATATAACAATTAGTAAACAATTTGTACTCTTCGACAATGTCCAACTACCTACCAGCTCTGATCGTGTTTGTAAATGCGACATTAACTACATTAGTAGCTATGCACTGTCCCCACCGACAGCGCAGCAGAAATAACTAAGTAGGCCACTGCCAGAGCAACTGGCTTCCTGAAGACACAGGAGACTAAGATGGGAGTGCAATATATATGTGGTAGATCGAATAACAAAAGCAAAAGTTCGAAACCGATCGGAAATTAACAGGATTCATTAAATGACGGCCGAGAACACTTGGGTCACCGTAGGAAAGCTTTGTTATTTCGGGAAGCTTGGCACACGCCATTACTTAACGTTACCCTGCTGGCAATCGGGCCTTTCTCTGGCTAAGAAAAGGTTTTCGGCCGGTTGGGGTTCCCAGCGCGCTTTGCGCGGCTCTTGGCGGGAAAGCGACGGTAGGGGGATCACACGGCCCTGTAGCGCCTCCGCGGGCGACCGTTGAAGGAAGGCGCCTGCGCGTCAGGCAAAGCGCGCGCCGCACGGTGCCAGGTTTCTCAGCGGCTGGCGCCCCTCAGACCTTACGTAATGTATTTGTTTTCTTTCCTGTTTGTTTGTGTCTTCTGCGTTTCAAGCTCTTTTTCTGTCGCTTCACAACTACTTTTAAGCTTCTTAAATTCTTAATGGTGAAACGGGGCGGAAACGTGAGCCTGCTTCTTTTTCACGAGAGGTTCAAGATTAGGTTAACTCCAGTGTCTAGTCCGGGCTTCAGGGTCGATGACAGTAAAGCGTGTCCTCTGGGACCTCTTCCAGTGGAATTGTCTGCTTAAGACAAGGGAAACTGGAACCCCCAAATGAAACTTACGTGAAAATACCAGTTGTAATTGAGAAATCAGAATCAGCCAAGAAAGATCTGGAATATTTTCCATTCCGCTTTTTGGGGTGGTTCCGCAGAGTAGGACAATATGTTTTTATACCCAGAGCTGGGCTGAATAAAGTTCAGTTAAGAAACCTGACTTGAATCAGTCGTTTGAAACTATAAATGTAAAAACAAAACAAAACAAAACAAAACTTCTAAGATTATTTTAAAGAGTCTGGCAGGGGCCGTTTTCATACCTACCTAACTGCAATGTAGTCAGTACTCGAATACTGTGATTGATTTCTTTATGTAAACATTATTTACATGAAATTGATCACATAAAATTTATTTTTATTCACTTAAAGTTCTTTCTGACTTTACATGTAGCCAACTAGAATATTAGCGATACAAAAAAGATCTGAAGTTAAAGCTCGCGTTTCTGTCACAGGTTGAATTAAGGAAAAGACTTTCCCAGAAGATGGCCACTGCGCAGTTACATAGGACTTCCATGGTATGATTTCTTGTATTTAAAAATATTTTAATGTAGCTAATCTTATTGTTTCCTGGAGTCTTTTATGTTTAAAAGTTAGAGCCAACTGTTTGAAGGGTTTAATGAGATCAGGAAACTCCATGTTTTAAGAAAGGAAGGTATTTGCTAAACTATTTAGAATCCATGGAGAATTGTGTTGGATGTTTGATGCATTGCATTAAATCACTGGTTCGTATCCAATTTACACTAGGTGTTAATGAATGCTATTCTGTGGTTTTGATGAAATTATCATTCTTAGCAGTCTAGTCCAAGGAAATGAATGTGCATGCCTCACAAAGATAAAATTCTCATCTTTGCAATGTTCTTGTGTTACAGGGTTATGTGTGTCAAATCTAGTTAGTAACTAAAGAGTTACTGCAATCTATCATGTATTATGCACTTACAGACTGTTAATCTGCAAGAGGATGTTAAGAGGATTTTTAAGCACTTTTTGCATTTTACCTTTAGGCTGCTTCCCTGAAATCACTTTTGCCTCTTAGAAGCCACCCTGACTTTCTGGGTTAGAAATTCTATGGGAAATTACCATGGTTCACCACTATGGTTAGAAATTCTTTGGGAAAGTACCATGCTAACGCAAAGTTAGATCTACCTGAAGTTTGGGAGGATGTTATTTTTAATAAATCTAAATAAAATGTTTTAATTTTCCTGAAATTTAGAGTGCATTGGTATTTCCCAATAAGATATCAACAGAGCAGCAGTCTTTAGTGTTAGTGAAGAGGCTCCTAGCAGTTTCAGTATCCTGCATCACCTATTTGAGAGGAATATTTCCAGAATGTGCTTATGGAACAAGATATCTAGATGGTAATGTAATGTTTATTTTTTGTTTCTTTCAACTTTGTTCATGTTGATTTTAAAACCTGCTTTAAACATGTTGTTTTTATTTTGGCTTGCTTTAAGACTGTATAAATTTTTGCCTAGAGATCTTTTTTTAATAATAGCTTTAGTGAGATGAAATTCACATACCTGACAATTCACTCACTTAAAGTGCACAGTTGAATGATTTTTAGTATATTCAGATTGGTGTGCAACCACTACCATAGCCAATTTTAGAACATTTCATCACCCCAAAAGGAAACTCCATACTCACTAAGTCATTCTCCACTTCCCCCAACCTCCCCAGTCCTCGGATTCCACCAGCCTGCTTTCTGTCTCTATGGATTTACCTATTCTGGGCATTCCCCATAAATAGAATCATATAATATGTGGTCCTTTGTGACCAGCTTCTTTCACTTATGTTTTCAAGATTCATCCATATGGTGACATGAATCAGTCCTTCATTCTCTTTTATTGTTGACTAATATTCTATTATATAGAATGTTTATATTGATAAGCAAACATTGATGAATGTTTGTCTCAGTTGTTTACACTTTTTTGGCCATTATAAATAATGCCACATTCATGTACACATTTTTATGTGGACTAAGTAGTTTTTAAAAAGTATATTCAATACCTTTGGAAGCACTTAATCCTAAAATTTTTCCTTAGTTTCTCAAGTTTAATTTCACCTGACATTACTCTTTAATGATGAAGTTGGTAGGTAAAAACATTCTATTATTTATTGCTTTGTATAGTAGTAGTATATGTTCTTGTGTTATTTTGGGAAGTAAAAATAATACAGCCTATTTATACTACAGTAATAATTCATTACCCAGCACATAGTGTGTACCTAATTTTGTGTGCCAACTATATGGTGGGCAATATGTTAAGCACTATGTTATGTATTACAGCTTGTTAATTCATATTACAGGCCTGTGAGTTAGCTATTACTCCTATTTTTCAGATAAGGAACCTGAGACAGAGACAGAGATCTTAGTCCTTTCCATTGTATTACCTGTTGCTTCCTTGCAGGTCTCTATCTCTCACAGCCAGTTAACTTCTTGGCCTTTTACAAGAATTTAATTGGGATACGGGCCCATGCAAATACTCTAAAACTCTTGGATAATGATGGCGTGAAAACATTATATCTAACTTTTAAGTATTCTATAGCTTTTAAAAATTAATTTTTTTTAACGTTTATTTATTTTTGAGACAGAGAGAGACAGAGCATGAATGGGGGAGGGTCAGAGAGAGGGAGACACAGAATCTGAAACAGGCTCCAGGCTCTGAGCTGTCAGCGCAGAGCCCAACGCGGGGCTCGAACTCACGGACCGTGAGATCATGACCTGAGCCGAAGTCGGCTGCTTAACCAACTGAGCCACCCAGGCGCCCCGAAAAAATTAAATTTTTTTTGCCCATCACATGCATCCTAATCATTTTGATGCCATCTTATAATAAGGATAAAAAGATTATTTATTTCCATAAGACCTTTCTTCTTTTAAATTATGTTAATACCAATCATCTGGAAGTTCATTGCCATTGCATAATATATATCTAATACACAGCTGACGAAAATAATTTCACTTAAATTTCTAGGTGCTTGGGTTGCCTGGGTGGCTCAGTTGGTTAAGCATCTGACTCTTGATCTCAGCTCAAGTCTTGATCTCGGGGTCACGAGTTCAGGACCTGCGTTGGGCTCCATCGTGGGCCTGAAACCTACTTAAAAAAATAAAATAAAATAAAATTTCTGCTTGCTTACTAATCTTAAGTAGTTCTATATTTATATCATTTTGGTGTTTAGATCTTTGTGTGAAAATTCTGAGAGAAGATAAAAACTGTCCAGGATCTACACAGTTAGTGAAGTGGTAAGTAAAAGATTACCTAATGATATGAAATTATTTTTCTCTTAAATCATTTTTTTTGTACCTTGGATACCTTTCATTGTTTAACCCAATTTTAGTAACTCCCCCTTTAACACTAGATACCATTTTTGCAGGTCTTTGGATCTTTGCATTAAATTTTTTCTTTAATTTTAAAGAAATTAAAATTCTGGCTCAATAGGTAGAGCATTTGACTTTTGATCTTGGGGTTGTAAGTTTGAGCCATACATTGGGTTTAGAGATTACTTTAAAAAAATAAAATCCTAGGGGTGCCTGAGTGTCTCAGTCGGTTGGGCATTTGATTCTTGGTTTCAGCTCAGTTCATGATCTCACGGTTCATGAATTCTAGCTCTCCATCAGGCTCTGTGCTGACAGCGCAGGGCCTAGTTGGGATTCTCTCTCTCCCTCTCTGTCTGCCCCTCCTCACCTCTCTCTCTCTCTTTCTCTCACACACACACACACACGCAAACACACACACACACACACACACACACACACACACACAGTAAATAAATAAACTTAAAAAATAAAATAAAATCTTAAAAAAAGGGAGCTTTTTTTTTTTTAAGTAAGCTCCTTGCCAAATGTGGGATTTGGACTCACAACCCTGAGATCAAGAGCTGGATGCTCCACAAACTGAGCCAGCCAGATGCCCCAAGAAGGGAGCTTTAATAAGAAAATTTTGTATTATTTAGTAATGAGATAATATGGAGACTTATTAAAAGAATTATTTTCTGGAAAAGCATTCAGTCTAAAAATGAATATTTCATTATTTTTTAGGATGCTAGGATGCTATGATGCTTTACAAAAAAAATACGTAAGTCAGTATCTCATTGTCTTTTTTTCTACAGCTTATACTCTATAAATGTAACAGCAATAGCCACAAAGTAGAACATTAATTTAAACTAATTTGGGCATAGGCCAGCCCAAATTACTGAAAAGTTTGAACATTTGAATATTTTAAAGACTAATATTCAACTCAATTTAAAGCCGATAGAATTAATGCTTAACAAATTTTGCCAAGCCAGTTTTAGTTAACACTTGGTTGTGTTAATAATAACACTTATTAACTTACAAAAACTTAATGAATTAAAAAAAACTCTTTTAAAATAGTTTATTAGTTTCACATGCCTTCTACAATTTTGTTTATACTAATAATTTAATAAATTGTTTCTTCATGAGAATTCAAAAATAAATTTCTGTGTAGTCTAGGTTAAATTGTCACAAATCATAAATAGGTGAAATTTCGATTAATAAGGGTTTACTGTAGATTATAAGCCTTTTTGTATACCTATGTTTATATTAACATATATAAAGAAGTCCATCTCTAAACAAAATTGTAAAAAAGATGTAATTTTATCCATGGTCACTAACCTCCCTTATTAAGGCATTAAGTATTTAATACTCATTAAATATTAAGTGCCTGCTATGTGCTAGACACATACTCCAGGTAGGAGCTGGGTGAACTAACAGTGGTCAGCGAAACAAAGAGAGCCCTTTCTATAGTGGGAAAACAGTCAATAAAACAAGTAAATCAGATAATTTCCAATTGTGCTAAATGCCAATAAAATATTTAGAAAAAGTGTGTTGCAGGTGGAGAGGTGGGGTAACTTTCGATAGGATAGGAGCTTCTCTGAGTAGGTGCCATTTAAGCTGAGAATTGACTGAGAAGAAACCAGCCAGGCGTTGACTTTGGGAGAGAATATTCCTGGCAGAAGAGCAAATACAAAGAGTTGAGGGAAGTTTAGAGAGTTCAAGGAACAAAAAGAAAGCGAGTGTGAATGGAATGCAATGAGCAGTGGGGGAGGAGGAGTCGTTTAGAGGAGCCTGGAGAGACAGGCAGGGCCAGAGCTTTCAGGACTATGTAGGTGAGGGGTTTGAATTATATTTTAGGTGCCATTTGAAGGTTTTGAGTAGAAATGTAACATCATTTAATTTACATTTTAAATTAAAAATCACTGTGGCTACTTTCAAGACAATATACTGTGGAAGGAGAATAAGATGGGAATCAAGGAGAGTGTTGCTTAGTCCGTTAATGCAGTACTGGTGAAAAATCACTGTGGCTTAGACCAAGAGGCAGAGAAGGAAATAAATGAAAAGATTCAGGATATATTTGGCAGTAGAACTGATTGGACTTGTTGATAGATTGGTTGTGGAGTATAAGGAAAAGATCCAAATCAAGGATGACTCTTAGATTTTTGTCCAATTACTTTAGTGGGTGATTTCCTATGATTCTCTATTCCTCTGGTTTCCAAAGCTTCTTCCCTTTATTAAATGAACAGAGTCCTGAACTCTACTTTTCTCTTTTCAAAATTAGTTCTAACATTGGTAAGGTTTAATGTGTTATTTCATAATATATATTTTCCTTGTAACTGGCAGAAATACCCATGTTTGCTTAAGTCAGTGACATGAATTTCAACCTTTAGTAAGTCAACTAGAAATAGCTATTTGGGGGTGCCTGGGTGGTTCAGTCGGTTAAGCGTTGAACTCTTGATTTCACCTCAGGTCACGATATCACAGTTGTGAGATTGAGGCCCACATTGGCTCAGATCTGAGCATGGAACCTGCTTAAAATTCTCTCTCTCCCTCTGCCCCTCCCCCAGCTTGTGTGTGCACAGGTTTCTCAAAAATAAAAGAAAGAGAGATATTTGGGGGACTAGAGAAAGATACATAATGTATTGCTTTATATACATCATATTTTCTGCAAGGTTATTTCTTACTAGGAATAAATGTTGAAATAAGGCGAAGAATTCTTATGATCCATCATGAAAAAATATTTTATGGAGTAAAAGTAAGATTTTTGTTCTTTGTTATATTTCAGCTAAGAATGGTTGTTCTAGCTGTAAGTATTTTTAAATTGTATGTTCTTTTTTAAAGACGTCAAATTTGGCCTTGCTTGTTTAAATAACACTAAAACCAACAATTGATTATGTTACTTTATTCAAGTAAATGATCTATTCAGTGGGGGGAAAAGTAACAAATTAATATTTTGGGAGGTTATTTTGTATTTTGTTTTGCTGAATCCATTTAATAGTTTCATCTAAATATCCAATTTAGTTCTCCTTGAATACTTAGCCTTATATAAATAACTCAATTATAAATTATTTTTAAATAGGTATACACCAATCCAGAAGACCCTCAGGTAGGTGTACTTAGGTTAGTAAAGAAACATAGTATCTTTAAAATCTAAAAATAACATAAGATTATAATAATATCCTATGCTTTTACTTGTGCTTTAATCAATACACTTTCACATATATTTTCACATTTGAACCATTTGAACCTCGTAAAGGCCTTTTGAGGTAAGACAAGGCTTGTATTGTTATCTTTAAACAGATTAATACACTTACTACCAAAGAGACTGTGTGACTGCCCTTGGCCACTAAGCCAAAAACCAATAGAAATAACTTAAAACTCCTGATTTCTGCTTCAATATAATATTCTTTTTATGGAATTTTGAAAGAGGTTGAGTTTGACAAAAATAAGATACTTAACACTTGCACTTTGGATATTCATCCCAATTCAGTCACATCCACCTGTTCATCTGACAATTAAAGAAGGTATTACAAGAAATGACAGGGAAAACCAAACAAGAAACAAAGGGGAAAGATCTGTTGAGTGCCTACTATTACTAGGCTCTGTTCCTTGAAGCTTTATATGCATTATCTCATTTATTCATCATAACCTTCATGGGGTAACTACCATTATCATCTCCACTCTAGATAAGGAAACCTAGATACAAGGTTTCTTGCCAGAGGTCACAGTGGCAGAACAAGAATTTGGACCTAAGAAGTCCAGTTCATGACCTTGGTGCTTAACCATTGCACAGTAGCTATTATAGTGTTCCATTCAGTCATGGAGAAGCAGCTGTTTTTAAAAAGAAAGAGCTGATCCCCATTCCTATGTGAGCACTGAAATAGAAAGAAAGCAATAAAAAAAAAAAAAAAAAGCTTCGAGAGAGTTGGCAGTGTCTTTTCTTTGATACTCATGCCTGCAGTTAATGCTTAATATATGTCCATGGTGACAAAAATCACGTAAGCAAATGTTGTGAATTAGTTGATTGTTCGGAAACTAACTGCTCAGAAAATATTCATTTAGTTTCAGATGTTTTATATAGTTGAACATTTTTTACTTTCAGTAAAAGAGCAACTTTGTTGATTCACTAATATTTATTGAATGTTGGCATGCCAGGCAGTTTATTAAGTGCTCTGTATAAATTATCCTGTTTGTCAAATATTCATAACCACCAATGAGATAGGTACTATTTTCAACCCCTTTTATTAGTTGGGGAAACTGAAACTTAGAAGGTTTAAATGACTTGCTTTTAGTCACAGTATAGCAAGGATTTAAGCCCTGTGCTTGAGCCATTCTGCTAGAATTAGAGATAATGCTGCCCCTCTCACCTATCTGCTAAGGAGTTCCTTTCTGATATGTATGATATCCATTGCAATTAGTAGGGGAATGACCATCTCTCCAAGACTGAAGCACCAAATCCCAAACCAAGGGAATTATTAGGATTTGAAGATTTCAGTGGACCAATAAGGGTTAACATGGCAGAAAAATTACTAAATCAGCATGAAGAGTCGTAGAAAAGCTGTATATAGCTACTTGGCTGCCAGTACTGTAAATCAGATACATAACTGCAATGTTTTTTATTTAAGACAATTTCAGAATGTTACCAATTTAAGTTCAAGTACAGTAATAATGGACCAGTCATGGACTTCATAAGGTATGGTTTTATAGTTTTCTTTTTGTACTACGGATTACCACTTATTCATATTAATACTATATTGCTAAACTTCAGAAGTACTGAAGTACTTCTGAAATGTCTCAAACACCCCCAATTAACCATCCAGGAGTGGCTGTAAAAACATCCTTTGAGTAGCTGCAAGCCCAAATTCTGTGGCTTATTATATACTATTTTAATTGTGAAACAGAGCCAAAGGGTAGGAAAGCTGTTGTATGCTTGAGTGATTAGAAATGTAATTAAAATCCATCACTTGTTTCCTTTAAACATCTTATATAAAATGCATATTAAATAAAATTATTAGTTTATACTGTTATTAATAATGATATTGATGATATTAAATCTTTCATAATAGTGACATTAAAACACATTTATGGTAACTTTCAACTTAAAAACTTAATGCTATAATAGGAATAAGAATCTCAAATAGTAAAATATAAAGTTACTAGAAGCCATACATGTCATAAAAGAAATTAATGTGTGATTCTCTTGTAGTAAAAACCAAAGCAACGATTCCAACATGTCATCTGCTGACACCAAGAAAGCAAGTATTCTCCTCATTCGCAAGATTTATATTCTAATGCAAAATCTGGGACCTTTACCTAATGATGTTTGTTTGACTATGAAACTTTTTTACTACGATGAAGGTACTATTTGTAACACGTCCTCTTGTTACCTGTATGTTTTATTTAGTATTGAAACAATTGGTTTCCATCCTAACTGATTTTAAGACCTAAATTCTAATATATTTTTTGAAATTATAAAATTTTCATTTAATATAAGTATTTGAAAAAGAAAGATTAGAAAAAATAGACTTCAAATGTATATAAGCTTCTCCAGCGATATGAACATACCCATATGAGGTACAACCTCACTCATAATTAAAGAAATAAAACAGTGAGATGCTACTTTTCACTTACCAGAGCAGTAAAACTTGTAAACCATTTCTTGGCAAGGGTGTGGGGGAAAAGTAGGCACTTTTATAAATTCTCAAGGGAATGTATGTAGGTGCAAGATTTTTAGAGGACATTTTGGCAGTATCAGAATTTTAGATGCACATTCTCTTTAAACCAGAAATTCTATAGCTAGAAAAGTGTCTTGGGAATATATTTAACACAAACATGCAAGGTTATATGTTTATAAGGATACCATGCAAGCTATTATAGAGAATGTGCTAGGGTACCTGGGTGGCTCAGTCAGCCAAGCATCTGACTCTTGCTTTTGGGCCAGGTCATGATCTTGTGGTTTTGTGAGTTCAAGCCCTGCACTGGGCTCTGGGCTGACAGCTTGGGGCCTGCTTGGGATTCTGTCTCTCCCTCTCTGCCCCTTCCCCACTCACGCTGTCTCTCTCAAAATAAATAATAAGCTTAAAAAAAAAAATGTGCTGATTAAGTTAATTTATCCAAGAAATAATACAAATGGATTAAAAAGAAAGGTTAAAAACACCTAGGTATAGAACAGTATGATCTTATTTGTGTTTTGTTAAGGATATATACATATATGAAATATATATTTTACATGCATAATATCTTCTAGAAGAACATAAAGCAACAATAGTAATAACAACTAACATTTATTGAATACTTAGAATGTGCCAGTTTTAGTCTGAGTAGTTTATATACTTTAATTCATCTAATACCCACAATTACCCTATGGGGTAGATACTATTATTTTCCGCATTTCATAGGTGAGAAAACCAAATCAGGGATGATAAATAATTTATTCAAAGTCACACAGCCAGTCAAGTGAAGAAGAAAAAAGGTTGCCTTTCTATACTATTTGAAATGTTTTCAATCTTTGTATGTTATTATTATTATATTATGTTCTCTTCAGTTTCATGAACTTCATAGTTTATACTTTTTGCAGTTACACCCCCAGATTATCAGCCTCCCGGTTTTAAGGATGGTGATTGTGAAGGAGTGATATTTGAAGGGGAGCCTATGTACTTAAATGTGGGAGAAGTTCCAACACCTTTTCACACCTTCAAAGTAAAAGTGACTACTGAAAAAGAACGAATGGAAAATATTGATTCAGCTATTTTATCACCAAAACAATTAAAAACACCACTTCAGAAAATTCTCATGGACAAAGATGATCTAGAAGATGAACAGGAGCATTATATAAGTGTCAGTACATTTTAAAGAGTTATAAAGTACCATAGTAACAAATGTTTGACTCAATTCTAAAGACTAAAAGTTCTCGTTAATATTTGTATAAATATTGTATTATAATCATAAACTCAAGGTTGATCTGGATGTAAGAAAGGTATAGGCTTTTCATTTTAAAACTCTTTATCTTGGTGCAAACATTATTCTCAGAAATTTAAAGCACAGCTATTCTGGGGCTCCTGGGTGGTTCAGTCGGTTAAGTGTTCAACTTCTGCTCAGATCGTGATCTCACAGCTCATGAGTTCAAGCCCCGCATTGGGCTCTGCAGCTGACAGCTCAGAGCCTGGAGCCTGCTTCAGATTCTGTGTCTCCCTCTCTCTGCCCCTTCCCGGCTCATGTTCTGTCTCCCTCTCCTTCAAAAATAAATAAACATTAAAAAAAAAAAATGTTTAAAAGGAACAACTATTCTGAATGAAGTCCTAGAGGCCCAGCCACTCACCACCTCAACTACCCTCATAGTGTACTCTGAGGAAACCCCTTGGTCTGGAGCATAATTTGCAAGCCACTAAAATACTCCAATCCCCCAACTAATGTTGGAATCCTTCCTACAACACCCTTACTAGATGCTCATTTAAACCCGTGCTTGAATTCATTTGGGGCCTGCAAAATCACTGTCCTAAAGCAGGCTGGAAGTTCCTAAAAGGCAGGAAAAGTGTCATTCATCTTTATAATCCTCCAGTGCCTACCAGACTTAGGTTTACTGTGTACATTCTCAGTTTTGAATAGAAGTATGCTAGAAGTATAAGAAGTATAAATAGAAATATAAAAAAGACCTTTTTTTATTGTTACCTTACTCCCAGAAAATCTTCCACATTAACATGATTGTTATTTAATGTAATCTTTGTTGTTTTGTCTTATCTCATTTAATTCTAAATTATGATCTTAGTACTTATAGAGACTGACTTTTCTGATTTAGGCTCTGCCACATCCTTATAAATAGAAAATTCAATTTTCAAACAGTTTAGTCAAAGAAAAAGTCTTCTCAAAACCTAAATCCCAGTCTTGCTTTATAAACAAATAATGCTGGGATTTATGTAGCATTCTTTAAAATATTTAAAGCTCTTTGACATGTGTCACAAAAAAAATGTATAATTATAAAGTAGACATTAAACTTGTTGCTATTTCTACCGTACCATGACTGATCTATTCTTCACTAACTTCCTGAAGAGGGTTGGGGCATATTCAGTGTGTGCTAACATATGTATAGAAATTCCAGAGATATGGGCGCCTGGGTGGCTCAGTTAGTTGAGCGGCCGACTTCGTCTCAGGTCATGATCTCGCAGTTCGTGAGTTCGAACCCCACGTTGGGCTCTGTGCTGACAGCTCAGAGCCTGGAGCCTGCTTCGGGTTCTGTGTCTCCCTTTCTCTCTGCCCCTTCCCCGCTCATGCTCTGTCTCTGTCTTTCAAAAATGAATAAACACTTAAAAAAAAAAAAAAAAAAGAAATTCCAGAGATACAGCAATGATGCTTGTGTAAACATGTCTAACGCAGTGCCCTCCGACAATAGTAAGAACTAAGGATTCTTAGAGCCATTATGTATTTTTGAGAAAGTTGTATATTTGTTCTTAAGGCAACCCTGCCAAAAAGAGTAGTAGTTTTTACTTTGTCTGGATAAATGTTATACCTTGTTATAGTAATTATAGGACTTTATTTCTAGCAAACGTAAGGTAGTTATACTGTTATGTTATATTTAACCTTCATAAAACAAATTTGTTCATAAATACTTTTGCCCAGTTGTTTTAATTTCTTTTCAAAATGTGTCCATTTTTTTTATTCATGTAATTATGTAGGATGATTTTGACATTGAAACTAAAATGGAAGAGCAGAAAAAAAACCCTGGATCTTCTGAACTTGGAGGTAAGAAGTTAATGAAAATGTAGATTGATTCACTTCCAATTCTATTTCATACCATTTTAACTCTTTTTTTTTTTTTTAACAGAACCAAGTTTAGTTTGTGAGGAAGATGAAATTATGAGATCTAAGGAAAGTCCAGATCTTTCAATTTCTCACTGTCAGGTATAAATTTGATAATTCATCTCACTTTTAACTTGCTTTTTTTCCCCAAAAAGACTTGCTTATATAGTTATCTAGTTATTTTTCAGGTTTTGTTATTATATTCAAGGTCTTTTAGGATAAAATTAGGTCTCAAGAATGCTTTTTAACAAAACTTGAAAAGTATATATTGCAAAGTTTTGAATTTTTGTGGATTTATTTGGTAGTAAACCTAAATACTGTTCATAGAATCTCAGAATTTCAGCTAGAGAATCTTAAGCAATTATTCTACCACCTTTTGTGCTTACAAATGGAGTATATAATACATTTTTATTGCCTTGAGAAGACGTGTTTAATTTTGTTTTCCGTAGACAGTAAAATCTTGATATAACATTTAGATAAAAAGAACTTGAAAATAATGGGACTGAGTATTGTCCACCTTCCTCTGCACATCTCCTTTCTCCAATGAGGGTGAGCTAAAGTTCTTATCTTCTGGAAGAGTAGTGTAGTGCCCAATGATCATTTGGGACTTTTTCAGTTCAGTGAATGATCGACTGTATACAGGGTCAGTTTCATTATTTTTACCTTTACATTTTTTGTGACAGTAAAAACCACTCAAAATTATTGGTTTTCATTAAGATAATACCCTAGATTTTACGTTACTGAATTTTAGAGCCTAGTATTATGTTATGGAAAGTTTTTATTATGTTATATGATTTTGTGTAATTATTTTCTTTTCTAGTTTGAACAGTTAGTCAGTAAAACATCTGAACTTGATGTATCTGAAAGCAAAACAAGAAGTGGAAAAATCTTTCAGAATAAAATGGTAAGTGTCTCTTTAGATTTGTTTTCCATTTTAACCTTGTAATTTTTCCCCACGTGTGAGTTTATTTTGCTTCTTAATCCTTTCTTTATTGGACCAATATTTAGTAAGCGCCTATTATGTGTCAGGTACTTTTACTAGGTGTTGGAGATATAATATGAATAACACATTGTTCCTACTCTTAGCTAAAAGTTTTGTAACTGGAGCAGTGATATAGGGCCACGGTAGCAGTCTGAGTAGGCTACATGGAGGCACAAAGGAAAGAATGGTTACTTTGATTGAAGGTGCATGAAAGAGGAGAATTCAGGAAAGGCTTTGAGAAATGACACTATCATCCAGTCTCCCAAGGAGACTTCCTAGAATGCCAAAATATTCTCATGTTCTATCTTGTAAATGGATTGTCTTGTTAATGAGACATAAAAATTAATGTTTTGTACATGTTTTGCATAAAATGAATCTCATGTTTTTAAGGAAAAACCCACTGCTTTATTTTAGTTTTCTATTTTTATTAAATGGAGATTTATATTTTATTTTAAACCTTTAAGTTACTCAAATGTTCAGGTATGAAGAAAAACCATTCTATAAGATATTATATCCAAACTCAGGAAACAAATAGCACACCCTAACAGTATATTGGCATTTCTTCCCAACTCCTCATTCAGTGACATCATGTTGATAGCTTAAAAGTGGAGATGATGAGAATATCCACAGCATGGAAATCTGTAAAGGCCTCAACTCAGGATTTGTTACTCCTAGAGAACTGGTTGTTAAACATTTACCAGCACACCATTGATTATAGTGCCATTTTTAGGTGTTCTTTTTTCTACATTCTTTTTTTTTTTAAGTTTTTATTTTATTTTTTTAGTAATCTCTTTCTCCAACTCAGGGCTCAAACTCATGACCCCAAGATCAAGAATCACGTGCTCTTCCAACTGAGCCAGCTAGGTGCCCCCTTTTCCATATTCTCAGTAGGAAGTTAAAACTGGCAGAAGGCAGCATGCAAACTAATATGCTGATGAAAGCAAAAGAGAAAAAGTTTCAAAAGTTAGTACCCCTAGCAGCAAAATGGTCTTCTAAGCAGCTTCTACTTAAGATGAGTATCCTTTACTAGGATATAGGGAAAAAATCAAGAGTTAAAAAAAAAATTATTAGGCAGGATTTCCTTGTAATGTGACATTAAGACACTTTAGGAGCATAAATTCACTTCTAAAATTGCCCATGTTGGGGCGCCTGGGTGGCTCAGTCAGTTAAACATCCAACTTCGTCTCAGGTCATGATCCTGCAGTTCATGAGTTCAAACCCTGCATCAGGCTCTGTGCTGACAGCTCAGAGCCTAGAGCCTGCTTCAGATTCTGTCTCTCTCTCTCTCTCTCTCTCTCTCTCTCTCTCTGCCCCTACCCCCCTTCATGCTCTGTCTCTCTCTCTCTCTCTTTCAAAAATAAATATTTTAAAAAATAAAATAAGAAGAAATAAAATTGCTCATGTTTTTTTTTGTTTTTTGTTTTTTGTTTTTTGTCCATTAAAATATATGATCTTTATTCACAGCTGTATTCTTTTTTTTTATTTTTAATATATGAAATTTATTGTCAAATTGGTTTCCATACAACACCCAGTGCTTATCCCAAAAGGTGCCCTCCTCAATACCCATCACCCACCCTCCCCTCCCTCCCACCCCCCATCAACCCTCAGTTTGTTCTGTTTTTAACAGTCTCTTATGCTTTGGTTCTCTCCCACTCTAACCTCTTTTTTTTTTTTTTTTCTTCCCCTCCCCCATGGGTTTCTGTTAAGTTTCTCAGGATCCACATAAGAGTGAAACCATATGGTATCTGTCTTTCTCTGTATGGCTTATTTCACTTAGCATCACACTCTCCAGTTCCATCCACGTTGCTACAAAAGGCCATATTTCATTCTTTCTCATTGCCACGTAGTATTCCATTGTGTATATAAACCACAATTTCTTTATCCATTCATCAGTTGATGGACATTTAGGCTCTTTCCACAATTTGGCTATTGTTGAGAGTGCTGCTATAAACATTGCGGTACAAGTGCCCCTATGCATCAGTACTCCTGTATCCCTTGGGTAAATTCCTAGCAGTGCTACTGCTGGGTCATAGGGTAGGTCTATTTTTAATTTTCTGAGGAACCTCCACACTGCTTTCCAGAGTGGCTGCACCAATTTGCATTCCCACCAACAGTGCAAGAGGATTCCCGTTTCTCCACATCCTCTCCAGCATCTATAGTCTCCTGATTTGTTCATTTTGGCCACTCTGACTGGCGTGAGGTGATATCTGAGTGTGGTTTTGATTTGTATTTCCCTGATAAGGAGCGACGTTGAACATCTTTTCATGTGCCTGTTGGCCATCCGGATGTCTTCTTTAGAGAAGTGTCTATTCATGTTTTCTGCCCATTTCTTCACTGGGTTATTTGTTTTTCGGGTGTGGAGTTTGGTGAAATTGCTCATGTTTTTGTATATGAACTCTTTGCCAAAGTATTGCTGCTTTTGAGAATCATGACTGCATTATTACTAGAAAAGGGCAAGAAATGAAAATATTTAACTGTATATACATTAAGGAAGCTATATGGAAAAGTACACTTCCCACATCAGAAAATATGCATGTCTGGGGCGCCTGGGTGGCTCAGTCGTTTGGGCATCCAACTTCGGCTCAGATCATGATCTCCTGGTTTGTAAGTTCAAGCCCCACGTTGGGCTCTGTGCTGACAGCTCAGAGCCTGGAGTCTGCTTCGGATTCTGTATCTCCCTCTGTCTCTGCCCCTCCCCCACTCATGCTCTGTCTCTCAAAAATGAATAAACGTTAAAAAAGTTTAAAAAAAGAAAAGAAAAGCATGTCCTTTTAGAGAATAGTAATATGACAGCTAACAATTTGTCATCGTCCAATATTCATTTTAAAAACTGCATAGATAGGGGCACCTGGGTGGCTCAGTCAGTTGAGCATCGACTTTTTTTTTTTTTTTAAGGTTTATTTATTTTTGAGAGACAGAGCACGAGAGGGGAAGGGGCAGAGGGAGGGAGACACAGAATCCGAAGCAGGCTCCAGACTCTGGGCTCAAACCCACAAAACGTGAGATCATGACCTGAGCCAAAGTCAGATGCTTAACTGACTGAGCCACCCAGGTGCCCCAAGCGTTGACTCTTGATTTTGGCTTGGGTTGTGATCCCAGGGTCACGAGACAGAGCCCTGCATCGGGCTCCATGCTGAGCACTGGAGTCTGCTTAGGATTCGGTCTCTCCCCCTGCCCCTCTCCCTTGCTCACACACTTTCTCTTTCTCTCTCTCAAATAAAAATAAAATAAAAACTGCATAGATAGCATTATTTACAATAGCCAAAGGTGGAAAAAAACTATCTATCAATAGACAAAATGGATAAACAAAATGTAGTATATCCATACAATGGAATATTATTCAGCCATAAAAAGGAATGAAGTACCCATATATGCTTCAACCTGAATAAACCTTGAAAACATGCTAAATGAAAGAAACCAGTGATAAAAGTCCACATATTATTTGATTCTACTCATATGAAAGTCCAGAGTAGGAATTTCTGTAGAGACAGAAGAGAATGTCTCAGAGCTAGTGGGAGAAAGGGGGAATAGGGAAATGATTAGTATACTCTACATTTAAAGAAACCAGGTATCGCATCTTAGTCGGAAATAGGTACACTATGTATAATTTTAAAAAGAAAGAAGAGAAGGAAGGAGGGAACAAACAAACCTCAGTGTTTCTTTTTGGAGTGATGAAGTATTCTAAAATTGACTGCAATGATGGTTGCACAACTCTGAATATAATTAAAATTATTGAACTGTATTGCTTTTTAAAATAGATGAACTGTATGTTATCTGAATTATATCTCAGTTATATCTCAGGAAAGCTTTTTTTAAAAACTGCATATAGTTAGTTGCCTCTTGTTTTTCAAGTGTTGGTTATTCTTTGAGAAATAACCAATTGATGATTATTCTGTCTTTGTGGAGGCTAATGGAAATCAACCAGTAAAATCTTCTAAGGAAAATCGGAAGAGAAATCAACTCAAATCTGGGAAAACAGTAAGTTTTATGATAATATACAAGTTGAAAAAAATGGCAAGTATCAAACTATCATTACTATAGATTAAACTTTAAATGCTAAATATGATAATATTCCTGGATATTACCTCAGAGTACTGATATCCAAATCTTGTGTATAAATTGGTTCTAAAAAATGAGGTGATTTTAAATAAGGTGTGCTATGGTGGTTTATTAATTTTTTCCATGTAAATATATACTGATTTCATCAATGATTTGAAATAGTTGGAGGAATCTATAAAATAAAAGTCAGTGTGTCCAGAAAAATATGAATAGAATGAGAAAATTAAATATGAATAAATATGGTAGAATGAGAAAATATAAGAATATTTAGGCCATTTTATTTATGTAGAGCTAACCATTTTATTTATGTAGAGCTACAATTGGGCCAGAAATTTGATCTGAGCTTCCTAGAGATCAAAAATGAAGTAGAAATAAGATAAGTTACCAAATCAACTTGTTCCCTAAAAATATAGCATCTCCCCTCAGTACCTTAGGGGAAAGAAAAATTTTCCTGACCTAAATTTTTTAACAGTTGTTTCATATTTGGGACCTTATTGTGTACCAAGTCAGATCATATGTTTGCCATTTCTGAGATAAATATTTGTATTTTCAACTATAACTTTTAGTATTATTAGTAGGTTAAAATTAGACAACTGAATACATAAGACTGCTTTAAAGGGGTAATCTCAAAAATATTGTTAATAGTATTTTTAATTTACATATCTTAAGAAGGGAATGAAATAACCTGATACTTCATTAATATATTAAGTTGTCTGACTTTTCCCAATGTATTAAGCCTTGATTTTTTTTCAAAATCATTCAATTTGTATCATTAGTGAGGTGGGGTTTTGTTGTTGTTGTTGTTGTTGTTGTTGTTGTTGTTTTCCAGAAAAATCAAAGTTGAGTAACTCAGGGAATACTTTCAGGAATTTCCCTAATTTGTCCTCCTATTCATTCAAGATTATACATTGAATGTCTAATAGCTATCAGGCACTGCTAAGTACCAGGAATACAAAAAAAGAAAACATGATTTAAACCTTACATGGTGCCAAGGTAGAATGTTTCTCTCTCTGCAGCTCATTATTAAATCTTTTTCCCTCTTATCCCTCCAAAATATTTTGAGGACATAATGTTAGATCTTTCTGATTTCTCCAATAGCCCTAATGAAGACCTTACTTTACAAGTGTGTACTTTCAGCAGCCATCAAGAAGATATAAATATATCAGTAATAAAATTTACCCTACTTTATTTATTTGTTTGTTTGTTTATTTATTTATTTTTAAGAAATCTTTACACCCAGTGCGGGGCTCAAACTCACAACCCCAAGATCAAGAGCGGCATGCTCCTTGGACTGAGCCAGCCAGGTGCCCCAATTTTACCCTACTTTTAAACAACTCAGATATACTATCTTAGTAGGAAATAGTTACACTACGTATACTTTTAAAAAGAAAGAAGGCAAGGAAGGAACAAACAAACTTTACAGATGGGAAAAAAATTAAAATTAAAAACATGTAAACTGGAAAGTATCCTTGTTTTCTTTTGACAGGTCCTTCATCACTTTGATACTTCTAGTCAAGAGTCAGTGCCAAAAAGAAGAAAATTTAGTGAACCAAAGGAACATATATGAAAATTAATTCTTCTGCATGTTTGCAAAGTTCTCAACATTTAAACTAAAGGACACTATTACTATTTTAATGTGCATTTGCCCTACCTGTGAAAAATTATATATAGTCTTAAGCAGTTAGTACACTAAAATGAATTTTTACGTGACTATCATATTATCTGAGACAATCCAAGAGAACTTTTGTGTAAAATCAAAAGTACCAATGTCATAATTGATTTTGTTCATTATCTGTTCAATATTGATCTATCTTCCATTTTGATGGATACTGCCTTTAAACGTATGTTAACTTTTAAGTCAATTTTAAAAACAAATAACGTTTATTTTGTTATTAAATTTTGGTAGGAATTTACTTTTTACTTATGTTAAAACTATACCACTTAACTGTTTGTCACTGTCATTAAAACCGTATTCTTCAGTACTTTGAGTACTGAATAGAGTGTATTAACATGGTAATACATAACATACCATTAAAAATTGGTTATCTTTTTAACATTTTTGTACTTGAAGACAAAAATGAGGACTGATTTTTAAGGTCTGGCATTTTTGGCAGCATAAATAAAATATTGTTCAGCATCTAGACTCTTTCATGGCTTCTAATTTTTATTTAGCAGCACTAATTCTATGATCATTTTGGTAGATGATACTTTGGAAGAGTTGAGCACACTTCCCAGAACCTTTAAGTGGTCGTATGAAAGATACTGTGCTTTTAGTGAGAAACCTGGGACGTGGTTTCAGCTTTGACCGTTTCCTTTGCCTTAGAAAAGGAAGACTTAAAACTTGGTCTGTTTGCTTCTTGCAGTTTTCAGCAGCCATATTATAAAACATACATTACCCATGGGTTTGCCAGTAACAAGCGCTGATAGAGAAGGTAGGGGTGTATGCTATGGTAGAAATGTACCTATTCCTGTTTAATGTAAACCACATAAACGTACACAAACTGACCCAGATCAGGTTTTTCTGGAACAGGAAAGTTAGGGACAAGCTAATTGTCGAAAACAACCAATTTTAAAATGTTTATTTATTCTTAGCTTTTTTGGATCCCAACACATCTCACCGAATTGTCCTAGAATACACTGCTACAGTTAACACACCTGCTACAGAGGTTGACCAACAAAAACCTTTGTTGATTGGCAGCTGGTGCTAGCTCACTGAACGCTTTGATTGGACGATTTAATGGGGGTGGGGATCTCAGCTCCCTTTCCTCTCTTCTACCAAGGTTACTTCATTGGATTGACCAGCTGTCAGGTTGACCCAAACCTGCCTCCTTTTGGTGGTGTTTGTCGGGATCGCAACACAATAGCCCGAGGAGAGCCTCCCCTCGTAAGCTCCGATTGGCTGGGCTCAACCTTGGCGGTTTCTGATTGGTCCAATGAAGAAACACCAAGGTAGGTTGCCTAGCGATCCTGAGGAAGCTGATGTGTTATTCCTTCTCTGCATCGAAGGATCAGGAAGTTTGTGCTCTCTGCGTGGCTGAGAAGTTTTTCTACCTACTAGGACGGGGGGGAAGAGGGGGAACAGGTGTCCCCCTAAAACAGAGCGCAAGCTGCAACCTGCGTCGGGCCGTAACCCAGGAGTAACGTCAGGTAAGCAACGGAGGATATACATTTCCTAACGTCCAAAAACAGCCTCCAGATTTTTTATTTTCTGAGGAGAGGGAGGTTCTTATTTAGTTAGTTTTTGGCCATTTTTTTTTTTTCAAATAGTGTTTTTAACTTGTAAATGTCGAGGGGGTGTTAGTTCCTCAAAATTCCCCTTAAATTTTTTTTTTTTTCTCTGAAGACCTAAAGTTTTTTTGGATTGGGTTAGGAAATAAACCCTATTCACAGTGCCAAATAAGGCTAATGCCTGTAAGCATTTATTTTATGTTTTATTTTTTCCTCCTCCACTCTTCTTCCTGCCTCCCACCAAGAATTATATTTGAAATATAGCCTTGTATAAACAATCTCTTGTAAGTCACTTCACTTGTATTTCTCTTAAAAATGTTCACATGCATTTCTGAGTATTCATTTTAATCAGTATATATTTATTGAGCAGTTACAACGTTAAAGACATTGTGCTAGTTGCTATGGAGACTATAAAAACCCAAGAAGACAATATCCCTGCCCTCAAGAAGTTTACAGTTGAGAGACAGCCATACCAAAAGAAAGACTATAATAAATACTTTAAAGGATGTAAGTATAAATAAAGTTCTGTGAAAGTACAGCTGAGAGAGAGACCAATTCTGGCCATGGGACATACATGGGTAATGGAGAAGGAGATTCACTTAAGGCTTTACCTGGGTCCTCAATAGACCTTTGAAGAATGGGTAGGTAATAGAGAGGAAGGGAAAAAGGAGAGAACACCAACATGTACAAAGGAGGAGAAGTAGCAGCATGGGACATGTTTGAGAAATGGTTTGTTAACAGTACATAATTGAGAGTAATGTAATGGGAAATATTGCTAGAAGGTAGGATGGTATCCAGTCACAGAGGCTCTTGAATGCATTCTTTTGGTCTTAAAAAAGATATTCTTATGATCTCACGGTCTGTGAGTTCAAGCCCCTTGTTGGGCTCTGTGCTGACAGCTCAGAGCCTAGAGCCTGTTTCAGATTCTGTGTCTCCCTCTCTCTCTGCCCCTCCCCTGTTCACGCTCTGTCTCTCTCTGTCTCAAAAACAAATAAACGTTAAAAAAAATTTAAAAAAATAAATAAATAAAAATAAATGATTTCTGATGAAAAATATTTATTGTATATCATCTTAAAAATGTTTAGATTTATTTAAAATAAAGTACGCTAATTTTAAACTTTATCACAGATGATTTATTGCACTTTCTCTTGAGTGTAGATTTTTAAAACATCTGTGGTATATGGTATAAAAGTGCTTTGTTTTTTTGTTTTTTTGTTTTTTGTAATTGACAAAGAATTTGTTAATCTTTTAATATTCTCTTGCTGGTACTTTTTGTTGGCAGCTGTTTGTGTATTTGCAAGATGGCTAGCTAGGGATAGAGATGAAAGTTTTCTGGCTATATAGAATTACTACAAGTGATCTTCTAAGTATTATTCTGTAGCAGTGATTTCCAAAGGGAGTTCATGAAGTGAGTTATTAAGTTATGGAAAGACAATATGAGAATATATGTTTATATTTAGTTTTTCTTATTTTTTAATTTTCTCTTTTGTGTATTATAATGTGCCATTGAATGCTTATACAAATTATATATAAATTATTATATGCCTTTTGGACCTGGATGCTCCACAATGTTTATGCTGTCCCATAATATTTAACTTGGGGAGGATCCATTTTGTGAAAGGAATTACCATGATGGATATATACTCCTGGGTTATAGACTATGCACGTAAAATTGGCAGACTTAAAAGATAATCATTTCTACCAGTCTTTAAAATCACTGATTTTATTTTTCTGTCAGTGCCTTCTGTGTACTTTGGGAAAGAT
Organism: Panthera tigris; assembly: GCF_018350195.1. Lineage (NCBI taxonomy): Eukaryota > Metazoa > Chordata > Mammalia > Carnivora > Felidae > Panthera > Panthera tigris. The sequence goes on along the minus strand of NC_056667.1, from coordinate 104,544,165 downwards.
ATGTTAACCTAGTTTTTCTGGTCATTATTCCTTTATTTAAGTGTGTATATATTTCATATTTCTATACATTTGTAGTATGTTAATATGTATGTTTTTGTTTACATAAGCATGCATACAGATATTTTTTTGTCACCGCCCCCCCCCCCCCCCCCTTCAGAAACAGGTGAGAATGACCACCTTAACTCACCGGGCCCGTCGCACTGAAGTAGGCAAGAACTCTGAAAAGAAGGTGGAAAGTGAGGAAGACACTAATCAAGACAAGAGTCCAGACAATGAGGACTCTGGTGACTCTAAGGATATTCGCCTCACCCTTATGGAAGAAGTATTGCTCCTGGGACTAAAAGATAAAGAGGTAATGCAGTTGGGTTTGGTAGCCCATCTCAAAGACTCCTGAATGTCAGAATGTTTTTAGGAAGTAACCTGACAGAATATTTTCATGAATGCTCAGTTGGCCTTGGAATTGTGCTCTAGCTATCTGAGGGATGGGGGAGTTTGGGGAGGATGAAATCCAGAAGTATAATTACTTGAAATGTAATTTAATTACAAAGTTACTCCAAAATTCTGGAAGAGACAAGAGAGAATATAACACAGTGTAAAATTTTGGTACTTGTAGTTCCCCAGTCAGATTGAAGGTGAAATAACTTCCTATTACACTAAGCAGGCCCACACAATGAAGTTGTCTTGAGCTGTGGAGAGGAAAATCTTTTAAACGACAAGGAACATGTATGATTAGCTGTTTTACAAAAATAAACAGTGGGTAGGTTTCTTACAATACAGTAGAAATAATTTTTTAATTCTATTTTCTGGATCTTTAGAAGTTAAATATCAATAACTGATAAGAAATATTTTAATTTAGAAAATGTTTTTAAATTAATTGCAGTTTTCCCTTATTAATAGAACATTTTGTAATAGAATTACTCTTGAGATAACAAGTCTTGTGGTACATATTTGTGGTATATATGTGTTGGCTTTCCTACTAGTACTATACATCATCTTTCATTTATAATTTAACTTTTTTTTTTTAATGTTTATTTTTGAGAGAAAGAAAGAGAGCATGTGAGCGAGGAAAGGGCAGAGGGAGAGGGAGACACAGAATCTGAAGGAGGCTCCAGGCTTTGGAGCCCAGTGCAGGGCTTGAACTCGTGAACTGTGAGATCATGACCTGAGCTGAAGTCGGGTGCTTAACCGACTGAGCCACCCACGTGCCTCTGTAATTTAACTTTTTATTGTGTTTCACTTTCTTCTTTAATGAAGAGGTTATGAAGAAATATAAATGTAATATTTTAAACAGTCTACTTCCTTTCCAAGAAAGTCTTTAGTAAATACAATAATAATAAAGGCACATTTATTATTGGCCTCTGTTTGGAAACTTAGCAAGTTAAAGTGTTACTTTACATTAAAAAATACTAAAGTTGGGGGCACCTGGGTGGCTCAGTCGGTTAAGCATCTGACTTCGGCTCAGGTCATGATCTCACAGTCCATGAGTTCGAGCCCCGCATCAGGCTCCGTGCTGACAGCTCAGAGCCTGGAGCCTGCTCCGGATTCTGTGTCTCCCTCTCTCTCTGCCCTCCCCAGCTCATGTTCTGTCTCTCTCTGTCTCAAAAATAAATAAAAACATTAAAAAAGGATTTTTTTTTAAATACTAAAGTTGGGCGTGCCTGGGTGGCTCAGTTGGTTAAGGGTCTGCCTTTGGCTCAGGTTATGATCTCACAGTTCATGAGTTCAAGCCCCACATCAGGTTCTCTATTGTCAGCACAGAGCCTGCTTCAGATCCTCTGTCTTCCTCTCTCTCTGCCCCTGCCCCGCTCACTCTCTCTCTCTCTCTCTCAAAAATAAATAAGCTTAAAAAAATACGAAATTTTGCTCTGATAATTGTCCTTAGCTAGTAATGAATTGGCTACATACATCTAATAACACGTGTTCTTTTCTGCACCAATTCCTCAATTTAGGATTACCTTTGTTTCTTTTTTCTTTTTTTTAAAGTTTTTATTTATTTTGAGAGAAAGTGTGTGAGCAGGGGAGGAAAAGAGAGAGGAAGAGAGAGAGAATACCAAGCAGGCTGTGCAGTGTGGGGCTCAAATCCACAAACCATAAGATCATGACCTGAGCCAAAGTCAGACCCTTAACTATCCGAGCCACCCAGTTGCCCCCATTTTATTTTCTTTACCACTTTTCCTTTCACAATTTTTTGTCATGTCAGATTACCAACTTGAACAAAATTTATAAGACTTGTTATAGCTTGTGTATTGGTAAAACTAATATTAAAGACATCATATATGTACTTGACCAAGACATGGAAAAATCAGAAAATCTTGCCCACAAGTATATTTTCCTGTTTGCTGAGAAAGTTTATGAAGCTCTAGTTTTATAAAAATCAAACAAATGAAAACACAAAATTGACTCTCCAAGAGAACATGAGAGTAGGTCTGAAGATTAGGTGGTATAAATATTGTTTTGAGATGTTTACACAGTGCCTAGGAAACCTTCACTGACTGTAGAAGAGCATTTTAGAACTAAGCATCTATTTGGTTATTTTACTTTTGAATAGGAATGATTAATTTCCTGCTGACCTTAGATAGTAGAATTTTTGTTTCTGTTTTGTAGAGAATCTAACTTTGGACTTCTCTTTGTGTGTTTTTAAATGTATAATAGTTAATATAAATTTAAGGAAATAGAGTAAAAAATAAAGGAACTCTGGCAAGATACCATTCAAAGATGAGCATGTAACAATTAACCTTTTGAATTGTTCTCATTTTATTTTGAAAATAGTTGACAAAATATGTTTTTACCTTTCAGTTGGCTTAGGAAGAACAAGAAATGACAAATCCTTAGGTGTAAATAAATAGGAGAGGTCAAACCTTCTGATTTATTAAAGTAGTAGTGTTGTTCCAAAATTCCAGTTATATAACTATCTCTAAAATTATTAGTTGATTTCCAGCACTAATTATTTTCTTCTCAACTCCTAAACTACTCATAGATTTATTTAATCATTATTTAGCATGATTGGGGGTACCCATTATGTGCTTAGCATTGTACAAATACTAAGGTAAATATAAAATAGTATAATATATGGTCCCTGGCTTCAAGAAACTTGAATTCCAGCAGGGGAGACAAGACATTGATACCTTGTAAAACTAAACTAACACAAAGGCACCTGGGTGGCACAGTCAGTAGAGCATAGGATTCTGGAGCTTGGGGTTGTGAGTTCAAGCCCCACGTTGGATGTGGAGATTACTAAAAAATAAAAATAAAATAAAAGCTAAGTAATCCAAAGGTCCATCCACTGCAGAATAGATAAAAATGAATTGTCCATTTATTTAAATGAACATAAATATCTTTTCTATACAGAATTAAAATGAACATTGTTATAAAACATGTATGATTCTCATGTAATGTTCAGTACTGGAAGCCAGACACAAAAGACATACTGTGTGATTTCATGTATATAAAATTTTTAAAAAACTAAACTATAGTGTTTGGGTTTGTGTATTTAGGTGATTAAAACTGTAAAGAAAAGCACAAAAGGGATTACCATAGTTGTGAGCATAGTGCCTACCTTTCTTTAGGAAGTGTGGGAAGTGGGGGGGTAGGTATTAGTGGTTAGAAAAGAACACGAGCTTTCTGGGTACTAACAGTTTCCTGTTTCTGTACTTGCAGAAAGTTTCATGGATTTTTCACTTAGAGATAAGTCATTGAGCTTTTTTCACTTTTGTTTCATGCACTCTTCTGTGTGTGTCTTATATTTCACAATTCAAAAGATTTTTAGAGAAGTAAACAACAGTAAAAATCCCAAGTTTTCCATGTTAGAATGGTAAAAAAGCCAAGAGAGTTGGAAGGAAGAGAGATCATCATGGGGGAAGAATAGGAGGTAGTAAAACAAGCTGGACCTTTAAGAAAGGTAGGACTAATGTAACTGGAGTGAAGGAAACATATTCTGGATAAGGGAACCTGCAAGTATGAGCTTGATAAGTTTGGGAGATAAGTAACCACTATGACTGAAGTAGGTGGCATTCTTGGAGAACAAGGAGAGTCAAAATTGGCAAATTAGATTCAGACTATAGAGTGTGGCAGATTTTTGAATGCCAGGTAGAGACTTTTAGACTCTTTATTTATTTATTTTTATTTTAATTCCAGTGTCATTACATACAGTTTTATATTTAGGAGTATAATATAGTGATTCAACAATTCTGTGCATTACTCAGTGCTCATCACGATAAGTGTACTGTTTATCCCTTTGACCTAATTTCACCCATGTCCCCAGCTACCTCGCCTCTGGTAACCATCAGTTCGTTCTCTATAGTTATAGATTCTTTCCTTTAAGTAATGCGATCAGCCGAATGAAAAGAGTAAAGCCCATTTCATTTTTGTGTACAAATTAATGACTTAGTGATATTTTTACTCTATGTTCTTTGTGAGTATATGTTTTGATATGTATATAATTTCTTGTTTTTGCATGGCTTTAGGTTTGTGGCCATGCAAACCTAGGTTTGTTGTAAAAAAACAAACAAACAAACAAAAAAAAAAACCACCTTCTAAGTGTTAAACTTTGTATTCCAAAGTCCCAAAGTTAAATTTTGCTGAAGATTTCCATAGGATTCTTTGTTTATAACCCAATACTCTGCAGGGACAATAGTCCCTACTTTTGAGATCATTTATAGTCTAGTGGGATGAGAGTGGCTGGAGAGGCTGGAAGGGGGATAGGGAAAGTCAGCAGACCATTGCAGTGCATGTGATATATGTGTGACTGTGTTGTGGGGACTGAGGGAACAAAGAGGAAAGAAACCCAACCCAAGTGGGTGGTAGAGAGTGCTAGTGGGATAGGGGAGGAAAGAGATACTGGGAAAGACTTCTGGGAGGTGATAACTCTTAACCTGAATTCTGAAGATGAGCAAGAGTTAGTTTGTGAAGAGAAACAAGTTCTAGGGGGAAAAAAATCAGCTGAATGCTTGTGATAGTTTCAGTGATTTGCAACTGGAATCACAACAGATATTTAAAAACATCTCATCTCCTTTAAATGAACTCAGTTGTTTTGAAAGTCAACTACCAAAACTTAGCTGGGCATTCAGTTCTGTATTTTATTGTTTAACCTTTCTAAAATTGTGAAATACAGTGTATCTAGAAAAATATATAAAACACATATCATGGGGTCATCCTCTTGTACCCTTCCCTGATCACATGCTACTGCACTTCCTGCTACTCTGAACATGTATATATATCCTTAAACAATGTATTTTAGTTTTGCATGTTTTTAAACTGTATGTTATTCGATTACGCTGTTACGTATCTATCGATTATACTGTTACGTATTCTTTTGCTCAATATGATGTTTGAGATTCATCCCATGTTGTTGCATATCATTTAATTTAATTCAGTTCATTGGAATATAGTATTTCAGTTATATCAGTATACCACTATTCATTCATTCTCGTGGTTAACAGACATTCAGGAGTCCATTATAGACAGTGCTGATAAGAATATTCTTGTATTTATCAGTTATGTTCTTTCAAACAATGCCACTATTCATATATATAGAAAAATTATAAATCAGGGGTATCTGGGTGGTTCAGTCAGTTAAGCATATGACTCTTGATTTTGGCTCAGGTCATGACCTCACTCACGGTTCGTGAATTCAAGCCCAGTGTGAGGCTCTGCGCTGACAGATTTTTAAATTAAAAAAAAAAAAAAGATTCTCTCTCTCTTTTCCTCTGCTCCCTCCCCCACTCTCACTCTTTCTCTCTCTCTAAAGAAAAAAAAGGAAAGGAAAAGTTGCTGGGTCCTAAAATATTTTATTAAAATCAAAAGTTTAAAAGTCTCATTTAGGTCACTGCCTGGTCTTTTAGTTTCCTGATTGCACAAAATGAACAATAAATCCCTTGTCAGTAGTTTTTGCCATTGTAAATAGAGCAAGTGTATCAGAAAGACTTGTTTGTCAGGTTTTGTGGTTTTTTATTAACATAGGCTGTTAAAAAAAAAAAAAAAGAACCGTTTTGTTTTTTTTATTATATCCATTCATATAACCCCCCAAATTTACTATTGGTACAAAAAGAAGAAAAATGGAAGACCAAAGTCCTATTTTAACAGTAGGAAATATAGTTTAAGCTATTTAATTGAGAAGCCTGCCTCTCCATATACCCCCAACCCCTAACTGCACACTGTTCTCTTTCAAAATATCTGGCATGGATATTAAGATAAAAACCACCTACTTATATTTGGACCTTTGGCTGTAGCCACTGAACCTATACATTTGATGTGAGCCAGTCCATGTCTTTGTGTCCTTTTTTTGTGTGTTTATACAACTTAAGAGTCTTCAAAACAATTTGCACTTTCTCATGCTTGATCCTGCAAGGCAAACATCATCTTATCTTTATGAAAGCAAAGTCAGATGGTTAATTGGCCAAGAAGTGATGGAATTTATGTTCAAACTGACTCCAAGGGGCGCCTGGGTGGCTCAGTCGGTTGAGCGTCCGGCTTCGGCTCAGGTCACGATCTCGTGGTTCGTGAGTTCGAGCCCCGCGTCGGGCTCTGTGCTGATGGCTCAGAGCCTGGAGCCTGTTTCAGATTCTTTGTCTCCCTCTCTCTCTGCCCCTCCCCTGTTCATGCTCTGTCTCTGTCTCAAAAATAAACGTTAAAAAAAAAAAAAAATTAAAAAAAAAAAAACAAAAAAAAAACTGACTCCAAGTACAGTTTAAGAAGGGGCATGCTTGCAAAACACGTATCACATATTTTTCTGTATTTCTTGACGAACAAAGAAAATTGTTCAGGATTGTTAATGCTTAGTGGAAAACCAAATATTTCATCTCCTAAAATAGTTTTATATGGAGTTTATACCTCCTATAGAGATAAAAGATTATTATGTTCTGCAGTAATTTTTGGCACAAGTTATTTTTCTCAAGCTTTATCCCTGGTTTTCTTATTCCAATATGTAATACCCTAGCAAAGCCCACTGTGTTTTGTTTTGTTTTAGCAAAGCGCACTCTTGAAGACTTTGGGATCCCATAAAAATATTAAGTTGACATCAATAATGGCAGAATAAGAGAAAGTACCATTTAGCAATTCTCAATGATACAATTTTATCTTAGTTTCATCCTACTACCTCACATTTTAAGGAGGAAATATGAAAGTCCTACACATTTTTTCTCTTTTGTTTCTTCTGTCAAACAAGATACCCTGGTCATAAGAAACAATAAGTCCAGGGGTGTCTGGGTGACTCAGTCGGGTAAGCATCTGACTCTTGATTTCCACTTGGGTCATGATCTCACGGTTGGTGGGTTCGAGTCCCGCATCGGGCTATGTGCTGAGAGCCGGAGCATGCTCCGGATTCTTTCTCCCTCTCTCTCTGCCCCTCCCCTGTTCATGCTCTCTCTCTCTCCCCAAATAAATAAACTTAAAAAAAAAAAAGTAAACATATAAGAAACAATAAGTCCAATAAGAAGTTTCAATAATCCAATTTACAAAATGAAAAATGTTTAGAGGCAGTAAATGAGGGGTGCCTGAGTGGCTCAGTCAGTTAAGCATCTGACTCTTGATTTCGGCTCAGGTCATGATCTTAGAGTTCATGAATTCGAGCCCCACATCAGGGATTCTTGGGATTCTCTCTCCCTCTCTGCCCTTCCGCTCCTCCCGCACTTTCTCACTCTCAAAATAAATAAGCTTTAAAAGAGGCAATAAATGATATTTATTATAACCATATCTTCAGAAAGTCTAGTGTGTAAATAAATAGGCATTATATTTTTCTTCTCAGTTCACAATGACAGCCATAGATTAGATCCCATGTCATACATTTTTCTTATGGAAGGAAGAGTAGACTATTATACTAAAAAGATACAAATGAGTAGGTAGGGTTCTTTTTCTTTAATTTTATTTTTTTAGGTTTATTTCTTTTTGAGAGTGCACGCACGCGTGCACGAGCAGGGGAGGAGCAGAGAGAGAAGAGAAAGAGGATCCCCAAGCAAGCTCCACGCTATCAGTGTGGAGCCTGACTCGGGGCTTGGACTCCCGAACAGTGAGATCATGATCTGAGTTGAAATCAAGAGTCAGGACACTTGCGGGGGGTGGGGGGAGAAGAAAGAAAAAAAAAAAAAGAGTCAGGACATCTTAACCAACTGTGCCGGCCAGGCACCCCTTTCTTTAACTTTAAAGCTAAGACCAAATGAATACACAAGCTTCTTTTAGATTTTTGTGCAGGAGTATGTTGTATTAAGTTTGCTAGGGCTGCCATAACAAAATACCACAGACTGGGTGGCTTAAACAACAGAATTTTTTTCCCCCATAGTTCTGGATGCTTGAAGTCCAAGATTTGGTTTCTCCTGAGGCCTCTTTACTTGGCTTACAGATGGCCGTCTTCTCACTATGTCCTTATATGGTTGTTCTTCTGTACATGCATCCCTAGTGTCTCTGTGTCCAAATTTCTTCTTCTTATAAAGACCAGTCAGATTGGAGTAGGGCCTCCTTAAAAGCTTTATTTACTTAATCACCTCTTTCAAGGCACTATCTCCAAATACAGTCACATTCTGAGGTACTGGGGATTAGGGTTTCAACATATGGATTCTGGGGAGACACAGTTAACCCCATAACAGTGATTTAGAAGAGTTGAGAGGAAGTGGGAAGGTTTTAGAGATAATTTTGTAATATTTACTTATATCCACCTGGAGTGCAGTTCAACCTCAGGAAGTGTCATTAAAACTGTATAATGATGTGATGTTTCCTTCAGTTCAAGTCAGGCACCATTTATTGAGCACCTGCTCTGTCCAAGCTGCTGAATAAAGTAAGGAAACAGAAATAATTAAGATGTGTTTATCTTTCATCAAGAAGCATTTGAATCTGAAATGGGAGAAAAGATATGTATACAATAACTGTACTACTAGATACAGTATGTAAGTGCTGTAAGAAAGGTACAAAAAGTGCTATAAGAACATGGAAGAGAAAGACAAAAATCGTGGAAGAGGTGGAAATTCCTTGGAGGTTACTCGTTACTTTCTGTGTTTGCTCTCTCCTATTCACAGTTGTCTAGAAGGTTTAAGGTGGGAATGGCAAATAGAAAAAACTACTGAGGGGGCCTGGGTGGCTCAGTCAGTAGAGCTTCTGACTCTCGATCCCAGAGTTGTGAGTTCAAGCCCCACATTGGGAATGGAGCGTACTTAATAGACAGAGAGAGACTGAATAAAGTGTCTTCAGGTTTTCATGTGTTCATTGGTGGATTGTGCTCACCCTTCTTTATGGTATTATTGACTTCTTTTAAAAATCGGTCTAAGAGGGGGTGCCTGGGGGGCTCAGTCAGTTGAGCGTCCAACTTCAGACTTCAGCTGGGGTCATGATCTCACCTTTTGTGGGTTCAAGCCCCGCGTTGGGCTCTGTGCTGGCAGCTCCGAGACTGGAGCCTGCTTCAGATTCTGTGTCTCCCTCTCTCTCTGCCCCCGCCACCCCACCCCGCTCACATTCTGTCTGCCTCTCTCTCAAAAATAAATAAAACATTAAAAAAATTTTTTTAATTTAAATAAATAAATAAATATCGGTCTAAGATTTAAAAAAATCTTTATTATTTTAAAAGTAAAATATGTTTATACTAAGAAATTGAGATAAAAGTCTACATGAGAGAACTTAGTGATAGGGCTGTGAAATATGGGGATATATGCATTTGTCAAAACAAACTGAACATCTGTGCATCTCATTCTATATAAATTATACCTCAATTTTTTATAAAAACTTTTAAAAAAAATTTTTTAACATTCATATGTTTTTGAGAGACAGAACGTGAGTGGGGGAGGGGCAGAGAGAGAGGGAGACACAGAATCAGAAGCAGGCTCCAGGCTCTGAGCTGTCAGCATGGAGCCTGATGTGGGACTCGAATTCACGAACCGTGAGATCATGACCTGAGCTGAAGTTGGATGCTTAACCGACTGAGCCACCCAGGTGCCCCTATAAAAAGTTTAAAGAAGAGAATAAAATTCACCCATAATCTCACCCCTGAAAAGTAATTGCTATTAAAATATTTATAGAAAAATCCTTATAGACTTTTCTAGGTACCTCTTAATAATCTTTCTTAGAAAGCAGTCTTGTAGGAGATACCTCTTATAATAAAGAAATGTTTGAAGTTCAATAATTCCTTCAGTTTCACTTCATTTTCTCTTTCTTATGTTAAATTTAAGTAAAATTATATTTATTACGTTTTACTTTTAAAATAGCACAAGTAGAATGATTTATTCCATTTTTTAAAAAAGTGATAAGTGTGATGTTACTTGAATTTACATAAAAGGGAAATTAAAGTTAAACTGAATCTTGCTTTTGTTCATCACAAAATATTATTTACTAAAAGGCCCACTAAAGATAAAAAAAAAAAAAAAGATCTTATGACAAACATAAAGCTATGTATGTGTGGACCTTGTTTGGCTGTTGATTGAAACAAACCAGCTATATAAAAATATGTATTGGGGCGCCTGGGTGGCTCAGTTGGTTTAGCGCCTGACTTCAGCTCAGGTCATGACCTCGCAGTCTGTGAGTTCAAGCCCCGCATCGGGCTCTGTGCTGACAGCTCAGAGCCTGGAGCCTCCTTCAGATGCTGTGTCTCCCTCTCTCTCTGCCCCCACCCCTACACACACACACACACACACACACACACACACACACACTCATTCTCTCTCTCAAAAATAAACAGTAAAAAAATATGTATTAAACAATTGATGGAATTTGAAGGCTAACTGAATATTTGATAAAATTAAGGAATTCTTGTTAATTTTTAGGTATGATATTAGTATTACAGTTTTTTTAAAAACCTGCATGTCTTGGGGAGAGTATGGTGATTTTTATAGATGATATGTTACAATGACTGGGATTTGTACTGAAATAATCTGGGGAGCAGGGACATGTATAGATGAGAGATGTGTATATATTGATAGCTGTTGAAGCTAGGTCATGGGTACATAGAGGTTCATAATCTCTCTCTTTGGTGTGTGTTTGAGAATGTTAAGCCAAAGATGTTAAAAAGAAAAAAACAAGACATTTTCTTAACCACATGATTCCATTTTACACCATATCCTATTGACTCCCTGTTATGAAAGGTGATGAGATTACAAACTGTGTGGCTCACAGTTTGTTCTACCTCTATTCCCCAGTATTTTGTGACAATTTATAATATATACATTCTGTCATTTCATAATTCATACAAAGCTGTTCTGTGAAGGATAGCCCCAAAATTGAAGTTGGGGAAGAAGCATATGGGGAAATTAGTGGTTATGAGAGAAGAAATGTGTATTGTGTGTTTAAAGAAAAATCTGGTTTTACATAAGCCCAAGAGATAATAGGATGATGAAATTTATGCATCATATTAATTTTTTAAGATTTTTTTTCTTTCCAATTTTTCTGAAATATATATACACTGCTTTTTAATCAGGGAGAAAAAGCTGTTTGAAAACACAAGGTGTATCTACATTTACCTAGTTTTGTTCTTCTGAGGTTTGAACATACTATACTTACCTTTAAGTGTTTTTAAATCTATTTTAAATTATTTGAGAGTTGTGTGTGGGGCACCTGGGTGGCTCAGTTGGTGAAGCATCTGACTTCGGCTCAGGTCATGATCTCACAGTTTGTGGGTTCCAGCCCCGCATCCGGCTCTGTGCTATCAGCTTAGAGCCTGGAGCCTACTTCAGATTTTGTGTCTCTCTCTCTCTCTCTCTCTCTCTCTCTGCCCCTCGCCCGCTCATGCTCTGTCTCTCTCTGTCTCAAAAATAAATAAAACATAAAAAAAATTTTTTTTAATTAAAAAAAAAGAGTTGTGGGGGAATAGATTTAGGGCCACATACATGTTTTCAGATTTTTACTCCCCTTAACTATCTGTTTTCTTCTTTTCTCTTTGGATACTGTGTAGCAGTGAAAATTCCTTTTTCTCATAAATAACAGATTGTGGGAAAAGAAAATCATAGAGATTTCTGCTTTTGGTGCTACAATCACTTTTAAGTTTTTTAGAGTAAGAAATTAAGGATATTCAGGGCGCCTGGGTGGCTCAGTCGGTTGAGCGTCCGACTTTGGCTCAGATCATGATCTCACGGTTTGTGAGTTCAAGCCTCATGTCAGGCTCTGTGCTGACAGCTCAAAGCCTGGAGCCTGCTTCGGATTCTGTCTCATTCTCTCTCTGCCCCTCCCCTGCTTGTGCTCTGTCTCTCAAAAATAAATAAATGTTAAAAAAAAATTAAACAAACAAAAAAAGAAATGAAGGATATTTTTCTTGGCCAGAATGTGATTTAAACCTTATGAAGGAATATTCAGAGATGACCAGTTGCTTTCCTTTATTTTGAATTTCTCTTTCACTGACAAGGCATTATCATGTTTCCTTTTTAATTTTCTGAACTTTTGACGATGGTTTTATTTTAAGGAAAAAAAAAACTTCAACTGAAGTTGAGAAAATTTATAACCTGATCATTATGACTAGCTTTGCATCTTTCACCCAACTTCCTTTTTTTTTTTAATATGAAATTTATTGTCAAATTGGTTTCCATACAACACCCAGTGCTCATCCCAACAGGTGCCCTCCTCAATGCCCATCACCTACTTTCCCCTGCCTCCCACCCTCCTCACCCAACTCCCTGAATAAGCCTGAAAGGACATCATCTTCATGAAGCTGATCGAGAAATTTTGTTCATTTGTCTGGGTTAATAGTCCAGCCTCTCAGTAATGCTGAAGTCATGTGTTAAACCAGAATAACATCCAGGTCACAGTTCCTCGTTCCCCCTTATGATTAAGCAGAGTTAGGTTTTAATGCTTAATCTCTTTTATGAAATATTTCTATTGGCAGGGGCTCCTGGGGGTTCAGTTGGTTAAGTGTTCCATTCTTGATTTTGGCTAAGGTCCATGATTTCAGGGTTGTGGAATCGAGCCCCTACATTGGGCCTCCTTGCTGATAGCTTGGGGCCTGCTTTGGATTCTCTCTCTCCCTCTCTCTCTCTGTGCCTCTCCCCCATGATGTGAGTTCTCTCTCTCAAAATAAATATTAAAAAAAAAAAAAGGGAAGAAAGAAAAACAGCACATTAACTCTTTTTAAGGTAATTTTTTAAAGGAAAAAACTAGTTTTGCTTGTATAATTTTCATTTTTGATAATTCTTTTTTTTTTTCTGGTAATTCTTGACATCCCGATCCAGAGATTGTTATACAGACACTGAGCATATAGAAAAGATTTCAAGAAAACATAGTAAGATTCCTTCTCTTATGGAAGGTTGAAGCAGTTTTAATGTTGAATCTTCAGATTTGGTGGAAAGGAAGATTTTTTTCTGATATTTTTCCTAATAAACATATTTGCTCAGTGTAGGTAACTTGGAAAAAATTACAAAACCATTTTTTAATGTTTATTGATTTATTTTTGAGAGAGATGGAGAGCATAAGCAGGGGAGGGGCAGAGGCAGAGAGAATCTGAATCAGGCTTCAGGCTCCGAGCTGTCAGTGCAGAGCCGGATATGGGGCTTGAACTTATAAACCGTAAGATCATGACCTGAGCCAAAGTTAGATGCTCAACTGACTGAGCCACCCAGATGCCCCACAAAACCATTTTTTAAGGCAGGCTCATTCTTTTAAAGTAAGGTATTTTGTGTAATTGTGATAATTTTGAATACACAATTATGTATTTGGCTGTTTTTGATTAAACTTTTCATAGGAATTTTCTAACATTTTAAAAAACTCCTTGTAAGCATAGTTTTTAATGATGCTTTAAGTTTCTTTGTTTTCTGTCCTCTTTTTACCCCAAGCAGACAACTTTAAAATCTTTAACCTTCGAGTTGTTTTAAGGTGTGTCTTTAAGGAAGTTTGGATAAAAAATACTAGACCAGGTGGAAAAGCATAAAATGTTGACTGTCTGAATTTATGGAAGCTCAATGCCCTACCTTTTATAAGAATAAAGTAACATTATCAAAAATGTAAATATGTACAATCTTTGACCCCAAAATTTCCTATAGGCATTTATTCAACAGAAACACCAACAATGAATATTTCTTTATAGCATTTTTGTGTGTGTCTGTGATGACAAAAAACTGTAAGCAAATGTACACCAGTAAGGGCTTGGATAGATAAATTATAGTATATCTAAAGTGCACTGCTAGGTAGCCATTACAGTGAATGAGGTAAATCTATATTAATTCATGTGAGAAGATAGCCAAAATAATGGGTGAGTGAAAAAGTTGCCACTCAGTGTGATCTCATTTCTGTAAATAATACTAAGATAGAATAGGCATATAAAATCTAGAAAATATGCACTAGACTATTAACCCCTCCAGATAAACTTCCATGTTGTAAATTACACGTTTCTTTCTTTCTTTCTTTCTTTCTTTCTTTCTTTCTTTCTTTTTTTTTTTTTTTTTTTTTTGTTGTTTATTTATTTTTGAGACAGAGACAGAGCATGAGCAGGGAAGGGGCAGAGAGAGAGGGAGACACAGAATCTGAAGCAGGCTCCAGGCTCTGAGCTGTCAGCACAGAGCCTAATGTGTGATCTACGAACTGTAAGATAATGACCCAAGCGAAGTCAGATGCTTAACCGACTGAGCCACGCAGGCACCCCTGTAAATTACACATTTCTATAATGTGATCTCTTTTCCTGTCTTTTCTTTTCTTTTCTCTTATACGATCATTTATTATGTTTATAGATGTTATTATAGATGGTTTGAGAATTCACCAGTTCAGCTAGATAGATTTATTTGGGGGAATATGGACCTTAGATTTATAATTATTTTTTAAAACTCTGCATATTTTTAAGCTTTTTTTCTATTATATATGACTCGATAAAAAGAAAGTTTAAAAAAACTCATTTGAGGAGTTTTACATTAGATCCTTGGATGGGAATGATATTCAGAAACATAGTGTCTACATCCTGCTGTTCATTGTTTCTTTATTTACAGTTCTCACTTACAGTTCTGATGACAATCTGGCATCACTGTTCCTGAAACAGAAGTTATATGGTCAGGAAGAAATGAGAAAACAAACAAATTAGTTTCCTCTAATTGCTTTAATACTGGCTGATGTGTTTGCACACCTGTTGAGATTTATAAAATCACCAAGATTATATAAAAGTTATGCTTAAGTAAATTATGTGTTCTAAAGCAAGTTGCAGTTTAACCTTAAATCCTTAAAAAAGCCTACTCCCTCCTTAAAGAGGAGTTATAAATTATGACTCTTTTGGAGTAGCCAGATGCAGGTAATAGATGGAACTAACTCCAGCTTTGAATCTAAGATCAGGCCCTCAGGAAATGCGAGTCCGTCTAAGGGTGTTTATGGTTCAAACTGAGCTTTTGCCAGGTTAACATATTTACTTTCTTTTTTGTCTTGTTTTTTGTGTTCTGTTTTGTTTTTGGTTGTTTTTTGTTTTTGTTTAAGGTTAACATATTTACTTTCAATCCTAAATTTATGCTGTCAAGAAACATTTATTGAGAAATACTGTGTATCAGTCAGATACTCTCTCCTTAAGGAATTTATAGTCTACCGAGGACAATTGATTACAATGTGATAAAACAAATGATAAGGGAGAAGTATATATAGGCACACCCAGGTGGGGAACCTAACCTAGAGGGTGGAGTTGAAGGAAAGACATGGTTAGAGAAGGTACATGGAAGATGTGATTCCTGGAAGCCATCCTTAAGAACAAGGAGGAGTTGGGGGAAGAAGTATATTGGTTCTTCTGGACAGAGAGAACAATGTGTACAAAGGCTAGTAGGCAAAAATGATACATTAAGAGTACTTGAGATAGCTCTGGGGGCTCAGATAGTTCTGGGGGGGAGCTCAGATAGTTCTAGAGGGGGGCTGAGATAGCTCTGGGGGGCTCAGATAGTTCTGGCGGCTCAGATAGTTCTGGCTCTGTTGGAGGAGCATCCAACTCAGTCTCACGGTTGTGAGTTTGAGCCCCGTGTTGGGTGCAGAGATTACTAAAAAAGATAAACCAACTTAAAATAGTTCTGGAAAGTTAAGCCCTAGTGTTCAAGGAGAGGGGGTCAGAGAGAGACCAGTGAGCATTTTCTTAGCTTGAGTGCTATCCTAAGGAATTTGGACTGGAGGAGCATTTGAAATATTTTTAATCAAACTTAAAATCCCAGAGGTGATCAATAAACAGATGAGAAAACCAGATTGCCCTAGGACAAATTACCAAATCAGTCCTGACATCCAGGAATTGGGTAGTCAGGAATAAACTGCAGTGTTGAAATAAAACGGGGAAGCTAGGTTTAAATATGATCCCGGTTGGCGGCACCTAGCTGGCTCAGTCAGTGAAGCAAGTGACTTTTGATCTCAGGGTTGTGAGTTTGAACCCCACATTGGGTATAAAGATTACTTAAAAATAAGATCTTTTGGGGTGCCTGGGTGGCTCAGCGTCTGAGGCATCCTATTCTTGGTTTTGGCTCAGGTCATGATCTTACCATTTGTGAGTTTGAGCCCTGCCAATGTGTATCCTGCTTGGGATTCTCTCTCTCTCTGCCCCTCCTCTGCATGTCCTCTCTCTCAAAATAAATAAATAAGCTTTAAAAATATATATACAATAAAATCTTTTTTAAAAAATAAAATAAATGTGGTCCCAGTTGTGTGGCAGTCCTCCAGTCCCCCCCTCCCTATGCCTGATTCTCAGCAGAAGCAAATATAGCTCTTCCTCTCTGAAAGAAGACATCTTTAATTTAGGCCTCCAGGATCTCATAGATTCACACCAAAAAAAAATTGAATATGAGCCACTTCTTAATCAAATGCCAAATGTACAAAGAAGCAAATACCCACAAGAAAGAAACAGCAGAAATAGCAAATAATAGGTCATTCGTGGACCTCAGATATTAAAATGACCAGACAATATAAAATATCTATGACATTTTTAAAGAAATAAAAGAATCACAAAATGAATAACAAAAAGAACTGATCACAAGTGAGCAAGCAAATATGAAAAATAACTACATAGAACTTTTAGAAATCAAAGTTGAAATCAAAATCTCATGGTTACACATTAGATATAGATGGAGAGAGAAAACTGGAAGCCAGATATAAAATAACTCTTCAGAAAGCAATTTAGAGACAAAGGAAATGGAAAATATGAAAGAAAGTTAAAGATATGGGGGTTAGAATAAGAAAGATTGATGTCCCACAAGGAAAAAATAAAACGGAGGAGAGTCAAATTTCTTAGAGATAAAAAGTGAGAAATTTTGAAAACTAAGAAATGGACCGGACCTATAGAAACAGGAAGCATATGCCAAACAGGATAAGGAAATTCACATAAAGTCATGTCATAGTCGAACTGCAAAACACCAAGGGAGAAGATCTTACAGAACCTGAGAAAAAAAGACAAGTCAATCACACCTACAAGAAACCACAATCAATGAGAATGATACATTTCTCACTGCAACAATGGAAGCTAGAAGAGGAGGACTTCATATGGTCAGTGTGATAAAACTATCAACCTAGAATTTTATGTCCGGAGAAACTATCTTTAAAAAAATAGTGGTGAAATAAAGACCTTTCAGATAAAATAGAGTTTGCCTCCAACAGATTTTCACTTAAGGAAATTCTACTTTAGGAAGAAGGAAAATGGTACCAGAAAGGAGGTCTGAGATGCAAGAAGGAATGGTGAGCAAAGACATTGGTAAGCATCTGAGTAAATCAGACCTGTATAAAATAATGATGATGCCAATAATAATGTCTAACGTGAGGTGGTAAAAAAAAAAAAAAAAGAAAAAGAAAAGAAAATATTGGTCAACTAGAAGAGTGGTTAAATATTGATTTGTTTTAAAAATATGGGGCACCTGGGTGGCTCAGTCAGTTAAGCATCCAGCTTCAGCTCAGGTCATGATCTCACGGTTCATGAGTTTAAGCCCTGCATCAGGTTCTGCACTGATAGCACAGAGCCTACTTGGGATTTTGTCTCCCTCTCTCTCTGCTCCCCTCCCCCCCCCCCATTTGCTCTCTCTCTCTCTCTTTCAAAGTAAAATAAACTTAAAAAAATACTAAATAAAAATAAAGTGGAGGGTGTGCCTGGGTGGCTGAATCAGTGTTAGCATCCAACTCTTGATTTTGGTTCAGGTCACAATCCCAGGTCATGAGGTCAAGCCCCGTGTTGGGCTCTGTGCTGAGTGTGGAGCCTGTTGGGATCCTCTTTCTCCCTCTCTCTCTCTGCCCCTCTCCTGTGTGCTTGTGTGCTCTCTCTCTCTCACTCTCTCTCTCTCTCTCTCTCAAAAATAAACATGCATTTAAAAATAAATAAAATAAAAAATTTTAAATACTGATTTTTTTTTTTTGAGAGTGTGAGAGAGACAGAGCATGAGTGGGGGAGGGGCAGAGAGAGAGAGAGCGAGAGAGGGAGGGAGACAGAGACACAGAATCCGAAGCAGGCTCCAGGCTCTGAGCTTTCAGCACAGAGCCTGATGCGGGGCTCCAACCCATGGACTGCGAGATCATGACCTGAGCCAAAGTCAGACTGAGCCACCCAGGCGTCCCTAAAATACCAATTTATGTAGCGATCCTTAAAGGTGATGCTTTAAAGCCATGCTAGAACCTCCCTGCCAACATCTCACTCAGCTTCTCTCCAAGAGGGAGTGCTATACCAAAAGGTAGAGTGTTAGACGGGTCTGATACTTTTGGTGGGTCTTCTTGTGTTAATCATAACTCCTTGCTTACAATCCTCAGGATTCGATTGCCTTTCAGTAAAAGTTCAGAGCATCAAGACTTCCCACAGCCAACTTGATCTTATGTCCTTGAGTTAGATCTCTAAACATATTTGATGTCTCCTTCCTTTATACTTTTACTTAGAATGCTCTCTTGAAAAATAAGTAGAATTTGAATGATTTATCTTCATCTGGAAAACCCTCCCTCACTGCTAAATTCAACCTATTTTTCAAACCTCAGTTCAAGTCCCATGAAAGTTTCTGACTAGCCCAAAAGTGGTTTATAATTTGAAAAACTATCATCTAAACCAAACATCCAGTAGTCATTTTTGCCTGTCTCCTGCTTTTTCAATTGAGCTTTTATTTAAAATTTATATTATTATAGGGGCACCTGGGTGGCTCAGTCGGTTGAGCTTCTGACTTCAGCTCAGGTCATGATCTCGCAGTCTGTGAGTTCAAGCCCGTGTCTGGCTCTGTGCTGACAGCTCGAGCCTGGAGCCTGCTTCAGATTCTGTTTTTTCCCTCTCTCTCTGACCCTCTCCCGTTCATGCTCTGTCTCTCTCTGTCTCAAAAATAAACATTAAAAAAAACATTTTAAAAATATTTAAATTTATATTATTATAGAACTTTCTTCAAGTTTGCATGGTCTTTCCAGTTAGATTTTTAGTTTCTTAAGACAGTGGGTATTTCTTCTATGTCTTTGTACCCCTCTAGCTCCTAACTAAAGGAAACCAATATTTAAGTGCCTACTATAAGCCAGGTTCTCTACTAAATGCTTTCTTATACAGGACACCTGATTTATTCCTCACAGCAAACTTATAAAGATAGATATTAGTGTCCACATTTTACAGATGAGGACATTGCACTTGAGAAATAACATACCCAAAGCATTTACGTAGTCAGTGGCAGAGCTGGATTTCTACCACATCATCCATCAAAATGGCTTGCAAATAATCCATGTCTTGGAGGAGTAAAAGGCTCAGATGGTTTATACATTTTTCTGCTAATATTGATACTCTGAAATTTAGAATGTCATGAAAACAGATTTCAAAGAAGCCAAAATTCTTTTCAAAAATTACAAATTGACCTGCCAATTATTAACTAGGAGCTGAACCCTGGGAATTCACAAAGAGCTTGAAGTCAGAAAATCTTATTTCGGGGGTTTAGACAAAGGGAATTAAAGAGAGATTCTGTTATTTTATGCTTTGAGTACACGTAATGTGACATGAAATGAATCACAATGAAATGAACCATCCTTAAGGTGCCTGCTGCTAGCCCATAACCCTTTCAGAACATTCTTTTCTTTTTATTCCCCTTTTCTAGGGTTACACATCTTTCTGGAATGACTGCATATCATCTGGCCTGCGAGGGGGCATCCTGATAGAGCTGGCCATGCGGGGTCGAATCTATCTGGAACCCCCCACCATGCGTAAGAAGCGACTACTGGACAGAAAGGTGCAACAGCCTTGTGAACATTCTCCTGATTTATGAAAGAGCAGATACCAATGGTCCATTTTGGAGAAATGGGAAGATCTGAGTAGTGAGACAAGATAAATATCACTGACTCAGCTGTCCCATTGTCTAACAGGTTTAATTAACCTATAGCAGAGGGAGAAATTCAAGTATCCATTATCTAAAGAGTTACAAGAAGTTTATGGTTTTGTCTTTTTATGCAGAAAAATCACATTTAGGATGCTGTTGATTGTTACTCCTCTGTATCTATAACTATAACATTATGAAATAGAGTGTTATATAGGAGGAGGGCAAACACCTGGGTTGGGTGCAGTCTTTGTTTAATTCTGGTCATGCTCAGATAACATTAGATTTTTCTCCTTCCATTTATAGCAAGTCCTCTCCACCATATGAGCTTGACTCCCATCTCTGTTTTCTTATTATGTATTTTTTCTACTCATAACTTCATTGTCATACTCTGAACTCTACCAAAACTACATTCTTCAGTGTCACCAGCAGGCTCTATGCCCATCATGGCACTTGAACTCACAACCATAAGATCATGAGTCACATGCTCTACTGATGGAGCCAGCCAGGCACCCTATCACCAACTTCTCTTTTGTCTTCAATTTATTTTTCTCTCATAACCTATACGTGGCATTTGACATTTTTTGACCACCTCCCCCTACTTGAAATTTTCTCCATTCTTGGCCTTTGTTATATTACATTTTCTTGCTTCTTGCCTGTACCCTATTTCTTTTTTTTTTTATTTTTTTTAATGTTTATTTATTTTTGAGAGAGAGAGTGCAAGCAGAGGAGGAGCAGAGAGGGAGACACAATCCAAAGCACGCTCCAGGCTCTGAGCTATCGGCACAGAGCCCGACAGGCTCAAACCCACAGACTGCAAGATCATGACCTGAGCTGAAGCTGGACGCTTAACCAACTGAGCCACCCAGGCACCCCACCTGTACCCTATTTCTTATACTTCTCCATTCCTTAACATCTGAGTCTCAGTTTGCATCCTTTTGCATACCTTTCTTTCCTTTTGGAGATACCATTTATCTTCTAGCTTTATCTATCACCTCCATGATATTAACCTATCAAATCTGAGGCCTGTCTTCTTTTTCTGCCTCTAGGAACATATTTAACTCTTGACTAGACATTTCAACTTAGCTATCCCTTTTGAGTTAAAACCAAACTTATCCACTTTTGCCCTAAAGTAGCTTCCTCTTCTTTTTTACCTTTATTAATTGTTTCACAGGTTAGTTTTCCAGACCTAAAGAGTTATTATTGCATATTTTCTTCCTGATCATTTATATCCAGTTTGTCACTAGGGCCCACTTCAAATGTTATTTCTTTCTCCCTACTATCACTCCATACTAGATATTAAACTTCTTGAGGACAGGGATAGTGTGTTATGTTGTTTTGCATTTCCTACAACATTTGACCCATAATGTATATACAGTATATTGAAAGATTCTAATTTGAATTAAGGGAATGAACCAGGGTCCCTTGTTTCTTCTTTTAAAGGTATTGCTAAAGTCAGATAGCCCAACAGGGGATGTTTTACTGGATGAAACTCTCAAACACATCAAAGCAACTGAACCCACAGAAACCGTACAGACATGGATAGAGCTACTCACAGGTAAGATGGCTCAAAATGGCTAAAAAAATCCCACACTTTATAATCTTTATCCTACTAGTTCAAGCAGTGGAATACAGGAATTCAAGATGCTGGGTAAGAAATGTATGGCTCACTGTTTAACTGTATTTAAAGAAGGACAGAAAAGACATGGTTAATCAATACATAAAGTTTTCCAAAGCTCTATCTTACGTCCACCACCCTACCACATAAGCTCTTTAATAGTATTCTCCACAAGAAAAAACTTTAACATTTTTTTTAAATGTTTATTTATTTCTGAGACAGAGACAGAGCATGAGTGGGGGAGGGGCAGAGAGAGAGGAAGACACAGAATCCAAAGCAGGCTCCAGGCTCTGAGCTGTCAACACAGAGCCCGACAAGGGGCTCGAACTCACAAACCATGAGATCATGACCTGAACCGAAGTTGGTCGCTCAACTGACTGAGCCACCCAGGCGCCCCAAACATTTTTATTGATTCATAATTCACACCATACAGTTGACCCATGGAAAGTACACAATTAAGTGGATTTGAGTATATGCACACAATTGAACAGCCACCATCACAGTCCTAATTTACAACATTTTCATCACCCCAAAAATAAACCCCATACTCATTAGCGATTTTTCCCAAGCCTCCTGCCCAGCTCCAGGCAACCGCTAATCTACATTCTGTCTCTATTGATTTGCTTATTCTCAATATTTCATATAAAGGCAATGTACAACTTTTTTTTGACCAGGTTAAGATAATATTTAAAGTCCATCCATGTTTTATCATGTACCAATACTTTATTCTCTCTTTTATTTTTTTTAAGGGTAAATTCAAAAACTTTTGTATAAGTAAGCAGATCTATGGCATAAAATTTTAGGAGAATCTTCCATGGGGCACTTTGAGGTCACAGCCAGTGTCACCTTCTGGAACAGTTTTTTTTAATTGAAATTTTAATCGAGGTATCTGTACATTCACATGAAGTTGTAAGAAATAGTACAGAGAGATCCCTTATACACTCTACCCAGAGTCCCTCAGTGATGACCAGTTACAAAACTGTAATATAATATGACCTCCAGGATATTGACATTGATACAATCTACCAATCTTACTAGAACTTCCCCAGGTTTACCTTGACTCCTTTTTGTTACCAAATAATACTTCACTGTATAGATGTACCACATTTATTTATCAGTTCATCAGTTGATAAACATTTGGATTATTTCCACTTTTTGACTATTATGAGTAATGCTGCTGTGAACATACCTGGACATGTTTTTGTGTGGATATGTTTTAGTTACTTTGGGGTATATAGTTAACATTTTTTACTGTGGTAGAATACATATAATATAATCTTTATTGTTTCAACCATTCATAAATGTATAATTCACTGACATCAAATACATTCACAGTGTTATGTAACCATCACCTCTGTCTATACCCAAAGCTTTCTCATCATCCCAAACATCCCTCTTTCTCCCTGTCCCCCCATGCCCTGACAACCTCTTTTCTGCTTGTTGTCTTTATGAATTTGCCTACACCAGGTAACTCATATAAGTGGAATCATGCAATATTTGCCCTTCTGTTATCTGGCTTATTTTACTAAGCATAATGTTTTCAATGTCCATTCATGTTGTAGCATGTATCAAAATCTCATTCCTTTTTCTGGCCAAATAATATTCCAGTGTATGGATATACCACATTTTGTTTATTTATTTATTTTGAGAGAGAGTGTGCATGAGTATGAGCAGAGGAGGGACAGAGAAAGAAGGAGAAAGAGAATGTCAAACAGGTTCCACACTGACAGTGCGGAGCCCAATGCAGGGCTTGATCTCACAAACTCTGAGATCATGACCTAAGCCAAAATCTAGAGTTGAACGCTTAACCAACTGAGCCATGTGCATGCCCCACCACATTTTTTTTTTATTCATTTCATTTGTTGATGGACACTTGAGTTGTTTCCACCTTTTGGCTATTGTGGATAATGCTGCTATGTACATTAATATACAAATATCTATTCAAGTCCCTGCTAGTCATTCTTTTGAATATATATCTGAGAGTAGAATTGCTGGCTCATATGATAGTTCTGTTTTGAGAAACCACAAAACTGTTTTCTACACAGGCTGCACCCCTTCTCGCCAACCCTGCATAAGGGTTCCAGTTTCTCCATATTGTCATCAACACTTGTTCTATTTTTAGCTTTTTTGAGGGTTTTTTGTTTGTTTGTTTCTTAAAGTTTATTTTGAGAGAATGAGAGAGTGGAGGAGGGGCAGAGAGAGAGAGTGAGAGAGACTCCCAAGCAGGCTCTGTGCTGTCAGTGTGGAGCTTATACAGGGCTCAGTTCCACAAACTGATATCATGACCTGAGCCAAAATCAAGAGCTGGACATTTAACTGACAGAGCCACCCAGGTCCCCCTGTTTTGTTTTGAATTATAACCATCTTAGTAGGCATGAAGTGGTATCTCATTATGGTTTTGATTTGCATTTCCCTAATGTCCAGTGATGAGCATCTTTTCATGGGCTTATGAGCCATCTGTATATCTTCTTTGGAAAAATGTCTATTCCAGTCTTTTGCCCGTTTCTTTAATTGAGTTCTGTTGTTGTTATTGTTGAGTTTTGGAAGTTCTTTGTATATTCCGGATATTAATCTCTTATCAGATATATCATTTACAAATATGTTCTCCCATTCTGTAGGTTGTTTTTTCAACTTTTTGATGGTAGTCCTTGATGCACAAGAGTTCTTGATTTTGATTAAATTGAATCAGTTTATCTATTTTTCCTTTTGTTGCCTCCACTTTTGGTTTTATAGCCATGAAAAGACTGCCCTTTCCCCCATTGAATGGTCTTGGTAGCCTTGTTGAAAATAAGTTGATCATCAATCTGAGGATTTATTTCTGGACTCTCTGTTCTATTGCATTGATCTGTGCTTGTCCTTATGCCTATACCATACTATTTAACTTACTATAGCTTTGTAGTAAGTTTTGAAGTTGGGAAGTATGAGTCCCACAACTTTATTGTTTTTCAAGATTGTTTTGGCTGTCTGGGTCTCATGAAATTCCATATGAATATGAGGATCAGCTTTTCCATTTTGGTGGGAAAGGCTTTTGGAATCTTGTTAGAGATTGTGTTGAACCTGTGGATCTCTTTGAGTGATACTGACATCTCAAAAATGTCAACTCTTCCTGTTCATTAAAATGAGATGTCTTTCCACTATTAATGTCATCTTTAATGTTTTTCAGCAATGTTTTATAGTTTTCAGCATATAAATCTTTCACCTCCTTGGTTAGATTTATTCCTAAATATTTAATTCTTTTAGACACTATTATAAATGGAACTGCTTTCTTAATTTCCTTTTCAGATTGTTCATTACTGGTATATAGAAACAACTGATATTTGTGTGTTTTTTTTGTACCCTGCAACTTATCTGAATTAGTTTATTAGCTCTAGTAGCACTTTTGTGTACTCTTTGGAATTTTCTCTACAGTTGGCCCTTGAGCAACGTGCGCAGGTCCACATCTTTGTTTCTTCTCTAACAGCTCTGGTTGCAGTAGGGAAAGCAGGCATCGTTATGTTGTTCATGACCTTTGAGGGAAAACTTTCAGTCTTTTACTATTAAATGTGATGTTAGCTGTGCATTTTTATACCCTTTAAGTATACCCTTTATTCTGGGGCACCTGGGTGGCTCAGTCGGTTGGGTGTCTGACTTTGGCTCAGGTCATGATCTAACGGTCTGTGAGTTCAAGCCCCACGTTGGGCTCTGCGCTGACAGCTCAGAGCCTGGAGCCTGCTTCCAATCCTGCCTCTCTCTCTCTCTCTCTCTCTCTCTCTCTCTCTGCCCTTCCCTCACTCACACTCTGTCTCTCTCTCAAAAATAAAGAAATAAAAACACTAAAAAAAAAAAAGTATACCCTTTAGGGGCACCTGGGTGGCCTCCGACTTTGGCTCAGGTCATGATCTCACAGTCTGTGAGTTCAAGCCCCGCGTTGGGCTCTGTGCTGACAGCTCAGAGCCTGGAGCCTGCTTTGGATTCTGTGTCTCCCTCTCTCTCTGACCCTCCCCCATTCATGCTCTGTCTGTCTCTGTCTCAAAAATAAATAAATATTTTTTTAAAATGTTTTAAAAAGTAAACCCTTTATTCTGTTGAGAAATTTTCCTTTTGTTCCTAGTTTTCTGGGAGTTTTAAATCATGAAGGTGTATTCATCTTTGTCAAATGTCTTTTCTGAGTCAAGTGAGATGACTGGCTTTTTTTTTTTCTATTAATGTGATGTATTGTTACATTGATTACTTTTTATTGAGGCATAATTGACATACAACATTGTATTCGTTTCAGGTATAGAACACATTGATTCAGGATTAGTATATTGTGAAATGATCACAGTATGTTTACTTAACATCCATCACCATATATAGTTACACATTTTTTTTCTTGTGATGAAAACTTTTAAGATCTCTCCTAGCAACTTTCAAATATACAGTACAGTGTTGTTAACTATAGTCACTATGCTGTTTATCACATCCCTAGGACGTATTTATTTTATAACTAGAAGTTTGTACCTTTTGACTACATTCACCCATTTTGCCCACCCCTGCCTCTGGCAACCACCAATCTGTTTGCTGTATCTATGAGCTTTTTTGTTTTGTTTTTGAGTTGTTGTTTTTTTTTTAAGATTTTATTTTTAAATAATCTCTATACCCAACGTGAGGCTAGAACTTAAAACCCTGAGATAAGAGTCACACACTCTACCAACTGAGCCAGCCAGGCATCCCTTTTAGATTTTTGTGTTTTAGATTTCATATATATAAGTGAGATCATACAGTATTTGTCTTTCTCTGTCTCACTTATTTCACTTAGCATAATGCCTTCAGATTCCATCCATGTTGTTGCAAATGGAAAGATTTCTTTTTATGGCTGAATACTATTCCATTGTATATATATACACATTTTCTTTAGTCATTCAACCATCGATGGACACTTAGGTTACTTCTATGTTTGGCTATTGTAAATAATGCTTCAGTGGACATCAGAGTGCATAAAGTTATTATTTTCATTTCCTTTGAATAAATACCCAGAAGTGAAATTGCTAGATCATATGATAGCTCTATTTTTAACTTTTTAGGAACCTCCATACTGTTTTCTATAGTGGCTGCAACAATTTACATTCTCACCAACAGTCACAAAGGTTCTCTTTTCTCCACATCCTTTCCAACACTTGTTATTTCTTGTCTTTTTGATAATAGGCATTCTGGCATGTGTGAGGCGATTTTCATTGTGATTTGATTTGCACCTGATGACTAGTGATTTTGAGCAATTTTTCATGTACTCGTTGGCAATCTGTATGTCTTCTTTGGAAAAAGTCTATTCAGATCCTTTGCTCAGATTTTTTTTTTTTTACATATATATAACATTCCTGGAATAGATTTTACTTGTTCATGATAAATAATCCTTTTAATATGCTATTGGATTCAATTTGCTAATATTTAATTAAGGATTTTGCATCTATATTCATAAGGGTTATTGGTCTGTAATGCGATTTAAAGTGAGTTTCTTGTAGATAGCATATAGTTGGATCATGTTTTTTAACCCATTCTGCCAATCTTTGTCTTATGACTGAATTGCTTAATCCATTTGCATTTAAATTAATTATTCATGAGGAGACACTTCTACCATTTTGCTATTTGTTTGCTGTATGACCTATAGGTTTTTGTCCCTCATTTCCTGCATTACTGTCTTCTTTTGTGTTTAGGTGATTTTTTATAGTGAAACATTTGTATTCTCTCTCATTTTATGTAGATATCATCTTGGTTGCTACATGGGATTTAACATCCTAGAGTTAGAACAACCTAATCTGATTTTATACCAACTTCAATGACATAGAAAAACTCTGCCCTGATATAGCTCCATTCCACCCTCTTTCTGTTTTGATGTCACAGATTATTCCTTTATACATAGTATGCCCAATAACATAGATTAGTAATTATTTTTGATGTATTTATCTTTTAAAGTATATAGAAAATAAAAAGTAGTGTCACAAACCAATACTAGTTTTTATAGTTGTACATATATTTACTTTTACTGGAGATATTTATTTCTTCATACTGCTTCTAGTTACTGTCTAGCTTCCCTTCATTTCTTTCTTATTTTTTTATGTTTATTTATTTTTGAGACAGAGAGAGAGTGTGTAAGCAGGGGAGAGGTGGAAGGAGGAGGGGACACAGAATCTGAAGCAGGTTCCAGGCTCTGAGCTGTCAGCACAGAGCCCAAAGCAGGGCTCAAACCCACGAGCCACAAGATCATGACCTGAGCCAAAGTCGGACACTTAACTGACTCAGCTACCCGGGTGCCCCTAGCTTCCCTTCATTTCAATTTGCAGTGCTCCTTTTTAGTATTTCTTGTGTGGCAAGGCTAGTGGTAACAAATCCCCTTGGTTTTTGTTTATCTGGGAAAGTCTTAATTTCTCCCTCATTTTTGAAGGACAGTTTTTCTGGATATAGAATTCTCATTTGACAGGTTTTACTTTTTTCTTTTCTTTTCTTTGCTTTTCTTTTCTTTTCTTTTCTTTTATTTCAGCTCTTTGAATATATTGGCCCACTGCCTTCTGGCCTTCAAATTTTTTGATGAGAAATCTGTTATCTTACTGAGGATCCCTTGTATGTGATGACTCACTTCTCTCTTTCCTTTCTGCTTTTAGATTCTTTTTGTTTGGCTTTTAACAATTTGATCATAATGTGTCTCAGTATGGATGTTTTATCTGACATTGGGTTCATTATGCTTCTTGAATTTATAAATTCATGTCCTTCATCAAATTTGGAAAGTTTTCAGATAGTCAGAAAGTTTTCATAATTTTCTTTAGATAGTCTCTCTGCCCCTTTTCTGTCTCTCCTCCTCCTGGGACTCCCACAATGCATATATTTGACCATTTGATGGTGTACCAGAGGTCCCTTAGGCTCTGTTTACTTTTTCTCATTAAACATCCTTCTGTTCCCCAGACTATATAATTTCCATTTCCTATATTCAGGTTTGTTCATTCTTTTTCTGCCTGCTTAAATCTGCTTTTGAACCCATATACGTGGTGTTTTTCATTTCAGCCCTTGTATTTAAGCTCGAGACTTTCTTTTTAGTTCCTTTCAATAATTTTTATCTCTTCATTAATATTCTCATTTTGTTCATATATTGTTTCCCTATGTCCATATATTCTCTTAGCTCTTTGAGCATCTTCAAGACAATTGTTTTCAAGTCTTTGTCTAGTAAAGTTGATATCTGTGCTTTCTGAGGCACACATTATGTCCACTTCTTTCGTTTCTTTGAATGTATCATAGATACATACATAGATTCTAGTAGAGCACCAGGGTGGCTCAATTGGTTAAGTGTGATTTCTGCTTGGGTCATGATCTCATGTTCATGAGTTTAAACCCCGCATCAGGCTCTGCACTATATGGAGCCTGCTTGGGATTCTCTCCCTCCCTCTTCCTCTGCCCCTCCCCTGCTCTTGCACACTCTCTCACAATAAATAAACTTAAAAAAAATAGACTCTAGTATAATTGTTGTCTAGGTGAAGAGATGGATTTCTGGCACTTCTTACTCTATCATCATCCCTGATGTCATACCTCAGTGATTAACATTTTAAAGAACCTTATCTCTATGTCCAGTTTGCCATTAGGGCCCACTTCAAATGTTTTTTGTCTCCCCACGGTCACCCCATACTAGATTTTAAACTTCTTAAGGACAGGAATGGGGCCAGTTTTTTCAAAGTGGCTATACCATTTTACATTTCCACACCAGTGTATAAGTTTCTATTCTTCCACATTCTCATCAATACTTGTTATTCTCTGTCTTGTTTATTTTATCTATCCTAATGAGCATGTAGTGGTATATTGTGATTTTTATCGGGATTTTCCTAATACTAATGATGTTGACCATCTTCATGTATTTATGGCCATTTGTATATCTTCTTTGGAGAATTGTCTTTTCATATCTTTTGCCTATTTTTCAACTGGGTTTGCCTTTTTTGCCACTGAGTTGTACTTTTCAAATATATTGTAGATACAAATCGCGTATCATATACAGGATTTGCAAAATTTTCTTCCATACAGGGGCACCTGGGTGGCTCAGTCAGTTGAGCATCCCACTTCAGCTCTGGCCATGATCTCACGGTTCGTGGATTCAAGCCCCATATCCGGCTCCACACTGAGTATGGAGCCTGCTTGGGATTCTCTGCCTCCTTCTCTCTCTGCCCCTCTCCCACTTGCACACACATGCTTGCTTGGTCTCTCTCTCTCTCTCTCTCTCTCTCTCTCAAACTTAAAAAAATAAAAATCATTTGACCATAAATGTATGGGTTTATTTCTGGGTTCTTCTTTTGATCCCTAGGTCTATTTTATTTATTTATTTATTTATTTATTTATTTATTTATTTATGAGAGAGAGAGAGAGAGAGAGAGAGAGAGAGAGAGAGAGAGAGGATGCGTGCGTGCATGCACAGGCAGGGGAGGGACAGATAGACAGAGACAGAACCCAAAGCAGGCTCCAGGCTCTGAGCTGTCAGCACAGAGCCCAACACGGGGCTCAAACCCACCAACCACGAGATCATGACCTGAGCCGGATGCTTAACTGACTGAGCCACCCAGGTGCCCCTCTCTTGTCTATTCTTATTCTCTCTCTCTCTCTCTCTCTCTCTCTCTCTCTCACTGTTTTTTTTTTGTTTTGTTTTGTTTTTTAATATTTATTTCTGAGAGAGAAGAGAGAGTATAGGTAGGGGAGGGGCACCCAGAAGAGGACAGAGGATCCAAAGCAGGCTCTGCACTGACAGCAGAGAACCTGATGCAGGGCTTGAAATCACAAAGCACAAGATCATGACCTGAGCCAAAGTCAGACGCTTAACCAACTGAGCCACCCAGGCAACCCCTTATGCACTCTCTTGATTATTGTAGTGTTTGGTTTTTTAAGTTTATTTATTCATTTCAAGAGAGACAGAGAGAGTGAGCAGGGGAGAGGCAGAGAGAGAGGGGGAGAGAGAGAATCCCAAGCAGGCTCCACACCATCAGCAGGAAGGCCAATGTAGGGCTCGAACTCATGAAACGTGAGTTCAGGACCTGAGGTGAAACCAAGTGTCAGATACTTAATCGACTGAGCCACATAGGCTCCCTGATTATTGTAGTTTTGTAGTAGTTTTCAAATCAGGAAATGTGAGTCCTCCAACTTTATTGTTCCTTTTCAATATTTTTTTGGCCATGCTGGGTCTTTTGCATTTCTGTATGAATTATAGAATCAGCTGGTCAGTTTCGGCAATCAAGCAAAGTAGTGGTTTTTTTTTCTTTAAGTTTATTTGTTTAGAGAGGGAGAGAGAGAGAATCCCAAGCAGGCTTTGCACTGTCAGTGCA
This sequence comes from Panthera tigris, assembly GCF_018350195.1. Taxonomy (NCBI): domain Eukaryota; kingdom Metazoa; phylum Chordata; class Mammalia; order Carnivora; family Felidae; genus Panthera; species Panthera tigris. The sequence goes on along the minus strand of NC_056667.1, from coordinate 104,513,110 downwards.
GAGCCCAACACAGGGCTCAAACTCACGAACCATGAGATCATGACCTGAGCTGAAATCAAGAGTTGGACATTTAACCAACAGAGCCACCCAGGTGCCCCTAAGGTAGGATTTTAATAGGAATTATATTGTATCTGCAGATCAATTTGGGGAATATTGCTATCTTAAAAATACTAAGTTTTCTGGGGTACCTGGGTGGCTCAGTTGGTTAAGCTTCCGACTTCAGCTCAGGTCATCATCTCGCAGCCCATAAGTTCCAGCCCCGCATTGGGCTCTGTGCTGACAGCTCAGAGCCTGGATCCTGCTTCAGATTCCGTGTCTCCCTCTCTCTCTCTGCCCTCCCCCACTCGTGCTCTGTCTCTCTCTCAAAAATAAAATAAAAATTAAAAACAATAATAATATCAAGTTTTCTAATCCATGAACATGGATGCCTTTCCATTTATTTAGATATTTCTTTCAACAATGTTTTGTAATTTCCAATGTGTAAGTCTTATACTACTTTTGTTAAATATAGTCCTAACTATTTTGTTCTTTTTGATGCTATTATGAGTATAATTGTAGGAAAACAACTACAAAAATTGAGAAAAAATTTATTTTCAGATTGTTGCTAATGAATAGAAATTCAATTTGATTTTTTTTTATTTACTTTTTTGGGGGGGGGGCAGAGAGGGGGAGAGAGAGAGAGCATCCCATGAGGGGCAGAGGGAGAGAGAGAGAATCCCACAGGGGGCAGAGGGAGAGAGGAAGAGAGAAAGAATCCTGAAGCAGGGCTCCAACTCACGAACTGTGAGATCATGACTTGAGCTGGAGTCGGATACTGAACCGACTGAGCCACCCAGGCACCCCCTGCCATTTTTATTTCTTTAAGGTCAGTAGTGATGTTTCCTCTCTAATTCCTAATGTTAGTGATTTGACTCTTCTCTCTTTTTTCTTTGTCATTTTAGGTTTGTCAATTTGTTGATCTTTTCAATGAACCAACTTTGATTTTAATGATTTCCTCTATTGTTTTCATTGTTTCTATTTATCTCCTCTCTAATCTCTATTATTTCCTTTCTTCTGCTTCCTTCGTGTTTATTGTGTTCTACTTTGTCTAGTTTTTTAAAGTAGAAGTTAGGTTATTGATTTATTTAATATCTTTTCTAGCATACCATTTGGGGTCATATCTTTCTCTCTTGGCACTGGTTTAAGCTACATAGCATAAGTTTTGGTCTGTTGTCATTTTCATTCAACTCAGAGTTGAGTGTGATTTCTTTGACCCCATTGGTTATTTAGGAGTTTGTTGTTTAATTTCCACATATTTTTGAATTTCCCAAATTGTCTCCTGTATTTAATTTCTAGTTTAATTCTATTGTGGTTGGATAGCATACTTTGTATGTTTTCAGTCCTTTTATAAAGGCTGATTTTATGGCCTAGCAAATGGTCTATCCTGTAGAGTATGCCACGTGTACTTGAGAAGGGTATGTATTATGCTGTTAGGGTGGAATGTTCTGCAGATGTCTTGTTAGATCTAGTTGGCTTAGCATATTGTTCAAGTCTTCCATTTGTTTTTTCCCAAAGGTGAGACCTGGAACCCCTTCAAATTACAGTACCAACTGAGAAATGTGAGAGAACGAATTGCAAAGAACCTAGTAGAGAAGGGTATTCTAACCACAGAGAAGCAGAATTTCCTCCTATTTGACATGACTACTCATCCAGTGACCAATACAACAGAGAAACAGCGACTAGTGAAAAAACTTCAAGATAGTGTCCTAGAGCGGTGGGTGAATGACCCCCAGCGTATGGACAAACGAACACTAGCGCTCCTGGTGCTGGCCCACTCCTCTGATGTGCTAGAGAATGTCTTCTCCTCTCTGACAGATGACAGGTATGATGTGGCAATGAATCGAGCCAAGGACTTAGTAGAACTGGACCCTGAAGTGGAGGGGACAAAGCACAGTGCCACAGAGATGATCTGGGCTGTGCTGGCAGCCTTCAATAAATCCTAAAGCCAGTGGGTGGGTTTCTCCTTTTTCCCCTGCTGGCTCGTGACTGTCAGAGACACCACACGGAGTTTTGTGTGATGAAATGTTTTTCATCGTTTTTTGTTTGTTTTTTTGTTTTTTTTTCCTTCTCTTGAATCAGACTTATGATTTGGGGAGAGCCAACTTCAGGGCTTCTCCATAAACCTTGACCATTGTAAGCAGACTTTATTTCTCCCTAAATTTCCACTGCAGAGGTGAATAAACTAGGTGAATACACACACACACACACACACACACACACACACACACACACAATTATCACTTTCTCTCATTTCCTGGTTTGCTTCCATCCAGTGTGCTTTTGGATAAACAGGAATATCTAAGTGGGATTTGGAGTTCTCCAGCCACAAAATGTGAATGAGATATAGAGCAAACCATTAATTAAGATTTCTAAGGGTTGTTTTCTATCTCTTCCTTTTTTTTAAGTGGGCTCCACATCCAATATGGGACTTGAGCTCATTACCCTGAGACTAAGAGTTGTATGCTCTATCAACTGAGCCAGCCAGACGCCCTGTTTTCTATCTTAAATACACGTTTTCACAGTCTTTGTCTCTCAGACTCTACTAAGGATTGTAGTTATTGAAATAACTGTCTGGGCAGTAGAAACAAAACTAATTTTTGGAACAGATGGTCTCTGGGATTATATGTCCCACTAATGATTTTTCAGCTTTCCTTTTCTAACCTAATGAGAATATTGCAAATTTGCTTACCTGGTTCTCACAGTCCTAGAATCAGAAATATGTTCTGTACTCTCTCTTAGCATTATCCTACTCCCTCGTTCATCAGGGCAAAAGTCTGAATGAAAAAAATGGGTCTTTCAGCCACGTCCTTCATACAATCAGCATTCCAGTTTATAAGGGAGGGAGGTGGCATGAGAATTTCCACCCTTCAGCTCATGATTGTCCTGATTCCTCCAGATTTACTCTATATGTCTCTGCTCTGATCAAATTGAGGGAGTTATAAATTTCAGTTGCCTAATAGCAGCATCCTGAGTCCAGACAGTGTATCTAAACTCCAGATCTTCTTTTTCCCTGTTTTTGGCTTCCTTCATAAATTGATAGATTCTGTCCGTATTTAAGGGTTCTAGAAGTAGTTTTGTCTGTATTTAGTCCATAGATAACCTCCTAGTCATTAGTCTTGTTTCAATATAACCATCTTTCTAGCCAAATCTCTCAAAACTTTTCAGTTTTTTCAATTCAGTAGTGAGTGCTAAGAGAAGATTAAGAAAAATACTATTTTGATGGGCAATTTGGTATGAAATGCATGTTGACATAAAGTCTACTATTTAGGAATATAAAGAGGACAGGCACCAAGTTGTGCTAAGTTCAGGCATTTACTATGCAAATATTTTTTTAAGATTTGTTTATTTAATCTCTACACTCAACATGGAGATCTACACTCAGCTTTTTACCATTACAGAGAAGCAGGCTGTCAAAGGGCTCATACAGACAACCCAGACATGATATCAACTCTTCCTGATCTGAAACGAATGAATGATTGTAACTTTCATCTCCTCCCCCAAACCTGTGTAGCCCCATGGAATTCCCCAAATCAACAATCATTGTTTTTTTTTTCACTTTCAGGTATTGCTTGTATGACTAGAGATACGAATTTTAGCATGAAATGAGTTCTAAACGTGCAGCTGAGTAGAGCTTCAGTTTGGCACTCTGAAAGTACAAAAGCAGTCCATGTGTTGTCTCTACGTGGCTTAGTTTTCCTTTCTGAACCAGGTTTTGTTCTGGAAAGTGTCAGTTTGATTGGGGGGTAGAAGTCGAGTTCTTTCTTGCAACACTTGGTCAGTGTTTATTTTTATGTTGTATCTCAATGAGAATGTCTTCAGTTTGAATCTGTATAGTAGTCTCTGCAAAACACCTTCTTTAATGCATAGGGTTTTCACATTTCTGTATAATAAATAATTATTGGTTTTCTGGTTTTACAACTTCAATTATTTTAACTAGAAATAAGAACTTTCCACACAAGGCCAGTAACACTCCCCCCTTTACACCAGGAGACCAGCCTGTTTCATCCTGTATAGAATATTAGAGAGAGACAAATAGAATCGTAACGTATATAGGCAGGGCATACATCAAGGCTAACCTGAACACCAGCTAATGTTGTAGTCTGAATAGTGTCTCCATCTCAATCAAAATAATTTACCCAATTACACCATTTTTCATCAAGAAAAGGATTATGTTCTGCCCTATTCATATCTACTTGCAAGTGACACTGAAACTTACCTAAGAGCTGAAAGTATAAAGTTGGAAACACAGGTAACCTACCTAACTGTAACAGAGTTAACAACATGTGAAAGTGTGGCATCTCTCCCAATCAGATGGGGGCACCCAAATGTAGGGCGACCCAATCAGGTGGAAGCCTGGGGCACAGGCTGTGGAAGGATTCACCTGAGGCAGAAGAGCCAGTATAGAAGTTTCTTGAATATACCACAAGGGAGCAAAGTAGAGACTGTCTGCCAGGAGGCAGTGGGTGGGGGCTGTTTTTAAAGTGGGGGAGGTAAGGAGATATGGGGACCATGGAATTTTCCCTTGTTTTGGTACCTGTGCCTGGTTGTGAGTAGCCCATTGGTTAGTTAGGGCCTGTGGATATTTTGAGATGGGTCGCCTGATGGGCCTGTCTGTATTCAGTCAACTGGTCAGGCTGTGGACCCTTTGGCCTTGCTCAAGTTTCCATTGTTCAAGCCTGTTACCTAAAAGTGGCCTCTACAAAAAGATAACTGTGCTTATAACAGGCGTATTGTTCTTCCCTTCTTTATAATGTCTACAGCACAAGGAACAATAAGAAATGTATATACTAGGATTGTTTATACTTCCTGTTCTTTTTATTTCAAACAAAACATTGTTCACATAAGTCATCCTTTATACAGTGTTTCTCAAAACATGGTGCCAAGAGCAGTGCACTGAAATCACCTTGTGGGGTGGGGGTGGGGGGTACCTTACGAAAATGTAAGTTCCTAGTAAATCATTCTCTGGGGTTAGAGGCTTAGGAAGCTGCACTTTAAACACAGTCTCCAGGGGCAACTGGGTGGCTCAGTTGGTTGAGCTTCCAACTTTGGCTCAGGTCACGATCTTGCAGTTCGTGAGTTCGAGCCCTGCGTCGGGCTCTGTGCTGGCAGCTCAGAGCCTGGAACCTGCTTCGGAATCTGTGTCTTCCTCTCTCTGCCCCTTTTCCATTCATGCTCTGTCTCTCTCAAAAAGTGAATAAACATTAAAAAAATGAATAAACACAGTCTCCAAAAACTTGCATGTCAAAATTTGAGAACACTGCTTGATATTTTATTGTAATTCGTTCATCCCAAAAATATTGAGTACTTACAAATTTGGCTCTTATAAGTGCCAAAACTGGCACTTGCTAGGTGCTGACAATAAAAAGTTGTGTAGGACACAATTTCGGCTCCCAAGAACTCACATTTAAGTGAGCAAATAAGGGGCACCTGGGTGGCTCAGTTGGTTGAGCACCTGACTTCGGCTCAGGTCATGATCTTGCTGTCTGTGAGTTTGAGCCCCGCGTCGGGCTCTGTGCTGACACCTGTTTCAAAATCTGTGTCTTCTCTCTCTCTGATCCTCCCCCACTCATGCTCTTGTCTGTCTGTCTCTGCAAAAATAAATAAACTTAAAAAAAAGAAAAAATTTAAAAAATTTCTGGCTAATGGGTTTTTTGTTTTTGTATAACACTTTAAATACTCTCTTATTGTATGTTTTCTGACATCAAATTTTAACAACTCTAAAAAGGATTCTAATTAAAAGATAAAAATTTTGTTCTTCCCCTTTTCCACAGTTCTTAAAAGAACTGTAGACATATATTCACTCATATGATATTTAAAAATGTTTTACTCTAAATAATAAAAAAATTGTTTTAATGCTGAAACAACTTAGGTAGAACTTATTTTTTAAATATTTTCCTATTACCTATTACATGTGTACATGAATCTCTGTTCCTGTGTCCCCAGTTCTTTCCAAGACTTTGGTCTGTCTGCCTTTTCTCCCCAGTGAGTTCCAATGGAAAGAGACCAGACATGGATGACTGTGTTTTAAGTGAGAAAGGGAGCTATCTCTCCCAGGAAGCAGTAAAATTATCTCAGAATGCAAGTCAGACAAAGTGAGGGTCACTTCCTGGCAGAAATCTCCTATTTCTAGCAGTCCAACTCAATGTCATCAGTTTCCTTTATATTCCAAATTGTAAAAAAGTAGATTCAACTTTGGGGGGTGGGATCAAGTACTCCAAAAGAGCTTTTTAAACAGACATGTTCTGTGTAGTTCTTTCCCCCTGAATATCAGTAGTCTGTCCACCACTTTGTTTTTCTCAACTTACTTGAACCTCCCTAAGTATAGAGCAAATTTTATCTGAACTTACCTTAGAAACTCAGGAATCTAGGGACTTTTACCCCTTCAGAAGGGTTTCTTTTTTTTTTCCTCTTTTTTCTTTTCTTTCCTTTTCTTTTCCTTTCTTTCCTTTTCTGTTTCCTTTCTTCCTTTCTTCCTTCCTTCCTTTCTTCCTTCCTGTCTTTTTCTTTCCTCCTTTCTTTCCTTCTTTCTCCTTCTTTCACCTTCTTTCTTCTTTCTTCTTTCCTTCCTTCTTTCCTTCTTTCCTTCCTTCCTTCTTTCCTTTCTTATTCTCTTCCTTCCTCTCTTTTCCTTCCTCCTTTCCTTTCTCCCTTCCCTTCCCTTCGCTTCCCTCCCCCTCCCCCTCCCCCTCCCCTCCCCTCTCCCCTCTCCCCTCTCCCCTCTCCCCTCTCCCCTCTCCCCTCTCCCCTCTCCCCTCTCCCCTCTCTCCTCTCCTCTCCTCTCCTCTCCTCTCCTCTCCTCTCCTCTCCTCTCCTCTCCTTTCCTTTCCTTTCCTTTCCTTTCCCTTCCCTCTGAGCGGGGGAGATCCAGCGAGGAAGGGAGAGAGAGAATCCCAAGCAGCCCCCACGCTGTCGGTGCAGAGCCTGATGTGGGGCTCACACTCACGAACTGTGAGATCATGATGCTTAAAACAGCTGAGCCACCCAGGTGCCCCTTCAGATTCTCTTTTGAGCCAGTTTAATACCTTATTAGTTCCATCATTTGTGTAAGTTATGATTTTCCTCATAATTTTCTTTTTTTTAATTTTAGAGAGAGCGCATACAAGCGGGTGGGGGAGAGGGACAGAGGGAGAAAAAGATAATCTTTTTTTTTTTTTTTAAAGTTTATCACTTTGAGAGAGTACAAGCAGGAGAGGGGCAGAGGAGGGAGGGGGAGAGATGCTTAACAGACTGAGCCTCCAAGGCGCCCCAACATGTTTTTCCTTTTTTGAAATTTATCTTTAACTGTATTATTTTGATCACTTAGCTCCTTTCCTCAGGCTACACTTGGGGCCAGTTCTAAGAGTGTAAGTTTGTTAAGGAGGCAAGGAGATGATAGAGCTTGGTTAATTTCCTAATATTCTCAATTTGGCCCATCAGAGGGTGCTAAGAGACCCAGATATTTCTGCAGTCTCATGTTTTTTGTTTTTGTTTTTATGGCCATTCTTCTGTAGAAAGTAGCTTATGCATTGGCAAGTTGTACAGTGTTATTCCCAGATATCCCATCCCATACTGTAAATATATTTAGGTCCTGACCTGAAACAGTCAGACATAAGCAAGAAAAAAAACCCAAAAGGTAAGAAGTTCAGGTCTTCTTCTCTCCTTACTTTCTTCCCTCCAATTGCCTCTTCTTGGATTTGCTTCTCTGTAAATGGCACTTCACTCAGGAACCTGGGATTCATCCTTGGTTCTCTCATCTTTATTCCCCACCTCCGGTATCATTTGTCTCTTCGGCTCCTTCATTTACATGGCTTCTGCCTTTGATCAGGCCTCAACTCTCACCTGGCCTACCACAGGCAGATGTCCAGCTGGTCTCGCCTTTCCTCCAGTCCACTCTCCACCCAGCTACTCCAGTTAAGTCTTTACAAATCCCGTCTAACAGTACAATTTTCCTGCTTGAAATCAGGTTTCCCTGTGTCCTCATGAAACCCCAACACTTGACTATGACTTACGAGTCTCCTCAGGACCCCGGCAACCTGAACAGCTTCATGGTTTGCTGCTTCCACACAGGTTCCTAGATTAGCCTTATTTATAGACTGTCCTTAGGGAGATTTTCAAAAATACAGATTGGGCTAGCAGGCTCTCTCTCCCCCTAGGAAATTGTTATCCTTGCTATAGTTTCCCTCTCCCTCTTCCATTGTCTTCAGTTACCCTCTAACCTTTTATAAGATAAGGTTGTCCTCTAAATTGTCTTCCTTTCCTCCCCCACCCTCTGCCAATCTCCAACCTTCCTATTCATCCTTAGGGTCTGGGTTCAGGTTCCGCCTTGTCTGAAACATTCCTTGCCCAGCTCAGCTAGAAATGATCTTTTAAACACTTATGAGTACAACCCATTTGGTGTCACACATACTTACCTAATACTGTAGTTTTTCTACACAATGTAAGGCACACAATGTGGTGACTTATGTGTTTAAATACATACATTGGAGACTTATAGCTCATTCCCACCTATGACTATGGGTCACAGTCACCCTGTCCTAAACCCCTTCCCTATCATTATGCTCTGAGACTTCAACATTTGTGACTTCACGTGTGCTTGATTACATCAAAGTCAGTGACTTTATATCCCTGCATATCTACCATCAATTACAATTATAGGCTGGAGCTCATCGTAACCTGCAATTTCTCCACCTTCCTAGATACACCCTCAAATTCCCCTCACTATGACCTCCTACTCTTCTGCCTCTTAGCATCCCCACCAAATCTGAGCTTCCTTCTGTGTCATGCCCAGTTCTCCATCACCTTTCTATTCCATCCTTCCTAGAGAGCCTCAATGCTATGGTCAGGTATTTCAACAAACTGGCAAACCAATATGGACTTCCTCATTGTCTTCCCTCCACTGTTCCTTCTTTACCAGTCCTTTGTCCTTATTAACAGGCTGGCTGTTTTCTCCACATCAAGACAGCCAGGAGTTATTGACCAAAGTCACAAAGCCATGGTGATTAAGACTACTACAAATCCATACCTATCTAATCTTAGATCTTTTAGGAATCATTGCTATTTTCTATAGTGCTGTTTCTACCCCCACCTTTCCTAGATTCTCTATCCCACCCTGCCATCCTTTTTATTCTCAAAAGATTGACCGCAGAAAAGCAAGGACATTCAACGTGACTTCCTTAAATGTTTAACTACTTCAAAATCTCTCTGTACAATTTCCCCTTCAACACATCTGTTTCTCTCCCTCTTGATCTAATGATCTCCCCTGAGACTTTAATTCTTTATCTTCTCTTTAAAATGGATAATTACAGCAGAACCTGGGTGGCTCAGTTCATTAAGTGTCTGACTTTGGCTCAGGTCATGGTCTCACAGTTCAAGCCCTGCATCAGGCTCTACCCTGGCAGTGCAGAGCCTGCTTCGGATTCACTCTCTCTCTGCCCCTCCCCCACTCACGCTCTGTGTGTGTGTGTCTCTCTCTCAATAATAAATAAACTGAAACAAAACGGATTCATTACCTTTTTAGTTTCTCTCAATTAGCCTCTTGCCCTTTTCTGAAAACATGCTTGAATTGTGTCTGTTTTCCCAAAAAGAAAACAGAGTTCTGCCTCCTCTTCATTATTCTAATTCCTTCCTCTGCTTTACTGTTGAATATTGCTATCACTTCCTCACTCTTTAACTGCATGCAATTTTGTCCCCTCCATCTTCAACTTCTGTCACTTTTTTCCTGGTTCTTCTCCTTACCCCTCTGATCATTTGTGTCTGTGTCCCTTACCAACTTTTATCCAGTTTTCCATCTTGGGACTCTTTCATTCTCCTTAGGTGATCTCATTTACTTCCACAACTTTACTTACATTTACATGAAGAAGTCCAAGTTTTGCTCATAGTGACCTTCTACTTTTCTCCCAAACTCTAGGTCTACATTTCCTAGACCTCTAAAATGGTAGCTATGCTGGAGATCTCGGGTCATTTATCCAAAGGCTTCATTGACTGGATAACTCCACCAAATGGCCCATTTGTCTTAAAAAGTCAATGTTCTCAAAGCTGAACTCCTCATTTTCTGTTTCCAATTCCATTCTCATATTGACTTCTTGAATTATTTCTGCAATATTACCCTGAAACACATGGCCACCTCATTCCCTGTATTCACTCAGCTGTGAATCTCATAGACACAGACTTTCTCAATTATGTTCACAGTTTTCTATAAACTACCACATTTCTAGTTTAAATCCCAATTCTCTTCCACCTAGAGTATTGTAGTGCACTCCTTGCTAGACTGCCACTTCTGGGGTCTTTCTGCATGGAATTCTGAATTATTTTTATTCATTATCTCCAAATGAATCTTCCTAAAGGGGAAGTTCTGATCTGCCCACTCTCTGGCCTAAAAACCTTAAATGTCTCTCTCATGGATTACTAAATTATTCACAAGTGCCTTATCCTGGCATTCAAAGCCCTCCATGTTCTGCACTCGATTCTATTTTTCTAGCCTTTGTGTTGCACCTATCACCTGGAATACCCTTCCTTCCTTCACCTTTACCCAGAAAACTGATGAGTTCTTTAAAACTTATCTCAGGGAGACCTGGCTAATTCAGTCACAAGCTGGTTGATGAGTTTGAGTCTCACGTTGAATGTAGAGTTTACTTGAATAAAAAACAAAACAAAAAAAAAAACTTATTTCAAGTGCCACCCCCCACCCCATGAAGTCTTTTTTTTTTTCTTGGTCACAGGTGGTAGGGAATCTAAACTGAATATGACTCTTCCTACGAACCCCTATAACACTTTATTAACACTTTTATATCAATGCTTACCAGATTTTGCCTGGTATAATTGCGTATTACAGTGCTTCTCAGACTTTTCCAGAAGTACACCTAATTATACAAAAAAATGAACAGATAGCCCCAAGGCTGTCACAAGAAGCTGCCTGGAAAATTAAACTTTAATATGAATTTTTCAGTGTTATTAGTATTAAACTAATGTTTGTTTTTAATATAAAAATGTGGACTGACACTCCAGGAGGATGTGTCTACTTAATCTGAGGGTACACCTGGCACACTGTGAAACCCCTCCACACATGTCCATTAAGCTAAGAGCAGAGACTGTCTTATTCTATACGTACCCCCGTAAAACTAATATATTACCATCTACACACTGACGCTCAAGAAATACTGTTGAACTGTGACTCAGGATACGTTAACTAGTGTTAACTGTATTTACTAAATGTTTACCATATACCTAGAACTGTGCTCTCCGTTTCAAAGAACTTAGTCTCCATGGGCTGACCCTGAACAAGTAAAAAACTGTACAGAAGAGTTAAATCATGGAACGTAAAGCCTTCTGTGCAAGACAACTTGGTTTGGGGTCCCAGTCTCTCCCCTCCAAACACCAAGTACATACATGGCAACAGTGTTGAGTACCAATTTAAGGTATACTCTGCCTTCCAAATTATTTTCTGAAGATTGAGAGTTTTCTGCTAACACTGCACAAAGCTTAATCCTCTTTATCTGAAAATGAAAGGTTCCCATCTTTTCGCTCTCCAGTTTGAAGCTCAGCAAAGCCTTCTGGGTGCCGGGCCGTTAGACAGAAAGAAGTCTCGTCCCACCAAAGGAGCAAAAATGCCAAAGCTAGCTGCGCCGCCCGCTAACACCCCCACGGGCTCCCAATTGGTCCTCGGAGCTCACTCTGTGTCCACATTGGTGTTCCAGCTTGCCTGTCGCCTTCAAAGAACCCACCTCTAGCCAGCGACTATTGGCAGATCGTTACGTCATTGCCCTATCTACCTCACTCCCATTGGCTCCCATAGGAAGGGGCGGCCATAACGTCACAGGCAGGGGCCGCCATTTTGACTGAGCAACCCTAGTGACAGGAGCCGAAGAAGCAGCGCAGGTTGTCCCCGTTTCCCCTCCCCCTTCCCTTCTCCGGTTGACTTCCCGGGCCCCCTACACTTCACAGTCCTGGTCCCGCCATGTCCCAGAAACAAGAAGAGGAGAACCCTGCGGAGGAGACCGGCGAGGAGAAGCAGGTGAAATGGAGGGGGTGCGGGCCGGCGAGCTGGGGGCGACCGTGATGGGGCGGGAGACGGTCTCCCACCAGTGCGGATTGGTCGCCATGGTCTCAGGCTCTGCAGGGGTTGGCCACTTCTTGCGTCACGCAGGGTGAGCTTTAACACAGCTTGCAGCTCTGGGGCTGGTTGGTTGGGCCCGTTGTCAGTCAGTGCCTTACTCTTTCTGATTGGCCAATAGGCCTACTGCTCAACACATTGAAAAGGTGCTATCATTGGCCAAACTTGGGTGCGGGGCGGGTGTTTGGAAAGACTGGGTGAATGAAAGGGGGCAGGTGGTCCTGAGAAGCGATGTGTGTTATTGGTAGAGAGGGGTAAAAGGCCCAGCAGCTAGGCTGGGTTCCCAATCAGAAGGATACAGGTGGAAGTAGAGACGATTAAAAAGGACCAGCATTGGGCGAAGGGAGAAGTAATTATTAATCATGGCTACTTTAAGGCGGGCAACTTTCTCAGACCTATTTTGACGGTTGGGGTCCCACTGTTCCCCAGCCTCAATTGGGAACTAACAGGACTGAAGAGGACTAGAGATCGATAAAGCATAATGGAGATTAAACCTAGGAAAGACACGAAAGGAATCGTGACAAGAGAGACTCCACCCTATTTCCACCACGACCCCGACTTCCAAGGCAATGGGACTTAGTTCACCCACAATTCTGTGATGAAAACACCCCAAATAAACCTCTTCTTGGGGCTTGTATTTGACTTACAACATTTAGTACTGGGCTCAGGGCGTTGTGAAAGGCACCTGATATATCTGCCAGATTTTCAAGGGAAGGGAATATAATTACATTAAAAAGAGACACAAATTGCCTTAGGTCTTTCTTTTCTCTTTCTTCCTTTCTTTCTTAGGTCTTTCCTTCCTTCCTCCCTCCCTCCCTCCCTTCCTCCCTCCCTCCCTCCCTTCCTCCCTCCCTCCCGCAGGGGAGGCACTTGTGAGCGGGGGAGAGGCAGAGATAGGAGGGACAGAGGATCTGAAACAGGCTCTGTGCTGACAGCAGAGAGCTTGATGCGGAGCTCGAACCCACTAACCGTAAGATCACGACCTGAGCAGAAGTCAGGCGCTTAACCTCCTGAGCCACCCAGGTGCCCCTAGGTCCTTTTTTAAATAATTTTTTTAACATTTATTTTTTTGAGAGGAGTGGGGAGGGGCAGAAGGAGAGGGAGACACAGAATCCGAAGCAGGCTCCAGGCTCCAGGCTGTCAGCATAGAGTCCCACGCGGGGCTCAAACCCATGGACCACGAGATCATGACCTGAGCCGAAGTCGGACGCTTAATCGACTGAGCCACCCAGGCACCCCCTTAGGTCCTTTTTTAAAAAATGTTTTTTAATTTATTTATTTTGAGAGAAAGAGGGAGAGGGGATCCCAAGCAGGCTCCTTAGTCAGTGCAGAGCCCAACTCAGGGCTTGAACTCACAAACCATGAGAGCATGACCTGAGCAGAAACCAAGAGTCAAATGTTTAACCAACTGAGCCACCCAGGCACCCCGGCTTTAGGTCCCTTTAAAAAGTCACTAAAGAAAAGGGCATTGGGGCCCACAAAAACAAGAAGAGAGTAATAACTACCGTGAGAGCCCCTGCAAGCCAATTCCAAGTTCTTGGCATGTTCCCTAAACTTCCATCACTTGCCCCACTGGGGAAGGTGTTGACCTTTTGGCAAAAACTGTGGGTAAATACTAGTGAACCTCCTGTGTCTTAATTTTCTTGAGGTTAAAAATAGTGTCATTTTTATCTCTTTACCTGTTACCTTCCTACCTAAGGTTTATGGAAATGCTGAAGCAACGTTGTTCCTTTATTAAGGTAGAGACATTTGGAGAAGGCCACATAGCTCAGAGAGGCTTAAATCAGATGACTGCCTTAGACTCGGGGTAAAAGGGAACATCTCAGCAGAATTATCCCCTTTGATTTCCTGTTTGACCTGTACTGTGTGTTAGGGATAGCCAGGGAACTTTCCTACTCCTCTTGGATCACCAGAAGCCCTAGTTAGCTCTTTTCTTTCTTTCCCAGCTCCTTTGCTGAATAAGCTATGGTTTGCTCTTGATTGAAAAATTGTGTTTAGGTATTATTTTTAACTCCAAGTCACTGAAGTGGTTCCTTAAGCGTAGTGTGAGAAGCAGAGTGTGTGTGTGTGTTTTCTCACAATACAGTTATCTTGAGCTTTAAAGATTTGAACAAAAGTCTAGGTTTGTTTAGGAACAGGGTAGAGACAGTATATTCACAAGAGGGTAGATTTCCAGGAAAAGTTGATAGTATAAAGTTACTAGGGGCTCCTGGGTTGCTCAGTTGGTTATGCATCCCATGACTTCAGGTCACATTCTTACGGTTTGTGAGTTCGAGCCCCGCGTCAGGCTTTGTGCTGACAGCTCGGAGCCTGGAGGCTGCTTCGGATTCTGCGTCTCCCTCTCTCTCTGCCCCTAACCCCCTCACACTCTGTCTCTCTCAAAAATAAATAAACATTAAAAAATTCTAGATATTAGAAGGGTTGCTTCCCAATTTTTTTATTTATTTATGGGGCACCTGGGTGGCTCAGTAGTTTAACCGTCTGACTTGGGCTCAGGTCGGCTCACCATTCGTGAGTTCAAGCCCCCCATCAGGCCCTCTGCTCTCAGCGCAGAGTCGCTTTGGATCCTCTGTCTCCCTTTCTCTCCTGCCCCTCCCCTGCCCTGGAGCATGCGCACACTCACTCACATGCTCTCTTAAAAATAAAAACTTTTTTTTTTTTTAGGTTTATTTTGAGAGAGACATAGTGTGAGTGGGAGAGGGACACAGAGAGAGAGAAACAAGACAGAGAGAATCCCCAGTTTGCACCGAACTATCAGTGCAAAGCCCAATGTGGAGCTCAAACTCACAAACCATGAGATCATGACCTGAGCCACTTAACTGACTGAGCCACCCAGGTGCCCTTGCTTCTCAATTTTTAATTTAATTGGCCCATTTGTTTCCTCCAGGACACACAGGAGAAAGAAGGTATTCTCCCTGAGAGAGCTGAGGAGGCAAAGCTAAAGGCCAAATACCCAAGCCTAGGACAAAAGCCTGGAGGCTCCGACTTCCTCATGAAGAGACTCCAGAAAGGGGTATGGGACCCAATCTCTTATCCTCTTACTGGAGCCAAAAGGGTCTTTAGTGATGAGATCTGTAGAGCTTCTTCTGAATGTTTATCCAGAGGTTCTGCTGTTGGGCAGTAGTAGAGAGGAATTAAAAACTTGTAAAGAGCGAGGCAAATTATTTGAAATCCCTAATATGGTATCATACAGGGTATGAAGGCTTAATGTTGAGACATTTGGATGTGGGGGGCATTGGAGGATTGGGGGAAGGAAGGATGTTAGAAACTGAAATGCTGACTCCCCCAGGCATTTGCCTGTTTAAATGGTGGGAGTTTTAGGACTGCACTTTTTAAGATTAGAGCTAAGTTTTGGGGTGCATGATTTCAAAAAAAAAGATCAAACCATCTGTCCTATAGATTTCTTCAGCTTGAAATGAATAGCTTTCTTCAGACCCTTGAAATTAGCACCAGCCATTAACTGTGCTCTCTCAAGAGACTTATTTTTCCATCCAGAGTGGTGGTCCTCACCAAGGGAGGGTCTGCTTTCATAGCCATCTAGCTCCCAATCAGGTTTCTCAGTCCCCATAGGTACCTGAAGCTAATTGAGAGATTGTAAGGCAGTAAACTGCCTGAGGGCGTTCCCAGGTGTGGATGAAATAGACAGTGAAACAGATCCCTGTGGAGAATCCTAGTTATTGAGTCTTAGGCACAGATGATGATGTGATGCTGATTTGCAGTTTACCTTGCTGCAGGCAAGGCAGGCGTGGGCAGGCTGTCATAGCCATGGAACATGTGTGGGAGCAGTGGGAGTCAGAGGAAAAGTACATTATCCTCATGAACAAACCGTTTCTATTCATGGTCTGAGGGAATCATTTTTAATTTTGAGGTTGTAGGCTTGAGGTTGATCTCCTGCTGATTGCTAGGATAGCTCCAGATTGACACTTCTGTATGTCTTGTTAATTTCCCCAGGACTAAGCCCATTGGAGACTAATAGGTCCTCAGTAAGCCTTAATGAATAGCCAGTAATTTGGTTGAACCATCCTGTATTGATGGGTGTATAAAGGATGTAGGGGCTATCTCTTTGCTCATAAAATGTCTACTGTAGCTAGGAAACTGCCTACAACCTGAAACGCCAGAACACATTGGAGACAAGACATAAGTACATGTAATTAATGCTAAACTATGTGTGTAATGAGGTTAATCAAGGAAGACTGGAAAAATCTAAGCATTGATGAGGGTTTATAATGGATGTGGGTCTCCTTGCTTTCGAGGAAGGCCAGAGTTCCTCACTCACCTAAACATCCCTCTTGTCTCCTAGCAAAAGTACTTTGACTCAGGAGACTACAACATGGCCAAAGCCAAGATGAAGAACAAGCAGCTGCCAAGTGCAGGACCGGACAAGAATCTGGTGACTGGTGACCACATCCCCACCCCACAGGACCTGCCCCAGAGAAAGTCCTCACTCGTCACCAGCAAGCTTGCGGGGTAACCTGGGCCCCCCCTTCTCTCCCCTTCCTCACCCACTGGACTTTAATAGATCATAGGCAGGGATGAAATGAGCACCTAGATAAATCTTCTCAGCTTGCTAGCCAGAAATGACTGTGATTCTCCTGGGGGCTGCTGAGAAGGTGATGTGGGTTGAAAAGGGGCTCTGAGTTCATTTCTTTGATTAAATTGAGATTTTCGCACCCTCACTGTAGCCCAGGTAGGGGCCCAGAAATAAGAGACTAGGATTGGATAATGCTGCAAATGCTCTTTTTCTTTTGTATGAGAAACTGGGGAGATGTGATTTCTCCTTTTGGAAGAGAATATCCCAAAATTGGTTAGGCTAAGCCTTGGGAATAATATAGTAGATTTCCATCTAGAAGCTAATCCGACATAGCTGGGAAAGGTAGACTGAATGAGATCTGTTTTCTGTGCTTCTAAGTGTTTTTTCCCTTAGGCTGCTATTGCTTTGTGTTTCCATTATGTCAGGTTTAGAGAACCCTCAAAAAGAAAAACTGATTTGCTTGCCTAAAACTACAGTGCCCACCTAACCTCCCTTACTCCGTGAGTGTCTCTTACAGGTTACCGTGGCTCTTAAATAATGTAAAGATTGGAGAACTTCATTCACATGAAATGGGCACCTTCTCTCTCTCTTCCAGCATGTTGCTTTCGAAAATATGGGATAGTAGAAAGATTCGCACTGGCTTTGGAGTCAAGATATCTGGGTTTTAGTTGCACTCCATCTCAGCAGAACTGATATGTAACCTTGGTCATTTAACCTCTGTGGATTTCTATTTCCTCATCTGTAAAAGAGCTGAATATAGATAAGATGGGTTAGAATTTTAAAATCCTGTAACTGCCAGCTGAAAAAAAGTCTGTGCTATTCATTGTAAAACTAAGTGAGGAAGGCCTGTGAGTGAGCCTACAAAGGGGAACCATTAGAGGACTACATGGGGAGAGAGGAAGTTGAGATTTGGGGATTATAAATTCAGGCAAGAGGGCCTCATAAGTATCATGGACTTAAGGCCAAGGGAAAAGTTCTAAGAAGCTAGCTTCTATGAAAGCTTCTTGCCTCTACCCCCACCCACTTTCCTGGCCCCCAGTCTGGGCCTTTGCTGCTAAAAAGCTGCTCTGGGAGCCAGGCTGCAGGCCTGAGGACACGTGCTTAGTCACGCACATGTAGAGTCCCATGTTTCAGATGTGATCAGATGCCAGGCGTACTGCTAAGGAGACCAGAAAAAAAGGGGCAATCTGAGCCAGCCTCCAGGCCTCGGTACTGTGGTGGGGCTGGAGCAGCAGGTTCCTAGGAGATGATTCACCGTGGAGGAAGCTGGTGGAGGAAGATGGTCAGGGGGCGAGAAATGGAGCACTGATAAATCTCTGCCTTCCTAGGGCTCAGTAACTCAGCTCTTGTGGGATGAGAAGCAGCAGTGGAGATTCAAGAGCAGATGGAGGAGAGGGGTACAGGTGGCCAGCGTCTTCAGTCTGCTTATCACTAGCTTGGCCTGAATCCTACTGCTGGTTATGACAGAGAGGGCCAGGGCAACAACTAACTGTTTAAGAGGACAAGATTCTGTAATTCTCTCTCGCCCTCTCACCTCACAAATCCTAATACATCAAATCTTTGGGCTGATGAGAATGACCCGTGGTGCCTGGCTGGCTCAGTCGGAAGAGCGTGCGCGAGTTCGAGCCCCATGTGGGGTGTAGAGAGTACTTAAATAAAACTTAAAAAAAAGAAAAGATTTAGCAGGAGAATGACCATGAACTTGCTGGTGCACATGCAGAGTGATTGGCAGGTGTGTATACTCCTTTCCTGACCAGCCGTTCACTTTTCAGGCAGTCACTCAGATGGGGTAGGAGAGAGTTGGTAAGGAAGGAAGGGAGAGAGCAGGATCCCTGGATTTCCTGGCCCCCAAACTCCTTAACTGTCACTTGTAATTGTATATAATTTTTGTGTTTCTTGCTTCATTCCTCATGCTGTCTTCCTTAGTCTAAAGTCCTTGTGGGAAGGGGAAAATGCTGAACATCCTTGTATAGTTTCCTCAACTGTCCCAGCCATGTTGTACATAGATATGTCATGTTATTATATATATAAATATATATATAATTTTGTACGTTTTCTTCATCTCCGATCTTCTCGAATTTTGTACTTTTTTCTTTTCTGTCTCAGCTGCTTTCTCTATTGGTCATTTGAATCTTCAAGACTGAGGTCACAAGTCTGGTTTTTAGGAAGGAATAGAAAAAATAGGGAAATCAGAAAACTGTTGATCTTGCTCTTTCTCTACCTGGTCATCTTCAAGGATAAGAAACAAAGAAACAAGCTACATTTTGTATTTGCCACCTATTTCCACAGCATGAAATACATCACGTCCATGGCAAAGAAGGGTCATTCCCAAATCCAGATCCAAATTGCTTTGATTAAACCTAGATTATTAAATCCACTCAGAACAACACGTGTGTTGTCTGGCCGTGGACTACATGCTGTCACCACCTCATCACTCTTAGCCCCCTGTCAGTCTCTGCTGCTGCGTACAGCTGACTGTGGCCATGCCTGTGAAACCAAGCCTGCTCTAAGCCAGGCAGCTTATGGCCCTGCAAACCTCCAGTTATTGTGATCTTTGTCTAAAGAATTTTCTGTATTGCTTTCATGGGTATCTCCAAAAAGGTAAAGAACACTTTTTGTGGATAGAAAAAAACTGAAATTCCCTCCCCCCCACCACCACCACCCTTCTCCCTCTCCCTCCCTCTCTCTCTCCCCTCCCCTCCCCCTTCTCCTCTTCTCTCTTCTCTACCTCTCTCTCCCTTCCCCCCTCCCTTCCCCCCTCCCTTCCCCCCTTCCTTCCCCCCTCCCTTCCCCCCTCCCTCCCCAGCTCTCTGTGGATCAGATTCAGGCATGTGCCAGGTAGCCTAATGATTGTTAAGTGTGGAAGAGTCATGGGGTAGGGACTGGGATGGAACTTCGAATTTTTTCCCTTATTACTTGACAGTGTTTTCTTTTTCTTCTTCTGTGTTCGTCCGCAGTGGCCAAGTTGAATGATGCTGCCCGGGGCTCCGCCAGATCCTGAGACGCTGCCCTCCTGGGTCCTGTGCTGGCTCCTGCCCCTCCCTGCTTTGGCAGCCAGGGGTCAGGAGGTGGCTCGGGTGCGGGCTGGAGAGGCAGAAGCCCCTGCCCGTCGGTGTCCCAGCGCATGGAGCCCCTTGGGCTGAGCACCAAGACCCTGAACCTTTTTTGTTTTACCTTTTTTCCAAATAATTGTGGGGAGAAATCTCAGTGAAATCCTGGTGGGTGGGGGGTGGGGTGGGGGGGTTGGTGTTTGAGAGGGTGGGATGGGAAATTTGTGGGGGATATGAAATAGGACTTGGAGTTGATAAAAACATTCCTGACTATCTTCCTTCCCAACCATGTGGCTGGTGTGGGATGGGTGTAAGGGGGAGGAGTGGAGCAGATTCCAGATGAAGAGTTCTGATTCAGCTCTGTAGAAAAATGCCTTGTTTGCTTGGATGTGGCTGGGGACCTGGGGTCAGATAAAAGAAACTGTCCATCTAAAGATGACAGAAGCAAACAGCCCCTCTGGTCCCGCAGAGCAAGCTGAGAACCCAATGTTAATTGTTCATTTTAAAAAGTGCTGTCCTTGAAATAGATTTGCTGTGGGGAAAAAAAGGGCAGTGAGTGTGGGGAAAGGGGCCATGAGTGTGGGGAGCCCCACAGAGCCCAGGGGACTTTTTGAGTATTTGAAATAAAAAAAAAAAAAAAAGAAGAAGATGACCCACAAAAAAACACAACCCAGAAATATTCTGAAGCAGTTGGTGTGTTTTATTGGGGTTTGGGGAAAGGGAAGAAAATGAAACTGAAGACAGCATTCAGGGGAGAAGCTGGTATGGGGCCCTGAGTTCTAAGGAACAGGGGCCCTTAATACAGGATGTGACTGGGCTTGCCGCTTCCATCACTCAGGGAGAGGGAACAGGGTTATTGGCGTATAGATCAGGGCTTTTCCGGACTCCTGTCCATCCCTTTTGTTTGTGTAGCTAGTGTAGAAGATGTGTCAACCTCGGGTTTTGGTTCACAAAATAAGGAATCTGATCTAGTTTATTAACACCTAGAGCTTAGTATAGGCTAAGCAAAAAAGGAAGCCCACTCTTCCTTTTCCCTTTTAGTCTTCCATTCCTTCATAAGTTCTTAAGTCTGTGAAGGAGAAATGTGACCTCTGGTCATAAGCCAAAAGCTCAACCTTTCTGTTTGTGGCCAGCAGGAGGCAGAGTGACTTACTTCCGCACCATTGTCACAAGTATCACTGGAATCCTGCCGCTGCAAGAAGTTAAAAATTGCCTGTGAATGTAACCTAGAAAAGAAACATTACCAAAGGAGAAACAAACTCACCTGTCTCTCCGTGACACACACCAACATTCACATACAGTAGATGAAATCTACTTGCGCATTTTGCCCAACTTGAGTAGGAGAGTTTGATATTTTCCCAAATGTGATTGGCTTCTCAAATGAGTATGCATCAAGGAAGATAAAGTCCAGGAGACATAGATATTCCAGCGAACTCTCCATCTTTTTGAAGGGGACGGGTAATTTTAAACTAGACTAGGAACGTGATTCTCAGTATCTAACTCATTCTTTCTCTTTAATCAGAAGTTTTCCAAATATGTTTTCAGTTCCTCAGGATGTTACAGACTTGCTGTCTTCTGCTTTAGCCAGGGGATGGTGATGCCTCTTAGCCATCAGCCTTTCTGAACCGCATGCTAGACACTGAGCCAGCCAGGTGGTATGGAGGTACATTAAAGACATTCCCTACCATTGTGGGGTTTATTGTCTTTGTGAAAGAAAACATCTGCAAAAGTTCACATACTTGAAACTTACAGACTCAAAGCTATGAGCTGTACACACACAAATAGAATGTTTACTGTAGTGGGGTTAGTCTTCTCATCTTTATTCCCCTTCAGCCAATCCCATGACTTCTTTTTGAGCATGACTTCCCTAGTGTATGTTTGCCAGGTGGATACAGCTGGGGAGTGAAATCAGGGAGGCTGAATGTGGGATCATTTGGTGCAGATTCGTTTTAATACAGATAAAGTTGAAGTGTAGAAGTTATTTAGGAGGTGGCAAAGTTAGGTTGCTGAAGAGATCGAGATAGTCTCTCGGCTTATATATATGACTTTTCTAATATTCCTGGCTTCCCTGGTCCTTAGTTCTAAGCTGTAGCCTTGAGGGATCCTGAGGGGCTGAGAAAGGACTGTGGCTATCTCTATTTTAGTGTAGAACCTTGCCATTCCTTCTCCCTCACCCCCATACTACAGGGCCAGGCAAGCAGGACAGATTGCTCTGCAGTGCCTCAAGTAGCTATTCCTGCCCACATCCCAAAGAGTGAGGTAAGGGTTCTTCCACTCCTCCAACATAGTTGAGTGATGATTGTACTGACAGGCGTCTTGACCATCTGATATACAGGGTGGCAGGGATGAAGTCACCATTATTATTGTCCAGCAGCATTTATTTTAAGCTAATGTGGCCCGGGCATGGAAAATGCAGGCAAAAGAAAAAAAACTTGGAGCCTTTCCATTGAGAATATCTGCAGTGAGCCAGCAGTACTCACACGAGCAGTCCTCGGGTGTATAGTGCCCTCTACTGGGCCTTGACGGGGGTTAACTAGGAAAGGGAAGCTAGGACTTGACAGAGGCATACAAATAAATGCAAATTCTAAGCAGAGTTCTAAGCAGAATTCTTCTAAGGGAAGGAGAATCAGGAGAAGGGTTGTTAGCTAACTTTTCTTAAGAGACTGGGGACTTACTAATGATGAGGTGAGGCCTCCCGTTCTTGGACAAGAATATTTTCATTCACCAGTAACTGCTGAACACTCACTTTGCAATTAGAAATATTAGCTGTTGTTGGGCAGATAGACAATGTGAGAGATGGTGTCTGCCCTGAAGGAACTTGAAGCCTCATTGAGACGATGCTTCTACACATAATGCAAGGCAGCATATCATCAGTCCATCTGTAGTAAAAGAATCCCAAGAAGGGAACATCCAAAGGGCTGCAATCATTAGGTAAATACTGGTGGTGGAAATGAAATTGTCCAGTCTGATTACTTAATAAAAGCCCAAAATATGCCAGGTGCTGTGCTAAAATATAAGTGATATGTGGGTGCTTCCTTTTTCCATGTGAAGAAATCATGCTACCGTGTTGAACTTGGGTAGTACCCAAGTAGGCCTAGCTACATAGAGGAATGGGGATGAGCAGATAATAATTGCTAAATGTTTTGAGCACTTACGGTGTGTCAAGCCCCGTGCCGAGTGCTTAACACACCCTCACAGCAGCTCCATGAGAAGGCAGTCTTACTGCTGCCATTGTCCAAGTGAGGAAACTAAAGCAGTAACTTGCCCAAGTGGCACAGCTTCTGAGAATGGAGGCAGGAGTCGCTACGGTGTCTGCAAAGGGATGGGGAAAGAGTGATCAGGAACACTTATGGAGCAAGTTCTGAAGGAGGAACAGGATTTCTCCAGAAAGGTAAGGTGACAAGGGGCATTTTGGTAGACAGACCAACACTTAGAGAAGGATGGGGCCGTGTGGAGTCGGTGGTATTTCTGCAACAGCAGCATCAAGTCCTGGGGAGTGGCTGGTACCAGGCCAACAGGGCAGATAGGAGCCACATGACAGAGGCTATGACAGGCAGGCATGCCTAGGGACCTGATGGATGGCAAAGAAGAATATTTTAGGTCAATGCCAAAACATGTGGAGAAGGAATTTGAAGGTGAAGGATTTAGTGATGGACTGGCTCTAGCATCAAGTTGTCTGGTTTTTATCTATTTTGGTAACTCAAGACAAGTTTCTTAAGCTCTCTTTGCTTAGTTTACTTACTTGTAAAACAGGAATGATGTGGTACCCACCATGAAGGGTGGTCGTGCTGACTAAACAGCATAAGGTGTGCAAAGCCCTCTCTTCAGGGATTCCAACAGCACGTAAGGAGCCGTCAAGGAGCTTACAGACTATAGAGGGATATAATAAGGATGGGTAGACAAGACAATTAGAATACAAGAAGGGATGAGCACAAAATGTTCTGGAAGCACTTACCTAATTTGGGGAGGTAGAAGAACAGAAAAATCCTTCCACAGAAAGGAGTTAGTAAGCTGAAATCTGATGCAGTAAGACTGACAGGTAAAGGTTATGTCAGGAAAGGGAGTCTTCCAAAAGGAAGCATGTAACAAGATGCAGATGTAATTCCATTACATTGCAATAATTGGAAACTTGAAGTAATTGAGAATAGTTGTAGCATGCCATGCAGCAGGTCAGGCTGGAGATGGGTGGAGGGAAGCAGGAGTCCGATCACAGAGGGCCCTTTGGACTTTATCCTGGAGGCAATGAGAAGCGCTGTTTAAAGACTGAGCAAAAGAATGACGAGTCAGATTGGCTCTTTAGAATAATCTTTCTGACTACGGTGTGGGCAAGAGGTTGGAGAGGGTAAAATTGAGGTATTTAGAGGTGCTGTTAACAGGATGGAAAGTTAAGGGATATGGCAGTTGTAAAGAAAAGATGATTCAACCTGTGGCATAAATTTGACATAGCAATGAAGCATCATTACCTAAGTGGGGAATTCTGTACTACACTCCACTTAGTAAACGGTTACCACAAGCTATTATAAATAAGACAGACTGTTGTGTTGCTACAGTACTTAGGCTAGATATGATTAGGAACTAAAGAAGGTAAAGACAGTAGGGATGAAGAAGAGTGGACAAATTCAAGAGATACACAGGAAGCACAATCAACAGAACTGGATATGGGGTGTAGGACTTGGGAAGAGAAAGCACTCTAATAAAAGATCCCCAGGTTTCTGGCCTCGGTTACTGGGTAAAGGATGATGCTATAACCTAGAGAGAAACTACCACTGAAAGAGCAAGTTTAACAAGGAAGATCATGAGTTCTGTGTTGCAGAAAGGATGATACGAGGTGCCTGTAGGACATCAAAGAATAGGTTACCCATAAGTTACTGCATTTAGGAGCCTAGAAGGTGAAGAAATCAAAATAGGAAATGTAGATTCTGTGAATTTCACAGTATACTTAGTAATACTATGGAAGTGAAAGCATATAGAGCAAAATGACTGGAGGGCTGGCCCTGATGAAAGCTAACATGTGAAGGCAATAAAGAAAGGGCCCAACAAAATAAGAGAATCTGGAAGATGTGGTGCCCAATGACAGAGTTTAATGGAAGAATTGAGTCAATGTGAAATGCTATTGGAGGTTGCTGAAGTAAGAAATTAGAAATATCTCTTCTATATAATAAAAAGTGCCCCTTGGGGCACCTGGGTGGCTCAGTAAGTTAAGTGTCCGACTTTGGCTCAGGTCATGATCTCACAGTTCGTGGGTTCGAGCCCCATGTCGGGCTCTGTGCTGACAGCTCAGAGCCTGGAGCCTGCTTCAGATTCTGTGTCTCTCTCTGCTCCTCCCCTGCTTGCACTCTGCCTGTCTCTCAGAAATGAATAGACGTTTAAAAAATTTTTATTTTTAATTTAAAAAAAAAAAAGTGCCCCAAGGGGTGCCTGGCTGGTTCAGTCAGTGGAGCACGCAACTCTTGATCTTGAAGTTGTAAGTTTGAGCCCCATGTTGGGTGTAAAGATTAAAAATAAGATCTTAAAAAAAAAAATGCCCAGAATTTCAAGAAATGTGTCACAACAGTGGGTAACTCTATTTGTCATGATTATAGTTTAGAGTGTCTATGTCCACTTTCTATATTTTTCCAGATTTTGGAAATGAGTGTATATTTGATAATTAGAGGTCATTTTAATTCTAAAAACAATAAAAATCACATTTTTTTTTAATGGACTAAAAGGGTGTCCATTTGATTTGGCAATTAGTAACCTTCTTGAGCCAGCAGTGTCAACAGATTGGTAGAGGTAGAATCTTGCTTGTAGAACCAAGTGGTGTGAGAAGGTTTTCTTGTTTTAAGATGTTAAATTTAGGCACATTTATTGACTTGAGTGAAAGGAACCAGTAAATGTTGAAGCTCAGTGGAGAATGATGAAGAAAAAGGAGGGGATGTAAATGAGTTCAGGTGGATGTGGTCAATTAAACATTTCAACATACATTTATGAAGCACTAATGTGCCAACCACTACGCATGGTGAGGTGTTGGGGCTGGTTTAGTTGGGAAGCCAGCTGTGTAGGAAATTGGTCTCAAGCAGGGAGATGTTTACTGCATCCTGCCTGAGGCTCAAGGTGAAAATATAATGAGGGGTAAACTCACAGCTGTTTGTGACTGGGGTTGGTAGTTGATGGGAGTCCTTCTCCGATGGCTTCGCTATTCTTTGCGGAGATGTAAGGTTGCAAGTTGACAGGGAGATGAGAGTTAGGGGGCTTAAGAAGAGTGGCCATCGTTTAGGAGAGAGGTTGAAAGGGAGAGGAATGGAAGAGAACAGACAATAATACTAAGTAAAAGGGTTAGAGAACAAGTGTCAAGGGCCTAACAGATTGGAAACATGAATATGTAATCCTTGGAATGTGTAATCTACTGGAATGGTACCAATCTATATTTCTGCTGTTTTCTCTAGCAACACCCAGCCGCCTGGGTACAAGAGCAGATAAGATGCATTATTATGTAGCTCCTGGATCGTAGTCTGTGGACACATGGAGTGGATTGATAAGGGAATAAGGGGATGGAAGGTGCTGGGGAGGGACAGTTCAAGATATCCACCCGATTCAGACCGGGTGAAAAGGTAGGCCAAAGAAGGTATGATCAGCTCTGGTCAAGAGAGGTCTTGATAAGGTCAAAGAGCTGATGATGATTTAGAAGTGAAAGAAGTGATTAAGTTGGAAGCTCAGGACCTGGTGGTCACAGTGATGTTAGAGTTAAGATTTTGGAGTTGGAACTCTTCCATGTAATGAAATGGGTAGTAGGAATGGGTGTCTAAAGTCAGGTAAAAGTAAAGGTCATTAGAGTCAAAGAACAAGGGAGCTCCTACATCCAGCTGCAAAGGTAGGTAGCTCAAGTATTTGTGGTTTTGTTGTTATCTCTTGTTAAACCCAACTGTCTTTTTTATAAAAGGAAGATTAAAGCAGTTAGCTTACAAAACAACAACAGAGAATTATGGGCTTGGAATGTTGGATCAGTAAATCAAGGTGTTGCAATCAACCCAGAATTATGTAGGATTGGGGAGAAGAGGAAGCCTCGTACCAGTCCTGGTATAGAAGTGACCAGGAGTAGCCAAAAACATGAAGGAGAGTTTAGCCTGAACTCCATAGCAGGAGGAATGGCATGTAAATATCTTAGAAGAATAATGGCCTGAAAATGACATTAGGGAGCTAGGAGTATCTCAGTTTCCCCACTTTCTGATACTGGAGGAGGGGAAAACCCTCCAGGGCTGCAAACAAAGCAGGGTCTGAGGGGAAACGTGGGTGTAATTTGAATGAGTGGGTTGAGGGAAATTCCTCTTAAGAGTTTCTGTGTGAGACCTCAGAGAAATGAGGGGACCAGGGATGAAGGTTTTGTAAGTGAGTGGGAGAGTTCTGCATTGGGGGCAGAATCCAAAGATCATACAGAGATGGGACCACTTGTGCAATGAATTCACATTAAGGTTCTCAACTTCGGTTTAAAAGTTGTTTGGTATCAGTCTTGACCAAAGTCCCCAGAGGGTTATGGGGCACAGTCTCCTCAGGCCTGTCTCCCAGGGTCCTCAGGGGTAGGTAGGTTGAGCATTCCACCTCTGACAAGGCATCCTAAGAAAAAAGAGAATGGAGCAGTAGCTTAAAACTGATTATAAAAAGGAATAAGTAGGCTAGACTAAAACAAACAACTGGAAGAGGGTCCTTCATTCACTTATTTTACAAGTATTTATTGAACTACCAGGGCTTGGTCTCATTTATTGCTATATCCTCACCATCAAGAATGGTACATAACAGGGGCACCTGGGTGGCTCAGTCGGTTAAGCATCCGACTTCAGCTCAGGTCATGATCTCAGTTTGTGAGTTTGAGCCCCACATCAGGCTCTGTGCTGACAGCTCGGAGCCTGGAGCCTGCTTCAGATTCTGTGTCTGCCCCTCCCCTGCTCATGCTGTCTCTCTCTGTCTCTCAAAAATGAATAAACGTTTAAAAAAAAATTTTTTTTTTAAAGAATGGTACACAACAGGTGTTCAATAAATATTTGTTGAAGAATTGTTCATTGTCAATCTGTAAATATTCAGAAAAAATTAAAAAGAGTTTGACCTCCTGCCACAGTCTCTGAATAGCAGAAACAGGGGATAAGCAGAAAGACAACACCTCTAGTGAGAGAACAGCTTGGGAAGGCTACTCCCCAGACAAAGCTGGACCTCTTTTGGAAAACTTTTAGATGAGCCACATGACTAAGAGCAAGTAAGAGCCAAATACTCTGTCAACGAAGGATAGCTTTTCTGTAATGAAAATGTCTCCTTATGACAGG
This sequence comes from Panthera tigris, assembly GCF_018350195.1. Lineage (NCBI taxonomy): Eukaryota > Metazoa > Chordata > Mammalia > Carnivora > Felidae > Panthera > Panthera tigris. The sequence continues at coordinate 104,485,111 of NC_056667.1, read as the reverse complement.
AAGAGCACTCAACACTGATAACCACACTGTGATAAAGTGGCCCCTTCAGTTAAAAGTTTTGATATAAGTAGAGCTTTGGTGACAGAGGTATGTAGTGTATTTAGATGGACTTTTTTTGCACCTTGTTTTGACATACTTATCATAGGTAGATACTAGAGATTAAAACAAAATATGAACTTACAACTAAAATAGTTAAAAAGCTCAAACTGAATATAGAGTTTATAGAGTATATGAACTTCTCTCAAATTATTCATATTAACCTCTAGGACTGCAAACCCATGAACAAGCATCATTCTTGATCTAGTGCCAGCTACCTACCTTAATGGCCTCAAACCCAATTAGTAACATCAAACTGATACATATGCTAGAATATTTGTATGTTTTTTTATTTTAAAAAAATTGTTTTAAGTTTATTGATTTATGAGAGAGAGACAGCATGAGCGGGGGAGGGGCAGAGAGAGAGGGAGACACTGAATCTGAAGGAGGCTCCAGGCTCTGAGCTGCACAGTGCCCAACACGGGGCTCAAACTCACAAACTGAGATCATGACCTGAACTGAAGTCATATGTTTAACCGACTGGGCCACCCAGGTGCCCCTACAATATTTATATTTTTAATGAGAAAGAAAACTCTCATGCATTAGCAGACCTGTTGGTAGGGGCTGAGAGTGAGTGGTTAGCAAAAGCAATTTACTGTTGCTAAAATTACCCCATGAAGAGACCACCTACTCAGAGACACAAAGGGAAGTCCTGGCTTCATTCAGGGACCGTGAGTCCTGGCTCAACAGTTAAGGTCCATGTCTGAAATGCCTGTTATGATTAGGAAAGTCTGAGTCCCCTTCAGACTTCCCTACTTGCTCTTCTGAGTCATTTTCTGTTCCAGTGACCAAAACTGGGCACAACTACATATGAAAAATATTCAGAAGCGCAAAGTTTGGGAACTAAAGGGACATTAGAGATCATGCATTCAGTGTACTCACTTCACAAATGGTAAAACTGAGGCCAAGAGATAGTGCCTTTTGCCTAGCTGCACAGCCGTTAAAGGCAGCTTTAAGGCCATCTTCTATAGAGGCTGACTTCACAGCAAATTTGGGACTCTGGCTTTCATTTATTTTTATTAGAAGTAAACAAACTAGGTGCACCTGGGTGGCTCAGTTAGTTTAGCGTCCCATTCTTGATTTTGATTCAGGTCATAAGCTCATGGTTCATGGGATCGAGCCCCACATCCGGCTGTGTGCTGACACTGCAGAGCCTGCTTGGGATGGGCTCTCCCTCTCTCTCTCTGCCCCTCCCCCGCTCGTGCATGTGTGCACTCTCTCAAAATAAGTAAACATATTTTAAAAAATTAAACTAAATACTCAGGTTGGAAGCTTGAGAGGAGCTCAGGGCCAAGCTGAACAAGCTGGTGTCCATGGTATCCCCTTCAAATAACATGTGATGGTGTCCTGCAGTGGATCGAGGAGAGGGCTACTGTAGGACCAGCATCCTCTAACTCATGCTTTCTCTACCTTGGGACTGTGAACATTTTGGACTAGGTACATCTTTGTTGTGGGCGCTGTCCTGTATATTTTAGAGATGTTAACAGCAGCTCTGTCCTCTACCCACTAAATGCTCAGTCAGAACAACAACAAAAGTCCCCAGACGTTGCCAAATGTTCTCTAGGATCCCCTAGTTGAGAACCACTGTGCTGACTTAAGGAAGGGGCTCCGGTAACTCGGTCCTGGTCGCATTTAATCCTCTCAGCAGCACCCATCCTTACTCCTATACCCTGCGCCTGGCTTCTCTCCCTCACGTTTCCCTCTGGGGCCTACCATGCCTTCAGCAGATGGGATCCTCCAGCTTCTACCTCCATGGCCCCGAAAGTGACACCTGGGGTGAAATAGGAAGCAAAAGTTTCTACCCTCCCCCTTTTGAACCAAGGGGATCCCCCCCTGACTGCACAGGAATTTACATACTTGGTTAAAATAAGACAAAATGTATGCAGGGCTTAGCTCTTAACTGCAACTGCTGTGAACCGAAGAGAGATCAGGGTCTTAAGCCCCTTTCCTACCTTGGGGGTGGGCTGGGAGGGGTAGATGAGGGCACACCAAAGGAATCTGCCTTTTCTGCACAATTTTCCTTTGACTCAGCAGGCAACTTCCCCTCCCCAGCCACACTCATCCTCACCAGTGCCCATATTTAGACACTGCAAGCCTGTATTGTCATAGAAGGACAGAAACCAGATGGTTGCTATAGAGATGTGTTTACACACACCCCTAGAGCATAACCCAGTCTGAGCCTGAGTGGTAGGGATGAATGGCAGTTCTTGCTGGGACATGCAGTTTTCGTAATTTGCTATTACCTTACCTCTTCTATTCTCCACACATTTTTTTTTTAAGTTTTATTTATTTGATCTCTACATCCAACGTGGATCTTGAAGTCACAACCCCAAGATCAAGAGTCACATGCTCTTCCGCCTGAGCCAGCCAGGCGCCCCTCTCCACACAGTTCCAGGCTTCTCATTCCTGCTTCCAGATACCACTTCCCACTGACAAGTACTGTTCTTAAGCATCTTCTTTGCCTGAGGAAGTCACAGTTTAAACACAGAAGTACTGGGGTGCCTGGGTGCTCAATTAGTTGGGTGTCCGACTTCAGCTCAGGTCATGTTCTCACAGTCTATGAGTTCGAGCCCCGCATCAGGCTCTGTGCTGACAGCTCAGAGCCTGGAGCCTGCTTTGGATTCTGTCTCCCTCTCCCTCTGCCCCTCCCCCACTTGCACTCTGTCCCTCTCAAAAATAAAATTAAAAAACTAAAGAGAAGTACTTAACCTTTCTGAGCATCAGTCCCTTCATCTGTGATATGAAGATAATTATAATACGAACCTTACATGGCTTTTGTTAGAATGAATTAGGTGTATGTAAAGAAATTTGGACCGTGGCTGGCAAAGTAGACGCTCAATAAATGGAATTTGTTCTCACGCTAAAATAAAACCCCATTCTGGGACACCTGGGAAGCAGCCACTAGTGCCTTTGGAAATCTTGGCTTATGCCTCCTCTGACAGTAGGTAAAAAACTGTTGTGGGAGGGAGGAGGGTTGCTTTGGTTTTTTGTCTTTGTTGTGTTCAGCTGGAAAGCTGTTTTGGGAGGGGAAGTCTGGGCATATGATCTCCTCCTTTCTGCAATTTGTTTTGTTTTTTTATGTTTATTTATTTTTGACAGAGAGAGGGAGAGACAGAGCATGAGCGGGGGGGGGGGGGGGGCAGTGGGGAGTGGGGGGAAACACAGAACCTGAAACAGGCTCCAGGCTCTGAGCTGTCAGCACAGAGCCCTACGCGGGGCTCGTACTCACAGACCACGAGATCATGACCTGAGCCGAAGAGGGACGCTCAACTGACTGAGCCACCCAGGCGCCCCTTCATTTCTGCAATTTGAAATGAAAGACACAGGGAAGAGAAGACACAAGACATCAACTCATCCTTGCCTGGCTGAAATGGAAGAATAAAAAGGAGGCAAAATGCTTTCTGGGCCTGTGGCTCGGGCTCCTCTCCTCCAGCAGACCCCTATCCAAGAGGAGGCTCGCTGTGTCCATGTAACAAGCCGAGGCTTGCTCCTACTGTAGATTCTGTGCATGATGCCTGCTGAAATTTTTGAGGGAGAGAAAAAAACAGACAAAAAACTGGTATTTTCTAATACCAGATAGAAGGCAGGTAGTTCCACCCCAGGTAAGACTTCTCTTCTTCAGCATGAATTTAGTGCAGAGCTATGTTCCTGAAGGGGGTCTCAGCTCCTCCCAACCTGCAAGGAAACAGAAAGAAGAAAACATTATGCCTTTGTATTGTCACTTCTGTTTTGTCTCATGGAATAGATATTACTATCCTATTTTCACAAGTAAAATTGATTTGATTGAAAAAGGCCTGGAAAGATTAATGCTAAACAGAATTATAGTCACTTTGGGAGGTGGTTAGGGAGGGGTAAGGGGAGTGGGCTTGAAGGTGGTGATCAAAGGAAATTTAGTCTCATCTGTCCTATTTTGTTTTTTCAAACAATATTTATGTATTGTATAATTCAAAATTAAATTTTAGGGGTGTCTGGGTGGCTCAGTTGGTTAAACATTGACTCTTGATTTTGGCTCAGGTCATGATCCCACAGTTAGTGAGTTTGAGTCCCACATCCAGCTCCAAGCTGACAGTGCGGAGCCTGCTTGGGGTTCTCTGTCTCCTCTCTATCTGCCCTTCCCCCGCCTGTGGGCTTTTGCTCTCTCTCTCTCTCTCTCTCAAAAAAAAATAAATAAACTTTAAAAAAAATTAAATTTTGAATTAAAAGATTATATTTTACAAAACTTTAATGAAGTTCAGAAAAGGTAATTTATATTAGGCCACTTGGTAATTCACAGACTCCAAAGTCCATGGCTGCTCCAGCAAACCACAGTGCTGTGTTCATCCTCATGGAGAACTAGGTTTAGAGCCAGGAGGGAGTCCTGAGCTCTCCCTCACAGGGGCAGTGGAATCACTGTGTAGCCTTGGCTTGGCTTTCTTTTTTTTTTCCCTAAATCACTAAAGGGGATCATGCCCAGACCATGTCAGAACAACTTGCTGACTACCCTATGAGTTGGCCTGTGAAGTATGACTGAATCACAAAGATCCCAGACAGGAAACAGGGAAGGCTATAAAGCAGGACCAATGGGTGGCTCAGTCAGTGAAGCAGCCAACTTCGGCTCAGGTCATGATCTTGTGGTTAATGAATTTCAGCTCCACATCAGGCTCTGTGCTGACAGCTCAGGGCCTGGAGCCTGCTTTGGATCTGTGTCTCCCTCTCTCTCTGCCCCTCCCTTGCTCACAATCTGTCTCTCAAAAAGTGAGTAAACATTAAAAAAAAAAAGTTAAATACTGAAAAAAAGGATGATTAATAAAGCAGATTGTTTTATATTTAATAAGATTTTTTTTAAGATTTGTTTTTAACTAATCTCCACACCCCACATGGGACTCAAACTCACAACCCCAAGATCAAAAGTCACATGCTCCACTGACTGAGCCAGCCAGAGGCTCCTATATTTAAAGATTTTATTTTACTTTATTTCGACAGCACATTTAGAGTACCTGTCTTTTTTTTTTTTTTTTTAATGTTTATTTAAGAGAGAGAGTGTGTGGGTGGGTGTGCATGCACATGCAAGCCGGGGAAGAGCAGAGAGAAAAGGAGAGAAGATCTGAAGTGAGCTCTGCACTGACTGCAGAGAGCCCAATGTGGGGCTTGAACTCTTGAACAGTGAGATCATGACCTGAGCTGAAGTTAGACACTTAACCAACTGAGCCACCCAGGCACCAGCCCCTCTTTTTTTTTTTTTTTTTTTTTTTTTTTAATAGGCCCCATGTCCAATGTGGGGCTTGAACTCACGACCCTGAAATCAAAAATCTATGCTCTACTGACATGTTTCAGCTGGAGTACCAAGATACAACAGATATGAAATTCTATTCATATAAAAAAAAGTGGATATGCTAGGGAGCCTGGGTGGCTCAGTCGGTTGAGTCCAACTTCAGCTCAGGTCATGATCTCTCAGTCTGTGAGTTCAAAGCCCCACATCGGGCTCTGTGCTGACAGCTTGGAGCCTGGAGCCTGCTTCAGATTCTGTGTCTCCCTCTCTCTCTCCCCCTCCCCTGCTCGTGCTTTCTCCCTCTCTCTCTCTCTCTCTCAAAAATAAACATCAAAAAAGTGGATACATGATTTTCAAAAGAAATTTCTTTGGAGACAGCTACTACTCTGTTGTGAGCCACACCAAATCCCAAACAGAAGCAGTGGGAGCACTTCTCTCTTCTCCTCAGGCCCAGAACAAGTGGCCTCAAGGGACCACTGAAACCTATTTGTCTCTGGGCAGAGGATGGTCATTAGACTGCGTATGACTCATGGTAGAGGAAATTCAAGGCAAAGGTTGGCTAACAACAAAGCCTGAGGTAACCAAGTAAACAGCTACATTTCGGAAATAATTGCACTGTCTTGTGACAAAAGGTCAAATATACATTAATCCCATGGACCAAGCATGGAGCCAGTTTAAATCCTACTCAAGAGAAATTTGTGGGGGTGTCTGGGGGGCTCAGTTGAGCATCCAACTCTTTTAGTTATGTTTTTTACATTTATTTATTTTAGACAGAGACAGAGCACAAGTGGAGGACAGGCAGAGAGAGAGGGAGACACAGAATCTGAAGCAGGCTCCAGGCTCCGCGCTGTCAGCACAGAGCCCAATGCGGGGCTCGAAACCATGAACTATGAGATCATGACCTGAATCGAAGTCAGACGCTTAACTGACTGAGCCACACAGGTGCCCTGAGCATCCTACTCTTAATTTCAGCTCAGGTCATGATCCCAGGGTCATGGGATTGAGTCCCACATGAAGCTCGGTGCAGACAGTATGGAGTCTGCTTGGAATGTTCTCTCCCTCTCTTTCTGCCCCTTCCCCACTCATGTTCTCTCCCAAATAAAATAAATATTAAAAAATAAAAAGCTAGAATTTCTAAAGAAGAGAACTTTGTGGAAGCATAGTGGGATTCTTCACAAACGGTTCTGTATAGAACGGACCTCTGGGAAACAAAAGGATGAGAGGGGAAACTCAATGAATCACCTCAATGTCATCTTTGAAAAGTTAACATCCTCTCTAAAACAAGACAACTTGAAAAAAAGGGGTATTAGGGATTTGAGCTTTGGCAAAGCTGGCTGAGACCAAGGGAATTTAAAATAGACTCTTTTAGGGCTCCTGGGTGACTCAGTCCATTAAGCATCCAATTCTTGATTTCAGCTCAGGTCATGATTTCCTGGTTCATGAGATCGAGCCCGCATTGGGCTCTGTGCTGACAGTGTGGAGCCTGTTTGGGATTCTCTCTCCCTCTTTCTCTGCCCCTCCCCCCTCATATTCATTCTCTGTCTCTTTCTCTCAAAAATAAATAAATAAAATTGACTCTTTTTTTTAATGTTTATTGATTTTTGAGAGAAGGAGGCAGATGATCTAAAGCAGCCAAGCCCACCAACCACGAGATCATGACCAGAGCTGAAGTCAAACACAACCGACTGACCCACCCAGGTGCCCCTAAAATAGATTCTTAAAGTCAGTTGGAACCTTGAATATCATCTAGTTCCAACTAATTCCTCCTGAATTAATCTCTTCCACAGCATCCATGACAAGTGATTGTTCAGTCTTTTGAATAACTCCAGTGTCTCAAAACTTCCTCTCGCCGTCACCCTCATTAAAACTATTCAAGTGTTTGAGGACCACTTCTCTCTACATCGCACTTCACTAGATAAACATCCTTCCCTGCTGCAGTTATTTCTCCCTGATTTGATATGGACTCCTAGCCTGACCCTGGCTGCTTTCTGGAAGAGCTCAAATGTGTCAGTGTGCCTGTCTGACTTTGGTGCAGACGTGGTCTGACTGAGCCAAGGAGAACTAAACTGTCACTCGCTTGGTCGTGGAACTGGACTGTAAGAGAGCCTTAGGTGTCCTTAGATTTTTTTCACTTCCTACCTTATCACACTATTGACTCATTAAAACTAAATAAAACCTACAGGTGTAATTGTGGAGTGGGGTAGGGTTGTTTTAATTTGTTTTGACTTAATGTATAACATACGGATTCATTTACTTTAGTAAACATGTAAATAATAGGGATCAAAATCTTCATTCAAAAAAATCACAGGGCCACCTGGGTGGCTCAGTCGGCTGAGCGTCCGACTTCGGCTCAGGTCACGATCTCGCAGTCTTGTGAGTTCAAGCCTCGTGTCAGGCTCACTGCTATCAGCAGAGCTCACTGTTGTCAGTACAGAGCCGCCTACTTCAGGTCCTCTGTCCCACTCTCTCTCTTTGCCTCCCCTCCCCCCAGCTTGTGTCTCTCTCTTTCAAAAATAAACAGACAAAAAATTACAGAGGCGCCTGGCTGGCTCAGTCAGAAGAGCATATGACTCGATCTCAGGGTTGTGAGTTCAAGCTCCATGTTGACTATAGAAATTACTAAAAAAAATAAAAAAAATAAAAACTTAAAAAAGAAAACTATAGACAAATCCAAGTTTTCTTTGACCATTATCCCAAATCCTGGTCCTTTCCTTTAAGAGACACATACTGTTTGATTTTGGTTATGTATCCTCCCAGACTTTTTCCTATGTATTTACATGGATATATATTTACACGTGGAAATAAGCAGTTGCAAGGGAATTTTGAAACCTAAATGTATCAGGGGCACTTGGATGGCTCAGTCCATTAAGCATCTGACTCTTGGTTTTAGGTCATGATCTCACTGTTCATGGGTTCCTGCCCCAAGACGAGCTCTGTGCTGACAATGCAGAACGTGCTTGGGATTCTCTCTGTTCCTCCCCTGCACACATGCTCTCTCTCTCTCAAAATAAATAAATTTTAAAGTTTAAAAAACAAACACATAAATGTATCAAATGGTTTGTATTATTCTAAATCTTTTTTCATTTTAACACATTTCAGAGAACTTTTCACATCAGTACATATAAAGCTATCTCCCTTTTTATAACTGCTATATAGTATCCTATAGTATGGATGTATCATTTTAACCATTCTGTTGTTGGACGCAAATTGTTTCCATTTTTTTTTTGTTACTACAATGTTTCATTGAAAATTCTTTATGACTGTTAGTGTTATACAGGAGTATCTCCCTGGGGTAAATATTAAGAGAGTTAATTGCTGGGTGGCAGGATGTGTACTTTAAAATTTTTAATAGATACTTAAAAATTGCCCTAAAATGATCTATATTCCCACCAAATTTATGAGAATACCTCAGCCACTTACCTATATTTTGCTAACACTTGGTATTAGCAGCCTTAAATTTTTGCCAATAAGATGAAAGTTATCTCATATAATAACACACACGTATATGTATGTATATAGGTATAAGTGTGCATGTACATATGTATACACCTTTTGTATGTCCTCTATTTTTTTAAGTAATCTCTGCACCCATCATGGGGCTCGAACTCACAACCCCAAGATTGAGAGTCATACGCTCTACTGACTAGGCAGCCAGGTGCCCTTGTGTCCTCTATTTTTTTTTTTTTTTTTAATGCTTATTTATTTTTGAGAGAGCGAGAGACAGGGAGACAGAGGGTCTGAAGCGGGCTCTGCACTGACACCACAGAGAGAGTCCTATGGAGGGCTCAAACTCATGAACCATGAGATCATGACCTGAGTGAGGTAAAGTCAGACACTTAACTGACTGAGCCACACAGGTGCCCCTATGTCCTCTATTTTAATTGCCTACTTTGCCCATATTTCTGTTCAGTCTCCTAAGTAATTTTCAAAACATTATTCTATATTGCCTACAGAGTATACACATACATAACCTTTGCGCTATACTTTACATTTAATCCACTTAAACTAAGTCTTGTGGGGTGCCTGGATGGCTCAGTAGTTTGAGCACCTGACTCCTGATTTCGGCTCAAGTCATGATCCCAGGGTCGTGGGATCAAGCCCTGTGTCGGGCACCAAGCTGAGTGTGGAGCCTGCTTGGGATTTTCTCTCTCTTCTTCTGCCCCTCTCCCCTGTTCTCTCCTTGTCTCTCTAAAATTAAAAAAAATAAAACCCTAAATCTTGTTAGATTTGATCTAGCCTATCAAGATCTCTTTGCATTCTGATTCTCCTCTCCAACAATATATTGTCTCTCCCATATTCTTGTTATCTACACATGTGATCACCTGTCATCAATGTTCTTTTTTTTTAAATTAATTTTTAAAGTAATCTCTACACCCAACATGGGGTTCCCACTCACAACCCCGAGATCAAGAGCTAGATGCTCTACCGACTGAGCCAGCCAGGCACCTGTCATCAATGTTGTCAACTAAACCATTTGTACAAACGTCGGACAGGACAGCTCCCAGGTCAGTGCCTGGTGGAATGTACTACAGACCTCTATTTTTTTTTTTTTAATTTTTTTTCAACGTTTTTTATTTATTTTTGGGACAGAGAGAGACAGAGCATGAACGGGGGAGGGGCAGAGAGAGAGGGAGACACAGAATCGGAAACAGGCTCCAGGCTCTGAGCCATCAGCCCAGAGCCCGACACGGGGCTCGAACTCATGGACCGCGAGATCATGACCTGAGCTGAAGTTGGACGCTTAACCGACTGCGCCACCCAGGCGGCCCTCAGATTTTATTTTAAAGTAATTTACAAGTTGGTAGTATCCCCAGGTACTTGAAAGAAGCAAACACAAATCCTCTGGAGGAAAGCACCTTCAATCCAGACCTCAAAAGTTCCCTAAATTTCTTTCAAAAATGAGTTCACAGAGGTGTCTGGGTGGCTCAGGTGGTTAAGCATCTGACTTCAGCTCAGGTCATGATCTCACAGTCCATGAGTTCAAGCCCTATGTCAGGCTCTGCTGACAGCTCAGAGCCTGGAGCCTGCTTTGGATTCTGTGGTCTCCCTCTGTCTGCCCCTCCCCGGCGCATGCTCACGCTTTCTTTCTCTTTCTCTCTCTCTCCCGGCTCATGTTCACGCTTTCTCTCTCTCTCTCTCAAAAATAAATAAACATTAAAAAAACTTTTTTAATGAGTCCACAAATAAAAATCCCAAAACACAAGGAAACAGGAAATAAGACACCGTGAATGAGCAGAAATTATAAATAGCAGAATTAAGCCCACAAGGACATTGGATATTGGAATTATAAGACAGCCTATAAATAAGTACGTTTAATATATTTAAAGGAAAAAAAGAGGGGCACCTGGCTGGCTCAGTCAGAGGAGCATTTGACTCTTGATCTTGGGGTTGTGAGTTCAAGCCCCATGTTGGGTGTAGAGATTACTTAAATAAGTAAATAAATCTTTTTTAGAAAAAAGAAAGAGTGAAGGAAGTATGACTAAAGAATAAAAGACTAAAAACATGACAAGATGGGGCGCCTGGGTGGCTCAGTCGGTTGAGCATCCGACTTGGGCTCAGGTAATGGTCTTACAGTTTGTGGGTTTGAGCCCCACATTAGGCTCTGTGCTGACAACTCAGAGCCTGGATCCTGCTTTGGATTCTGTGTCTCCATCTCTCTCTGCCTCTCCTCCACTCGCACTCTCTCTCTTAAAAACAAACAAACATTAACAAATTTTTGAGAAAATGACAAGAGAGATTTTAAAAGGTACAATCAGGGGCACCTGACAGCACAAGGTGCTGTCAGGTGGCTCAGTCAGTTAAGCGTCCGGCTCTTGATTTCAGCTGAGGTCATGATCTCACAGTTTGTGGGTTCTGGCTCCGTGTCTGGTTCTGTGCTGGCAGCGTTTGGGAGCTTGGGATTCTCTCTCTTTCCCTCTCTCTCGGCCCCTCACTCATGTTGTCTCTGTCTCTTTCAAAATAAATAAACTTAAAAAAAAAAGGTACAATCAAGATCTAGAAATTAAACATATAATTAAAATAAATAATTTAAAATTATTATTAAAATACATAATTAAAATTGCCATAGATGCTCTGAAGGAAAATTAACAATGCTATGAACACAGGGGCACCTGGGTGGCTGTCGGTTTAGAGTCCGACTTCGGCTCAGGTCATGATCTCACAATTTATAAGTTCGAGCCCCATATTCAGCTCTGCACTGATGGGGTAGAGTCAGCTTTGGTTTCTCTGTCTTCTTCACTCTACCTCCTACCCTGCACATGCCCTCTCTCTCTCAAAAACAAATAAATAAACGTTTTTTAACATTCTATTAAAAACATAAGAGTTGACTCTAAGGGTGCCTGGCTGGCTCAGTCAGTGGAGCGTGTGACTCTTGATATCAGGGTTGTGACTTCAAGCCCCATGTTAGGTGTAGAGTTTATTTTTTAAAAATAAAATATTTTTAAAAATAAAAATTAAGGGGTGCTTGGGTGGCTCAGTTGGTTAGGCCTCTGACTCTTGATTTCAGCTCAGGTAATGATCCCCTGGTTTGTGAGATCGAGCCCTGCATCAGTCTCTGTGCTGACAGTGTAGAACCTCCTTGGGATTCTCTCTCCCTCTTTCTCTGCCCCTCCCTCTCTCTCTCTCAAAATAAATACATAAACATTAAAAAAAACAATAACAAAGACTACCCTTCATAGCCTCCCTTGCAGGTAAGAGACCATATGACTAACTTCTAGCTAACAGGATAATGACAAAAATGATGTGCAACTTATGGGAAGTGTCATTAAAGGAAACTAGACACCCTCTGCATTCCCTCTTCTCCTTCCTGCCGGCAAGAATGCAGGTAACACGGGTGGGGTGAAGCTAGCCTGCTGGACCATCAAGTAAGAAAGCACATATGAGGGCACCACCACCTGACAGAAGAAGAAATAGGATTCCTGATCATAATGGAACTACCATGCCAACTTCGGGTTCCATCAGAGAGGAAGAAGAATAAATACTGGATAAGGCAACTAGCAATGTTTGTTACACCTTCCGAGAGGCTACCGAATCCCAGTTATATGCTAGTTTAACCTGTGGGGACTAGGGCCTGAAATTAATGTCCTGTAGGCAAAGATGACAATTACAGTGTTGTGATGGGAGGGTAGGAAAATAGCGATGCTGGAGGCATGGTGCAAAAAAGTACTGATATGCAGTAAGAAGTGCAGAAAGTGGCCAACTAAGCCAGAAGTTCAAATAATGATTTTGACAAAAAAAACAGGAGATCAGGCAGATCATGACCTCATGGTTTGTGAGTTCAAGCCCTGTGTCAGGGTCTGTGTTGACAGCCCAGAGCCTGGAGCCTGCTTCGGATTCTGTGTCTCCCTCTCTCTCTGCCCCTTCCCCGCTCGCACTCTCAAATATTAACATTAAAAAAAAAACAACACAAAAAACAGGAGATCAGGGGTGCCCGGGTGGCTCAGTCAGTTGAGCATCTAATTCTTGAGTTTGGCTCAGGTCATGATGCCAGGGTGGAAAGATCGAGCCCTGTGTCGGGCTCCATGATGAGCATGGAGCCTGCTTAAGATTTCCTCTCTCTTCCTCTCTGCCCCTCTGTCCTACTCTCACGATCTCTCTCATTCTCTCAAACAAAAAACAAACCCCAGGAGATAACCGTTTCAGTGTGTTATCAAGAATAACCATTAGAGGGGTGCCTGGGTAGGTGGGTCGGTTAAGTGTGCAACTCTTGGTTTCAGCTTAGGTTATGATCTCCTGGTTCGGTTTATGAGTTTGAGCCCTGCGTGGGGCTCTGCGCTGACAGTGCGGAGCCTGCTTGGGATTCTCTCTCTAACCACTCTCTCTGCCCCTCCCCCGCTCATGCTCTCTCTCAAAACTAAATAAATAAACTTTAAAAATAAATAAATAAATAAATAACCATTAGAGATTATGGTCACAGAGGGATTGTTTAGGAAAAAATTATGCACACCTTATAAATGAGGCTAGGGGCACCTGGGTGGCTCAGTCGGTTAAGCATCCAATTTCGGCTCAGGTCATGATCTCACCGTTTGTGGATTCCAGCCCCTAGTCGGGCTCTGTGCTGACAGCTCAGAGCCTGAGGTCTGCTTTGGATTGTGTGTCTCCCTCTCTCTCTGCCCCTCCCCTGCTCACGCTATCTCTCTCTTTCAAAAATAAACATCAAAACAAAAAATTAAAAAATAAAATTAAATAATAAGGCCAAAAGATGACATGATCTTTCAATACAGAGCACTTTTTTTGTTTGTTTGTTTGAGAAAGAGCACACACACGAGAGCAGGGGAGGGACAGAGCCAGAGGGAAAGAAAATCCCAAGGCAGGCTCTGTGGTGTCAGTGCAGAGCCTGACACGGGGCTCAATCTCACGACTCTGACATCGTGACCTGAGCCGAAAGCAGGAATCTAACACTTGACTGAGCTACCCAGGTGCCCCAATGCTAGAGCATTATCAAGTAAATCCACCTGAGGGTCACCAGATTATCTTGGGGAATGTAATTTTGTTTGCTTAGCACCCAAAAGTTTTACAACTTCCAAAAGTTAGAGGGTAATGTGTAGAAAACTAACAAGGTGCAGTGATTTTTTTCTAGTCTACTAAAGAAAATAACCCCAAAGTTACAGTTTATTGCCCTATAGGACATCAACTGCGTTTATACCTAAGCATCCTTCTTCAGCAGTTCTTTCCTTGATAATAATATAAATCTCAACTTTTCATATCTTCATGGAACCAGTTTTATCATTCTGTTAATTTCTTCATTACTAAGGTAAATAAAATTTTGAAAATGTGTAAAAAAAGAAAGAGTATAGTATAAAGAGGACTTAGAGCTCAAAGGCAAAAGATTAGCTTCACCTCAGTGGAAGAGAACAGGGTATTCCAGTAATTCTGGAAATTGCTATCAGCAGAGTGGAGAGCTTCCCAAAACTCAAGTTTATATATAGGGCCTAAGAACAAAACAAAACCAAAAACACTGCTTTCCCAAGGTGAGGAATAAAAGGGATGAGTAATTAAGAGAGGCAATAAGGATGAGAGCAAACGTTTTTTCATTACAGAAAGGGAAAGGCTACATGAAATATTAAGTATGCCCAATTTCAGGCCCCAAAAGATGTAGAATAAGGTTCTTAGTTCCTTGGAGAACTTGGGGAAGTTTCAAAGGATTTAATACACACCTACAAAAAAAGATTGGCACAGCCAGGATGTCAACAATGCTTTTCTTTTGAGGGTCAGGACTGTGGCCAAAATAGTTACCCTAAGAACAAGAACCATTCTTGAAAGGGTGTGTACTCTGACTCTGAACAATACTAGGGATCAGAAGTACTAAGTGATTTTAAATTCCCTGAAATACTAAGTGATTTTAAATTCCCTGAGGACAGGACCTTCCAGATATCCTGAAGACACACCGATTCCACCTCTAAACTGCACAGACCTCCCAGCCTACTACTGAGACTCGCGGCTTGCTAGAGCAGTCTGAAGGCGTCTGGAAGGTGGTCGGCCTGTTAATCTTATGTAGTATGGATGCCTACATCACGATCATGCCACACACTGTTTTGTCATCCTCTTAGTCATGAAGCACTATAGACTATAGACACCCTGTCCTCAAGAGGGTGATCCCTGGAGTCAAAGGTGCCTCATACCCACCCACTACAAAAATAAAAGGTGTCAGGAGCCTCAGAAGAGATGCGAATAGGGTCAGGCTTACATGTCAATAAAACCAGTGATTGTGGAGTAGAGATAGGAGGTGAGAGAAAGCAAGTAGAGAGGCAGAAATAAAATTTACTTTGGGCAGAACAATTTCCTTTAGTCAAGTTACATGTAAGTGATCCATGGGGCAGTTCTTGGACCGTCCCATTTCCAAACATTGTTGGACTGAGAACAAAGGGCAGAGGATGTGCAAAACAAATGCAGGTCCCCAGCAGTGCCGCTTAAGGACCCATATTATCTAAATGGTTTTTTCTTTGTTTTTTTTTTTTTTTTTTTTTTTTTTTTGAGAGAGAGAGAGAGAGAGAGAGAGAGAGAGTGAGCGTGAACACGAGTGGGGGAGGAGCAGAGAAACAGGGGGACAGAGGATCCGGAAATGGGCTCTGTGCTGACAGCAGCCAGCCGATGCGGGTTTGAACTCACGAATTGTGAGATCATGACCTGAGCGGAAGTCCGCGGCTCAACTGACTGAGCCACCCGGGAGCCCCAAGAACCCCTATTATCTAGACTGTTGTTTCCCAGCCACGGCAAAACTTCTTCATCCCCTTTCCTTAATTTCTGAATGACTCAATGGGTAAGACTTTAGTAGCGGAAAGAAAAAGCCTCCGCCACAGAAGCAACAGCCGGGGCTCGCAAACCAGGAGCCTGGAAAGCAGCTAGGCAGCCATTAACAGGCCCACATCGGCGCAGCGGAAGAACTCGAGCCCACCAGCTCCAGCTCCCGGGTCGCCGTTACGTAACCCACCGCGTGCCCACCGAGTGTCGGAAGACCCCGCCCAGCCCTAAAGCCCCGCCCCTACCCCTACCGGCCGGTGAGGTGCCGTGCGCAGCTCTAGGGAAGCTTCCTCCCCTTTCCCCTTTTATGGGAGTACCTTTTTTTTTTTTTTAAAGATTTGCTGACGTCACCGAGTAGGACTGGCTCTGAAACCTTGATATAGGAGGCCCTCTCTCACTCCTTACTTCCGCTTCCTTCAACTGAGGAGTCAGGGCCTCCCCCATTTTTCTCACCCAGGAGGAGGAGGCGGCGGCGGAGGCAGCAGCAGCTTACGATGTTTGGCCTCAAGAGAAACGCTGTAATCGGACTCAACCTCTACTGTGGGGGGGCCGGGCTGGCGGCCGGGAGCGGCGGCGCCTCCTCTTCGGGAGGGCGGCTTGTGGCTGTGGGGAAGGAGGCCACGGCCCGGCGAGAGGTAGGGGGAGGGGAAGCCGGTGCGGTGATTGGCGGAAGCGCCGGCGCGAGCCCCCCAGCCACTCTCGCGCCCGACGCCCGGAGGGTCGCGCGGCCCTCGCCCATTGGTGCCGAGGGCCCCGACGTCACCGCGACCCCTCCGAAGCTGCTGTTCTTCGCGGCCACCCGCTGTGCATCGCCGCCTGAAAAGATGGAAGGCCCAGCCGCCGACGCCATCATGTCGCCCGAAGAGGAACTAGACGGGTACGAGCCAGAACCTCTGGGGAAGCGGCCGGCTGTCCTGCCTTTGCTGGAGTTGGTCGGGGAGGCCAGCAGTGGCCCCGGCACAGACGGCTCACTGCCCTCGACGCCACCCCCAGCAGAGGAGGAGGAGGACGAGTTGTTCCGGCAGTCGCTGGAGATTATCTCTCGGTACCTTCGGGAGCAGGCGACTGGCGCCAAGGACGCGAAACCACTGGGCGGGTCTGGGGCGGCCAGCCGAAAGGCGTTAGAGACCCTCCGACGGGTCGGGGACGGCGTGCAGCGCAACCACGAGACCGCCTTCCAAGGTAAGGGGGTTGGTTAGTCGCGGAGGCTGCGCTGCCCTGGTTCACCTGTCCCCGGACTCACCCACCGAATGGGGGTGGAAACCGAAAACAAGTCAGTGTTGAAACGACTCGCAATCTATTTCTGAAACCAGAATATTCTGGCCGTGAGTCATTGTTTCCGCCCATCTTAATTCTTGTGGAAATGGCAGCTCTGTTCAAAGCCCGGAAAGGGTGGGATGTCATTTTTCAGCTGGGGTCGGCCCGAGTTCTGTGGACCCCAAATAGCGATTTCCCCCGCCGTGGGTGGGCAGGCAGATCATGCGCCGGTTTAGACAAAGGAGGCCGTGAGAACCTGCATGCTTTTCTTCCTCTCAGGCATGCTTCGGAAACTGGACATCAAAAACGAAGACGATGTCAAATCTTTGTCTCGAGTGATGGTCCATGTTTTCAGTGACGGAGTAACAAACTGGGGCAGGATTGTGACTCTTATTTCTTTTGGTGCCTTTGTGGCCAAACACTTGAAGAGTATAAACCAAGAAAGCTGCATCGAACCATTAGCAGAAAGCATCACAGATGTTCTTGTAAGGACAAAACGAGACTGGCTAGTCAAACAAAGAGGCTGGGTAAGTTTGTTTTAAGGTCGAAGGGGGCCTTGGAATGGAAATGGAATGAAGGATTTTATAAAGAAGGTCTGGGGTTATCTCAAGCTTTTTATGATGCACAATTCAGGTTTCAGGCTCTAACTTACGGACCGGTTTGCCTAATACTGATTTAAGTAGTGGGCTCACAGAGATAGTGTGGTATGACTGTCTTAAATTCTTGCATCAAAAATCCCGGTTCTGTAGCCTGTTTTACTGGCTGTTGAAACTTTTGTTTTTGGTATTGTAATTCAGCTGGATACTCTTCTGTGGATACAAATTATGAAAAAATAAGAATCACTTGGGCGGATGATAGTAAACAACGTTTCTGTCTCTCCCCCCCCCCCCCCCCCCCCGCATTTGTCTTCTGCCGTCTGGTGTAAATATTTGGTTCATTATGTTTGGGGGGGAAACCTTAGATATTTTAATTCATCTTTCTTTATGAATAGTGTTTTTAAGCCATTGGAAACCCATACTTGAAAATGTACTTTTCTTTTTTGTTTTCTAGGATGGGTTTGTGGAGTTCTTCCACGTAGAGGACCTAGAAGGTGGCATCAGAAATGTGCTGCTGGCTTTTGCAGGTGTTGCTGGAGTAGGAGCTGGTTTGGCATATCTAATAAGATAGCCTTTTAAGTGCAATAATTGACTTTTAACCAACCCCAGGCACCAAAATCACATAACGACTGCTGTGAATCAAATGTATTTATGAAGTTGGACTTCAAGCTGTCCAGGCTGTAACCTCCAAGAGTTCTACTCTAGCAACGTAGAAAAGCAAGTGGCAAGAGGATTATGGCTAACAGGAATAAATACATGGGAAAAGTAGTCCCCCTTGAAGAGTCACTGTCTAAAGCAAGGTTCAATTTCAGCAACAGGCAAACTGGGGGGCCGTGGAAGAGGACTTTTAGAGTTAGTGAAGATGGTAGGCTTGAAGAGACTTGATTTCCTTGTCTAGAACAGGAGAGTGGCCAGTAGCCAGGCTAGTCATAGAGTCCATTAAATGTCCACTGAAATAATTAACTTCTTATAGTGTTAAAAGAGAAGCACTAACAATGGCAGTGATCTGTATAAAATGGATTTAAGCTACAGGTAATAGAACTATGACTAGAAGCCTCCGTACTGTACAACAGAGTGTGAAGGGAAGCTTTTTCTCTGCAATTAGCTTTTCCCAGGTGTACTTCTTGAATAGAAAGTCCAAGTGCTCAGGACTTTTTATACCTGTTCTACTTTGGCTTGGTTTGAGTGGTTTAGTTTATTAGCCTAGTAATGGCCAAGAATACTTGACTTAAGGCTCAATAATGACAATTGCAAATATGAAAATATCCTCAATTTTTAAGACAAAAACAACTTGTAAATGTATTTGTCTGTAAAAATTGTATATATTTTTACAGAAAGTCTATTTGAAATGTAAAGGGATGAAAAGTCTCAAAATACATTAATTTTTTCATACCCGTTTGAAATTTCCAACTTCTGTAGTTAGGAATCTATTTCTTACAGCTTTTCTATTCTAAATTTTATCCTGGTCAGTTATAGATTGTATACAGAACCAGTTGATGTAAGTGTATGCAACTTGGTTGTAGTGGAACAATTCTGATTCATAACTGTGCAGACTTTAATTTTCCTATCTGATTTTGGTAAGTATTCCTTAGATTTTTTTTTTTAACTGCGATTGAAAAATTGAATGGAAATTCATCCTTTCACTTCATTACATGTAGGTTTTCAATAAGTGAGTCAAGGTGGAGTTTTAAGTTTGGTGGGCGGTGCCGGCTGGTGACTTAGAAATAATGGGTTCTGATTGGGCAGCTACTCATTTCAGTTCTTTCCATTTGAGTTAATTTACTGGTGAAATTTAAATTGAGTTTATGAGCTCATCTTCAAAGCTTTTACTAAAAGATTTTCAGCTGTTCCAAATGGGACTTACTAGCAGTATGTGTATAAAAAGATCACATCAGGTGTATGAGAGACATTTGATCCCTTGTTTGCTTAATAAATTGTAAAACGGCTTGGAAAAGCAGGCTTATAGTCTAACCATGGTGCTATTATTAGGCTTGCTTGTTAAACACAGGTCTAAGCCTATCAATAAAACAAATACTTATGTTTCATTTCTATTAATGATTCCCAAACTTTGTTCAAATTTTTGCATTGGCATCTCTTTGGATTTCAGGCTTGATGTTTTATCAAACTTTTTATTTTCTATACTTCCTTGAAGTATTTGCTGCTTGTTCTCCCTGTACAAATAGTTATATCAATTCACCATGCCATCTCTGAACTCCTACTGGCCCTTTTAGTTTTTGGCACTATGAACCCTAAGTAACCCCCCAGGAGACCACAGACCTTCATCCCTAATGAATTTTATCCTTGGGAGGTGGTAGGTAGTACAGTGGGTGCCATGACCATGAGAGACATATGGTGGAGGAGTCCCTTTTCCTTTGGTACCTTTTCAGTTACTGCTTTATCCTATCTTTGGGGGAAAAGTTTTTAAAGTCCCTTTAGGAATTTTCAGAGAAGGGGGACAACAAATGGTGTGACTTTCTCTAGGTTCCTTTATGTTTGAAAAAGCTCATTTAAAATTACAGAAAGGGATGGGTTCTGTTAGACCTCAGAGTTCTATAAAAACTGGTAAACTGAAGAAAGCTTCTGTAGTAGATCTAGGGTCATTTGAAAGCTTCATCCTTGGAACGTAACCTTTGGTCTGTGGACTCCAGATGAAAACAGGCATGAATAAAATGACTAAGAATGTAATAAATAGGGAGGGATTGCCCTGCCTGCCCATCCTTGAGCCATAAGGTCATCTAGCTAGAGCTATTTTTACCTATGTATTTATCGTTCTTGATCATGAACCACTTATTTATGTCATGTCTATCTCTAAGGACCTGAAAGCACTTTATGTAGTTTTTAATTAATCTGAAGATCTGGTAAAGGTGACTAAAAGGCCTGTCTCCCCATATCCACTTGTGGAAATAAGCGCATAGATGGAGATTGGTGGAGTTTAGGGAACCCACCCCAATTTTCTAGGTGTGACTGCTGAAATGTAGAGAAGGATCTTAGTTGAAACTTTGGGTCAGGGGCTTGGAGGGCTTAGCCCAAGTGCTTTGGGGAAGGTTGGGTGGTTTTGTAGGGAGAGGAGGCACGTGTCCTCAGTGCTGGCTAGCTGCATAGTTCAGGCAAATCCTCCAGAATGGAAGGGGAGGGTTGTGTGGAAAGCTGGCTCTCAGCAACTTGTCTTCTGTCTCTCAGGGAAAACATGCAGTCCTGTAGTGTCCGGGCACACTCTGTTGGGGGCAAACATCTTGGTTCTGGTTAAAGAGCTCATGCTATTGACAGCTGTGCCAGGAAGGGTTAGGACCAACTACAAATTAACATGGGCTGTAAAATGTAGTGTGTTTCCCTAACTTCCTGTTTTTCCTGAGAAGAAAATAATAAACCTTTTATTCAAATGCAAGGTGTGGTATGGGTGTTTTCTAATCGATGATTGTCTTCCCCCCACTTAGGCCTTTTTAGGGAAGTCAGCTGAGCAAATAAGTATAGGTGAGTTGACCAGCAAAAGCCCCATAAAGCTAATTTGCTCAGGCAAAGGATAGTTCCCTTCAGAGTAACCATTTCATTGAAATCAGGGGTGTTGGGTTTTGAAATGTATTACTGTGGTACTTTGGAGTAATTCTTCTACATTTTAAGCGAGAATCAAAAATCCTGATTTTTCTTTTAGTCACCATGTGCTGGTATAATTTTGAGGTAAGCTGTTTCGTTGCTGCATTTACTGTATCTCCCATCTCAACCTTTTCAGATGAAGGAGCTAGAAGAATTAACATCCACAGTTTAAGAGTTTTGATAAGATTCTTGGTACTGTTTCAGTACTTTTCCCCTTTCCTCTCTCAAAAAGGAAGTGGAGAGTAAGCACTTAAATTTCAGAAACTCTATCTTGTCTTCAACTACCTTGAAAGAAAGGGAGCTGAATCACCATGGCAATGTGCAAATATGAAGTTTGCATATTGGTTTTAAAAGCCTTGAGCACCGGATGCCAATTGTACGAACAGGATTCTGTGCTTTTGTGCACTTAGAAGCACATTTCTGCTTAGAAGCTCCTCTTTTTCTGGAGTCTGACTACCAGAAGAATGCAACTTTTTATCCTTACAAAGAAAGCGGTTACATACTAATGCACTCCTAAGCAGAAAATTGAGGGGAGGGTACCTTAGGACCCAAGGGCCCAAATCTTGGCCCCAGCTGAGTTGTACACAGTGCTATTGCTCCCGTTGATAGATTTTGATGTGAAGCCATTTCTGTGGTCATGTTCCTTAGTTTAACACCTTAAAAACTTGGCTCAAATGGTAACCAGGTAACATGAGTCACCGAGGGAGTCAAAATAATCAACACTTCCCTTCATTTGACACAACCAAGACTTTGTCTTTCAGTTCCTGTTTTTGTGACTTTAGAGCTACCTCTTGCTTCATATAATTTCCTTTCAGAAAATTTTAAAGCAGTTGTGACAGCTGGTGGATTTTACAAAAGTTAAAGTGAAGTAACTTGTACAACTGGTGTGTAGCATGGATCCAGCCAGATTCCCAGAGCATGGGTGGTTTATTCCTGGAGTTCGAGATGATCTATCTTAAATTATCCCTAGCTCTTTTTGGCCCCACTTGTTCGATGATTACAGAACTTTGTCTTCTGCACCCTACCACACTGTTCAAAGGCTTCTCAGTTTCTAGATTTGAAAACTTAGACCTTCTTTGGTTTCAGAGTTGTTACAGTGTTATCTTAGTTATGTGAAGCATGTGGAAAGAAGGGGGTTGGGAATCTGTCTCCACGCAGATGAAACAGACCTAAGAATTCAGTGGGGTTTTTTTTCTTTTTTAAGATTTTATTTTTGGGGCGCCTACCTGGCTCAGTTGATAGAACATGCGACTCTTGATCTCAGAGTCATGAGTTCAAGTCCCACACTGGGCGTGGAGCCTACTTAAAAGATGAAGTAATCTCAACACCCAACATGGGACTCGAACCCACAACCCTGAGATCAAGAGTCCCATGCTCTACCAACTGACGTTAGCCAGGTGAGCTGAGAATTCAGTGTTCTTTACTAATAATTCTTGTGAGATAAAAAGGGTACCTGTGGCAGGTTTTTGTCCCCACAGCATACCTGGTTTCCCTTTGCAGTTCCTTTCTTTACCTGAATAGAATAGTAATTCTTAACTGGTGGGAAATCTGTGAGGGCCAAGAATGCTACTCCAGGTTTTACCCCTTCCAAGCATCCATTTCCAGGTCTTATTTCTGCCATTGGTCTCTGTATTCTTAACTCACTTTGCCTTCTCATTTCCTGTTCAAGGATTACTTTCCGTTTAGTAAGAAGTTTAGTAAGAACGTTTCAACTGTGCAATGAGCTGGGACATTTAATGAGCTCTAGGCAGCCAGATGTTTGTTGAGTCTCTTCATTCATCCATTACATGTCAGTGAACTACTTGCTATTTACCTTGCACTGTTGGATGCTGGAATTACAAAGAGAATAATTCTTTCTCTCAAATTCCATCAGAAAAAAAACTAGGGAAAAGGGTGTCTGCCTGGCTTAGTCAGTGGAGCATGCGACTCTTAATCTCAGGGTTGTGAGTTCAAGCCCCATATTGGGCATGGAGCCTACTTAATAAAAAAGGAACAGTGGGAAGACACATGGCAACTAATGGTAGATCTTTGATTGGACCCTTGGTGAAAAAAGCTCTAGTGTGCACAATTAGGGAAATGTTAATATGGGCAGTATGTTAAATGGTACTGTATCATGTTATATTTCTTGAGTGTATTATAGTATAGTTATATAAGAGAATGTTCTCAGGCTGAAGAGTTGAATGTATCACAAAACCATATAATGAGAAAGCAATTGTGCCAAGATGGCTTACAGGCTTACAATCTAGTAGGAGTGATAACTATGGATGAAAATAATTAGAGTACATTTCATGAAGTGCTATGATAAAGATATTCTAAGATAAAGGGTGGAACAAAGCAGGGTGACCACTTCTGGAAGCAGATGGTCAAGGGTTCAAAAGAAACATTTGAGGTTGAACCTTAAAGAATGAGTAGGAAACAAACATGCACAGAAGCATGGAGTTGGGAAAGAACTTCCAGGAGTGCAGGGGGAGGGTGGGGAGGTTTAGATCATTTTTTTTCTTCTCATTTCCTTCCCTGCCTGCCTTCCCCTTCATCATACATAGCCACTGAATATATCTCTTCAGTTTCTTCCATTTGTGGCCTTATATAAAAATAAGGGGAGCCTGGGTGGCTCAGCCCAACTCTTGATTTCAGCTCAGGTCATGAACTCACAGTCCTGGAATTGAGCCCTGCATCAGGCTCCACGCTGAGCGCGGATCCTGCTTGGGATTCTCCCTCTCTCTGCACCTCCCTGGCTTGTGCTCTCGCGTGTGCTCACTCTAAAAATAAATAACATTTAAAAAGATGGAAAATCCCTGGTGGAGAAGAAAAAAAAAAAGATGTGTCTTTGGTCTTAAAAGTCTGAATTTGGTGTAAATGACACACAGCTGGGTGGATCGTGTTTATTTGGGAAGTAGAGAAGATAGACCCCATTGATTGTTTTCCCCGTCACGTCAGTGGTGGCCCTGAATACACTCGGTCTCGGATTATAGCCGTCCCTGGATCTTGGTGTAGGAGCTGGCTTCGGCAGACCTGCTTTGAATCCAGCTGTTTTGAATAAAGTCTTCAGAACCTCACCTGGGGTAGCTCCCTCGCCAGCCATCTGTCCTTTACCCACCCAGGTTCACATAACCAGGCAAAGGAACCAATTTTTCCAAGTCAGACCCAAGAGTGCTGTGCGCTCTAGAGAACAAACTTTTAATAAAGGACAGCCTCCCAAAGCTATTTAATGGGACCCCAAGATACTGAATGGTGGCTCCACTCTCCCTAATCCCGTTCCCGTGGGAGACTTGATTACAGCTATTCCCATCCTGGTTAAAAAACCAGTTTGCTCTAACTGCCCAGTCTTCCCCACAGGCTGCATTCTTGCCCATGAGCTCATTGTTTTGGCTTCACTGCCTGTATAAATCCGCAGCCAGTGCCAGAGGTCTTAGCCTGGGCCCCCTAACTAGCTGGGGCTGCATTCCATTCAGAATTTCACCACCCCCACTTGGTTTTCTTCCCGCCCTCATGTGGTCACATGTGTGTGTTTATTCAAGTTAGCCTGGGACAAGGTGTGCTGGGAAAGCCAGCCAAGGAAGCAGACAAGGAAAAGAATGTTTAACTGTTAGGTTTCATCCTGGATTAGATGGCTTTTCCACTTTGTTTTGATTAAGAAATGTCTTCAGTTCTGTGCCCCCCCCCCAAAAAAAAAGGTTAATTTTCTTGTCTAGTACGGGGAGCTGGTTTCAAAAAATTTGCTACCCATTTGAGTCCCCCCTACTTGGCTGAGCTGTCTCTCAGGTGTTGAGACTTCAGAGAGGTGGGGGTTTCACCTGGGAAACCTCGCCTTGGAGGTTTCCGTGCTCAGATCTTTCATGAATCCCCACCCTCAGCTCACACCTCCACTCCTGGAGCAGTTCCTACCCACCTCCTGTCCTTGTTGGGAATGGTGGCCAGGAGAGACAGCTGGGCTGCTGTAAAGAGCAGCTATTAGGTTTCGCTGCTTTGTTACTGAAATTTCCTCAGAGGATGGCTTGTTTATTTCCTGAGACCCTGAAAGCCCAGATCTAAGGCAAGGTGGGCCCACCCAGGCTGACGGGCTTTGGGAAGGGCATTTCTCTTATGTGGTCAAGTTTTGAATTAATGTTGTATGCGTAGCAGTATACTCCTTTCCTCTAACCCTCTCTTCATCTCAGAAAACAAAAAACAAAACTGCAGACTGAGGTTGTGGGAGGTGACATTTCTTCATTTCTCAGAAATCCCTCATCAGGCAAAGTAGAGAAACAGAAATAGGGAAATAACTTCATGTCGAAATGAGGTTGTGTGGTCTGTGTGTGTGTGTGTGTGTGTGTGTGTGTTTTGAAATGAGGTGGCTTGTTTTCAGTTTTAAGGAACAACAGCTTTGGAAGAGCTTGGTAATAGTGGAGAGGAAAGACAGGCAAGGCACGGAAAAGTACGGCATGCACATCCTAACCCCAACCTGAGAGCCTGAAGTTGAACCCATTCCTCCTCTAACTACTGAGGTTCTTTCCCAGGCCACTCCAGCAGCTCTCTGGTGCTGCCTGAGAAAATGCTCTGGTCCATCTGCTTCCTTCTGCACCTCCCCTTCAGCTCATGTGGCTGGTTGTTTCACTAGGATCTGCCTGCCATGCCCATGTACACCTTGTTTTGGACTACTCTTGCACATTCCTCCCTCAAATTCTACCTTCAGACCTCAACCCTGAAACACCTCCTAGAGTTTCCCCAGTCTCCGGGGTCAAGGAGCCCAAAGTCAGAGTCAGAACTTGTGCTGTCTAGTTTGAAGTTAACGCAACCTGTTTATTGCTCTCGATCGACTCAGACTTAGGTACTTTCCTGAGACTTTCTACTTCCTGTGGAAGAGTCCCCCCCCAACCCCCACCCTTTCAAGCTAACACCTCTTCATCACCTGCCTGTGACAAATATGCCCCCTCTGCTCTAACTTTCCCACCCAGCTGCCTCCCAGCACCTGAGATGGTGGTTTTGAGCGATGTTGGGAGGAGGGTAGGAATGTGGGAACCTCCAGCCCCACCACTCACGCCCAAACTACAATCTCTGATTCTGGTTTGATTCTCTGTAGTGCAAGGAGAGGGGAGGTCTCCCTGATTCAGCTTACTCTGCTGGGGGAGCATGTTAAGTTAAAATGAAGTCTCTATTTGTAAAACTAGGCAGAAGGGGAGAGGGAGACATTAAAGAGGATCTGGTCGGAGAGAATTTGGAGGGGAGTTTCTCCTGGCATGTTGTTCCCACTCTATCCCTCCGCCCTCCCACTGTCTAGACCCTCCAACCATATTTCTGCTCTCGAGGACTCCTGAGAGAGGGAGCCTCAAGGCTGAGACACTCATGCCATGCAGGGAGGCCAGCCAGTGGACCCTGTGCTCTGTTTCACTCCTAGTTAGCAGGCACTGAAGCTGCTGGGGTGAGGAGTATGGGTCTCCACAGACTCACCCCTGCAGCTGTGAGCACCTGCTTGCAAGGAGGCCCAGGGGGGTGGGGAAGTCTAGGAGATAAATTTAGTCTGAAGGCTGCAGCTTGATTGGGTTGGGTAGTTACCCTGGGGAAGCTAGGTTGGGGGAGGGGAGAGGAATTCTGACCTAACTGAACTGAGATCTCATAAGCTCACCCCCTCCTTCCCCCCTGCCACACACACACTGAGAAATGAGGAGCCTTCGGCAAGACACTGGCTGGCCTCTGCACGCTTGCTCTCTCTTGTGCATATCAAGATTGTTCCTATAACCACCCCACCCCCACCTCAGTTCTCAGGGGTCCAGTTCCTCTGAGTCCTTCCCTAAATTCCCCCCAGTGCACCAAGCCTAGAGGCCCCTCTACCACATCTCTCTGGCCTTGGCTTGCAGCTTCCTCTCTCCCAAGTCCCTGTAGAGGCTTTCAGAGGTCAACAGAGAGGTGTCTGGCCACACTACTACCCTCTATGAGACCAGGAAAAAGGGTTGCTCAGGGTCAGATTCCCCTTCCTGAAAGCTTCCATGTTGACCCCATACTGACTTCAGTGACTCGAGGAAAGAATCCTTAGGGGCTGCACTGAATCCTACTTAGCTTTCAAATGAAAGGGGAGGAGTGCCTGGGTGGCTCATTTGGTAGAGGGTCTGACTCTTGGTTTTGGCTCAGGTCATGCTCTCAGGGTCGTGGGATCGAGCCCAGTGTCAGGCTCTGGGCTGAGTATGGAGCCTGCTTGAGATTCTCTCTCTTTTCCCACCAGCTCACACTCTTTCTCTCTAAAATAAAATGAAAGGGGACAGGGGGAAACCCCCAAACAAAAGCCCATATCCTGAGAAGTCAGAGGCTGGTCGCTGTGAGGGAGGTCAGGGGCAACCAGAAAGAGCAAGGAGGTGCGGAAGTTGGGGGAACCCTAAGAGGGGCTGTGGCTGCATTGCCCACCTGTGATTGGTTCTCAGGCTCAGGCCAAACTCCAAACCTGCCCAGCAACAGCCCTGAGAGGCCCTAAAAGGGAGGGGAACTTCAGGGAAGTCAGCTGAGCTGGGGCCACCGCCCAGGCTGCAGCTTCCAGGAATCGCTGGGAGGGCCCCTGCTACTCACTGTCACCCCTCCCTCCATGTTAGGACTCCGCCTTCAGCTCTCAGTATCGACCCGGCTGGCTCAGGCCCCACTTCCCTGGTCCTCCCCCCCCCCCCCCCCCCATCTCTGATCCCCTCACAGGTTCACTACAGAGAGGAACATGTCTGACACCTCCTCTTGAGGCTCAGGGTCTTCAGAGACATTGACACCAGGCTTGCCTTGTACCCTCTTTCCTCACTCGTTCCCTTTGGACTAGTTTCATTTTCCTTTCCCTCACTCCCTTGGCCTCCTTCCTCACCTACTGTCCTCCCAAGAAGTTGCCCAAGGTCTTCCTTCTCAGCCACTTCCAACCCAGGGAGAGTCTAAGTCCCAAGGCAGCAGTATGACACCAGGGAGCTGCTAGAGAAGTCCTGGTATCCTTCATGAGATCTTGATGTGTTCAGGAAACAGCAGAGTTCAGTTGTTTCCACAGGCCTTTATTAACGGTCTTACTTGGCCAGACTTGTACAGGGATGGGAGGAGGGAGGCCTCTAATGCGGATGAATCTGTTTCTGTTGCACTGCACCCCCCTTCCTCTCCTAGGCACAGGGACCCCTGGAAGTGTAGCTTCCGGAAGTGGAGACCTGCACTCAGGCCTCAGAATTGCCGGGGTCAGGGAAAGGATCTGTATTATATGGAAAAGGCTGCTCACTCACACACCACCTCTAGCAAGCTATTTACCTTGAGAGATGACAAGGGCGAAGGAGGGAAGGAGACAAGCGTGATACATCTCTGAAGAATGTGTCTTTGGCAGGACATCCAGTACTGCCTTGGCTCCGCCCTCAACCCCGCCCTCAACCCCTAGAGCCAGGCCAGGCTCCTCCTCCTCCAGCCGTTTCCGCTGAGGGAAGGGGGAGGGGCATAAATCAATTTATTTCCCCCTACCCTAGCAAAAGCAATAATAAACCAAGATCCAAATAGAGAAATAAATGAGTGATAGCAGAAAAGACGGGGGAGGCAGGCAGGGCCAAAGAAAGAGAACGGGAAAAACAAAAAAAAAACCTTAAAAGCCAGCTGCCATTGACAGCAGGGCTACTAGATTCCGAGAGATTTTATAGAAAGACTTGGCCTACTGAGAAACCCACCATAGGCCCTGCAGTTTCTCCTCAGCTCTGGAAGCAAGCTTCCAACTCTTTACCTAAAGCGGGAGAAGCGGTGACCTCTAGTGGCCAGTGACCAACCTGCAGGGCCTAGGTTGGCCAGGATCCTCTCCCATGATTGGGGCTCACTCATTGGCCTTTCGGGGCCCAGACTCTCCGCCTGGGCTCTAGGCCCTGTTCCCCTTCCCACCCCTCATTCTGACCTCACACTGCTTGTCTAGGTGGCCCAAGTTGCTGGGTTCCCATCAGGACAATAAAGAACCTCTTTCTCATTTGTCATAATCATCTTTAATAAAAAATAAATTAGTTCTGGGGTGGGAATCATTTTAGGAGGTGGGGAGCGGGAGCAGGGGCTAGGGTGTCTTGTTCTAGCCTTTCTTTTTTCCATCTTCTGCCCAGCTGGTCCCTGCTCTGGGGAGGTAGTCTCTCTTCCTGGGGCAAAGCAGGATTGGCAGTGGCTGACCCTCATCCCTAGCTGATTATGAAAGGTAGGGATAGAGAGACTAAGTATGGGGGGAGGGGTTGGAGGACAAATGGGTGGTTTAGAAGATGTGAGGCCTGAACATGAGAACTGAAGTGCAGGGCACAAAGTTGGGGTTGATGGAGAGGCCAGTCACCAGGCAGTCTGGATTACTAAGGAGCTCTCAGCCTAGAAAAGTCTCAGAGAAACAGGCATGGTCCCTCCCCATTCCTCTTCAGTTTAACCTCTTTTTTTGAGAATACATGTGTGTGAGCACACACATCCACGCGGACCCAGATACACACGTGGGGCCTATGTGCACACATCCCCTCAACCACACACAGACCCAGCCACACACACATCATGATGGTTATCTTGCCGCCCGCAACCACCCTAGGGGACATCCCTGGTGAGACTAGGGCAGGCTGGAGAGCCAGAGGATATAGAGTGGGCTGATGGGTGGGTGACTGATGGTGGAAACCATGAGGAGAGGGTCTCTTGGACTCATTTCAGGCGGGCTCTGGGGGAGAACGCTCCAGGACATGGGCGCAAGAGCGGCAACAGGTGGCTGTGTAGTAGGGATAGACGCAGAGACGGGCCTGTACCACCAGGGGGCAATGTGGAGAGCTGTCCTTGCACTGATCATCTGGGGACAGAGGAGGCCAGGGGGCACAAGACAGTCACCCAGACCCTTCCGTTTGGAGGTGCAGTGCCCACTCCCACTGGTCCTTTCTCATCTCCCCCACACTTCAGTTAAGTCCAGTGTACTGGGGTTAGGGAGAAAAAGGGGCTCTTTACCGGGGCGCTGGCTGCAGGGCTGGCTGTTACAGGGTCGTTTCCTGGACGGCCGCAGGTGAGGAGGGCATCGGACGCTGAGGGTCTGGTTGGCGGTCAAGCACTGGACCTCCCTTGTCTGCACACCCCCCTGGCAGGAGCGAGAACACTGGGGAGACCCCGACTATCAAATCAGACCTTCGCTGTTACCTAGGCTTCTCCTGAACCCCACCACCTTCCCTGAAAGTAGTATGGGGGGTGGGGGCTCTCCTGGAACACTGTGAAATCCCACATGGACAGGTGCCCCACGTCTATAGGGAGTAAGACAATGGTAAACCATCGCAGCTGGCCTCATCCTGGGACGCAGTGGGGATACCATAAGAGGAGCCCCCCTTTCCCTGGAAGTCCATGCAGAGCAGGGTGAGGGAGCCAGGCACTCACCGGACTCCAGGGCGTGGAAAACCACCGGTCCTGGCAGTCCTGCCCCTGACAGGGCTGCAGGGCAGGAGGCCTGGGCAGGTGGGAACAGTTGCTGGGAGAAGTCACGTTGAACTCAGTACCCAGTTTGGACACACAGATGATGTCTCTACGCTGTGTGCCAGAGCCACACTCCGAGGAACACTGATACACAGGAAAGGGAGGGTGTGCAAGGGGCAGAAAGAACAGGAATCACTCCCACCGGCCCACAGGGAATCCCACCAATGGGCACCCCCCTCCCAGGCTCTTGGCTCACCTCAGCCCAGGGCCCCGTGTACCAGCACCAAGTCATCTCACAGGGTCCTAAGCTGCAGGCACGCATGTCAGGGGGACGGCTTCCAGGCGCACAGCTCTGCTCACTGGTCCCTGCTCCTGATTCCTCCTGGCCCGCCCCATGGGCCTCCCCGCTCCCCAGGCAAACCACAGACCTTCGCTGGATTCCTGTGCCACACTCGGCTGAGCACTGTTGAGAAGGTGATGGGTAGGGGAGGAGGAGAGGTGAGGGTGGTGTGTCCTGGATCCCCAGAGTTAGGGAGTGCCCAGGGTACCAGCCAGATAAGCGGAACCTGTGCTGGGAATCCAGGACCCTAATGTGAGCTTTGCTCACTTATCTCTGAGTTTCTGGCATCAGCAGCATCTAGCACACAGTAGGGCTACTGACGTGTACTATGTGTACTGACATGTGTTGGAAAGAAGGGTCCTGGGTGTGGGGCACCAGGGATGTGGGACTTGGATAAGGGGTGTAGGGCCCACCTTGGAGCTCCAGTCGCTGTGGAACCAGGCTGTAGTACAGGGCCCCATGTCACAGGGCTCTCTGCTGGAGGGCCGTGGAGGGCCTGATGCACACTCCCTCTCGCTCACTTCATCACCATTGTTTCCCACACAGCGAACTTGCCGACTCCTCTGGCCACGCCCACACCGCACAGAGCACTGAGGGTAAGAGAGCATCCCAGAGCCTGGACCCCCAGGCTTCCTCCCTAGCCTCCAGCTCCAGGTCTGTGGCCTGGGAACCAGGACCTGCCTTTCGTCCCTAACTGGGCAGTTACATGGCTTTATGCGCTGAGGGGCAGGCTGAGCAGGTGGCTCTGGGCCGGAACCCCTGGTTCAGTGTCTTATCTGCTTTATAGATGGGAGTCTCACAAGAGATCTTGTCAGTCAAAAAGCTTCTGCTGATTAAAAAAAAAAAAAATGGAAAAACCACTGCTTTAACTCACTGGTGCCTTTCATCTAGGGTTCTTCCCATTCTGGCAGCCTCCTGACCCAGTCCCACTCACCTGGCTCCAGGGGGAACGAACCTCCCAATGGCCACAGAGGCGTAGCTGACAGGGCTGGGTGACGTTGGGCCGGGGGAGATGTCCACAGCGCTCCGGAGGCACGGAGGATCCACCCCCCCCAAACTCCTGCCGGCAGCGCAGCTGACGGTGCTGGGTGCCAGGGCCACAGGAGCGGCTGCAGGATGTCCATTCGCCAGCCTCCCAGCTGTGGGCGTGGTGGGGCAGGGGAGAGGCAGAGACACAGAGGAAGAAAACAGAGACACAGAGATGCGTGGGGCTGCCATATGTGGGGCAAGGGATGATGGGCTTAGGGTGGGGAGGCCCCACAGAGAAGGAGCATCTTCAGAACCTGGAATCTGAGTTCCCTTGTGGGGCTCAGGCTGCCGGGGTTTTCTTGCTGTCTGGGGAATGTAAACCTTTCTACTGACATGCTGTCTGTCTGCAGCCAGGAGACCTTGGGTACTGGGCCCAGAATGCAGGTGGGATCCTGAGCAGGGACGGCTGCTGTGTTTTAGGACCCAAGCCCTCCCTGGGGATCATACTCACTATGGAGGGCACGGGGGACCGTGGCAGGGCTCCAGGGGGTCTGGGGGCCTGGCTCCCATGGCACAGCTGTGTTCATCCAGTTCCTCCCCTGACTCACGAGAAATGCAGAGGAAAATGGGGCGCCAAACACCTGAAAGGGATGAGAAGGAAACCAGGGGAGGCAGTCTGGCTCAGAGCCCAGCGTCAGTGAGGCCCCAGGCACTGGAATCTGACTTGGCACAGAGTCAAGGTGTGGACCCACACTCCTGAGTGTGGGATCAGGCGTGCCAAGTCAGGGATCTGGGCTGTGGGTGCCCGGAATCCAGGCTGGTACACGAAGTCTCACCTTTCCCACAGGATGCTGAGCACTCCGAGTGTCCCACTCGTTTCCAGTATCCAGTCGGAGACCCCAGGGGGGTCCTAGGATGGGGTGGAGCACGCATCTGGGGGATCCGCACCTGACGCTGGAGAGTGCCTGGGGTCCGCGCAGGGCGGGGCGCCAAAGCAGGTGGGGGTTCTACCCTCAAAATCTCTATGCAAGGACAGTGGAGTAGACGAATCAAATGCACCCCACTGCCTCCAGACTCCCCTTTCAGACCCTCCCTGCATCCCAGGTCTGGGGAGCAGAGTCTTACCCTGCTGGAGGTGGGGGAGGTGGGGCTCTGGGGTGGTGCTCTCAAGATCTGGAGGAGGTGAAGAGATAACATACTGATAAAAAATGCCTGGGTTTTCCTCCTGAAAGATCACCTGGGAAGAGAAAGAGAAGGTAATGAATTGTCTGGTGAAGCAATAAGGGCATACCACTCGCCTTCCCTCCATCTTGAGACCCACAGCTTTGCCCTCAGAGGGAAAGCCTCCCACCACCCCCCAGCAGTCCAGCTTCCTGGGCCCCAAGCTCACGTAGACATCCACAGGCTGGGTAGTGGGCCCTTTGGCTGACAGACTCTCCCCCTTGCCCTCCTCTCGAGAAGGACGGTTGTACAGGAAGACAGTCCCACTGGCCGTGTAGGACCCAGGGGGATCCACAGCCCAGTTTCCATTGATGATGGACTGGCCCCCAGGGCCTCGAAGGGCTGGAGATTGGAGATCAGGACACCAGATCAGTCGTGATGTCCTTCTCCTAGCACTCCCTAAGCCATGCAGAGCCCCAGATGCCCCCGTTCTCTCGCTCTCTCCACAGGGCAAGGAGGCCCCGACTTCTCTCTGCTTGGCCCATTTGCCGTGTTCAGAGCAGGTGTAGAGGGCTGAACCAGGAGACCAGGAATGGAATGGAGACCCAAGACTCAGGGAATCCAGAGAACTCACCAAGGTAGTTGGAGCTGGGCCGGAGCTGGGCGATCTGGAGCTGGGAGGCTCCAGCAGGAATCGACAGGATCTTCTGATAGCCCAAAGGGCCCCCCCGGTCAGTGAGGTTTCCTGAGATGAGGCGGCAGGTGGAATCATCACCCCCACAGACCCCACAGCCATCCGGACGCCTGCCAGAGCCGAGGATCCCATCACAGCCGGGGCTCTGGGGGAGAGTGAGGCAGGGGCCGCTTGAGACGAGATACCACCGCACCCCAGCCTCATCCTCTTCGGACTCTCCAGCTTGCCCTGCACCTTGATCTTTACTGCAAGTGAGAATGTGTTTCTCTGCCAGCCCACCAGCCCCAGCCACCCTCCACCGAAGTGTGTATATGCCTGAGGGGGTCCTTCCTACAGTTCACCTCCTGGTTCTGTTCTCACTTCCAGCTGGGCAGGGAAGAACTTTCCTCTGTGCAATCTCAGCCTAGGGTTTTATTTCTGTGATGATGACTAAGGAGACTGTGTGTGCATGCCTATATGTGTGTGTGCGTGCGTGTGCACACACACAGACACACCATCCTCCCTCACCAGACAGCGTCCGGCCACACAGATGTCTAGGGCTCCAGGCTGACACAGGGTCCCATCCTGGACCTTTTCGGTATGACGGACATAGAAGCGGAAGCCACGAGGACGGCAGTTCAACTCACAGCGTTGGGAGCCCTGAACTAAGAAACGGGGTAGAAGGGTGGTTAGCTGAGGTCCCTGGCGAGAGGCCAGCTGGCAAAGGTCCCCAATTAGCTATAGGGCATCCTGAGGTTGACTACGTCACTAGGATGAAGGGAATATGACAATTGTATTTTCTCAAAGGTTCCTTTGAGGGTCACACAAAAGTTGAGTCAGATCAGTTGAGGTCACGGAGACCAGTGAAGAGGCTGTGAATCGTGAGAGAGGAGATACTTGAAACCTATGATCACGCGAGCTCACAAAGGGTTTCTTGGCATCAAGCCGACACAGGCCTAAAATCAAGTGGATGGGAACTTGGGAACAGGTGGTCTAACAGCAGCCAGGGCCCACGGTGCACCACGCCCTGCTGTCGCACTGAACGGGACCTCCCTGACCGTGCCCCTCTCATGTCCACCCCACCTCCTGGGATGGACTTCCCACAGGGGGCCAGCCAGAAGGTGCCTCTGGACACTCCCCCTCCCAGCCTGATCCCTCTGCTGATGATCCCATTGTCATCTGACAGCTGCGCCCTGTCTGGAAACCCACTCCCCTTTCTGTGCCTGTGCTGTCTCTTCACCCTGGCCCTGGCCCTGGGAAATAAAAGAAAATATTTCACAAAAGGGAAATACAAGGGCCTCCAGAGGAGATCTAGAGGGGCTGGGTGTCTCCCTCTTCCTGCCATCCCCCAATCTTAAGCCAGTTCAGCTTCCCCAGGGGGGCTACAAACCTCACCTTCTGTGAAGGGCTCCCATTGGTACAGCTGGCCCATGAACTCCTGGGAGTCAAAGGCTGCACACTGCAGGGCCCGGGGGTCTGGATGCTCAGGGGGGCAGGGCTGAGGTGGGGGGGATACAGAGGAGTCAAAGCTGGGGAGGAAAATGGGGGTGTGGGTCAGGGCTGGATTTGGGGGTGTGGGAGGGAAGGTCAGGTCTGTGGAAAAGCTCCGAGGCCCCTACCCTGAGGAGGTCAGATGCCAAGGCCCTTCTCCCTCAGGTCCCGATCTGACAAGCCGAGGCCCCAGACTCAGGGTCAGGGGAGCAGAATTGCAAGTTTGGGGAGGGGATGGTCTGAGGAAGAACTCACCGCTTGGCTGCAGGCTCTCAGCTGCTCACTCTCCCCAGAACATCTTGGGACAGGGCTACTGGGAGCAAAGAGGCTCCAGAGGGAACTGGAGTGGGGACCAGCACTCAGCAGAGGCAACCAGCCATCTGGGTAGTGAGGGGCAGGCTCCGTGAGGGACCCTTGAAGATTCCCCCTAGGACTCCAGTGCTCCTGGCTCTGGTGACCTCTGCCCCGAGGGGCAGAAAGGAAAGGATTAGGGTGCCTGTCTGGCACCTGGAGACTGGCCCGACCCTGGGAATTTGGCATTCTTGGCTGAGGGGGCATGTGGAAAGGACTACTGTCCCCTGGGGAGGGGATGGACAAGAGGATGTCTGTGCCAGAGGCTCTGAGGTGGGGCCGTGTGGGGGCAGGCCTGGTTCTAGAAGGCCCCTCTGTCTGAGCAGCATGGGGGCTTTGGGGCTCTGCTGGGGGGGACAGGGGGCGGGAAGACGGTTCTGTAGGAGGGAGCTGAGCTTGAGCTGTGTGGTTTGTGGAAGATGGCTCTGTTCTTGGAGTCAAGGATGAAAGAACTGAGGTGTGGGGGAGCTCGGATCTGCGGAGCCTCCGGGGGTGCCTGCGGTTCCGATGGAGTGGCAAAGCAAAGGGCACTCTCCCGTAACCAAACATTCCCGGCTTGATGGGGTCTCGAACTTGGGATCTGAGAAGGTGTAGCAGACACTTCTACTGAGAAGGTGTAGCGGTCACAGCTCAGGCCAGCTCCGTCCGACCCAGCCTCTTCCCCGGCCCGCCCCGTCCCCCCCTCCTCCTGGCGTCTACTTCGAGCGCCAAAGATAAGCCTCCCGCTGCCACGCATCCTTTACTCCCGGTCCCTCAGTCCCAAGCCCCGCCCCTGACCCAAGTCCCACCCTTCCCTGGATCCCAGCCTCACCTCCGGGCTGCTGGAATCTCCTGGGCCTCTGCTCTCCCTAACTGGGAAGCAGGACCTCGAAAGGGGCCACCTCTTCCCCGAGGCTGTGGCCTGTACAGGGGGAGGGTTTCTCGGGAAGTCTGGGGTCTGGAGCCCTGACCCTGGGGGAGCAGGGCTTCTGGATGTCTTGGGGGCCGGGGTGGGAAGGGCAGGCCCTGGTGTTGAGCTGTAGGGAGCTGACAGGTCCGACTCCTGCGCTGCACCCCAACTCCACAGGGCTGGGAGCAAGAGGCCCACTGGTCCCAAGGACCCCAGATGCCCTCAGGGCCCTGGCCCTCCTCAGGGGGTGTCTGAATAGAGTGTCCAGACAACACCTATGTGGACAAAAAGGTCAGACAAAATTAGAAGGATTGTCGCGGAACTGTGCAGAGTATCCACTCCAGTGCCTGAGGGCTGGGGCTGTTGTTACTGGCCTGAGGACACATTCGGTAGCACAGGTGAGACTTGATGTTATTTGGCAAAGAGTTAGTGAGCTGGGGGGGGTGGGAGGGAGGCTGGGAGGGCAAATGCAAAAGGGGCCATCACTCCAAGGCCTGTAGGAGTGGGGTGGAGGATAGGAAGGGGGCAGGGTCCCAGCCTCTGGTGCCTGGCTTACCTCCTGATCCAGGCAGAGCTCAGGGAGGGACAGAAGCAGCATCAGGCACAACTGGGACCTGCAAACCGGCCAGAGGAGGTGTCACAACACCCTCCCCACCCCCAGCAGGCTCCCCGCATCCTGATGCCAGCTTCTCAGAAAGCAGAAGTCACTCATCACTTGCCCCCGCCCCGCCCAGTAGTGGCCTGTCCGTCACTTTCAGGAGCAGAGCCGCCCCCCCAGCCGGCAGCCCCACCGCTTACCTGCCCGCCCACTTCTCCATCGCTCCTCCCTTGAAGCCCCAGGCCGGGAGAGGGGACCGGAAGTAAACACGCTACTCCGGCATCTGAGCGTGGAGGGGGCGCGCTCTGCGGGGACAGAAGCCCGGTGGTTACCTCTCCAGTGTCCAGAGCGCTGGGGTTGGCAGGGATGGCTCCTCAGGACATCGAATGAGGATGGAGGTTGGGGGAGGGGGGGCGTCCCACCCTTTTCTGACACTAAGGGTGAGAGCGGGAAGGAATGCTGCCCCTTCCCGCCTGCCGAGACTGGAGGGTGGGGGTCTGACCTCGGCCTCCCGACTGTGGCCCAGTCCCCTCCCCTCAGCCTGCAGGAACTCCTCAGCCCCTCCCCCATCCCAACCAGGGGCTGTTTCCAGGCCAGCTCAGGCCACACAGGCCACACAGGCGCGCACATCTCCCCTAAGATGATTTTCTTCTGGTCCCACCTCCCGCTCTCCCAGGGGTCCCAGAGGGTTGAGGAGGGAGGCCTGGGCGAGGACATGCCAGATACCGGCTCTGAGGAGGTGACAGGAGGCCGCTCTGGGCTTTCCATATCCTACCTGCCCCCCAGCATTTTCTTCCCTTTAAAACTAAGCTCCTTCTGGAGCCCCAGGCACATCTCTGCCTCAAACACTTTCTAGCCCAGGGATAAACTAAGTGGGCCAATGGTTTAATCTGTAGAGAAGCAGGTGATTTTCCCCTTGCGATGTAAGGGGACCCCTCCCTGTAAAGAAGGCTCATTTCAGGTGCAACCATGATGGGCAGGGGGGCCCCCAGGCAGGAGGGATGCAGCCAGAGGGGCCGTTGCTCCCCAGTCACACACCTCGCACTCTGAGGAGCCGGGAAGTCCTTCCTCAAGTCTAGCTTCCATTAGCAGGGAGGTGGAGCTCCGAAACCTCCCCTGGTCTCAAAGCCACAGCTGCCCCACCCCTCCAGCCCCTTGCTGCGTCCCACGAGCCCTCCCCACCCCCACTCTTCAACCCGCTCTTAGTTCTGCTTTCCAGGAAAAAAAAAATGTTTCTGTTGGATCTGAAAGGCACCCGGGAGAGGAATCCAAGGAGCTAATGCTGAGGTGGGCCAGCTCAGGGGCAGGAAAATGGCAGAGGGGAGGGCAGGAATGTGCTTGGGGGTAGCAACATTCAGCCCCACTCCCCTCCCTGAGACCCCAAGACGTGGAAATTTGAGGGAAGGTTTGCGGAGGACGAGCCTGAGTGCATAGGGTCACCTCAGCTGCTTGGGGTTGGGAAGGGGTTGCTGATGGCTGCTCTTTTCCCCCCGGCTGGGCTGGCCACTGAGGTCACCAGCTCCACCCTGATGGGGGCGTAGGGGCTCCAGAGAAGGGCCAATGGTCCACCCAAACCTTCAGCTCTCTGCCTGACTCTGTGCCTTGATGCTGAAGAGGAGAGATGGGGGTGTGATCACTGTCTGCCCCTTCTCTGCTGCTGGGCACCCACCCTTTCCACTCCCTCTCAGCCTCTGCTTCTCTCTGCTCCCCCCAGGGTCTGTATCTTGCTGTCTCTATGGGTCTACCCAGTACACATAATCCCATCCTGAGCTGGGTTTGGCTTCAGCAGCTCCCTGGAGAAGTGAGGGGTGGGGGTGGGGGTGACGTGAACTCCTGGAGCCCTGGCCAGGCCTGGCTCCCTCTCTGGAAAAGTCCTACCCCACCCCCTGCACAGCTGGGCAGGGGGCCGACACCCCCTCCGCTGCAGAAACAGACACACATTTGTGCTTCTCCCCCTTTGCATGTTCCTCATCTGGTGTGTCTCTCTGCCCAGGGTGAGGAAAGGAGAGGTCAGCAGTGGTCACCCTGGTGCCAGGCTGGAGACTGGTCTGGACAAACCTGGGCTCCTCCTGGCCACACCTCCACACTGGCCAGTGAGGATCAAGAAGGGGAGACCTGGGAAGGGCCACACCCTTCATCCCCAGAGGGACCCACTTCTGGGAAATGGGTCACTGCTGCAGGGGGTGGAACAGCATGTTTCAGGGCTTGTCTGGAGACTCCCTAGCCTGGGTCAGAACTCTGTCCTCGCTGTGCCAGCCTCTCCTGGGTCCTGGACGACCATTCCAACAGGTGTCCTTCCTTTCGAATCATCAGGCTGAGCTGGATCAAGGGCACCCGTCGGCATCCCTCCCAGGGTCCCCAGCCCCATATCCAGAACTGGAGGGGGTGGCAGGGGCACACACCGTCCAGGAACACCCCTCCTGGAGGAACACCCCTCCTGGAGGAGAGCAGGGGGCGCCAGCGCGTGCGGGGAGGTCCTGGGTATGTTTTCCAACTTCGCTCCGTGACTTAGTAGGAATTTTGGCTGATTTTCCGCCCGGGTGATGGGGCCAGAGCTCCACAGGATCAGAACGCCCTCCCCAGAAATTCGACCCCAGGGACTGGAAGATCTTCCGAGGCTACAGAGCTGGGGCTGGGGTCGCGGCTGGGGCGCGACCACGGGGCGCGGGGGCGGGCGCTGGCGAGCGCGGCGGGGGCTCTAACGGGACCCGGGGAGAGAGGGCGGCCGGGGCCCGGGCTCCCGGGGCGGGGGAGGGGGAGGTCTGTACCTGCTCCGCGCGGCCCCAGCGGCCCGTTAACCCTTCTGCGCCCGGACGCTCCCTGGAGGCAGCCTCGCTCCGCGGCGGCCACTGCGGCCCCTGAGCCGGGCTCGGGACACTGCCGCCTCTGGCCGCGGCTCCGCCCCCGCGCCCGCCCTCGCCCGCCGGCGCCCCGCCCGCCACGCGCCCAGCCCGCGCCCCTCGGCGGCCCCCCGCCCCCCGCGCGGCCAGGCCACCCACCCGGGGCGCGGGCGCTGACCGCCCCTGTGTGCTGGCGCCCGCCGACGGCTCAGGCGAAATCCGGGCCGTCCCTGCCCGCCCCGGAGGCAGCCGTCACTCCGGGCCCCGTCCCGGGGGGGCCGCGCGCTGGGCTGGGCCGGTGGGGGGGGGGGGCTCGGGACCCCGGCCGCCGGACCGTCCCTGCACGGGGGCGGGGGGCGCTGCCCTCGAGCGCGGTGGGCGAGCCCCGTGCGGGTGGGGGCTGCGCGCTGCAGCGCGGTGAGCCGTCGGCCGTCCCTGCCCTCTCCTCCACGCAGCCCTCCTGCCTGTCCCAGATTGGGCCGTGCCATGTGTGGTTGGGAGAGCTCCGGGCCCTCTGTGAGCCTCGGTTTCTTCATCCGCAACATTTTACACACGGGGGCGTAGCAGAAGGAATGCGCTGACTCAGGAGTCAGGGGATCTGGGTTTGAATCTCAGCTCCAGGACGTGCGGCTCTGTGGTCTTGGCCGCAGTTTCCCCACGGGTCAAATGGGGCTGATCTGATATATATGATAGACCCGGAGATATGTCTGTCCATCCGTATCTGGAGGAATGCACCCCAAACGCGGAGTGAGCCGCCACACCTGAGGAGGGGAAAAATAGGCTTTCGCTGTTTTGCTCTATATGCTTATATAGTGTTTGAATTTGTACCCAGAAGCGTTATCTATGTTATTGGCGTAAATAAATAACATATACAAAATGTCTGACATAGAGTACTTAATAAGTGGTCACTATTAGTTTAAACATTTTATTTGCTATCCACTCATGAACCACAGCCATGTATTGTTAGGTCTACCCACTATTTTAAAGCTTTTTTTTTTTTTCATTGACTTGTCAATATTTTAAAACCAGATGTTTCATAACTTCTCTTGAAAAACAAAAACATAGAAATAAAAGCTCTAGCAACATTGTCCTGTGTCACCACAAAATCACAGGGTCTCAGGCGCTCCCACCTCATGTTTCTTGAGCACCTGTTTTTCCTTGGTGCCGACACAGAGGGCAGTCTGTGGCCTCAGGGAGTTGGGGCTAGTTGGACACAGCCAACCACCGGGAAGTAAGCACTGAACTCAGGGAAGTGAAAATCTAAGAGCTTTTAAAATGTTAAGAATTGGGGCGCCTGGGTGGCCCTGGCGGTGAGCGTCCGACTTCAGCTCCGGTCATGATCTCGCGGTTCTTGAGTTCAGGCCCTGCGTCGGGCTATGTGCTGACAGCTCGGAGCCTGGAGCCTGCTTCTGATTGTGTGTCTCCCTCTGCTCCTGCCCCACTCACACTCTGTCTCTCTCTCAAAAATAAATAAACATTAAAAAAAATTTTTTTTTTAAATGTTAAGAACTGTTTCCTTATTTGAAGTTCAACATGTATGTTTTGTTTTTTCAATAAATCCTTAAGTTCTTTCCAGACAAGGACTATTTAAGCTACTTTGTATCATCTATATTTTTTCATACTTTGTGCTTTTTTTGTATTTGTAGGGTTAAATATTTGAATTGGAATGTTCTAGAACAGACAAATGAGTCCCAGGTGCCCAGGCCTGCTCTCCCAACTTTTCCACCTAAGCCCAGAGGCCTACGGGCAGGTAGGTAAGCTGGCTAGGGACCAGAGGCCTCTGTGATTTTGTAGGGATTCAGGACAATGTTGTTGCTAGAGCTTGTTTTTGCGTTTTCAGGAGAAGTTGTATCCGGTTTTAAAATATTGACAAGTGACTAAAAAATCTCAAGACAGTAAGTATACCAGAGGTGCCTGGGTGGCTCAGTCGGTCCGACTCTTGGTCTTGGCTCAGGTCATGATCTCACAGTTTCGTGAGTTTGAGCCCCTCATCAGGCTCTGTGCTGAGCGGAGCCTGCTTGGGATTCTCTCTCTCCCTCTCTTTCTGCCCTTACCCCACTCATGCTGTCTCTCTCAAAATAAATAAATAAACTTTAAAAAAAAAAAAAAAAGGCAGTAAGTACACTCCACAAAACCTATTGATCAGATTTGTCTACAAGCCTCAAGTTTGTGCCTCTCCTTAAAACATCCCTGGCATTGGGGCGCCTGGGTGGCTCAGTCGGTTAAATGTCTGACTTCGGCTTGACTTATGATCTCACAGTTTGTGGGTACAGCGTCCAGCCCAGCATGGGGCTTTGCACTGACAGCTCAGAGCCACTTTGGATTCTGGGCCTCCCTCTCTCTCTCTCTGCCATTCCCCCACTGGCGCTTGTGCGCTCGCGCGCTCTCTCTCTCTCTCTCTCTCTCACACACACACACACACACACACACAAATAAATAAATAAACGTTAAACCAAACAAAACCATCCTCAGTGTTGGTCTTGTGTCCCTAAAGAGCTTTCGAAGCTAATGGGTTAATGCTGCTGTCCCAGGAGGGCTGGTTTATCTAGGGACTGTTGGTGACAGACAGCCCTAACCCAGAGGCATATTTATAGCCCTGGGTGTGGAGGGGAAGCCCCTTTGCTCAGACCTCAGAGCACAAAGCAGGTGATGAAAC
Source organism: Panthera tigris (assembly GCF_018350195.1). Lineage (NCBI taxonomy): Eukaryota > Metazoa > Chordata > Mammalia > Carnivora > Felidae > Panthera > Panthera tigris. Next base: position 104,442,753 of record NC_056667.1, on the reverse strand, counting down.
GCCCAGCCCACAGGGCCAAAGGAAGATATTTTAGGTCAGGGGACCTTTCAGTGACCCTGAGTGACATCCCATCAGCATTCATTTATCTAGGAGGAGGCAAGCTGCCAAACAGGAGGGTGCCACTGAGCACAGCAGAGGGGGAAGGAGCCTGGGTGGAGGGAAAAGGTCTGCCTTTGACATTTGTAACTGCCATGAACTGAAGGTCAGAAATAGTCCCTTCCATTAAGAAGTGGCTGTGGATGAAAGAACTCATAAGATTTATCATTGTCACCTCCTGTGACTTGGTGGTCTGAAAATGTTGTATAAAGGAAAGAATTTCCTATGCCTCGGCAATTTGTGAAGTACCAGCTTAAATTTGCGGACACTGTCTTGAGGATAAAAGGAAGCATTTTTCAAAGGCTGTATAATCAGTAGATGTTCACCCAAAAGTATCTCTGAAGACAGGACAGGTAGAAGATGAAGAGGAGGACGAGCTGAGAGTTTGTCTGACTTTGAACTTAACACAGTGTCCTGATAATAATATAGCTAACATTACTCTGGACTCAGCAGTGCTTACTTACAGCTATACAAGTGCTTACTCTGTGCACAGTCCTCAGCTTAACAGATTTGGAAACAAAGACACAAAGAGAAATGCAGTACTTGGCCCCAGATCTCACAGGTAGAAGCTATTATCTGTATATATTGTGTGCAAGTGAAATTTTTGAGACATTTAGCTGAGTTTGTATTGTCATTTTTTTTTTTTCTGGTAGTATGTTAAGGGAGTTCTGTGTTGAATTAAGTAACATTTTTAACTACTGTTTCCTGTGAGACACTGTCCCTATCCTAGATAATGCTGATGATCATACCAGTGTGTACAGGTGGGGCCCAGGAACTAATATGAAACTGTGCCTTTTGGTTTGTGGCCATAGCAACCATTTTCAGAAAGCCTGGTGTTTGCCTTTCTGCCTCTCCGAATCATGGTTTGCTCAACTCCTTTGTTCCAGAAGAACCACTCTTTTCCCAGTCGCTACACACCAGGCTGATCTCCAGCTGTTGATTCCCAATGTCCTGTCACATTGGTTCACACTGTTTTCTTTCACTGATGCCATTCTTCTGACCATTAGGCTTTGCGTTGGCCCAGTGAGCTCACTTCCCACAAGTTATGACAACAGCCTATTGTGATCTGTTTCCTACAAGGAACCTGGAGGGTGGGGATCACTCGGCCACATCTACCTTTGTATTCACCACCTCGCCTTGCACATAGTAGGCATTTAATAAATGCTTGTGGGATGAGTCCATGAAGGAGAAATGGTGAGCACTGCCTCAGCTCTGGACACATTCCAGCACTTTCTGGTGGTTGTCTTGTCCTATCATGGCTCACCTGGCTCTGGGGTGATGAAATGATGCAGAAACAGAATGTGACCCGTTTGGTAAACGAGGACCAAGACACAGATGGGATGCTCTAGTTTCCTAGTCACTGCTCTAGAGTCATTACATTTGGTCAGAAACTCCCAAAGTCTGAATTTTTCTTGATTTGATTTCCATATTTCAATCTAAGAGTACCTCTCAGGCAGATCTTGAGACTGCCTCAGTACCTCCCTGAGTCATGTATCTGTCTGGTCGTCAGCATTCCGCAAACAGGAAGTGCTTGATAAATCTTTATGGAACTGAATGAATTGATTGGACATAACCTTGGCAGCCATTAAGTTTACAATATCATCAGTCCTTTGACAACTGTGTTAAGTGGTTTGGACCCATGTGCGTATCTTCTTCCATATGTGTTTGCAAGACATGGCCATAAACTAGAGCTTCTGGATCAGGCCCCCAAAATGTTTGCGGATACTCATTGTCTGCTAAATTGGAAGGTTCCTCAGACGATATCCTCTGTTATAGTCTCAGCACAACCGATTTACAGATTTAACAAGATGGTACCTGTCACCAGGGATGGGGAACAATTGGCCAGGACCTGTCCCTCTGACGCAAGCTTCCCCTCAGCCTTGTCTTTAGGATCTTCGAGAACATTCATCAGTGTCTGTGTGCCCTTGCAGCTAGCGGGGCCTGGGAGCCCATGGTGGTCCGTGCGGTCGCTGCTGCTGCAAGCTGGGGAGACTTGGCACTGGGTCCTGAAGAGGTTAACCGTGGGGGGACGGCGCTGATCCAGACTCCAGTCCTGGTTCTGCCATTTGGGGGTCGTGTGGCCTTAGACACGCTAAGCTACTGCTCTGTCACCTCTGAACGTCGACTAACGACAGTATCCAGCTTACCTACTTCACAGGCCACTGTGAAAACCAAAATAAAAATGACAGCATGCATGTGAAAGCTTAGAGTCCTATGGAAAAGTAAGTCGTGTTAGGTTAATGATGCTGTTCAAACTTTTTTTTAGTTGATGGGCCACATAGATCAAGACTCTGGCTTCAGTGAAGACTTCAAGCTGCCTCGACATGATGCCCGGAGTTCTCCACTGAGGGTGCTGCAAGACACAGCAAGACTCTGCCAGGACTTGCCGGTGACAGAGTGGACATATTCCTGTGTTCTCACAGCAGGTTGGAGATCGTGGCCTGGCCTCTGTGCCAGGGATTGGGGGAAAAAGTTATGTTGCTGTCTGGGCAGAAGCTGATTTTCTTACTAAGAAATCTGGCACCAGACGTGTGCCACCAGGACTGAGTTCTGTGATGTCTTCCCAGCTTGGCAGACTCCTTGTCGCCCTGGGGCTCTGGGACCACAGTATGTGGTGCTATGGACTGGCTTAGGTTCAGCAGGAGCTGATGGGAAAGGTGCCTTGGGAAGATGGGCCAGGTCACAGAAAGAAGGGCAAGCACTGGCTAGTGGTAGCGGGGATGAGGCTCGAGGACTCCAAGCACTCTGAGAAAACACAGCAACCTATTGTTTTGGTATTGGGTCTGGGAGTGCACTTCATGTAATGGCCACACATAGTACTGTGACCAGTTCCAAGATCAACTACAGATGTGAATTCAGAGCAGGACACAGTGCATTTTCCCAAGTAAGGAGGGTGACAGACACATATCTTCTCAGCCCAAGGAGGCTTCTACGAGAGAATAAAGGTCCATGTGACAAATGGGCCCAATTTCCAACCCCTCACCTAATTGTACAAGTAAATTAAGAATTCTCCCATCAGATGGGGCACCTGGGTGGCTCAGTCAGTTAAGTGTCCGACTTTGGCTCTGGTCATGATCTTACGGCTTGTGGATTCAAGCCCCGTGTCGGGCTCTGTGCTGACAGCTCAGAGCCTGGAGCCTGCTTTGGATTCTGTGTCTCCCTCTCCCTCTGCTCTTCTCACACTTGTGCTCTCTCTCTGTCTCTCAAAAATAAATAAAAACATTTTAAAAATTAAAAAAAAAAAAAAGAATTTTCCCACCAGAGCAGAGGTATACAGAGAGAGCAGGTTCTGGAAGTAATGTGGGTCCTAGTCACAGTTTGAGGAAGGTGTCACTTTCACAGTTACAGAGCAGAGCCAGAGTCTCTGGGCCAGAATGTGAGCAAGTCATTTCTACTACCTGCACGTCAAGAATATAGCTTCTTTCTTCATGGGTTGTTACTGGACACACAGGACTCTAACTGCCTTAAAGAAGGGGCCACGGTAATTCTCCCCACATGAATCTCACTCTTGTGCCTAGAACTTTCCCTGCCTTTCTGGAGAAAACCAGTTTGGTGTCAAATTAATCTGGACAGACTGTGCCGAAGGCCTAAGAAAGGCAGACATAAAAGGGTAAGAATAAGGGTACAAATTCAATACCATGGCCCGAGAGGCAGGCAGGGCTGCCAAAGGAGAGGCAAGAATTTCGTACATGCCAAGGACTTGAAGTCAGAAATAGAAGAGTTGGGGCATGATGTGAAGGAAAGGTGAGCTGAGGCAGGAGGAAGTGTGGGCTTGCCCTCTGACCACAGGCCTTGGCTCATTCAGGGGCCTCAAAAGCCCTGAATGCACAAACAAGGGCCCACCGGTACTGGAGAGGGTCTCCCTTCTCTGCTCACAGCCTTCCCTGCTCTTGGCAGCATCAGTATCTACCTGGCTCTGAGCTTGGCATTCAGAGCCTTGCCCTGTGGCCACAGCTGGCCTCTCCAGCTTCACCCCCACCCCAAACAGGCTGAGCCCCTCAGCCAGGGCCTGTGCTAGAAGGTCCTCCGCCCTCCCTCCCCTCTGTGCTCGGAACATCCACCTGCCAAGCCCCAGCTCAGTCTCTCTGAGGGAACTCCTGGTGTCCCAGGACCATCTCTGTCCATGTCTCTCCCTGGCCCAACCCTCTGGCCATGGCAGTTCTCTCCAGGCCAAGGGGGCCTGTCACTCAGGTGTGCCTGCCGATCACCCGTGGCGATTATTAAATTACAGGTGTCGGGTCCCCAGTCTGGGTGATCTCGTTCCTGAGCTCCATGGGTGATGGGTGCACGCCCGGGCATGAGGCCCCTCATCTAAACCACTCGTGGGGAGGTTTACCTGTGAACCGGGTCCTAATCTGGGTGCTGGAACACAGGTCTGAAGGAACCACATTTCAATTTCTTTCTCAATAATTTGTTTCAAGCTTTCCTGACCCTGGGGCGATGGAAACTCAATTGTCAATTTCAGGGATCCCACCCTCACCTTTGGGCACTCAGCAGCGCCAGCTGAGTTTCCAGAAAGACTGTGTTGGTGAAGGCAAAGCTGTTTATTCACTGAGAGAAGCTGACAAATATCCTGGAGCAAAGGTCAGTCCGTCTTTCTTGCTCTGACCTTGCCGCAGCCAGGGTCACAGGCCCAGAGGAGGGACGTGGCGGAGGAGCCGGTGGGGACACACCAGGTCAGTCTGTGGCAGTGGCACCTGGAACCTGGGGGAAGGAAGGGTCGTGATGAGGTCCACTCGGTTTACTTAAAACTGAATGAAGTCTTCTCCCCGAACCTGCTTCCTCTCCTGACTTCTCACCTGTTGTTCAAAATCCTAGAGTCCTCTTTAAGCCTTTCTCTCCTCGCCCTAGAACAGTGTGGAACTTTAGAGGCATTTTGCCTAGTCCTTTATTAAAAAAATTTTTTTAAGGTTTATTCATTTTTTAGAGACAGAAACAGAGCCTGAGTGGGGGAAGGGCAGAGAGAGAGGGAGACACAGAATCCGAAGCAGGCTCCAGGCTCTGAGCTGTCAGCACAGAGCCCGACGCGGGGCTCGAACTCACAAACCCTGAGATTATGACCTGAGGCGAAGTTGGATGCTTAACCAACTGAGCCACCCAGGCACCCCTCACTTTTGAATAACTAGATTATTTTAAAAACCCCAAAAAACTAGATTATGAATTGCCCAGGGCAGGGGCTTTGCCTCATACTTCTTGGTTTCCCCTGCAGGACCTGGCGTTGAGGACTGCGTGATAAAAATCTCAGTCACCTCTTGTGTGTGGTGTATGCTGAGGGAAACTTCAGCAAAATGCAGACATTTCTAGGCAGAAATGTCCACTGAGCCATTATAAGCCCAGAAGAGCCGGAGACATAAACCGGGAAGGAAATATTTACCATACAGGGTGAGCAAGCCCCAAGAGTAGCCGAAAAACTCTCGGGGGAAAGAAGGGGTGCACAAGTCCAGCAGGTGCCCCAGAACAATAGGGGAGACAGAACACACTGAGGACCAAAAGTCAGAACCAGACTGAGGCTTTGCTGCAGCAGGAGGTGACCCAGCGCCTGTGGCCACGGGCCCAGGTCACCTCTGGCAAACACACAGGTGCGCCTCTGCTCCCGATGGGATTTCCTGGGCTCTCCAGTGACCCCTGCCCTTCCCGGGGCTGGGAAGTGTGGTGGTCCCTGCTCAGCGGCCTCCTGTTCCATATGGGACTCCAGCCTGGCTCCCCAGCTTTCCTGCTCCGGCTGTGGCTGGCCGCTCTCCTCCCGTCCCTGTTCCTTCACCTCTGGGCAGGGTCCGCTGCCATGGGGGGCAGCTGGACAGTCAGGTGATGGAGGGGCAGTTAGGCCCAGTACCAGTCACTGTCCTCTCCCTGCAGATCCCATCCCGCTCCAAAGGCGGGGAGACACCAGCACGTGGGGGTTCAGAGACACACCACGGGCCCAAACTCTTCACCAGGCCCAGGGCCTCCCAGTCCCTATAGGGTCTTCAGATTCATCCTCTCATCTGATCTTCCTCCAAACCTTGTAAAGTGGGGGTGCACTGGAGGACATTCCAGCCATGCATCAGATGAGAAAAACGAGGCAGGAGGTGCCAAACATTCCACCAAGCGGGAGCCGGGACTGGGGTCTCCCACCTTCTGCCCCAGCACTTAGGGCAGGGGCAGGGAGAAGGCGTGGTGGGCTCAGCCTGGATTCCCTGCGGGGGGGGGGGGGTGAGTGGGGGCTTAAGTACCATCACCCTAAGTGACAAGTGGCCTTTTGGCGCTGGGAGGGATGAAGCAGTGTAGGCTGTCTCCTTATGTTACAAAAGAAAGGGCCCAGGAGGTCTTGAGCTGCTCTGGGCCACAGGTTCCTGGAGCGCAGAGTGGTGGGGGACTCTTACTCCAGGCTGGAATGAGCCGCATTGCACACTCAGTGTGTGGAACAGTCAGGACCCATGCTTTTGTCCTCTGGTGACTGGGCCACAGATCAGATCCCATTTGTGCAAGGTTGTGGGGCCCTTCTGCAGATCCCTTCGTTTTCATTCATGAGCACTACAAGCACAGTATTCCCAGCCTGCCCGGGTTCACATCCCAGCTCCCTGTGTGCAAAGGGGACATCCCTATGCCACTGCCTAGGGTTTTTTTTTTTGGTTTTTTTTTTTAATGTTTTTATTTTTGAGAGAGAGAGAGAGACAGAATACTAGCAAGGGAGGGACAGAGATAGAGAGGGAGGCACAGAATCCAAAGCAGGCTCCAGGCTCTGGGCTGTCAGCACAGAGCCTGATGCAGGGCTTGAACTCATGAACTGCGAGATCATGACCTGAGCCGAAGTCAGACGTTTAGCTGACTGAGCCCCCAGGCACCCCGTAATGAGGTGATACACATAAAGTCTTTAACTGAATAGCGCCTGGCCACAGTAAGTCCCCACAATATCAGTTGGTGTTAGTATACACTTATTCTAGAGTTAGAAGAATGGGCTGTAGAATTGTTTGGCTATGCAAGTGTAGGTGTCTGCCTGCATACCCCCGTCTGGTCCGGAGGCCTCAGGAGGAAGGTGTTGCAAGGTCTGCTCTGTGGTTTAACTGACCTGGATAGAACCTCCTTGGTCCCTTCTCCAAGGGTGGACCAGGAGGCCCTCACCTGCTCTGCATCCTGGCAGGGAAATGTCATCAGCGGCTGACTCTGCTCTCTGACCCTTGGCCCTGAATCACCAAAGAACTGAACACCCCAGGGAGGCTGGTCCCTGCCCACTGGCTGATCACTGAGAACAGGTGGGTCCTGAAGGCTGGGCCAGACTTATCTTTGGGGAGGCGAAGCAAATCCAAGCCGAGATGTTGGAGAGAATTAGAGAAAACACCCCCATCTCAGCTCCCATCTGCCAGGCTGGGGCTGGGCACGGCACGACACGAAAGCAGAGCAAGGGGGACTTGACTCAAAGCAAAATGACCAACCAAGAGGCTGGGAAAAGAGGCGGGTTCAGATCGGAGCCAGGAACTCCTGGTGGGGTCAGCAGGGTGTTCGGGAGGCTCGGGCTTCTCTCTATGAAGGTTTGGGGACCAGAGGGGCCCGGGACATGGGCAGAGGACAGTGGGTTTGGTGACCTGAGCAGAGGGCATCTGTTCCTGTCCCTCTCCCGGGGCAGTGAGGCTGGTGCCCCCTGGGCAGGCTCAGGGCCAGTGCGGCCTCTCTGGGCGGGGTTCTCCAGTGCAAGGCATGTGAGCACAGGCTAGGGGTGGGGCCGTCAAGTTAGGACCAGCAGATATGTGTTGCTGCCTCTCCCTGGCCACACCAAGTCTTCGGCACCTTCTTCCCCACCCATCCATTCCTCTCCAGCTTCAGTCCTTTACACTGAAGTGGACTTTTAAAAATAGGTAAAGCACATGGTACACAGTGGAAAGTTCCCTGTCCTGCCCCGCCCCACCTTCCCCTCCTCGGAGCAACATCTGTGTCCTTACTGGGATGATGCATGGGTATGCTAGCATAGAAGTTAATATTCTCCCTTTCTGGCTTTTTCTGGTGGCAGAGATTCCTCTGAGAGTCTGAAAAAACTCACTGAAATAGGGCATACACACACACACACACACACACACACACACACACACACACACACAAATTAGTGTGCAATTTCAGGGGATTATAACACACTCTTGTGGCCCTTTTGATCCTACTCAGCAAGGGATTCTGGTTGTGACGTGTCTGGGTCTGATCCACATTTTCTCTCCTTAACACTGTTACCCCACATACACACTTCCCCTGCCTGCCAGGATTTGACAAGATTTCAACAAAGGAGAGCTTCTAAGGCCTTGATGGAGCAGCTTAAGCAAGCAAGCCGTTCAGTGCCTTCTTTAAAAAACTCCCTGTTATACTGAGGCCCAAATAAAATCTAAACTCTTAGAATGGCTTGGGAGGCCCTCTACTCGTGGTGTCCCTGAACGTCCCTCCTGGTCCCCTCCAGCCACGATCGCCCTCTGACCACACAGCTCTGGCCACACCGACCTTTCTGTCACACCCAGGTCTCACCTCAGGGTCTTTGCTTAAGCTGCTCCCTGTGCTAGGAAAACCATTTCCCCTGTTGGCTGCAGTGCTGGTTCCTTCTGGTGTCCCTCCCCAGCCACTCTCGTGTGTGCCCCGCTCTCGGCACCCCTTCTGGAGGGCACCATCCCATTTCATTTTCCTCGGTGCGCTTACTCTTCTGAAGCTGTCTGACTTCTGTAGCCATCTACCGCCCCTGCCACCAGGACACGAGCTCTGGGAAGTCAGAAGCCTTGCGTGTCCCACCTCTAGTGCCCAGAAGGGGGCACTCAGTAAATGTCTCTGCATTGACTAAAGAATCTTGGTGGAGATCAGATATGAATCGAGACTCAACTCTCCATCCCATCAAAGTAGCTCCAGGCCATCCTGGCTCCCGCTCTAGGCAAAGTTCCTGCCTCTCCCTCATTTCTCTATTCCCAGATGTCCTACCCTTTTCCCAGATCTCTGGGGCCCCTCCTTCCCAATCAGCATCTAACAAAAACTCTTTTGTGATTTTATGCCCGGGGGATTTAATCTGAGTCAATTTGGCATCGCCAGCCCTGGCTCAGCTGAGTCCAAAGGTCTGATCAGTGTTTCCAGCGGACTAGCCAGCAACTCTGTCGTCTGAGGGCTCTGAGCTCCACCCCAGTGGGACCAAGGGTACTGATGACGCCGGTCCTCGCCTCGCTCACTGAGCTGCCATTCCTGGGCCAATAAACGAAGCCCGAACAAGTGAGAAAAGCAAAGGCTATTGATTCAAGAGCTTGCTACAGCAAGGGAAGTCAGTCAGCCATGGTCACTTGCATTTTAAAAGAGACTCCAGGGTAGGTGGAGGGGTGGTAAAGCTTTATTTATAGCAGAGAAATGGGAAAGATTCAGGTACCTGGTGCCTTCTCTGGAGCCTGTTGGCGTGGGGAAGCTGGAAGGCAGGTGACTAGAAGCCAGGCATCCTGTATGACTGGTTGGGGGTGCATATTTGACTCTCTGGCTGGTCCTAAGTTGCAGAGTGGACAAAAGTTAGGGAAGTTGTCAGTTCTGGCCATTTTGAGCCAACTATTCCAGAAGTTAGTGGTTAGCTTTCTGAAATGCTCCTAGACATAGTCTGACTTGTTACAAACGGGACCTATGGATTACCTGGGTGGTTTACTGTATTTGAGGAGGTGATTTCCTGGGCGGGTTTCTGCAGGTTGTGGATGTCCGAGGTCTGTTTTTCCATATGGTCTCGCCATTGTCTGTGTGTTCAGTGCAGATCGGTCTTTTGGGGACTCCTCCCTCCTTCCCTTGAACACGGGAACATCCCGGGCCAGTAGAACCGTCAAGTCTTTGATCTCCTCCGTCCTGCAGCTCTCTGGCGAGAGCCTTCGCGGTGCAAAGAATGGAGAGAGGTGCAGTGAGAGGGGCAGGAAGGCCTGGCGGTGAGGCACACGCACCCACGAGTCGTGTGTTGGGTTCAACGCAGGGATTCTGAGTTGAGAAGGTTTTATGAAAGGTGTGGGGTTTCAGGAGTGGGATTGCTACAGATGGAAACTGGGGAGAGACAGGGGGGACACTCTTGGAAGGGAATACGATGAGGCAGGGGGCAGGTGGAGAGACCTTAGGTTAGTCACTTCCTTTGAGTCTTAATTCTTCACTGTGTACAGCCTCTGTGAGGCAAACATGGTGTGCATGAAGGTGCTGTGAGCTGTGAAGGTTTCAGCATGAGGGAAGGCTGTGGGAAACACCTGGAAAGGGCCTCTCTCATCAGAATAAGGAGGCTGAATGTACCTAGACAGTGATAATAATAATGCCAGCAGTGGGGCGCCTGGCTAGCCCAGTCGTAGCACATGTGACTCTTAATCTCAGGGTCATGAGTTCAAGCCCCACGTTGGGCATGGAGCCTACCTAAAAAATCAGACAAACAACCAAGCACTTACTGAGTTGGAGTCACTGCTCTAAGCCTGCAGAGAACCCCGGCAACAGTCCCATGAGGCAGTTACTATTATTATCTCCATATTACAGGTGAGATACCTGAGGCACAGAGCAGCTAAGGAGTTTGCCCTGAGTCACACAGTGTCAGAGGGGAGAGAATGCTTAGATTGCGTGCTTTGCACAAATCAGCAGCAGCTGTGTACCCTCAAACGCTGCCTCCTGATTCAAGGTCTTTGTCCTCGGATGTGTGTCCCAATGCATCATCATCAATCAGCTATAATAAAAGTCAGCTTTCACTAAATACCAGGCATGGTGCTAAGCATTTGCATTAACTCACTTATTTAAAAAAAAATTTAATTTTTTTTAATGTTTATTTATTTTTGAGAGAGAGAGACAGAGTGTGAGCAGGGGAGGGCAGAGAGAGAGGGAAACACAGAATCTGAGTCAGGTTTCAGGCTCTGCACTGTCAGCACAGAGCCTGACATGGGGCTTGAACTCACGTACTGTGAGATCATGACCTGAGCCAAAGCCGGGCACTTAACTGACTGAGCCACCGAGGTGCCCCTTTAAAAAAATTGTTTTAAGTTTATTTATTTTGAAAGGGGGGGGGGGGAGGGACAGAGAAAGAGAGAATCCCAAGTAGGCTCTGCACCTGCCAGTGCAGAACCCGACGTGGGGATTGAACTCATGAACCATGGGATAATACCCTGAGCTGAAATCCAGAGTTGGAAGGTTAACTGACTGAGGCACCCAGGTGCCCCTGTACTAACTCATTTAATCTTTGTACCAGCCCTCTGAGGTAAGGAACTGTGATTATCGTTTCCACTTTACGGAGGAGAAAACCAAGGAGTTGCGTGGCATAGCCCATGCCTCTGACTTTGGAGTCTGCACGCCCACCACTACCACACGGCCTCTCTTCAATAAGCAAGGGCTGGGACTACTCATCACTCAAGCCCTGATCCACACGGTGGTCTGTGCCTAGGAGCCAACTCCACATCAGTGGTTCTTGCCTTTCTCGATCACAGACCCCTTTAACACTCGCCCCAGGAAAATGTGTGCATGCACACACACTCACACCCCTTAAGAAATTCACAGACACCACCCCCCCCCCCAAGCCTTTCCATGGCAAGTGGGTGATGGGAAAGACTTCTGGGGTGAGTGTTTCAGCCGGGGGATATTCTCCAGTCTGGAACAAAAGGGCATGGCTTTGAATTTTAAGAGATTTACTTTATTGAAAGAGTGAAAAGTCAGGGGCGCCTGGGTGGCTCAGTCGGTTAAGCACTCTTCATTTGGGCTCAGGTCACGATCTCACCTTGGTGAGACTGAGACCAGCATTGGGATTGTCTCTCTTTCTCCCTCTTCCTCTGCCCCTCCCCTACTCACACGCATGCGTGCACACACTCTCTCTCCCTCTCAAAATAAAATAAACAAACATAAAAATTAAAAAATAAAATTCCAAGGGTGCCAGTCGGCGCGGAGCCTGCTTGGGATTCTGTCTCTCCTCTCTGCCCCTCCCCCACTTGTGCTCACTCTCTCTCTCTCTCAAAATAAATAAACTTAAAAAATAAAAAAGTAAATACATAAAATTCCATAGCTACTTTTATTTACTTCACTAGTGAACAGAACAAAAAGCAGTCCATCCTGAGAATCCCCATCTTTGGATCAATTTAATTACCCACTTCTCTCACACATCTAGCCAGCTGAACACTGCTGGAAGAAATCTCATAATTCTGCCGATTTATGCCAATGCACATTTATGGGGTCTAATCCCAGCTGGGTCTTTAACACTACTTGGCAGCTCTTGTACCAGATAAACACTCACACCCTTTCTCACGATGGCCACTCCAACCCTTCTGTAATGATTCTTTGAGCTTTAAAAGTTTTCATGTGTTAGAAACATAATTGCACAAATTTTAATTCATAACCTCCAGGATTTTTATCCAGTTTCTCCATGTACTTGGGCTCTTGACCCTTTATTTTTTGGATAATTATTTATTTAGAGGCTACCATGCCTGGCATTGGGCTGGGCTCTAGGACCCGACTATGGTCTCTGTTCCCACGAACTTTACAGCCCAGAGAAAAAGACTATCATTCCACAAATAATTACAAGTATGGTGAGGGACACTAAATGTGTTGATGTGGGGATTTCAGGAAGGCCTCCCTGAAGTGGTAGCCTTTCAAGCTGAGTCCTGAAGGATGATATGTCAGTTTGGAATGCTTTGGGCTGCACACAACAGAAAATCTGACCGACAGTGAAACCATAAGGATGTTTATTATTTCCTTAAGAAGTCTAGCAAAGGGGCGCCTGGGTGGCTCAAGTCAATTAAGTATCTGACTTTGACTCAGGTCATGATCTCATGGTCCGTGGGCTCAAGCCCCACATCGCGCTCTGTGCTGACAGCTCAGAGCCTTGAGCCTGGTTTAGATTCTGTGTCTTCCCACCTCTCTCTCTGCCCTCCATGCTCACTCTCTCCCTCTCTCAAAAATAAACATAAAAAAAAAAAAAAGAAATCAGAGCCCTTTATAAAAAAAAAAAAAAAAGAAGAAGAAGAAGAAGAAGAAGAAGAAGAAGAAGAAGAAGAAGAAGAAAAAGAAGAAGAAGAAGGTCTAGAAGCAAAGAGTTTCAGGGCTTTTAGATAGCTCAACAATATCAATATCAATATCACTGATATCCCTACAAATTTCTTAGCTTTTCCCTCAGTCATAAAAAGGTTGCCATAGATTCAAGCGTGACTTACACAACATCACTCTGAAGCACAAAGAGAAAGGGTTCTGGTCCCCCAGCAGCTCTCTTTCAGAAGGGCACAAGAATTCACCCACAAATTCCCAGGAGTTTTTCTCTTTTTTCCCCCCAAAAGTGGGTCATATGCCCACCTCAGGCATAGAAAAAGGGGGTTACCATGATGACTCACTTAGTCCAACCAGGATCAATCCCGTAGCACAGTGAGGATCCTACCTTCTCTGAAGATATTGCTGCTTATCGGACTCCTCAAATGAGGATTAAAGGGTTTACCAATTCTGGATATGGACACCTAGATAATTCAAATAAAATTAACCTTCATACCAATAAAACTTAAACTTTTAAAAAGTCATCTTTTTTTTAAATTTTTTTTCAACGTTTATTTATTTTTGAGACAGAGAGAGACAGAGCATGAACAGAGGAGGGGCAGAGAGAGAGGGAGACACAGAATCTGAAACAGGCTGCAGGTTCTGAGCGGTCAGCAGAGCCCGACGCAGGGCTCGAACTCACGGGCCGTCAGATCATGACCTGAGCCGAAGTCGGACGCTTAACCGACCAAGCCACCCAGGCGCCCCTAAAAAGTCATCTTAAAAGCATCAGTGGGGTGTCTAAGTGGCTCGGTCGGTTAAGTGTCGACTCTTGGTTTCAGCTCAGGTCATGATCTCATGGTTTGTGAGTTCAGACCTGCGTTGGGCTCCGGGCTAAGAATGCAGAGACTGCTTGGGATTCTCTCTCCTTCTCTCTGCCTCTCCCCTGCTTGCGTGCTCTCTCTCTCTCTCTCTCTCTCTCAAAATAAATAAACTTAAAAAAAAAAAAAGCATCAGAGAAGTAACAAGATTTGAGGAATTGCTGAATTGTGATGCTGAGATACTGAAGAGGGGAAAGTGGAGAAGTGAAGTCTCTTCTGAAGGTTGCTTATGCCCTGGGGCTTTGTTCTGGAAAAGGCTGAACTGCAATTGTGGCTGCATGGAGGGGCTAGGGTGAAAATTTCAAAGTCAGGTGGTTCTGGATTGCTAGTGCCCTCAAGAGCTGGTAAATAATAAGTTCTTTTTAGAGAAAGACACTATTATCTTGAACCTCAAGGTATTTCTATAAATAACTTTCAAAAACAATGTCCAGTACACAAAGATAACCCAAGGACATCAGACAGCATGAATAAGAACAGTAGGTACAACAGGTCATAGTAGTAGACTCATAGGGTCTCCAGATATTGAAATGATCAGCACAGATTACAAAACAATAAAATCCAAGAATGGAAAATTTGGCTGGGAAATAGAAACTTTAAAAAATGATATTACAAATCTTAAACAGGGGGAACAATGTAAATTCTGGAACTTAAAACTACAATAACCAAAATTAAGAACTGAAAGAATTTTACCAGCAGATTAGAAATAGTAAAGGAAAAATTAATGAACTGGAATACAGGTCAGAAGGAAATACCAAGAATGATGCATAATGGGGAAAAAAGAAAGGAAATGCAGAGGGGCGGGTAAGAGACATGATATCACAATGAAAAGGTCTAAGCAGAGTCCGAAAGGAAAGGAAAGAATGGACATAGGCAATAATTGATGAAATAATGGCTCAAAAATTTCCAGAGTTGATGAAACACATTAAATCATACATTTAAGAATCCAACAAATCCTAAGCAGGATAAATACAAAATTCACTGCCTTACACATTAGTGAAACTGCAGAAAACCAAAGACAAGGAGAAAATAGTAAAAGTGGTCAGAATAAAACACAAATTACCTTTAAAGGTCACAACAGGGGTGCCTTGGTGGCTCAGTAGATTAAGCATTCAACTTCAGCTCAGGTTATGATCTCATGGTCTGTGAGTTAGAGCCCTGTGTTGGGCGTGAAGCCCGCTTCGGATTCTCTCTCTCTCACTCTCTCTCTCTGCCCCTCCCCTGCTTGCTCTCTCTCTTACAAAAATAAATAAACATTTAAAAAAATTAAAAGCCACAACATTCAAAGGACCCACACTTCTTGATTTCAAAGCTTACTCCAAAGCTACAGGAATCAAGACAGTGTGGTAATGGCATAAGGGTAAACAGACAGGTCAGTGGAATAGAATTCAGAGTCCAGAATAAAACCTCACATTTATGGTCAATTGATTTTCAACATGGTGCCAAAAATTCAATAGGGACAAAAGTCTTTTCAATAAACAATTCTGGGACAATTGTATATCCACATACAAATAAATAAAAGTGGACCCCTACCTCATGTGATATATAAAAATCAGCTCTAAATGGGACAAAGACCTAAAAATATAAAATTCTTAGAAGAAAACGATCACAGGAATAAATCTTTGTGACCTCAGGTTAGGCAATGGTTTTCTAGATATAACACCAAAAGCATAAACAACTAAAGAAAAAATAGATTAGACTATATGAAATTTAAAACTTTTGTGCTTCGAAGGATACCATCAAGAAAGTGAAAACACAAGGGCACCTGGCTGGCTCAGTTAGGTAGAACATGCAACTCTTGATCTTGGGGTCATGAGTTCGAGCCCCATATTGAGGGTAGAGTTTACTTAAAACAAATAAGTGAAAAGACAATCCACAGAGTAGGAGAAAATGTTTGCAAATCATATATATGATAAAGGACTTTTAATGAGAATACATAAAGAACTCTTACAATTCAGTAGTAAAAAGACAAATAACCAGTTAAGTAATGGGCAAAGGATTTGAACAGACATTAATCCAAAGAAGACACACAGGGGCCCCTGGGTGGCTCAGTGGGTTGAGCATCTGAGTCTTGATTTCAGCTCAGGTCATGATCTCATGGTCCTGAGACCAAGCACTGTGTCGGGCTCCACGCTGGCAGCACGGAGCCTGCTTGGGATTTTTTTCTCTCCCTCTCTCTGCCCCTCCCCTGCTCGTGCTGTCTCTCTCAAAATAAATAAAGAAACGTTAAAACAATTAAAACAAAAAACAAAGAAGACATACAAATGGCGAATAAACACTTGGAAAGATGCTCAACATCCATCATTAGCCAGTAGGGAAATGCAAATCAAAACCACAATGAAAAGTACTTCATCTCACACCCACCAGAATGCTAAAATAAAAAAAGACAGTTAATAGCGAGGTTGATGAGGATGTGGAGATCTGGAACCTCACATACTGCTGCTGGGAATGTAAAACAGTACAGTCACTTTGGAAAACAATTTGGTAGTTCCTCAAAGGTTAAACATAGGATCACTGTATGACCCCAAAATTCTGCCCCTAGGTATGACCCAAGAGAAATGATAACATTTGTTCTCATAAAAACTTGTACATGAATATTCATGGTGGAATAATAGAAAAAAAAATGGAACTGAAACGTCCATTAGCCAATGAATGGATAAAATGTGTTATACCCACACAACGGAGTACTATTCAGCCATAAAAAGGAATGAAGTGCTGATATATGCTACAATATGGATGGACTTTGAAAATACGCTAAGTAAAAGGAGGTAGACAATGAAGGCGACATATTGAATGATTCCTTTTACGTGGAATTGACAGAATAGGAAAAGATCTATAAGGACAGAAAGTAGATTAATGGTCACTGAGGGGTGACAGGCAGGGGCTGGGGGGTAGATAGGGGGAATGAAGGTGACATCTAAATGATAAAGGGTCTGTTTCTGGGATGATAAAAATGTTCTAAAATTTGTGGCAATGGTTGCACAACTTTTGTGAATATACTAAAAACCCACTTAGGGACACCTGGGTGGCTCAGTTGGTTAAGTATCCGACTTTGGCTCAGGTCACGATCTCACAGTTTGTGAGTTCGAGCCCCGCATCGGGCTCTGTGCTGACAGCTTAGAGCCTGGAGCCTGCTTCGAATTCTGTGTCTCCCTCTCTCTCTGCCCCTCCCCCACTCATGCTCTGTCTCTCTCTTTCCTTTAAAAATAATAAAAACATTTTAAAAAATTAAAAAACGCATTTAATTGTATACTTTATTTATTTATTTATTTATTTTACTTTTTTTTTATTTTACATTCAATGTGGGGCTCGCACTCACAATCCTGAGATCAAGAGCTGCATGTTCTACCAACTGAGCCAGTCAGGCACTCCTAGCTGTATACTTTAAATGAGTGAGTTATATGATAAGCAAATTACATCCCAGTGAGGGAGGGAGGGAGAGAGAGAAAAAGAAAGAAAGAAAGAGAGAGAGAGAGAGAGAGAGAGAGAGAGAGAGAGAGAGAGAGAGAGAAAGAAAGAAAGAAAGAGAAAGAAAGAAAGAAAAATGGAGAGAGACTGTGTGAGCAGGGGAGGGGCAGAGAGAGAGGGAGACACAGAATCCAAAACAGGTTCCAGGCTCTAAGCTGTCAGCACAGAGCCTGATACAGGGCTCAAACTCACAAACTGTGAGATCACGACCTGAGCTGAAGTCAGATGCTCAACCAACTGAGCCACCCAGGTGTCCCAGGACTTTTTTTTTTTTTTTTTTTTTTTAGATCCAACTGTTATGCTCTTTACTAAAGATAAAGATACTTCATAATTATAAAAAGGTTCAATGGTTTAAGAAACAAAAAGTTCAAGGGTTCAATTTACCAGGAATATATAATAATTCTAATTTTTTTGTACCCAATAACATGATCTCAATGTATTTAAAGCAAAAACTAAAGTAAACAAATACCTGATCATAGTAGAGATTTTCACATACTCTTTCAATAGATAAGAAAATCAGTAAAGATTTAGAAGATTTGAATAATATTATTAACTATATGTACCAAACAAATATATAGAATACTGTATCTGAAAAACTGCAAAAATACACATTCTTTTCAAACACACACAAAGTATTTATAATTGACCATATACTAAGCCATAAAGCGAGTTTCAACAAATCCAAAGGGTTAAAATCATCCAGAGTTCATTTGTTGGGCGCGACACAATTATGTTAGACATCAGAAACAAAAGGACAGCTAAAAAACCCCAGATGTTTGGAAATAAAATAATATGCTTCTAAATAACTCATGAATCAAAGAAGAAATCAGAATTAAATTACAAAGCCTGAAATAAAAGAATTAAAAAATATTACATATCAAAGGTTGTGGGTTACAAGCTATTGATGGAAATTTATAACCTTACATAGTTAAATCAGAAAAGAAGAAAATTTGAAAATTAATGAACTTAGATGCACCAAAAAGTACAAAAACAGCAAGTTAAACTTGATGAACTTAGAAATAAGGGAATAATAAAGATAATTGAAAGCATACATTACACACAATAGAATAAAAATAAAATAATTTGGTACTATGAGAAGACTAATGAAACTGATCAACCTTTGGTCAAATGAAAAAGAAAAGGGAGAGAGAGAGAAAGAGAGAGAGAGAGAGAAGACACAAATGAACCCTGTAAGGAATGAAAATGAAAAACAGGGCATTACTATAGTCCCTGCAGACCTTCAGAAGAAACCAAGAGGATATTAGGAACTTGACACTAAAGCACTGGAAAATTTTTATGGAATGGATACATCCCCAAGGGGGAAAAAGACAGTTTATAAAATACTCAAGGAAAAAATAGGAATTCTGAAAAGACCAGTAACTTAAATGAATTTACACACCAGTTTAAAATTTTCCCTGTCCCACATGGCTTCCTCAGCAACTTCTATCAAACTATCAAATATTTACAGAAGACAATGAGGTCAGTATTGTGCAAACCCTTTCAGAGAAAAGTAGTAATTACTTTCGCCAACTTATTTTGAGCCTAATACAATATATTGTAAATATATTTTTACATTTAATATTTATATAAAAGTAATATTAATTTTTGTATAAAATATAAAATATATTTTTAAAATTTTTGAAGAAAGGGAAGATGGAATAGGAGGACCCTGAGCTCACCTGTTCCACGGATTCAACTAGATAATGCACCAGTTTAAATAATGTAAAACTTTCTATATATTACTATGTTTTGACATTCTAGAAGAATCTTTTCCGGCTTGGGAGAGACAATTCTTCTTCTTCTTCTCTTTAATGTTTATTTTTGAAAGAGCGTGAGCAGGGGAGAGTCAGAAAGAGAAGGAGACAGAGAATCCCAAGGAGGCCCTATGCTGTCAGCACAGAGGCCGACCGTGACCTGAGCTGAAATCAAGAGTCAGATGCTTAACCCACTGACCACCCAGGCGCCCTGAGAGACAATTCTTAAGAGATGGCCCAGCTGAGAGCATCATCCAGAGCCGTCCCTCCTCTGTCCTGCCCTTTTCACTCCAGGAGGCAATACTCCTCTGCCTTAATCATCCCAGGGCTAGGTGCCAGGCAGCTAGGGACCAGCCCTCTAATCCAAAACTGGCCAAAATTATTCCAACTAGTCAGTTCTAAACCCTTCCCTGCCTTGCCTTTTCCCCAGAAACCCCAATAAAGTCTGTGGCCTAAACCTTCTCACATCCCTTCTGCCTCCTGACTTTGGTGTCTTTCCAATGTGAAAGTTTTTTTGTTTTTTGTTCTTTTAATCTACAAAAATGGCTTTGTGTCTCCTGTTTCTAGGACCTGTGAGGTCCCCCTGCCCCCGTTCTGTCTCTTCTGTGGCTGCATCTAACCGACCACCTCATAAAAACCACGAAATATGTCATCTTGTTACTAAAAACTGATAAAGGCAGTATGAGGAAGATAAATACAGGTAAATCCCATTCATGAACAATAATACAAAAATTCTAAAAAATACAGTAGGAAGTTGAATCCAGCAATATATAAAAACGAATGACACATCATGTCCAAGTTGTGTTTATTATTATTTTAGTAATACAAGCTAAGTTTAACTTAAAAAAAAAATCAATTAATGAATTTACCATATTAACAAACCAAACAAGAAAAATCATGCATCCTCCCCATAGCTGCAGGGAAAATATTTAATACAATTTGACATATATTTATGATACAAAACTCTTAGTGAGTGTGCCTGGCTGGCTCAGTTGGTAGAGCATCCAACTCATGATCTCAGGGTTGAGTTTGAGCCCCATATTGGGGCTAGAAATTACTTTAAAAATTTTTAAAAACAAACCAAAACAAAACTCTTAGCAAACTAGGAATAAAAGGGGACTTTTAAAATAATTTTTTATACATTTTAATTTATTTTTGAGAGACAGAGACAGAGCATGAGAGGGGGAGGGGCAGAGGGGGGGTGGACAGAATCTGAAGCGGGCTCCAGGCTCTAGGCTCTGAGCTGTCAGCACAGAATCTGCGGTGGGGCTCAAAACTGAGATCATGACCTAGGCCAAAGTCGGTGCTCAACCGAGTGAGCTACCAAAGTGCCCCAATCTCCCTTTTTTTATGAAGTTAAAAATACCTTAATGTTATATTATATACCCTTATCACATACTGTACCTTACTATGTACATATATACTTATATATACATTTTGTGTACAGAGTTGTGCACATAAGAATATGGCCACTGTATCTTCTGAGTGATTTAAGGGATTTCCAAAGGTTATGTTCGCTATGTAACTTTTGCCTTATGTACTGCTTTTAGAACCTAACTTTGGTATAAGGTACAACTCCATTGTTGATGGATTTAAACTTGTTTTTTTTTTTTAACATTTATTCATTTTTGAGACAGAGCGTGAGCAGGGAAGGGGCAGAGAGAGAGGGAGACACAGAATCTGAAGCAGGCTCCAGGTTCTGAACTGTCAGCACAGGGCCCTATGCAGAGCTCGAACTCACAGACTACAAGACCATGACCTGAGCTGAAGTCGGAAGCTTAACCAACTGAGCCACCCAGGCACCCGCACTGTTGACAGATTTAAGAGCTATTTAGGAGATTTGGTGACTGCCTGGAATAGAAGGGAGAAGGAAAGTGATTCCCAGGTCTCTTGCCTGAACAACTGAATAGATGGTGGTTCTGTTTACTGAGATGGGGCCCACTGGGGTAGGAAGAGTTGGAGGGTAGAGATGGTCGCTTATCTTTCCCAATATTTTATGAAAAACTTCAAAACTGCAGAAAAGTTGACAGACTGTATAGTGAACACCCATATAGCTACCATATAGGTTCTACAATACACTTACTGCTATATTTTCTTTTTTATATCTTCCCACATACCCATAGGAGTTCATTATTGAATAAGCTGAATGTGTGGGATCTAAGAGACTTCCAAGTATCATGTCTTGTAGGCTACTGGTCTAGAGGACAGAAGCACATTCAAAAAGCAGGCTGCACATGCTGCCTCCCCCTCTTCACCTCCCATTCATACTCAGTTCCCTAGAATTAGGCCTTGTAAAAAAACAGGTTGCTTACTTATTTATAATCTCTACACCCAATGTGGGACTTGAACTCACAACTGAAAGATCAAGAGTCACAGGCTCTTCTGACTGACCCAGCCAGGTGCCTCTAGAATGCAGCTTTTAATATCTTCCTTCTTTTTAAAAATTTTATTTATTTATTTATTTATTTATTTATTTATTTATTTATTTATTCAGTCAGTCAGTCATTTTAGAGAGTTGTGCACGCATGCGCATGGGAAGGGCAGAGGGAGAAAGAAAGAGAATCTCAAGCAGGCTCCATGCAGAGCCTGACTCAGGGCTCGATCTCACGATAGTGAGATCATGACCTGAGCAGAAATCAAGAGTCTGATGCTCAACCGACTGAGCCACCCGGGCGCCCCTAACATCTTCCTTCTAAAGATTCTTTCACTAAGGACACCAACCACTGAAGACCCCAAAACTGAACTCATCGTCCTCCTCCTGGAAACCCTGCTGCTCCTCCTCCTGTACATCTTACCTTACAGTTACCCAAATCTCAAATTTAGGGTATCTCTGGCAGCAGGCAGGTTCTTTCACTCTCATCTTTTAAATATCTCTAACAGATGTCCTCTCCCTGTACCATTAAAGCTCTGGATCTCAAAATTTCTCATTTGACTGATATTAATGAGCTACAATTTCAACCTCTGAACTGGTCCCCATCGCTACCCTTTCTCTAGCTTATCTATTCGTCTGTCCATCTAATTTATCTTTTTAAAAAGTCTGTTCACATCACTTTTCTTTTGCAATATTTTACAGTTGCTTATACCCAGATTGGCATGACTTCCATAGTCCTTCAAGATCTGCCAGAAAGTATGACTACCCTTAAATTTATAACCTCCTGCCCAGTTACCCACCCACATCATTTTTACTACTTATTGGCTCTTCAAATATACCAATCACACTTTCTGCTTTATTGCCGCCTCCGCGAAGACCTCCCTGAAAGCTAGGAGACTCCCAGAGAATCCTGAGAATACATCTAATCATTAAATATTCAAGTCTCCACAGAGATAAAAATCCTTGAGGGCGGTGCTTTGGTCTTCTTTATGGCCAGAATACTTAGACTCACCACCTAAGAATACTCTACCTGACACAAAACGGACACTCTGTTTACTTCAGCGGGAACTCTACATACATCCAGTGCTTTGTACACTCTCCCCTTCTCTTCCTGCAAAATCCTACCCAAGCTTGAATTCCTTCTTGAAGCCTTCAACGGCCCCAACAAGTAGTTAGGGCTCTGGCTCCTTTATCCACTGCCCTGAGCTTAATAAATTATACTTTAATAGTTTATCTATATAACTAAGTGCCGTAAATGTGAACACTTTCCCTTTTTCTTGGTAACTAACATCAATCCTATCCATGCTTCTGAGCTCAATCCACAACCACCTACCCTGATCCCCAGAGAGTTACTTCTTTTAACTCTCAGCTCACGAAGCCTGCAATCTATTTAGCGCCTGATAGTCTTTCATTACCGCGGCTTACTATCGCGTTCCCGGTTCCCTCCCTGTCCATCCTGTAGACTGTAACCTTGTAGGGGTGGGGAGGGCGATCCTACCTTTCTGACTCGCCCTCCAGTACTTGGCGCTGCGCTTTGCAAACGCAGCCGTAAAGCACCTCCGGGAAGCTCACGAAGGGACACAGCCCTTTGGAGACGTCCCTGCCGGCGGACCCGCCCCCTCCCTGATCCCGACCTAGGCGGAGCCACGCGCGGGCGGGGTGAGCGGAGGACTGGGCCCGGCCTCGCCTGGCTCAGGCCCCGGGTCCCAGCGGCTGTCGGGAGGATCTCCGGACATCCGCCGGCCGCTCGCGCAGGCGCGGAGACGTTCTTTGAACACGTGACCCAAGCCCTAGGTCCCAGTTGCCCGCGCAGGAGCAGGACGAGGCGCCGATCTCTCTCGCTGGTTGAGCCTGGTGCTGAAGGACAGGCGAGGGAGCTGCCAAGACGCTGCTTCGTTAGAAACAGCCATCCGGCAAAGTAAATAAGAGGCTGGGGAGAACCGAGAGGCAGGTGTCTGTTTGGGAGCTGCTGGGGTTCAGCTTGTTCCTAGTTGGGGCAGGACGGCGGTCCTTGCCTCACCCCCCTCAGTCATAACTGGGACCAGGGAAGTCCCGCTTTCTGGAGACTTGTCCCCACGAGACACGAGTCTTCTTTCCGATCCTTCCAGCTCCTGTTTCTTGGGGGCAGCCTCCGAGGGCTGAAGAGTCCTGCCCCTCCCCTCAGGCGTGGGCGCGATACTCTCCTAACTGGACTTCCGGGTTCCTGCCAGTCTGGCTGCCTACCAGACGCTGCAAAAGGCAGATCTGAACCCTGCTAGAAACCGCCAGTGCCTTCGTGGGCAGAGGTGCCAAGATGCACTTTTAAACCCTTGCAGAGGAGACATTTGTGATGACCTCCTGCTTATCATTCCAGCCACATCTGGAAGGGAGACCACCAAAGCCTCAGGCCCTCTCAGCCTTGGTGCTTCTCTGCCTGAGCTGTCCTGCCTGAGATTTACCTGCCCCCTGCACCTTATACTACTACTCCGACCTCCACCGCACAGAGGCTTTCCCCAGTATATCCATACAGCCCTCAGCCCTACTCCCACCTCGGACCAGGCTATCTGGCAGCCCCCTGCAATACAACTTAACACACCTGTTAGGCTCCTGAGTTATGAGCAACTTGATGGAAGGGGCAATGTTTTCTGGATGTGTATCCCCCCCACATCTAGCATAGTGCACATCGGTAGGCGTTCAGTAAATGGATATGGAATGAATCAAAGTATGGACTTCAAGAGTGAAGATTTTAAAATGTAGGGCTGGGTTATGGCACTTTGGGGGCTCACCCAAGACATGAAACCTTATCTTTTTTGCCTTTAAATGATGATAGCTAGCTGACAAGGTGACACTGTTGTTCAAATATGTTAATAAATTCAAGATGACAAATAGTGAAGTTAAGCTGTTGAGTTATGGTACCATCATAGCCTGTGGTATGGTTCTGCTCAGTCAATGGGGGCAGGACAGTGGGCCTCTGGGGCCAGTCACTGAAGAAAATCCTACCAGGCTTAGAAGGGTGTGTTTGTATGTGAGACGTTAAAGACAATGAGGATGGCAAATCCAAGAGGTGTTTACTGTAATGAATGTTCAAGGAGGGTGGGGTTCCCCCAATCTGATCCTCTGAGGCTCTGGGTGACTCACTCTTCCTTGAGCTCAGGGGGTGGGGCTGATATTTCTTCCCGGCGTTGGCCTTGCTCCCCCTGGCCCTTG
The DNA here is from genome assembly GCF_018350195.1 of Panthera tigris. NCBI lineage: Eukaryota > Metazoa > Chordata > Mammalia > Carnivora > Felidae > Panthera > Panthera tigris. Next base: position 104,418,073 of record NC_056667.1, on the reverse strand, counting down.
GCATCCCCAGTGTCTCCAGCCACTAGAGCCACATTCCTCAGATAGTAAGTGTTGAAGCAGTTGGTCTGGTCATCTCCAGGACTCAGGTTACAGCAGAAAGCAGAGTCTCGCCAGAAGTTACGTCGGGGACCACACAGGTCCTCAATGAAGGCTGATTTCTGATGAAGGAGAAAAGTAAAGCAGAGATGATGGGGAAGGAGGTGTTGGATGGAGGTCAAGCATCAATACTTGGGTGTTCAAAGTCCCCTTGCTCTCGGCTTGTCTCCCTGGATCCCTTCCTGGGGCCAGAGAGGGTGCAAGGCTGCCTTGCATACTTAGATTCCTTGTGACAGACATATGTGCACATCTGGAAATGCCTAAAGCTTAGGGCCCAGAGAAGGCATAATAAGAACTTAGAGGTAGGGAGCAGATCAGGTCAGAATGAAGACTTCTGGGTGTGCCTAGGTGGCTCAGTGGGTTAAGCGTCCAACTTCAGCTCAGGTCATGATCTCACGGTTCGTGAGTTCGAGTCCCACGTCAGGCTCTGGGCTGATAGCTCGGAGCCTGGAGCCTGCTTCAAATTCTGTGTCTCCCTCACTCTCTGCCCCTCCCCTGCTTGTTCTCTCTCTCTCTTTCTCTCAACCATAAATGAACATTAAAAAAAAAAAAAAGAATGAAGACTTCTGGAACCAAGAAAAAGATCTTCCCCACTAGTCCTCTATTTCTGTGGGCGGGGGGTGTGAGGTACTAAAGAGAAAGGGTGGCCTGCAGTGCTAGCCCTCTGTCTCCCCTACCCTGCTTTCCTTTGGAGACTATGACCCCCCTGCTGCCCTCACTCACCTCCTCCTCAGCACAGCAGGCCTGTTCTGGAAATGGCAGGTCGCAGCAGTGGGCAGTCATGTTCCAGATTAGCCCAGGAATCTGTTTACTATGTTGGTGGGAAAGGGGCAAGGGTCAGGGTCTTTATGCATCCCTAGGCACCAAAATGGTGCTTGGAGACCATGGTTTTGCTCTTACCAAGAGTGCCCCCAGAGGATGCCCCAGAAGGAAGGTTTGGGGGAAGGGAAGAGAGGGAAGAACCGGGCAAGACTCACTGCTTGGTGAGAACTCTTCCGTTTCCACAGAGATGGCCCATGAGGTTGGGGGTAACTCGGCTGAGGTCAAGGGTCAAGATGTCTCGGTCATAGTTGGGGTAGGGAGCCTGACGGGCAAAGCACTCATCGCGGGCAGGGCTAGGAGGATAGTGGCAACACGAGTGGTGGTGGGTCTTTACAGACTGTTCCCGATAACAGTATCCATCAAGGGCATCCTCCCACTGTGGGCCAGAGAGAGGGAAGTCAGAAGTCTGGACACTCGGCCCCTTCTCTTCTGACCCTCTACTGCCCTACACTATGAGATGAGGGACTCCCGGCCACAGGTGTCAAGAGGGAAGGACAAACAACCAGAGGGCATGGATGTATGGTGTTGGGAAGGAGGAAGGGATGGAAGCACAAATGAGGCTTGGCACGGGCCATGGGAGATGAGCTGGAGTGGTAGATGAGGGGGTCAGGTGAGGCCAGAGCTGGACGGATGGATGGCACACGGGTGCATGTGTGGGATCACGGGTGGACGAGGCCAGGAGTGCAGGATGAAGGTTTAGGATGAACAGACGCAGATGACGAAGACAGTGGATGGATGGACACTTGCAAGCAGACGAACGGGCAGACGAGCTCACAGTGGGGAGGTACACGGATGGATGGACCGGCAGGATCAGAGGTCAGAGATGGGTGGGCAGGCAGACGGGCTCTTGGGGGGCTGGGACGCCCACTTACAGCCTTCCACATACAGGTGTGGTTGTTCCCCTGCTCTTGGGGGGCTGGGACGCCCACTTACAGCCTTCCACATACAGGTGTGGTTGTTCCCCTGCCGGCAGCAGCGCTGGAACTCCCCCTCTAGCCGGATCAATGCCTGCAGCTGTCTTTGGATGGGGTCAGTAGCTGGGAGGTTGCGTGGCACAGAACGGAAGCGTCTTAGGTGGCAGATGTTCTTGATGTTGTCTAGAGTGGGTACCCCAGGGGGGAAAGGCATCTCGGGGCCCGAGGAAATACCAGGCTGGTGGCTGGGGCAGGCCCGGAGCTGGTAGTGCGGCCGGGGAGCTTCCTCCTGGAAGCAGGAGAATCGAGCCTCCCCCTGCCGGTTGCAGCACCAGTGGGGTCGGGTCTTGACCGAGAACTCGGCCTCACAGAATCGGATCATTGCGTTCTCCCACTAGAGCAAGAGGGATGGATCAGCCCAGCAGCCCATTGTCCACATTCCTGTCCTCCTCCCAGGCTCCAGAAAAGGACCCTGGGCAGGTAGATAAGAAAGAAGCAGAGGCTGTTCTCTGCCCTTCCAGCCACTAAGGAGGCCCATGGTAGGGCCAGCAAAAGGGACCTGGGGTTCCTACGTGCCAAGGCCGAGGCCTCTAGTCCTTCTCACACACACACACACACACACACACACACACACACACACACACTGTCTGGAGGTTAAAGGACAAGTCCCAGAACCAAGAGCCCAACACCTACCACAAGTTTTGCACAGTCCAAGCGGTGTGCATGGCTGTGACAGCGGCAGCAGCGGGAATATCCAGTCTCCACTAAATTGAGGGTCTCACCCTGGCGAGTAAGGTGGGAGTAGCCAGAATGTGGTAGGTTCCAAGGGCCGTACATCACATGCTGGCGAGTAGGAAGGCAGATCTGGTCCAGATTGTCTGGAGAAGGTCGCCCAGGGGGGAAGCCGTCCAGCCGGTGGCCCCAGCCCCCTGGGGACCGGCCCTGTTGGCAGTGCAGGGCTGGATTCCAAGACTCAGGCTCTGGGGGGCTATGTTCCATGAAAGGCTTTTCTAGAATGGGGAAAACAGGGAAGGAGAACGAGTAGAGGAATAGAGAAAGTCTGGATGAGCTGGGAGGACTGAAAGAACTTGGGGTTGAGAGGATACAGGGGGAAAGAGACAGACATAAACTTGTGGCTTTTACCTTCAGAATGGCTGATGGAAAGGGAAGAGAAGTGGGGCATGAAAGGTGTCACTCTTACAGTCCCCACAAGTCAGACCTGCTCCCCTGTGCTGCCTCCCAAGCTTCAGGCTTCCCACCCCAGGGCCCTGAGCACTAAATCAGGGGCACGGACAGACCAGAGCTGTCACTCACCCTCTCTCTGGTTAGATGGGAAGGTCATTTCCTCCTGATGTGGGAAAGGTGGATCTACTAGGGTGGAAGCAGATGTGTAAACAGAAGCCATGTTGGGATAGACTAGAAGAGGGGGACGTGGCCAGTTGCCACTCATAAAGAGGAAGTCAGTACAGACACAAGAGAAAACAAAATGCGCCTTTTATGCCACTTAATCTCATAACTTTATAAAAGAGGTCTTGTTTCCCCATTTTCCCAGATGAGGAAACTAAGGCTTGGGGAGATAACTTACCCAAGATTATATAGCGAGCGAGTGGCAGAGCCCCCAAAGCCCATGCGCATCAGTCGGGAGGGTGGAGAGGGAGTCACTTACTTTCCTTCTGTTCAACAGGGGCCTGGTGAGGGGGCAGCTCTTCTTGGAGGGGGATGGCTTCCTGAGGGAGAGGGGACTCCACTGCAAGACAGGAGTGAGGGCACAAAGAAGCAAGGGTCAGACTGATGGCAGCACGATTGTAGTGGCAGGGGGAGGAGGGGGATGGGCAAGCACTCACCTTTCTTTCCCATGGGGAGTTGGGGAGGGGGCAGCTCCTCCTCTTGGGCAGGGATGGCTTCCTGAGCGGGAGGGGGCTGTACTACAGAAGGGGGAGTGTGTGAGTGAACCCCCCCTTGTAACCAGAGTGAGGAATGGGCAGGGCCTCCTCACCCCTCCCCATCTGAAGAACGGGAAGTAAGCCCAACCAGCAACCTGGGGCTGGGGGTGGGGGGTGGGGGGGAGTGGGTAACTGAGAAGGGTGCATGGTGGACTTACCTTCACTCTGTCCCTCAAAGTGAAAGCCAGGCTGAGGGGTGTCAGGGTGATCCATGGGGAGGGCTCGGGTCTGGGGTGGGGAAGGGGGTGCTGCATAGCCAACTAGAGGTAAGAGGGGAGATAGAGTGGACAGTTTCTCCTGTCCTCCCCCCCCCCACCCAATCCCATGCTGCTCACCCAAACTCTCACCTTCTTGAATGTGATAAGTGAGGGGTTCTGGCCCCAGCTCCCTCTGCCCTTGAGCCTTGAAGTCTGAAAGAAGAGGGGGGAGTCAGGGTGGATCTGAGGAGCACTTTCTTGGCCCCAAGCACAAGATGCAGGGACAGTAGACATCAAGGGTGTAGGCAAGATGACCAAGACACCAGAAGCCTTTCCGTACTGCTCCTGTCCCATGTCCCCTAATCAATCCACACCCTCCCCCCAAACCCACCTAGGTGTGACTGATTGGGTTCTGAGAAAGTCATGATATTCTGACAGCCTCACCTCCACCAGGCTCAAAGCCTTGGGTTTCCTGAGTCCAGGCTTGAAGGGAATGTGACATGGGGCTGGGGTGGGAGGAATGGGGTGGTGGAAACCCTAATCTGTCAGTGTCTCTTCCTCAGGGCTCCTGGGTTCTCCTCCTCTCAGCCTCTCAGCTCTGATGCTTCTCTAGTTTTCTACAGGAGCAAGTCCCAACTTTGAACTGGTTGGGGTCTTATCTGTTCACCTCCTCTAGGCCCTTTAAACATCTGTGGGCCTTCTCATAAGAAGCCCACACTGAAGTTTAAGTGCCTCTCCTTCAGCTGGTCCCAGATCCTCCTTAGCTTAGGTTTCAGTTTAGGACCTGGGGACTGGGATGATTCAAAACCCCTGAGGCAAACTGCCCCACAGCTGCAGGGAAAGGTATCGCCTGTGGCTGATGTGCAGTCACCAAAGACTAGCACCTGGGAGGAACAGACGGGCCTTCCAGATACAGACTAGATCTGTGGCACTCAACAGTTTCCCTTGGTAGCACTTTGTCCAGCATCCAGCAGATTATATGTGTGCTAGATAGAGTGTGTCTGGTCCCCTGTGGACGGACACCCTCTCTACTCCTCTCCTAACCAGGCAGGGAAGCAGTCCAGGCTCTCTGGGTCAGCAAATCAGTTTTGAGTAGCCAGGAGGCCCCATTCTTTCTCTCTCCCCTGCCTGACAGGCCCCATATATATATATCTTACTGAGGCAGATCCCCTCACTTTGGGAGTCTAGCCACCCACTGAATTGTCCATTTTATTCCAGTTTTATGTCTTCCGGCAGCAAGCTCTAGGAAACTCTCCCTCTGTGCACCTGCTCCCCTCCCTGGTTAAAGCCTCGGCTCCAGTACCCAGGCCCACCTTGGACCAAGGCCAAGTGGACAATCACCCTTCTGGTGATGAGCCATTCAGAGGATGGCTGGACCCAGGCCCCAGGCCCACACTGGCCAGGGCCTCTGCCCAATGTTGCCTCCAACCCCAACTCACCTCCCTCGGAGGAGGCTACAGAAGCAACAGCCAGACAGGCCAAGACCAAGGCTGCTCTGTGCATGGTCCCCATCCTGGGGCAAGGACTGGTCAGTGGCACCCAGGAGGTGGGTCGTTGTCTCAGGTAGATCTGGATCTGAAGGGCTGGGCTGCTGGGAGCCTGCTTCTCCGGTTGCTGTTACCGCTGTTGTGAACCTTGGGGCTGGCTCCTTCTCCTTTTATTTGGCTATCTGGGGATCACTCCCTCCCTCCTATTTCCTGCCATGACTCAGTCCCGGCTGCTCCTCCTCTGGCCTGGCAGCCACTCCTCCCAAATTCACCCTGAAGCCTTCTGAGAGGACTGAGGAGAACTGGAGTAAGGGGAGGAGAGCATTCTTATGATCTCCAGAGAAATGGATTCTGCGACTCATGGAGTAAGAGATGTTGAGACCTGCCTTTTCGGTTCAAGTCCTCTGTCTGCATGCTGCCTACTGTGGAGCAGTACACCTGCTGAAGTGGGCTGGGGAAACCGGGCACTAAGGAATCCTGGGTAGGGGACAGAACAGCTACCCCAGGAGCGCCCCTCCCAGGGGGAGGCCAGGGCTGCCCTCTTTCTGCTTCCCCAGCACCCCAGGATGAAAGAGATGGAGACAGGGTCAAACTCCCTTTTATGCCTACATCAGGAATCAGAGATGAAGACACATACCCGGAAACTTCAAGTTTATTCTTTATTGCTTCACTCCTCTCACATCCAAATAGCTACAGCTTCCCCCAGATCAAGTCTCTTTCCAGGAGAGCAAGCTCATGCCTCCACACTTGTTCTGAGGGGCCTGGGGGCCTCCGGATTCTGGCGGTCAGTTCGGGCTCTTCCACATGAAGGGAGGCTGGCAGCTCCCGCGGGTCTCTGCCGCGTCTATATACGAAAGCTCAGAACACTTGCTCAGCGTTTGGGACCCTGGTGTTCTGGAGCTCCAGCAGCCGCTGCACAGCCTCAGTCAAGTCCCGCTCTCCAAGCTGGCAGTTGTCTCGAGTCCGAATGTTCACTGTTCTCTTACTCTGCTCTTTCTGGCCAACCACTGCGGGAAGAGGGGAGGTTTGAGACTGTCAGGGCACATTTTTCTACATGGGATATACAAAAATTCAAGAGACCTAAATCTTTAGGAAGGGTGAGAGCAGAGGCCAGATAAGGTTCAGGAAAAGGGTATATTTAGCTGCCTCTTGCTTTCCAGTTTCCTGATCATCCTGACGGATAAGGAAATGCTCCAGACATTCTCCACATGCCTTATCACTTCCAGTCCTGAGCCTAGGGGTCGGAGACAGTAGGGTCAGCCACAGAAAAAGACAAACAGACCAAGAAGCAGACCCAGAGAGAAACTCTGTGTGTGTGGGCATTAGAGAGAGGGGAGGGTGGCAGGGGTATAAGAAACACATGCAAGCCCGTGGGGTCATGGGGTAACTTGCTCTAAGAGCTCATGGGCAAGTGGGAGTGTAAAATGAGAGGATCAAGTAATCTGGCAAAGGAGTTTCTGCTCCTTATCATCCCTCAGGGCTAATTCCAACTAGGTCTAGAATAAACAAAGCTAACTAATTAACCCCTGATTAATCCTTCCTGTCCCTTTCTCTCTGATGCTCCTTTGGTTAATTAACCTAACAGACACCAAGAGCTAGGATGGAGGTCAGAAGAAAACTGTTTTCTTGAAACCATAAAACTCCTAGAAGAAAACATAGAGGTAATAATATCTTGGCATCAGCCTAAGCAACTTTATTCTGGGTATGTCTCCCCAGGCAAGGGAAACAAAAGCAAAAATAAACTACTGGGACCACATCAAACTACAAGCTTTTGCATAGCAAAGGAAACTATCAACACAATGAAAAAGTAACCTACTGAACTGAAGAATATATCTGCAAATGATAAGCCACCTAGGTGGCTCAGCTGGTTGGGCATCTGACTCTTGATTTGGGCTCAGGTCATGATCTCATGGTTCGTGGGTTTGAGCCCCGCATCAGGCTCTGTGCTGGCAGTGTGGAACCTGCTTGGGATTCTCTCTCTCTGCCCCTCCCCTGCTTTCTCTCCCTCTCAAAATAAACTTAAACAAAATACCCCCCCAAATATACAAAGAACTCATACAACTCAACTCCAAAAAACTCCAAATCATCATATTTGAAAATGTGCAGAGGGCCTAAATGGACATTTTCCAAAGAAGACATATATGGCCAACAGGTACATAAAAAGATGCTTCACAACACTAAACATCAGGGAAATGGAAATCAAAACCACAATGAGATATCTTTTCACACCAGGAAGAATGGCTAGCACCAAAAAGACAAGAAATAACAAGTGTTGGCAAGGATGTGGAGAAAAAGGGACCCTCACGCACTGTTGGTGGGAATGTAAGCTGGTGCAGCCAGCGTAGAAAACAGTATGGAGGGTCCTCAATAAAGATTAAAAATAGAAATACCATAATGATCTAGTAATTCCACTGCATGGTATTTACCCCCCCAAAAGAAAACATTAATTCAAAAAGATTTATGCTCCCCTATGTTTACTGCAGCATTATTTACAGTAGCCAAGACATGGAAGCAACCCAAGTGTCCACTGACAGATACATGGATAAATACACAGGGTGTACACACACACACACACACACACACACACACGTACACTGGAATATTACTCAGCCTGAAAAAGAGTGAGATTTTGTATGTGTGACGACATAGGTGGACCCAGAAGGTACTACGCTAAGTGAAGTCAGTCAGAGAAAGACAAATATCATGATTTCACTTTTTTAAAAAAGTAATCTCTATACCCAACATGGGGCTTGAACTCATGACCCCGAGATCAAGAGTCACATGCTTTACCAAATGAGCCAGCCAGATGCCCCATATATATGGAATCTAAAAAACAAAAGAAATGAACACACACATGCACATCCCCAAAAGAAACAATCTCATAAATACAGGGAACAAAAAAGTGGTGGCTGCTAGGGTGGACAGGTTGGGGGGATGGAAGGCAAAGGTGAAGGGGACTAGAGGTACAAACTTGCAATTATAAAATAAGTGAGTCATAGGGATAAAAAGTACAGCATAGAGAATATAGTCAATAATATTCTAATAACATTGTATGGTGACAGATGGTAGCTACATTTATTGTGATGAGCACTGAGTAATGTATAGAAGTGACACATTGTGTGTCAACTATACTTCAATTAAGATAAATTTTTAATTTAATTAAAAAAATAGGGGCGCCTGGGTGGCTCAGTCGGTTAAGCGGCCGACTTCGGCACAGGTCATGATCTCGCAGTCCATGAGTTCGAGCCCCGCGTCGGGCTCTGTGCTGACAGCTCGGAGCCTGGAGCCTGCTTCAGATTCTGTGTCTCCCTCTCTCTGACCCTCCCCCGTTCATGCTTTGTCTCTCTCTGTCTCAAAAATAAATAAACGTTAAAAAAAAAAATTTTTTTTAAATAAAAATAAAAATAAAGAATATTAAAGTTGCTATGTATATAATCAGGAGTGACAAAATATACAAAAATTGTAAGGATAAAACGTGAGTCTGAAAAGAAATGCTATCTTTGCATCAAAATACTCTGAACCTTGGGCAATTTCCCCAGGGTGAATGTAGTTCACATGATCTCAGTTCAGTCTTAAGGGGAACTTTAGCAGAGATGTCTGAAAATACAGGCCCAACAGGTAAAATTCAAACACTTTGGCTGGCTACACAAAAACCCTAGCCTTACTCTTGAAGGTATTCACTTTCTTTTAAAAAAAAAAAAATTTTTTTTAACGTTTATTTGTTTTTGAGACAGAGAGAGACAGAGCATGAATGGGGGAGGGTCAGAGAGAGAGGGAGACACAGAATCTGAAACAGGCTCCAGGCTCTGAGCTGTCAGCACAGAGCGCGACGCAGGGCTCGAACTCACAGACCACGAGATCGTGACCTGAGCCGAAGTCGGCCGCTTAACCGACTGAGCCACCCAGGTGCCCGAAGGTATTCACTTTCTAACATATGTTGCAATAACCCAAATGTCATCGAATGTTTTCTCACGTCTGTGATTTTGTACTTTTTTTGTTTCGTTGAGAATATTATTCTGCACTAGGTAAGAAAGTGCTTTTCATGCTTGTGATGTGATCTTCTATGACTTGCACAAATTCAAAGAATAAATTAGTGGTAGAAAAAAAAGAAGAAATGGGATGCCTGGGTGGCTCATCCAGTTAAGCGTCCGACTTCGGCTCAGGTCATGCTCTCATGGTTTGTGGGTTCGAGCCCCACATTGGGCTCTACGCTGACAGTTCAGAACCTGAAGCCTACTTTGGATTCTGTGTCTCCCTCTCTTTCTGCCCCTCCCCTGCTCATGCTCTGTCTCTCTCTCTCTCTCCTTCAGAAATAAACATTTAAAAAAATTTTTTAAAAAGAAAAAGTTCTTCTGAGGATGAGAACTGGTTGTCAGGAGGTGAAGGAACTGAGGGCCCAAACAGCTCAGGTGTCCTGAATCCTGGCTCCCTGAAAGTCTCGCTCAGGGACTGAGCCCTAGTTAATGCAAATCCAATAGGAAAGAACAGTGTAGAAGGCTGGTGGGGGAGCACTGGGCTCCGAGGGCCTGCGCTGCTGGTCACTTACCAAACTGAAAATTGTAGTGAGCGAGCTGAGCCCGGCGGACTCTCCGGCTGAGTGTCAGCCCCGAGTTGGCATCCAGGTCGCAGACCAGCCCTGCAGCCTGCAGTCTCCGTTGCGCCTGGGGCAGGGGTTTGAGGATGGGAACTGAAGGCTCAGGGGCTAGAGTAGCCTGATACCAATCTTCCCCATGCTGTCTTCTGTCTTCTGTCCTCTGCCTCAAGGCTCTCTGGTTCTTGTGGACAACCCCTCCTCATTCATCTCTGCACCGAGGCCCCTCCCCAGTCCCTCATAGTTTGTCTGCTTCCTACTGAAGCTGCACCTGCCACCAATTCCCGGACTCTGCCTGCTTTGCCTGTTCTAGCCCGGCTCTACCCAACCAGCTACTTGACTCTGTACTGTCCACACCCTTCCTCTAGAAAGGAAACATGCAGCTGACATTTACCTAAGCCCCTTTTGTACCAAGTGCTCCACTGTCAGCATTTAACATCTGTGAATTTGTTTAATTTTCACACACGAGGCAAGGAACTAGTGTCATTTCTCAGATGTGGAATATCCAGCATATATGTCAGCACCCATTCGAGACCAGTCCTGTGGCTCCAAGTGCTACTCCCCTTCTACTGTGCTGTGTGACTTCTTCCTACCCACTGCTCAGCCCCGGACTCGCCATAGTCCTGCGTTAGCCCCTGTGCATGCACCCCCAGTTTCTCCTCACCTCCCTGGCATATTCCTCTTGCTCAGTTCCCACAGGGATGACCACCACCTGGAACGGGGACAGCCACAGTGGCCTGGTTGAGAGAGAAGAGAGGAAGGCAAACTCTTTACTCTAGCTCGACTACAAATACGGCTGCAGAGAGCAGATTCGAGAGGAAAAGAGAAGAGTGAGTCTGAGGGCACCAGGATCTGGGGCATGTACCATCTGGTCTGAGGACCAGAACAGAAATCTGGGGCCAGAGTTCTCACCATTTTCCACCACAGCTTTCCGCTAGCACTCCCAACATCCTTTCCACAGAACCTAGCACTGCTCGGTGAATGACGACTGGACGCTCTGGGGCCCCCGCCTGCCTTGGAGGGAAAAAGGGAGAAGGAGGGAATAGAGGAAATGTCACGAGATATGCACACGAGATTACCTTCTGGTTTTTAAGCAATATTCAGCTCCGGTGAAGGTGTAAAGGATTTGAGTTTCATGTTAGGTAGAAAGATAGAAGGAGACGCTGTTCTCCACCTACTCCACTAGCAGCCAAGGGAAAAGGGGATGAGCACGGTTCTGTACCCCTTGTACTGGAGGTCAAATCTCAGGGGCAGCTGGAAGTCAAGTTGGATTGTCCCACACTGATGGGGCCGGCCCAGGGCATCGCGGAGGTGCACGTCAATCTGGAGGAGAGAGACGGAGGCCTAAAAGCAACCAGAAGCAGTACCCTCTACTGTCCGCACCACCCACCTTCCACCTGCCTACGTGCCAGGCTTTCTGAGAGACTCCTCACCCAGCTCTGTTGTACTCTTACTTCACTCACTGGACACCCCAGCAGTAGCTCTTTCTACCTGATAATGGTATTATGACCTTAGGGGACTTTGATACAAATGACCCACCCACACCCTGGCCTCTGAATTCCTTGAGTTCGTCATTTCCGGGATGTCTACCTGCACCCACCCTATGGATACAGCCTTCATCTTGTCATCGCCCAGAATGGTTACACCTCTGGAACAGTCCATCACACACCCTGCTCTGATTACTGTCTCTTGGTTTTCTGGCTCTGACAATTATTCCTACAAATGGCTCTTTAATTTCCAGGTTGCTTAATTCCTCTATTTCCTTCCCATTCACAGGCTCCATCCACCTTTCTTTCTTTCCCCATGTGGCTGGAACCACTTTCCCAGGTTCCCCTCTATCACTGTTCTTTTGTCACATCCCCATGGCAAATCCTCAACCTGGTGGCACTCCTGCCCCCCACCTCCTTGCCCCTGCAACAGAACTGCTCAGAGCTGCCCAGCATGTCCCATACCACAACAGATACATAAACGGGGATTGATGCCGCCATGCAAATCCCTGTTCTGAACCTCAAGTGGACCCTGACTGCTGTCGGCAATCCCCTGCTGCCCTAATCAGTTCTGTGTCCTGTTCTCTTCAAGGACTTTCAAGCTTTCTCCTCTCTCTTCCTATCTTCACTGCCCCCACTAACAACTCCCCTCTTCCCTACTCCCATCTCAGCAAATGATCCTGTCTCACATTTTATGGGGAAATCAGATAATGACATCATGAGACGAAAAGTGTCTCAACTTCCTGTCACCACACTTATAGACCTCCTTGCATGTGCCTCCAACCTTTCTTCCTGCCTCCAGAACAATGGCAGAGGTGATCTCTTGTGGGCTCTCAATCCCACCCCTCAAACCTCCCCAAGAACTTCCCTCCACTGAAACCCCTTCTACAACTTCAATTTTTCCCTGACTCAAACACGCTCTCTTTTATCAGAGCTAAACATTCTTGAATTTCTCTCTTCATCAAAATCTCTTTTGACTATCCAGGCCCCTCTTGCTACTCTCCTTTGCTTTTTGAGAGCCAAAATGCTCAAAAGAGTTATGTTCATTCATTTACCTCTGACTCCCACCCCAGCCTCTGTACCAGAAATGGTGCTTCAACATCTAACAGCCTTTTCATGGAATCCAGTAGACACTTTCCAGTCCTTTTTTCCCCCTGACTTGTTTTACTTCTTCCAACTTGCCCTGTTTACCCTGCCTCCACCCTCTGCCTGCACTGTTCCCACCTGGAACCCCTCTTTCCTTGACCAACAATGACCTTTAAGGTTAGAAAGAGAATTCTGCAGGGGCACCTGGGGAGCTCAGTCTTTAAGCATCCAACTTTGGCTTGGGTCATCATCTCACAGTTGATGAGTTCGAGTCCTACATCGGGGGAGTCCGAGCCCCACTTAAGGGAAACATGAGCCCTGGGTGAGCCCTGCTTCTCTCTCTTCCCCTTACGGTATTCTCCCTCTCTCTCTCTTGATCTTTGCCCCTCGTTCACTTACACCCTCTCTCTCTCAAAAAAAAAAAAAAAAAAAAAAAAGGTAAAGAAAGAGAATCCTGCAAGAAGCCTTTCCTGACCCTCCCTCCTGAATGATATGCTCCCTTGGTACCTGCGAGCGCGGGTTCAGTGGCCCTGAAATGCCTATTTGCCTCCCACACGCCTCACAGGACCATAAGCTCCACGGGGCCAGGGAACATACTGCTCTTCTTTCTATCCTATACAAGTTAAAAAATATTCCTTTGTGTCTATTAAATACCTAATAAAACAAAACAAAAAATGAGTAAATACAACTCTTAGGAGGATCCCCAACTTACTTTAGGCCCATAGAAGGCACCATCTCCAGGGTTGAGTTCCCAGGGTTCTCCAAATTCTTCCAGGGCCCGTTGAAGGACCTTTAAAGGGAATGAGACGAGAGAGGAATGTATCATTTTAGACTTTATAAGCAACAGACCCCTCCAGTCCCCCAACAAATGACCTGGTTGGCATATGCCTCTATTGAGGACCCCAATTCCCATCTCCCCTCTTCTGCCATCAGAGAGTGGTTTATCTGCCTCCTCACCTGCTCAGCCTGGTCCCAAAGGCAAGGCTCGCCCAGGAAGCTAGATGGCCGGGTAGATAGAGCCAGGCGGAAGGAGAAGCCAAGGACAGTGTAGACAGAGCGGAGGAAATCAAGACAGCCTTGTATCTCTGTTTCAAGCTGGGGACAGAAAATAAGGGTGAGTGAGTTGTGTGCAACCTAGAGTTCTGGAGTGATGGGAGTTTTGGGGGAAACACAGGGCAAAAACATAGAGGCAAGCTGGGGCTATCATACAACTGAGTTGTAGTATACAAAGAGGGAGACAGGGAGCAGGAGTGTTGGCAGTGCAAATGGAGAATGGAAGGCGGTTTAGAAATGCTTTGGTGGAGCTGGGGAAGGGCCACCTGATCCGGTGCACAGAAGATGTGAGCGTCATCCTGCTGGAAGCACCGCAGCCGGGTCAGTCCCCCCAGACTGCCAGAGGCCTCAGCCCGGTGCAGGGCCCCGAAGTCCGCCAGGCGCAGGGGCAGCTCTCGCCAGGATCTGGGCCGGTGAGCGAACATCAGGCTGAGATGGGGATGAGGAAGGGTCAGGGCCACAGGGAAAAGCAGCCCCCGCAGACTGCATCTCTGCCCAGTGTGCTTGCTTACTTTCTCTGCGCCATCAGCACGCCCTCTCCCCAGCCTGGGCATGCCCTCCCCCCAAGTCCTGTCCATCCCACTCAGCAGTTTGAGCCCTTCCTGGTTCAAAGTGCATTTCTCAGGGGCGCCTGGGTGGCTCAGTCGGTTGGGCGTCCGACTTCAGCTCAGGTCACGATCTCGCGATCCATGAGTTCGAGCCCCGCATCGGGCTCTGGGCTGATGGCTCAGAGCTTGGAGCCTGCTTCTGATTCTGTGCCTCCCTCTCTCTGCCCCTCCCCCGTTCATGCTCTGTCTCTGTCTCAAAAATAAGTAAAAACATTAAAAAAAAATTTAAAAACAAAAACAAAAACAAAAGTGCATTTCTCAGAACAACAGCAGCAGACTTCATTTACTGTGCCCCTATTGTGTGACAGGCACTGAGGTGAAAGAGGAACTTCAGACAGCAACTCCAAACCCCTGATGTTATACAAGGAGACTAAGGCTCAGAGAGACACAATGGTTTTCCCAAATTCACAAGGTTTTCTGGAGTGCAGATTTAAGACTCGAATCAGGTGTTGTAGTGCTCTGCCAAGGCGCTTTCTATTACTTCATATTCAGCAACCTGGTTGCCTACCCCCAGCCCTGGGAGGACCCAGGCCTCTTGGCTCCTAGCTCACCAGTGTGCAGGGCAGTTCATGGGCTTCAGGGCGAGTGTGTCTGCAGGATGGCTAGGAGCGTGGTCACTCAGGGAGCTGGAGAGCCTGTCAGAGTCTGGGGGCTGCAGGGCAAACATATCCTCCTGATAATGCTCCCAGTGTCCTGACACCTCCCAGAGCTTCGTAGAAAACAGTATGGGGGTTTTCACCTCGGAAAAACCACGGCGGGTGTACTCGGCCTGCAGAGGAGGGCACAGGATATGGAAGGCAGAGTGACTGGGGGAGGACAGCACAAATATGGAAGGCAGAGTCGGGGAGAGGCAGGTGTGTGATCCTCCGGGGACCTCAGGTCAGGCTGATCTCAACTACAACCTATTAAGTACCGTGTTCCCTCTCTACGCTCCCCCCTCTGTGCACCACACATTCCTAGGACCTTGTTAAAGGCCACCAGCACCTTATAATGTTTATGTTCGTGCTTCTAATCCCGCTCTTCTAACACTTGGCTTCTGGGTCCTGATTTCCTCTCTGGTCGTCCCTCCTCTGGACTGGAGGCCCCCTTACCCTGATGAAAGCCACCAGTGCATTATACACTCTCGTCCCTCGAGGCAGGAAGAAACAGCTCCCGGGGCTCAGTTCATGGAAGAAGAAGAGCTCCTGTGCCTGAGTCAGGAATGGCAATGTCACTTGGAGAGAGAAGCAAGGACTTTGGAACCCAGAAGAAATAACTGATGGAGCTGCTCAATCTGCTGGATTCAGAATCTGCTCCCAGCTTCACAATTAGGTTCCTTCACGCACCCTCTCCTTCTCCAATCTCCGTACCTTCCCAATGCGCCGGTGGTCCCGTAACTCCGCTTCCTCCCTCCCTTCTTCCCAGGCTCTCAACTCCTCCATTGTGGGGAAGGAGATCCCTGACACTCGCTGCAGTGGCTCTGGGGCACCTGAAGACCTCCACAGGGATGACGAGTTCTATGGGAAAACAGAGGGAGTCAAAGGGAAGATGAGGGACTGCGGGTACCCAAGCTCTCCTTCGCTGATGCTCGTCTGATTCTGAGCATACGACACGCACCACAAGTGTCCCGTCTCAGCACTCACTCCATTTTCCACTGCCTCCATCAGCGTGATACCCCTCAGAACCCCTGCCATGTTTACAGCCTTAGACACACTGGATGCTTAATTCCCACTTGTATCCTGTTCAAGCCTAACCTTATCCTGCCACCTCTTTTTCTCCCCATTCTCCCACCAGTACATTCTCTCTGTACTTAGAGCCCCCCTCCCCCACCTCTAATCAATGACTACTCATGGGAGTAACCTTCAGCTCCGGTCAAATGTCAGTTGTTGTTGTTTCTATCCACCTGCTTATCAATCTCCACTATGCCCTATTCCTGGCCACATGAAATTCAAATGCTTCTGCCTACTCTTTCCTCAAACAATTTAACAAGAAACAGCCAGCGTTTTATACCACTTTCACCTGTGTTAATTGACTTTGTCTCTGTGACGTGGATTTATTGGTAGGACAGGAATTAACAACAGTCTTATTTTATAGATGGGGAAAATGAGTAAGGAGATTTACCCAAGGCCACATACTTTACCTATGACAGAGCCAGGACTAAGCAAGATGAGAGGTTTTTAGTCCAGGGCTTTTGGCTGCATATTCCTGCCTCTCCTCTCGCTCCCTGCTCCCATTCCACCGAACAAATAACTCACCTGGCCCAGGCACAGGATTTTCATAAAAGGCATGACTTGAACTTAGAATACTCTCCCTGTGCCTGCCCAGTGGGGTTCTACACACCCTCTCCACAGCAGCCTCCCCTATGTGACCCTGTCCAGACTGTTCTCACACTCCCTCTCCACCTCCCTAGCACTGAGGTCCAACTACAGATTGTGAATTGGCTTCTGAGCTCCGGCAGGATGTCCAGCAGCTGCCATCACACTGGGAGTTTGTGGAAGGCAGGAACCAAGAAATCTTCCTCCTACTGGATTCCTCCCTTAGCTATAAGAGGAGAGAAGGGGCTGAGAGAGCATCTTCCTACTCCCCTGCTCATCCCAGTGAAAGCAGGAGTCTTAACCTAACCTTGCCCTCACAACTGACCGTCAGCAGCTTCAGTCCTCCAATCTGTCCAGTATGCCGAAGGTGGGGGCCCTGGCAGAGGTCTACCAGCATGCCACACCTGGGGGAAAGGAGGGAACACTTAGTGGTCTCCAAATTCTTGAGCTTCCGGTGTTCTCCTGGCCTCTAGCAGACGGAAAAAAAATGTAAGAACTGTTCTACAGAGACAGCAAGAGCAATGGGAGATAAAAATAATTTCTTGTTCCCATTATTTTTCTGAACAACAGACTACCTTCTACCTTCTTTCCCTCATCCTATTTCTGGCCTTCTTTTGTGCATACCTACCTCCCCGTTTCCCTCCATTTTGACAACGCTCACCCATATACTATTGCTGTTGGACCTGTCACTTTCTCCTCAATCAGGCGAAGCTTAAAGGGGTTATCCTGGAAGGAGAGAAGAGTGAGGATAAGTCTCTATTCCCATAAAGATGTTCTGGGAGAGGGGTGTATGGGTGGCTCAGTCAGTCGAGTGTCCAACTTCAGCTCAGGTCATGATCTTGCGGTTCGAGAGTTTGAGCCCCACGTCAGGCTCTCTGCTGACAGCTCAGAGCCAGGAGCCTGCTTCAGATTCTGTGTCTCCCTCTTTCTGTCTGCCCCTCCCCTCTCTCTGCTTGTGCTCTGTCTCTCGCTCTCTCAAAAATAAATAAACGTTAAAAAAAAAAGTTAAAAAGAAAAAAAGATGTCCTGGGAGACAATCACCCCTTCCCCCATGCTTTTGGATCGTCCTCCTAAATGTGTGCACCCCCACCCCACCTTGAAGAGCTGGCGAAGCTGATCCTGGGAAGCCTCTAGCCTCCGGAAGGGTTGAGCAGCAGCTGCAAGTTCCTGGCAAATCCGCTCCAAAGCAGGCAGCTCTGAGCCCCGGACTGTCCTGGAAAGGTGAGAACTGGTTGGCGTTCATCCTTTAAGAAGCATCACCTGGGTGCCACACCTGTTGGCTAGGGGGTGAAACCCTGCTCTCCACAGACATCTAGAATTATTGGTAAAGGCAGACAAACTGACAGAAAACATAAATAGGAAATCAGGTATAAATTTTACAGTGGGAGCAAAAGCTCTATATGTTAAATTAAAGGTCGGATGCAGACAATATGGACAGACATAATTAAGGCAATAGTAATGAAGGATGAAGTAAAAAATAAAAGCCAAAGAATTCATAAAGACTAGAGAAGTTTCAATGAGAATTAGAAAAGGAAAAGCATGGACTAGGGGAGAAATTGGCACCAATATCACAGCAAAGGCCTGGAGAGGCCCTCCTCTAAACTTTCTCTTCCAAATTGAACATCCCTGACGCCCCAGAAGAGGATGCAGAAACCACTCGGGTGAAACAGTACAAACTCAGTATAAAATGAATTAGGTTTGAGAAGATAATGTAGAACATAGTGACTATAGTTGATAATTCTATACAGTATGCATGAAATTTGCTAAGAGTAAACCTTAAGCAATCACACACATGAAGTGAGGTGATGAATGTACTAATTAACTCAATCGTGGGAATCCCTTCACAATGAATATAAATATCAAATTATCAGCTTGTTCACTTTATTTTTTTATTTTTAAAAGTTTAAGGAGCGCCTGGGTGGCTCAGTCACTTATGCATCCAACTTCAGCTCAGGTCATGATCTTGAGGTCTGTGGGTTTGAGCCCTGCATCGGGCTCTGTGCTGAAAGCTCGGAACCTGGAGCCTGTTTCAGATTCTGTCTCCCTCTCTCTCTGCCCCTCCTCCACTCATGCTCTGTCTCTGTCTCTCTCAAAAATAAATAAACATTAAAAAAAAAAAGTTTAAGTAATTCTCTACAACCAACATGGGGCTTGAATTCACAACCCTGAGATGAAGAGTCACACGCTTTTCTGACTGAGCCAGGCGCCCCTCACGTTGTACACTTTTAATATATTACTTTGTCAATTAAATTCCAAAAAGCTGACAAATGAAATAAAATATGGTGAAATATCTAAGAAACCACTCCAGAATCATTCTCCTCTCTGCTTGCACTACTCACCGTTCCTTTCCCAGGAAGAAATCATGGTAGAAGCCACATTCTGTACTTGGACCTCGGCAGAGGACAGCACCAAGGAGCTGTTCAGCTGCTGCTCCCAGGACATGGGTGCTGGAGTGCCAGAATACCTGGGTTCACAAGAAAGGAGTTCATAACCACCGCTTTTGTTTTTTTATTTTTTTTCATAACCTCCTTCTTTAACCCCTCACTCTCTGATACTCTTCTCAGAGAAGCTGGCGTGAAACCAGTATGGCTCTTCTAGAAATAACTATCACAAGATGGGGAATCTGACCTTGGAGGTGAATACTAACTAAACAGTAAAAAGGAGGAAAAACTGAAAACAAAAGGCTAGTAGAAACATGCGCAGACAGGGGTAACCCCCACTCCCACTCCTTAGTGCTTCCTGGTCCTACAGCATAGAAACAGGGCCTAGGCTTCTTTTTCTGCTCCTATAACATCCCCTTTTAGGGCTTCAGAGTAAACTACCTTCTCAAGACCATAGTTCCTAAGGGCTCTATTTGATCTTTTAGTTCTATTTTTCTTTATTCCAGGAATCTAGTGTGATGCAACCCCTCCTCTAGGATTTGTTCACCATTTATTTATTTGTTGTTTATTTATTTTGAGAGAGAGTGCATGTGTGTGTGCTAGTGGGAAAGAGCAGAGAGAGAGACAGAGAATCCCAAGCAGGCTCCATGGTGTCAGTGCAGGGCCGGACACAGGGGTTAATCTCACAAACCAGGAGATCATGACCTGAACTGAAACCAAGATTTAGACGCTCAACCCACTGAGCCACCAAGGCGCCCCTTTGGTCACCATTTAGATGAAGATGATAAAACTCCATTTTTCTGGATCCTAGTAGATGAGGTCTATATTACCCAAGCTGACATGAAGAAGACAAAGTAGGGAGGAGGAGTTGTGTGCTCAGTTGTGGAAGCCAAGTTAGAATTAAAAAATATATGCCCATAGAGGTGCCTGGGTGGCTCAGTCAGTTAAGCGTCCGACTTTTTTTTTTTTTTTTAACGTTTATTTATTTTTGAGACAGAGAGAGACAGAGCATGAACGGGGGAGGGGCAGAGAGAGAGGGAGACACAGAATCGGCAGCAGGCTCCAGGCTCTGAGCCATCAGCCCAGAGCCCGACGCGGGTCTGGAACTCACAGACCGCAAGATCGTGACCTGAGCTGAAGTCGGACGCTTAACCGACTGAGCCACCCAGGCGCCCCAAGCGTCCGACTTTGACTCAGATCATGATCTCACAGTCTGTGGGTTTGAGCCCCGAATCGGGCTATGTGCTGACAGCTCGGAGCCTGGAGCCTGCTTCAGATTCGGTGTCTCCCTCTCCGGAACCTCTGTCGCCCCTCCCCCGCTCACACCTCTGTCTCTGTCTCTCTCACAAGTAAACAAACATTAAAAAAAAATTATAAAAAAATATGTTACAGATGACTTATGATGTATGTCTCTAGGGTTGAAGTGACAGAACTGGCATATTACCCTTCTATTTTCAGCTTTCCTTTTTACTAGTGCAAATGATGTTTACTTAATGGACCTATGTTGAAAATTTTCATCCTAAGTTTCTAGCTTATCCAGGGTTAGTCAAGACAAGCAGTCTGTGGTAGGTCTCCCTCCCAACTGCAAAGGGAGAAACTGAGGCAAAAGAAATACTAGAAGTATGCCCACTTAAAAATCCCTTAGTTTAGTTGTCACTGTATTCCTGAAAAGGAAGAAACTTACTGCTTTGCCCTCTGCAGAACTGAATGTCAGAAATCTGAGGTCAGAATCTGTCTCCAAAGGCCGTTCCAGATCATAAAGTTCTCCATTCACTTGAGCAGCCACTGCAGTATCTGCCAGTGTTGAGCTTGGGAATTGGGAGGGGGGGGGGGCCGGGGGGAGGGGAAGTGAGGACAAAGAAAAAGACATGGTCACAGCCCACAGGGGAAGACAGGGACTAATCTCTCAATAGTTCTAAGCTTGCAAATGGGGAAAGGTGCACCAGAGCAATAAAACCTATCATTTCTTTCCCAATGGATAATAAACAAAGGGTAGAGACTCTGAAACTAACCCAGATGAAAATGAATTCTCATGAAAAGGCGATCTTGATAGAGATGGAATAGATACCAGGCATAATTTTCATTCTCTGCTCGAGTCCAGCGAAATACAGAGGGAGAAGGATGATCCTGGTAGGTACAAAATGGTCTGGTACCTGATCTGCTGGGCTAGCTGGTAAGGGGTTGTGCTCCATGCCACAGCATCCACCCTCTGGCCTCCAGGAAGTGATATCTTAATAGTCCGGTGCTCCTTCTGTGCCACGCTTGCTAACTTCTTTACTTGAGCAGTCCATAGCTCCTCAAAAAGGCCGAGCCGCTCTGCCAACCACTGTGGAGGGGCTGGCACAGCTGCCTGGAGAGAAAAATGTTAGGAGGTAACTCAGGTCCCATCATTCCTTCCTGGGATTGAGGCTGGCAGGAGGTGAGGGTACCGAAGTGGCCTTAATCCTAAACCCAGGCCTTTAAAAGGGCTGGGTGATACAGGGCTCTAGACTAGGAGCCCTAGCCTCTTCTGGTGGTCGACTCTAGGGAAAAGATGGCTGTAACTAAAGGCTTAGCGGGGCCGGATCCAGGGGCTCAAGGCAGGGGTTGGGAGCCTGCACTTTGGGCCTGGTCTGGGTCCGATGCGGTTCTTAACTTTTGGGTGGGTACCTCACGCACCGTGTGTAGCCGGCAGATTTGCAAGCCCGACAGCCGGAGCCGCCGCCACCTCTGACACAGGCCCATGTTCCTTCAAACCCGTGCCTACATCCTTAAACAAATTATCCTCGACTCTTTCACCGGATTTCTCATAGGTTTCCGGCCCAATGACGCCCAAGCCCATTGGCTGCGGCAGCTGCCACTCTAACCCGGGACCACCTCCAGGAGCTCCGAAGTGGTCCGCCCCACACTGCTTGAGCGGCGGTGTGGGTGGTTCCGGCTGGCCGGAAGACCTAAACTGTTACACACACTCCCAGTCCCAAAACTTGGGTTTCAGCTAGCGGTAGCAAGAGCATATTCTGGCAGCGTGGAGGAAAGGGGAGTGAAAACTCATGAGAAATGAGAGTGGGAGAAAAACGGAGGGGAAAGGGTAGCTCGTCATTTCCTTTTAACCATAGGTTTTCTTTTATATCGTCTTTACTGGCAGGTAGAAATCAGGGGGATAGACGTTGGAACCAAGTGTTAAATCCTGGACCTGCCATTCACAATATAATTTTAGGTGGATTACTCCATTCCTTCTAAACTTCGATTTTCTCATACATAAAATAGTAATAGAGGCTCCTGGCTGGCTCAGTCAGTGGAGCGTGAGACTTTTGATCTTGGGGTTGTGAGTTGGAGCCCCCACTTTGGGCGTAGAGATTACTTTAAAAAACTAGGGACGCCTGGGTCGCTCAGTAGGTTAAGCGTCCAACTCTTGATTTCTGCTCAGGTCATGATCTCTTGGTTCCTTGGGGCTGATCGTGGCAGAGGGCTCTGCGCTGATGGCATGGAGCCTGGTTGGGATGCTCTGTCTCCCTCTCTCTTTGCCCCTCTGTGGCTTGTGCTCTCCCTCTCCCTCTCTCTCAAAATAAACATTAAAAAAATTTTTTTTTTAATCTTAAAAAAACAAAATGGGTATAACAGTAACACTCCCAATTGTCGAGGTTAGTTTCGTGTAAATCATGCGTGGTACTCAGTAATGGGCTATAATAGCGACAAGCCGTTAGAATAAATAAATTTAATAGCTTTGGGGCTGCACCAAAGAATCTACAGAGGGCACTTCTTGCAATTTCTTCATAGTCATACTGCTTAAGAGGGACCTTAGCGACCTCTTTATTTTACAGATGAAAGAATTTAAGGTCAGAGAAAATAAATGACTTAAGGTCAAACAGTAAGTGCCGATACTAGATTTTGAATCCAAGTGTTTTTTTTTTAATTTTTTAACGTTTATTTATTTTTGAGACAGAGAGAGACAGAGCATGAACGGGGGAGGGTCAGAGAGAGAGGGAGACACAGAATCCGAAACAGGCTCCAGGCTCTGAGCTGTCAGCACAGAGCCCAACGCGGGGCTCAAACTCACAGACCGTGAGATCATGACCTGAGCCGAAGTCGGCCGCTTAACCAACTGAGCCACCCAGGTGCCCCTTGAATCCAAGTTTTACACTCTTCTACCACACCATGCTATCTCTGACAATAGAATTTACTTCCAGTATACTCCATCACTTCAGAAAGAGGCACCTGACCCTAGAATCTTAGCTTTCTGTTTCCTATACAAGACCTTGCCTCTCACTCCCATCCTAGCTCTCCACTTCCTTTAATCTCTTCTTACTCCCTGTGATATCTAGGACAGAGGACTGGGTATATTTGGTTTATTTTATACAGCAAAAATTGAAACACGGTCACATTTGTGGTAAAGTATGAGGGGAAATGGACTTAGGAGCAGCTGTAGGGTTCTCAGTAACTCCCCTTCGTCCCCTCACCTGGGGGTGGGGATGGTTAGATGGTTCTCAATTTTCCAATGGTGATGGAATCAAGGGTTGTGGAGGAAGAGCTGTCAGAGAAAGCTGTTAAATCTAGGTTTCCAGAGGCCAGAGGTTCTTTCTGGGGAAGGCAGCAGTTGATTTGAGTCACAGGCATCACTCTGGATCTTGGCTCCCTCTCCTGGTATGTTAAGACACCCTGAAATAAAAAAAGAAACAGACAAGACTGTGGAACAGGAAAATTACTTGTGTGTGGGAGGGGTGGTGTGGAGGGCTGGGAAAAGGCAGAGGATTTTAAAATGGCATTTAAAAAGTGTGACAAGCAGAACTTTCCCCATGGCTTTGCACCAAAAGGGATAGGAATGTTACATTGCAGGTAACAAAATGATAGGTGCTCAGTATTGAATTAAGAATGTATCAATCACTGTATTGACTTAAAACTCCAAAGGATACATTTACTGACACATACATTCTTTGATCATTGTACCTTGTCCTCTTTTGTCAGATACTAGAGGGATGGTAGAATAAGTAGGCTACACTGTTACGGCAGCTTCCAGCACTCATCCCTCAAACATGCACTGACTTACTGTATGCAATGCCGTGAACTGAGGGCTCATGGGCTACCCATCAATCAACGACTACATCATCACCTATGTAACTTGTGTTGCAGTGGAGGAAGGAAGGAATGTCAGGAGTTATTACATTCTTCTCCTTGTAGCAAACAAGCCAGCCAGCGAGCAAGGAATAGCAAGCTAGTTAAGACCAATGCATTAATCATCTGTTCTTTTACAATTTCTGGTCTGTGACCACCATGTCTCAGCCTTGGGGAATTTTAACCCACTAGTCTGCCTGGGAAACATCTATCCCTAAAACTTCTCTTACCTTCCACCCAGAATATCACCAAACACCCACTATGTGCCAAGTGTGATGCCTTCACTATCTTTTAATTCCAAGAACCCTGACAAGTAATAGCTCTTTTCATGCTCTCTTTAAAACACAGAAAACCCTCAGAGAAGTCAAGCCTCAGCCAATCCGAATCCAAAGCCTGTGTTATACCATGCCGTGCTGCCTTTCAGTGACCAGAACAGTCCTAATGCATTACGTTTGATAGCAGAGTTCCCGTTTTCTCTCCAGGGTACATCACTTGGAGAGCCAAAGAGGCCTTTAATATACAGTGGAGAAAAGGGTCTAATAAAAAGCCAAGAAAAGACCCGTCTTACCAGATTTTCTCTGACCAAAGAAGAAATAACTGTTTAGAAAATAATGCCAGCAGATTTCACAGAAGTCCAGGGAAAAGGCAATCCTCAGTAATGGGTATCCTAGACCATTAATCACATTTTGGGAAATTGTCAGCTTTACTCCACTTTTAAAACATCACCAGTTAGCTAAAGCTTTTGTTGAAGAGGTGTTGTATTTATATTCCTAAACTACATATATGTAAGAATGCTCTCCATAGAAGGTAAAGTACATTTCCACTTGTCACCAGGATCAACACATACCTCCAAATTTATCCCAGCTCTTCACAAAATTTCTCTGTACCCAAGAAGTAGAAAAGATACTGGAGGTAAAAAAGCAAAATTTAAGAGGGTAAAATATATAAATGTTTGTCATTGTCACCAAATGTTTTTGAGGCCCAGAGAACCAGCCAAGTGGCTAAAAGTGCAGTAGGTGGTGTGGGGAGATTACATTTACTTAAAACAAACACATAAAAAACACCCCAAATCCTTAGTGATGAAGACGCAGGGTGGGGCCAAGGTTTTACTTTAAGATGCCAGAAAAAAGGAGATAAAGTCCTGCCACATTTGCTGATAAGTAAAAAGAGGGAAACTTCCTACCAGGGCCTGGGGATGAGTTGTTTTCGGGAAAAAAAGGCCTTCAGCTCACCTAGAATCTCTACTATGATTTCCCTTCCCCAAGACAACTCTTGAGTCTGTAAAAGAGAAACAAAGACAGAGCCATCTCCAAGCCCCCTTCCCCTTTAAGTGACCCTGAGGTGTGAGGTAAGGCCAAGGGAAAAAATGTAGCAAAGTCTCCCAAACACAGGAGCCAGCGCAGGAAGTGTCAGTTTAGGTTGATGTTGGAAGTAAAAAACAAAGGTCAAGAGCAAAGTACTCTCAAAGAAGGTCCTAGGTACAGCTCTAGAAGGCAATGTACAACCAAGCCCATTGCCCAATAATCAAGATCTCAAATTAATCCTTTACTGATCTCTACTGCCCTCGGCGATGGTTGGCTATTTAGCAGACACAGGATCTTATGTGTTGTTTCATACAAGTGGAAAGGATTTCTAGCCATGGGGAGCAAGAAACAGGGAACTGGACGCTGCCATCTCCTCTCTATCCATTCCAACTGAAATACCACAAGGAAAATATACAAAGTTTCAAGTTCTCTTCTCTTCTCTTTCCCACAAATTATGTGGCAAGAATAAAGGAGACATAATGGGGATGAGGAAGGAAGTAAAGTTGCTATGAATCCAACAAATCCAGGGCAGATGGGTTTAGCCAGCACACTTTTGAATCAAACAAAACCCTGCAGCCTGTATGTTTTTTTTTTTTTTTCTTTTGGCACTGCTCACTAGCCCCTCCACCCATGTCTGTATTTTCAACTTTTGACTCTTGCTACAGTGAGAACAAAGGGTAAGGGCAGAAGAAAAAAAAAATGATGGTGCCATTAGGTAACTACAGTATCAATTCCTAAATAGACCTCAGCGTTATACCCTTTTCCTCAGACTTAACTAAGCATCAAATGCGCTCTTCCCCAGCAGTTAGAAGCAATTTGGCAGTTTTACCTTGCACTTGCTCCTTTCCTTCAAAGCACGTGCTTCTCCTTACTTCTATGGGGGTGGGGGTGAGAAGGGAGAACAGGATGTTTACTTAAGAGCTATCTCACTTGCGTGAACCTCTTGTAGCTTTGTCTATGCAGTCTCAATGAGTTATTACTCAGCAATTGTGAACAGCAGCTGACTGGACATGTCCATAGTTACTCATAAACAAGTATGAGAAACGCCCCAATACCCCAAAACCCATTTGGATGATGTTTGTGTTACTGCCTACATACATGAGTGGGTATCGCATCCCTCTTCTACAGAGTGCCTTAAATAAAACAATTCAGGGGTTTGAAGTTGTGCATTTTCAACATGCCCAGAAAGGCAAATGTGGAAGTCTAAAAGCTGTTGATTCCTTGGGGGTGGAGAAAGAAACCAATTGGGCAAATCAAAGTGCCAAGAGGGGATAAGGAAAAGGGTGAGCCAGATTCCAGAAGCAGCCAATACAACTGTATGCCCTACCTACTGGGTGTATTCCTAGGCTGCTATTTCTGAAGTGTCCAGTGACGTGTGGAACTTCACGTAATGAAGGTTGCTATTTAGAACCTTTTACCCCGCCAGTGACCTAGGTGGGGTCCAGATGTGGTGACTCTCTCTTCACCCCTTAAAGCCAACATTCCTTTTATTAAGCTTCACTGAGGTATGAAAAAGGGATAGGGCAAGAGAGGGTTAAGTGTGGCTTATGTATGACAGACTGCCATTCACAGCAAGAAGGGTAGATGTGGGAAAAGAATGGACCAGAAGGATCCCTACCACCACCACCCCAACTCTAGGCTTGCTTCAAAAATGCTTCTTCACTCACAACTGTACAACTTTTTGAAGACATACACAAATAGTTATCCATACAGTATATCCCACTTCATTACCAACCACTCCCTTAACATCTTGATTTTACCCCACCCATCATCCCCTTTCCAAAACTGAATTACACAGAGGATCAAACAGAAAACCCACACGGCCATGAAGATCACAGAGGCTCAGACTGCCTTCAGTGACACCGAGCGCTGGAAGTCAAAGGGAACACTTGGATTAAGATCAGTGTGAGAGGGGGAAAGTCAACCACACAACAAAGGAAACCATACTTTATTAAACTGGAAAACAAAAACATAATATTGGGGACAAAGAGATTAAAAAAAAAAGAATGGCTGGAAGACAGGCAAGTGCAAGTGGTCACAAGGAAGGGACAAGACAGGTGGTCTGTGGTATCCGAGAACCTCAAATGTGCAGGCACACACCCCGTCCCCTTGACCCCCGTCGCACTTATACCAAAAGCCAATACAATCAGATCTTCAGAGATACATCCAGGCCTTCTTTCTGCATCCTGTAGCTGGTTTCACCTTCAGCCCTGGACAGTCATGTAGGGTCTTTGCTGGAGAAAATTTAGATTTTCCAACCATAGGTCTGCTCCACAAAGCAGCAGTTTCAGCTCCTGAAGAAGTTTTCTCTCCTAGTTGTGCTCACCACGGAAGCCAGGAGACCTTGGTCAAAGCCCGAAATCTCAAAGAAAAATGTCAAACCTTCAGAACTAGTTATTTTATTAAATGATATTAATACACATTTCAAAAGGATTTCATTGTTGTTGCCTCTAAAGCATGTACTTGTTTTGTTTTCCACACTGAACACGTGAGAATATCATTCAACATATCTAATTTTAATCTTAACAGGCACCCCCACCCATTCAAAAAGGGGGGGGGGGGAAGGGGGAGAAAGCAGTATTTTACAGCGGCTTCAAAACAATTAACAGCTGAAGCTTAATTCTGCATGACCCGATAACTTCAGGACTGATAGTGAATATTCTGCAATTAGGAAGTTTAGCATATTCACATTATCCAGATAGGTTAGCTGTACCATATATATCACAAACGTTGTATTCCTGGGATCAAAAAGGATAAAAGTCCTACTCTCTTATCATTTTACCCTCCCTGGCATCAAACCAAAATCCATTTATGCTCACCTTTTGGGAGGGCAGAGGGAAATAGGGAGGGGGCTGTCATCTAAGCTGACTGGAGAGTAAACTCTCAATACTTAAGGACTTGATTTCTGATACTATCACTGCGTTTTAAGCAGTACCAGCATATTCACGACCCCCCCACCAATTCTCTGTCTGTGATTTTACAGTGAGCACCAAGGACCTTAGTAACAACTTCGCATATTCTGATTTCATATAAATCATGTCCTTGCCAAGACACACTATGTTATGCTTTCTTTAAAAAAATCTTGTTTATTATATTTTTAAACTCAGGTTGAAATACAAAAGTCAGAGCATGGGCGTGGAGTTTTAAATCACAGACACAGAAAGAATAAAACCCCTTTGTTTCATGTTATGAATACCAGAATTGTCTTTTTTGTTTCACTATATCACATATATACATTGTCGTCTTCATTTACTGCTGTAGACAGACTTCCTTAAAGTTAACACCTGACAGTCACACACAAATCCTCCCGTCCATCCTGAAACAAACTCAATGAGGATTTTGTAGCTTAAAAAACAAAACACCCCACAAAAGAGCCCAACCCTTAAAAGTCCATCTTATAAACTGTACAAGGTCTTCCTTTCATGTATTAGTCATCATGCTTTTGAGGACAATCACCCTGCCCCAACATTTAGGAAGCCACTTTCCTGACATCTCCACATTTTCTGATAAAATCAAATGGTCAGAGAGCCTTTTCAAGTAAACGTTACTTTTAGCTTAAACAAGAGCAGCAGAAAGAATTCACATTCTTTTATTCTAGAATGAAAAACATCCCACTTAATTTCTGCAAAAAAAAAAAAAAAAATCCATTTCAGTTCTGAGTCAATTAGAACTCTCTCCCCCCTCCCCCCACCCCTCCCCTTACTCTTGTTTACACTTTTCCCTAAACAAATGTCTCAGGACTCAACGTAACTATATCATTTCTTTGCTTTGCTACACTACACACCCCACCCCACACACAAGGTCATGGCATCATGCATTTTTGTGGGGGAGAGCTACAGGGCAGAGTCTCGAGAGGGTCAAAGACACAACAGTTGGCTTAAGACCAGAAATGCATCAGGAAGATGAAGGGCTTGTGGCCTCCTAGCCACAGAGCACATGGCGAGCCCAAATAAATAACATGGAATAAATTACACAAAAACTCCCAAACTATGACGCACACCTGGTTTAAGCTGCTCTTGATCTGAAAAGCAAGTTTATGCTGACACAAAGAGTCATCTTCTGTCACTATGTTGTCCACTCTCCCCCATCTTTAATATTTTACTAGAGGAATCCAAAGCAATCCCTATACTTCCTACAGTTCTATACTCACATAGAAGAAAATATGAAACTTGCTAGGATTCCCTAAAAAAAGAACACATATTGTTTTACTCATCTAGCTGGATATTACCAGTGTGTATACCTTGGGGTAAGACACTAAATAATATAAAATAATAGTAAAGCAGTATTTGCTTTTCAGTGTTCCTTGATATAAAGTTATAAACACTCAAAGCGTACTGATTGTCTTTTTTCCCAGTACTAGTTGTGGAAATATAAAGAAGCCTTTCAGTTTGGGGAGAAGGAAAGCAAACCATTCTTGTGTAAAATGACTAAGGGCAGAAACATTCTTTATTTCCTAGGGGAAGCAGAAGGTGGGGATAAGGCTTGAGCCTTGAAATGTGACAGGCTGCTAGCTGTAGAATGGGGGAAATTTGGATTTCTCAGGTCCTCCTCTGTAAAGATATGTATACCCACTTGTCACTAAAACACTTCTGAAGAGGTAGAATGTATAGAAAGATGCTATCCAACCTCCTCCTTTGAAATACCAAGAACAGGGGTAAATACAGGACTAGGGCGAAGAGGAAAGAAAGATGCAGGTCAATAGTTCCCTTTCCCTACTACTCCACCTTTGCTGAAAACCATCAAGCATCACTTAACATTTGGGAGGCACCATGGTAAAAACGTCTATCTCTTACACCAAAAAATTCAAAGATAATATTTCAGTTGTGCCTTTATTAGCAATTGTCAACTGCAGTGACTTTTCTTTCTGGCCAAAGCAGACGTGCAAACTGAGGGAGAAAAAGTCAATCAAGAAAGAAAAGCAGGAAGCATGAGCTTGGTTGCAGGACGTGCCAAGCTACAGAAGTCTCCCGTTCTCGTTTATGAGCGATGGGCAGGTCACACGGCACCGTTACTGGTTCCTGTCTCTAACTCTAACATTGGAGGCACACCTTATTTTAACCTGGAGATTATATTTAGCCCCCTCTCTTTCATTCCAAGGATGAAGAGTAATAATTTTTACTAGGATAGAATGACACCTGTATCTCCTCAAAGTTACAGATAGTCCTTTAGAAGAAGAGGTTCATTTTTTTTTTTTTTTTGGTAAGATTTTAGGAGAGAGGTAAAGAACCCAACTTCAATAGGTCTTTAAAAAACAAAACAAAACAAAACAAAACTTCAAAGGTCCACGGTCTCCCACCTATTTCCCCTTGCAACATCTCTTGGCTTGTCAGCAGGGCACAGAGCATACAGGAAAGGGAGCCAAGCTGGTCACAGTAGTTACTCAATGGGAGAGAGAAGGGGAAAAGAATCCTTTCATTGACTACTTGATAAGCCAAGCCCAAAGAACATCCCAACATTGCACGTTATTCTCTGTACTGATGGAAGTTTTATTTCAAATGTAATACTCTTCAGTAAATGGGTAAGATTTGTTTTCCTCCCCACCCCCTCAAACCCCCAGCCAAATGAAGTGGCTCTGGTTGTGTTTCTTTGCCCCCCAGCCTCTATAAAATACAAGTAGCTTGGGTTAAGTGCAGTGGGAGAGCAGACTGGATGGAATAGTGAAATGCAAGCATGTTTGACTTGTTAATTTCGAAGGGAGGCCCTTTGTCATTAAAAAAAAAGATCAAAGGAAGGAAATCAAATAAAAACAATAATAAATCAAACTCCTACTTCCAATGCTCTCTAGACTGTTCAAAATGCTTTTCCCTTGGTTTCCATCAGTACCTGGGAGGGAAGAATGGGCGTTTTGGTGCAAAGAACGGAGGGCCCCTAGCAAAAGGTGGCCTGGGTCTCTTTAGACTGTGGAATGGGTCTCTGCTGAGAAAAGGTTCCCTAGGCCGAAAGTCTGGCCGGGGATTCCGCAAAATCATACCACTCCGGTTGATGGCGTCTCTGTGTGAGGGACCCAAGTGGGGGCCACTGCTGCTGTTGCTGCCTCCCCCACCTCCTCCTCCATGGGCTGGGCCCAGGTGCTCCAGAGAATGGGAGGGTAGGCTGAGGCTCTCTCGTACACGGCTAAGGCCAGGGCCGTTGAGGTCCCGTTGGGTGGGGCCCCCATGGTCCCTGGGTCCTGGGAGCACCCCAAAATGCTCAGCCAGGGTCCCTTGAAGAAGGGAACTATGGTCCTTGGGAAATACTGCCACAGCTCCCGCCACTCCGTGCTCTGCCAGTGGTGGAGCTGGGAAGGGTACAACCCCAGAGTGGTCAACAGGGGGTGGAGGAGGAGGTGGAGTAGAAAAGGGAACACCACTCCCACCACTGCTGCTATGTTCCCCAGGGGGTGGAGGAGGGGGTGGGGTGGGGAAAGGAACTCCGCTGTGCTCTCCAGGAGGAGGGGGTGGGGCAGCATGGGCCAGGGCCGCCTCCTTTGTGAAGGGGTTCGAAAGATCCACTGTGGGTAGATGAGTGGGTGCATCTCGAGAGAAGATACCCCCATGATCCTTAGGAGGGGCAGGTGGGGCAGATGACGGCCCCACTGGCTCTCTCTGGAAGGGTGTCCCATGTTCCAAGGGGGATGGGGGGAGATGATGCTCAAATGTTGAGTTGAAACTGTTGGAACGGAAGCTGCCGACACTTTCCTGAAATTGGGGTGCCCGTTCCTTGTATGGTGCTGCTTTAAAGCCAGTGAGGCCTCCGCTGCCCCCACCCCCAAGGGATGCCAACTCAGAGGCACTGTCTCTGGGGCCATTGTCAAAGGAGCTGCCTGAGGTGCTCAGATCAAACCAACCCACCCTTGAAGCCTCGCGCCCGTGTCCTCTATTTCCCTTCCCAGGAACTCGGACGGACTCTACGGTCTGTATCGGCTCCCCTGACATCCTCCTATTGGATGCGTTATGATAACCCAAGGTTTCTATAGGGGCCCCCTTCTCTTCAGTGCTGTCAGGCAAGTCTAAGCAGGAGGAGGAGACTCGGGTTTCTATGCGGTAGTGCTCTTCTTGCTGCTGCTGATCGGTGGCTGTCAAGCTGGGCTGGGTGAGGTTTGACAGGCCAACACCATCACTTGAAGTGCCCTTGCTGGGGGCCTGCCCAAAATGCTTATCATCCGAGGGCTTTCGCGAGGCATTTTTAAGCATATTCTTAAACTCAATCGTCGACGTGGTGGAAATGGTGGGGGCCAGGACTTTCTCCACGCCTGGTGTGGGTGGGTGGCCCGTGGGAGCGGCAAGGGTATTCTGCGGAGAGAAAAGGGAACGATGTGGGACTGGGTGAGGAGGCTCTGGGTACTGCTTCTGCGGCAAACCGAGATGCCCAGTGGTAGACTGAGACAAGCTATTGTGGTTGGAGTCAGGGGTGAAAAATGAATCATTCTTACTCGGTGACGGTGACCGGTCAGACCCCGGTTCACTCCCTCTTATGCTGAAGGCACCAAATAGCCCGGGGGAAGAGGAGAGACGGTCACAATTCTCACTAGAGTCCAGGAGAGCCCTTACAGATGGAGGGAAGGCAGACTTTACCCCGAATTCTTGGGCCCTGTGGCTATAACTGGAGAGGATTGGCTGGTATTCGGTGGTATCAGAGAGCTTGCTTGACTTCAGGATAGATTTGGCCGGCTTCTTCTCTAGGTTCATCATGGCAGAGGGTGGAGGCCCTGAGTATTCAAAATCTCGGTAATCCTCATCTTCCTGGAAAGAAGTATCTGGATAGAACTTCTCCTGTGAAGAGTCCATCAGTGAAGATGGCCTCTCCATTCCATCCGAAGGCTGTTTATAGGGTGATTCACTGCCCAGGGCAAAAGGTCGATATGTAGATACAGAATTGGAGAGTTCCCGGGGGTAGCTTTCCTCTCTCCCAGGGGGTGGTGATCTTGTACTGCTGGGTGTTGAGGAACCAGGGCTAATGATCTTAGAAAGCAGGGACATGGTGTCTACACTGCTGGATGTGGGCTTGTCCATCATCTCATCCTGGGTGGGCGTCCCACTCCGTTCGTCCCGCACAGGGGTTCCGTCAATGTTGTCAATTGACGTGCTAGTAGGGCCACGCTGGAAGTCTGAGGGGTGGCTTTCTGCTGGGGCACTGGACCCCAAGCTGCTCAGGATTGGGATGTTTAAGTTTAAGCCACTGAAACCAGGATTACCTTTTAAGAAGTTGTGGATCTTCATTTCCAGGCTTGGAGAGGTGGACTCAGACTCCAGCTTTGGCTTGGAGATCTCTGAAGATTGGCACATGGCAACTTCAGTAGGTGGGGCAGCAGGGCTAGTACTGTGGGTTCCTGTAAACCCCATAGAGTTGGATGGTAGCTTAAAAGTAGTGCTTGGGAGCCCTGGGCTTTGCCCAATTGAGGACTTGCTAGCTGATGTTGAAGAGACTTCAGAAGTTGATGAATTAGGAGAATAGTTGAAGCTTTTAGGAATAAAGGATTGGGTACTGGAGGACAGATTTCTTCCTTTGATGCTAGAGACTGTGGTGTTTGCAGGGGAAGCTGAAGTGCTCTGGGATGCAGCTTCGCTGGCTGGGACTGGGTTCCCAGTAACACTCTGAAGCAAAGATGACAGGCCTGTAGAAACAGAGATTAAAGGAGTTAAAAAGAACAACTGCCTGCCCTACAATTAAAACAATGTAGGCTAATCGGATATTCTCATTCATTCCAGCGGGAACCAGATAGACATTAAAATATGAGGCCAAAGAGAATCCAGACCAAACAAGCAATGGCTAAGTGTCATAGAAAATACTGGACCTATTTCTCAATATAAAGAGAGCAAATTATTGAAATGTTTCTAGTACAGTCATCAAACAAGTCTAACACAGCACAATAAAAGGCAACAGGAAAGGGGAGATTTTAGTGTCAGAATCATTCATAGTTTAAACAAGACAAAGCAGGAAGAGAAAGGAGGCAAATTATCCTTAAAATAACACTTTAAGCCATGATTTCTTAACGTCTGATCTGTGGAACTGTTTCTGTAAATGCAAATAGATATTCCTTTCTAGCCTCTGCAATTGTTTCTAGTAAGTTAACGAACACGGTTATTTATTCTCAAGAGAGAGATCACGTATGCACATTGCTGAAATTTGTTTGAACGGGACACTTTTTTCAAGCATCTCTTGCTAGACTTTGGGGAAACAATGGTTTAGCTATCATTTTTGGTTGTAAAATGTAGCAATAGCAAACATGCAAACACACACCCCAAAGACTTACAAAGCTAGATCATCTTATAGCTTGGAAAATTTAAGAATTATTCATCTACCCAAGTTGACACTGATGAGATTCAACCCTACTCACTGATAGACAAAACCTCAGAAGCTCTGAGAAAGAATTCTTTGGGGTAAAGGCTGAAGTCCACCAAAGCAAACTGCTCCTCCTGTAGAAAATTTTTTAGAAAAATACTTGACAAAGAGATAAAAGGAGGTCCTATAAATTCAATCATATTTTAGCAAATTTACCCAATTTCTGGTCATAAATGAAAACCTTTTGGGCATACTTCACCTGGATTTGTAGCTTTTCATCATATACTAAAACTGTTCCTTCATAATGGTGTGATGAAAGACACCAGTACTTCATATGGTACTTTACTTAATGATTCTTCAAGATTTCAATTTTAATCCATATTTACCAACAGACTTAAGCTCTGAAGAATTCTGAGATTACTCCATCCTTGGAACATTAAAAAAAAATTTTTTTTTTAATGTTTTATTTGTTTTTGAGAGACAGAAACAGAGTGAGCAGGAGAGGGGCAGACAGAGGGTGACACAGAATCTGAAGCAACTCCAGGCTCTGAGCTGTCAGCACAGAGCCCGATGCAGGGCTCAAACTCATGAACCATGAGATCATGACCTACACCAAAGTCGGACACTTAACTGACTGAGCTACCCAGATGCCTCCATCCTTGGAACATTTTTAACTGCCATAAAGTTATATATATAATGGTGCATGATACCCAATATTCACTAATATCTGAATAACTGAAATATTATTTCAATTATCCTGCTGAAACAAACAAACAAAAAACATGTTTCATTTCCGAAAAGTTCTCTGGCTATATAACTTCCCCCTCCTAACAGTTTGATTTAATTCTTAGCAGCCACTGTTCATACCAAAATCAGAAGTCCTCAAGCACTAGAACATGACATATGACGTCATGATTTTTAAGATATTTCAGCATATCTTTCAGATACTGTGGGATTTCTTCAAAAGATCATCTTGTTAAGATAGACACTACTCAGATTTCTGATAACAGGTGATATAGTCCCTTACCACTTAATATTAATATTTTTCTTTGATTTTTTTTTTTAAAGTTTATTTATTTAAGAGAGAGTGAGAGAGGGAGAGTGAGAGAGAGCACATTGTCAGTGCAAAGCCAGACTCGTGAGGTCATGACCTGGGATGAAATCAAGAATCAGACGCTTAACCGCCTGAGCCACCCAGGCACCGCAACTTTCTTCAATCTTAACGGGCCATACTCTATTGGACTTTTTGCCCATTGAAGTCATTCTTTTGTATTAAAAATCTGTCAATAATGGCTGTGGGTGACACAATCAGAGCAAAGTTCTAAGAGATCCCTTAGAATCTCTATAGGCTTTTAAAAATGCATCTATTTAAGTTGCTGGATAAAGTTTCTTAAAAGTCAAGCATTCTATTTTCCACAAGGAAATGAAAGGTGATGAACCACCCAGTTACTCCACAAAGATTGTCTTCTGGGGTCCCCAAAAACACATTCTGTCAGAACACCTAGTTCTGTTCAAATTTTGCCTGATGAGAAAGTCCATATGATGCTGGTGTCATAATCTACTGAAAGGAAAAGCTGTAAGTATTATTAATGTCCCCTGGAGGCTCCTGGTTGAGAACTTTGATACAGAGTTAAATCACTGTATTGAAGATATTGCTCTGATATTTATAATTCACTGAATAATTATACTGAGGTGCTAAATAACGATTGTGCTTGTATCTGGAGGTTTTGAGAACAGAGAGCAGGTATGTTTTATGAAAAAATATTAAAGCAGTTTTAGACACAAAACAGATAATTAACAAAGTATACTAGGTTCAAATAAGGTAGAGATTACAGGTACAGAGATGTGGTATACCTACAAATAAAGGCCTCTAAATTAGGACATAAAAAAAAGAAAATCATTTCTCATAAGATTTTTGATAGTAGATTGACCTTTCTTACTGTCTTTAGCTTTGGTTAACATTAAAAATATAAGCCTCAACATATACTAACCGGTCCTCAGAGCTGGAATAAATGCAGCCCCTAGAGGGCTCATGGTGTAGGTAAAAGAATACTAGAATCCAGTCAAGCAATCTGGCTTTTAGTCTCAACTCATCACTGAGTAGATAAATTTGTAACCTTAAAGCAGGTCACATCACCTCACTGAGCTTTATTCTCCTCACCTGAAAAGGAGGGGATTAGACCAGATGGTATTTTGTCTCCTTCAGCTTTGACATTTTCTAATTCTATAAATGCCAGCTTGTAGATAAGAAATATAAAGAAGACAATGAACTAACTGTATTATACATTTCATGGCTTTGGATGCTTCAGAACTGGAACCCAGGATTCAAGTCCCTGTGGCACAGGTCAGTTTACCTTGCAGTGCAGGGGCTGACTGTGTCTGGGTTTTGGAAAGAGCAGACAGAATGCTCTCTGGGGTGATCTCCACCTTTGAGAGGATATTTGCCAGAGGATTGTGAGATGTTGTCGGGGCAGGTGCAGGTGTTTTCAGGCCAGTGCTGAGGTTGCTGGGACTTGTAGGAGTTCCTGGAGAAGGTCTTGATGCAGGACTGACCCCTGGTGGCAGAAAGATTAACTCAAGAAAATGCGGTTCAAAATGACCATTAAATTCACAATAACTTTCCACTCACTTAAACCAGTTTGGTATGTTTAACAGGAATGCTTCTGTGACAGATCCACAAATAGGGCATATCATGGCTTGTACAAAGGAAAAAATGTGAAAATTAGATTAAAATCTGCTCCTATCTACTTTGAACACCCCTAAAGTAAACAAGTATTTTCAGATGTATTTTTTAGTTTTGAGAGCCAAAAGAGACTTAGGGAACCTACTTCTTTTCTTTCTACCAAATGGCATCAACACCACAGAATCTTATAGGTGCTCAGTAAATATTGCTGGCTCATTATGATCAGAGACATTCCAATTGTGTAACTCAACCCACTGCATAATTCTATGTGATTAATAAATTATTTGCTTTTGAAAAGGCCTTTAAAGTGAGATTATATAAGCAACTTCCTTTACATCTTTATATTTTATTTATTTTTTTAAGCAAGTTCCATGCCCAACATGGGGCTTGAACACATGACCTTGAGATCAAGAGTCTCATGCTCCACCAACTGAGCCAGCCAGGTGCTCCTACATCTTTATATTTTAAAACACTGTGTTAATTTTTAATTCAGAAAAAAAAACGGTATATAATAAAAAAAGAAAATAATTTTTGAATGACAAAAATATGAATAGGTAGATATTTCACAAAGAAAAATAAAAATGAAAAAGTTTTTATCACATTGTTAATCAAAAAAATGTAAATTAAAACAAGTTACTTTTCTTTCTTTCTTTTTTTTTTTTTAAGTAATCTCTATACTCAATGTAGGGCTTCAACACATGACCCTGAGATCAAGAGTTGCATGCTTGAGGTACCAGGCTTGATTCAATTGGTGGAGTGTGCAACTCGATCTCAGGGTTGTGGGTTTGAGCCCCACATTGGATGTAGAGATTACTTAAATGGAGCTGCATGCTCTACTGACTGAGCCAGCCAGGCACCCCAAAACAAATGGCTTTTAAGACTGAATTTGACAAAGATTAAAATAAAACAAAATAGTGCTGGAGAGGCTGAGAAACAAAGGGAACTTTCATGTGCTTGGTACATAAAATAGTACATTTTTGGTGATCATTTTAGAATAACATGAAAAGATTAAAAACCTGTATGTTGGCTGGGGGGGAGAGGGGTAAATGGGTGATGGGCATTGAGGAGGGCACTTGTTGGGATGAGCACTGGGTGTTGTATGTAAGCGATGAATCATGGGAATCTACCCCCAAAACCAAGAGCACACTGTACAAACTGTATGTTAGCCAACTTGACAATAAATTATATTAAAAAAAAAAACAAACCTGTATGGGTTTTTTTGGTCTTTCTATGAGAAATATAAATTTAAGTTTTTATAAAGAAATTAAGTAATTGGGATTTTCTTCAAATTTATCAAGATTGGGTAAGGCACAGCAGAAACCAGAGTGGCCATGTGTTTCTACTGTTGAAGATGAATGATGAGTACACAAAGGTGCTCTACTTGTGTGTATTTTCATTAACATTTCCATTAAGGAAAGAAAAAGCCCTATATACTCATCAACCATTTAGGAAGGGTTGTGCATAGATTTTAGCATCAAGGTGGTTCATTATAGTATTCTTTAAAACAGTGAAAAATTACAAAAATATCAGATGTCTAGTAATAAAGGCTTAGATAAGTTCATATACAATATGCTTCAATTGAAAGAAAAATTATTACAAATATTTAATCCACCAAAACATTCACACACACACACACACACACACACACACACACACTGGTAAAGTTAGACACAACTGGTGTCTTTCAGGGTAGTAGGGTTGCAGGTTATTTATTTTATTCCCTTATTTTATTTTTCTATAATGACCATGTATTGGTTTTTTGACTTAAAAAAATCACTGTTAATTTAAGGAAAAAAAGCAACAAAAAACCCAGACTGATGATGGTTCAATTAGAAAGATGAAAATAAGCCTTTTATCTTCTTTATGGGGCTTACTTACCAGTATTTTTCATGACTGATGTCAGGCTACTAAGGATGGAACTGATCTTTGCCAGATCCACATTAGCCAGGTTTGGCAAAGCCAGTGCTGGAGAAGGGGACAGAAGAGAAGTATTCACAGGCTTTGGAAGAGGGGGCGTTGATGTCATGGTCACAGGCACTGGGGTACACGAAGAGGCCTTGGAGATACTTTCTGTTGGCTTTGTGGGTACAGAAGTGGAAGCAGCGGACTTCTCCGCAGGTTTTTCCTTCCTGTCCTCTACTGTTTAAAGAAAAGAGGTGAGACTGCATTACTGCTTTCCAGACTTGACTTCCAGTATGAAATGTGTCCTAATATATCCGGATTTGGGGGTATAAAGCACAATGCTTTAGAGAAAAATCATTCACTCACTTCATGATTTTTACATAAGCCATACTCTTTATGTTGCTTCCCTCCTTCAACACCTGCTTAAAATAAATTTCCCAAATTCATTTTTTATCTTTTTAAAGATTTCTTTGCATTTTCTTAGTATTTGTGTATTAAATTTGTACATTTCTGGGATCATGTTATTTGGTACACATGTGTTCTTTTAGTTACAATATTTATAGTCATAAATTACCCTGTCTTTTCTTTTCCATTAACCTGAGAGCTTTCTAAGACATAGAAACTTATGCATTAAATCCAACAAAACTCCAACTGCCT
Source organism: Panthera tigris (assembly GCF_018350195.1). Classification (NCBI taxonomy): domain Eukaryota; kingdom Metazoa; phylum Chordata; class Mammalia; order Carnivora; family Felidae; genus Panthera; species Panthera tigris. The sequence goes on along the minus strand of NC_056667.1, from coordinate 104,378,219 downwards.
AACAAGAATGATTATAAAAGCTTGGGATGTCAGAGAAACAATGCACCAATCCAGGTTAATTTTGTTTGTGTGCGTGTGTATATATGTTAATTAGAATGTATGTAATCTCTACACCCAACATGGGGCTGGAACTCCAGACCCCAAGATCAAGAGTCACATGCTCTTCTGGCGCCTACTGACTGAGCCACCCAGGGGCATGGCTTTGGAATCTTGGAAGGTCAAGAGTATAAGTGCCCCTCCTTCTAGAACAGTGCTGTTCAACAGAAATGTAATTCAAGCCACACATGTAAGTTTAGCTTTTCTAATGGCCACATTAGAAAAAAAAGTAGAGGGGTGTTGGGGTGGCTCAGTCGGTTAAGCGTCCAACTCTTAGATTTCAGCTCGGGTCATGTTCTCACAGTTTTCAGCTGAGTTCAAGCCCTCCATAGGGATAGGCTCTGAGCATGCTTGGAATTCATTCTTTCTCTCTCAAAATAAATATAAATAGACTTAAAAAAAAGGGAGAAACAAGTAAAATTAACTTTAATTATATATTTTACCTAAGCATCTCTCAAATATTTTCATTCCGTTATAAATATAAAAATTATTGGGGCACCTGGGTGGCTCAGTCAGTTAAGTGTCTGACTTCGGCTCAGGCCATGATCTCACGGTCCGTGAGTTCGAGCCCCGCGTTGGGCTCTGTGCTGACAGCTCAGAGCCTGGAGCCTGCTTCGGATTCTGTGTCTCCCTCTCTCTCTGACCCTCCCCCATTCATGCTCTCTGTCTCAAAAATAAATAAACATTAAAAAAAAATTAAAAAACATAAATATAAAAATTATTGAGATATTTTCACTTTTTTGGGTACTAAGTTTTCAGAATCCAGTGTGTATCTTTTAAAAAAAAAATATTTATTTTTGAGTGGGGTGGGCAGGGAAGGGCAGAGAGCTACGGTGGACAGAGAATCCAAAGTGGGCTCCACACTGACAGCAGGAGAGCCCAATGCAGGGCTTGAACTCATAAACCATGAGATCATGACCTGAGTCGAAACCAAGAGTTGGATGCTTAACCGACTGAGCCACCCAGGTTCCCCCTTCCCCAGTAAGTACCTTTAAATTACAGTACATCTCAAGTTGGACAAGCCACATTTCAAATGCTCAACAGCCACAAGTAGCTAGTGGCTACCATATTGAACAGAACAGATCTTGAGCAATGATTCTTAGCCCATGTGGCATACCAAATCCTAAACTGGGATAATGATACCTTGCTGTTCTAATCTAATCTTGCTGTTCTTTTTTTTTTTTTTTAATGTTTATTTATTAAAAAAAATTTTTTTAATGTTTATTACTGAGAGAGCATGAAAGGAAGAGGGGCAGAGACAGAGAGGGAGACACAGAATCAGAAGCAGGCTCCAGGCTCTGAGCTATCAGCACAGAGCCCAAAGCAGGGCTCGAGATCATGACCTGAGCTGAAGTCTGATGATTAACCGACTGAGCCACCCAGGGGCCCCTAATGTTTATTTATTTTTGAGAGAAGAGAGAGAGAGAGAGAGAGAGAGAGAGAGAGCGCGCGCGCGCGAGCAAGTGGGGGAGGGGCAGAGAGAGAGAGACACACAGAATCCGAAGCAGACTCCAGGCTCTGAGCTGTCAGCACAGAGCCTGATGCAGGGCTAGAACTCACGAACCACAAGATCGTGACCTGAGCCGAAGTTGGCTGCTCAACCGACTGAGCCACCCAGGCACCCCTAATCTTGCTGCTCTTAATACCAGCTTGTGATAGATTCATTGGTGGGAAAAGAAAATACGTAAGGAACAAGGTGCCCTTTAATCACATAAAGGACATACCAATGATTTTTGACCCATCATCTTCCACATCTGAGAGTTCCATGTCTTCCACATCACGATTATCTGTCACAGGCTCAGGTGTGGCAGACTTCTCACTCTCCATGGCTGGTGACTGGGATTCCTCACCTCCCATTCCCTGAAAAGGAGACTCGGAACCAGTCGGAGAAGGAGCATCCATGCTTGGGGAAGGGACTGGTGATTCTTCAGGATCAGGAAGGGTTGACTTCAATTGATCCAGCTTTTTCTTTAAATTGTTCACTCGATTAGCAAAGGTTTTGTATGCCTAAAAGAGAAAAAGAAGTTACTCCTCTGAGAAAAGGACTAAGATATTACTATTTTGACTTTGACCAGATTTCCTCATTATTATTAACTATAGCACTGGTACAAAACAAACAAACAAAAAAAACCCAGGGCACCTGGGTTGTTCAGTCAGTTAAGTGTTTGACTTCTCAGGTCATGATCTCACGGTTCGGGAGTTTGAGCCCCACATCGGGCTCTCTGCTGTCAGCACAAAACCTGCTTGGGATCTTCTGTACCCCCTTCTCTTTACCCTTCCCCTACTCATGCGAATACACGCTCTCAAAAATAAATAAACATTGAAAAACAAAATCAAAAACAAATCTGTCAATCATGGAGTAGTTTCTAGTCTCTGCTTTTTTCCTTAAATGAATATTATCATCCACGTAGTTGCCCAAGCTAGAAACTTTGAGGCTAACTTTGTACTTAATCTTCCCTTGCTTTTTTCTATCCATTTTACCAAACCAATATTTATTGAGAGCCTAAATGTGCTGGCCAATCTTCTAGGTACTGGAGACACAGTAATGACTAAGAAGATAGACAAAAATCAAATCCATAAAGTACTACAGCCTGGGAGGTCAAACAGTGTGGACTTTTTTAAGAAATAAACTTTTGAGAGGTGCCTGGGTGGCTTACTTGGTAACGTGTCTGACTTTGGTTCAGGTCATGATCTCACAGTTTGTGAGTTCGAGCCCCATGTCAGGCTCTGTGCTGACAGCTCAGAGCCTGGAGCCTGGAGCCTGTCTCGAATTCTGTGTCTCCCCCTCTCTCTGCCCTCCCCGCCCCCCCCCCCCCCCCAATCATGCTGTCTCTCCTTCAAAAATAAACATTAAAAGGCATCGGTGGTATAGTGGTGAGCATAGCTGCCTTACAAAAATAAATAAACATTAAAAAAATTAAAGAAAAAAAGAAACTTTTGATTTTATTATTATTTTTAAGTTTATTTTTATTTATTTTGAGAGAGAGATAGAGAGTAAGCAGGAAAGGGGGAGAGAAAGAGAGAGAATACCAAGCAGGCTCCATGCTGTCAGCGCAGAGCCCAATGTGGGGCTCAAAAATCATGAACCATGAGATTATGACCTCAGACAAAGTCAAGAGTCAGATACTTAACCGACTGAGCCCTAAACTTTTGATTTTAAAAGTTTTAGGTATAAAAAATTACTATAAAGATTATACAGAGAGTTCCCAATTTTCCCTTTTACTAACCTCTAATATCAGTATGATACATTTGTCACAATTAATGAACTGATTTTGATAATTATTATTAATTAGGTCCATATACTTCATGCAGATTTCCTCAATTTTTAAATAATTTTTTTAATGTTTATTTATTTTTGAGAGAGAGACAGAGCATAAGTGGGGGGACAGGGGAGGAGCAGAGAGAGGGGAGAGACAGAATCTGAAGCAGGCTCTAGGCCAGGAGCTGTCAGCAGGATGAGAGCCCAGGATGGGGCTTGAACTCACGAATCGTGAGATCATGACCTGAGCTGAAGTTGGATGCTTAACCAACTGAGCCACCCAGGCGCCCCTCCTCAGTGTTTATCTAATATCCTTTTCTTGTTCCAAGATCCATGCAGGATACTACAGTACATTTAGTAGTCATGTCTTCTTAGGCTTTTCTGTAAGTTTGTTAGATTTTCCTTGTTTTTGATGACCTTGACGGTTTTGAGGAGTATTGGTCAGGTATTTTGTAGACTGTCCCTCAAATAAGATTTGCCTGATGTTTTCCTTCTGATTAGACTGGGATTATAGGTTTTTGGGAGGAAGACCACAGAGGTAAAGCACTATTATCACTGCGTCATATCAAGGGTACATATAATCAATATGATGTGCCATTGTTGATGTTAACCTTTATCACCTGGCTTAAATTCTATTCCTCTAATTATCTTAATACCAATACCCTAAAATTGTCTGTCTTTTTCTTTTGTTAAGACTCTTGGACCATTAGATTGTGAAATCACTTTGGTAGATTGAACAAGAAGCATTATTTCTTTGAGAGAGAGAGAGAGAACGCAACCATGTCCATGTGCAAGCAAGGGAGGGGCAGAGGAAGACGGAGAGAATCCTAAGCAGGCTCCACACCCAGTGTGGAGCCCGAGGTGCAGACGGGCCTCACAAACCAGGAGATCATGACCTGAACCGAGATCAAGAGTCAGACGTTTAGCTGAGCCACCCAGGTGCCCCAAGGAGCATTATTTAAAAAAAATTTTTTAACGTTGATTTATTTTTGAGAGAGAGACAGAGTGCGAAGGGGGAGGAGCAGAGGGAGAGGGAGACACAGAATCCGAAGCAGGCTCCAGGCTCTGAGCTGTTAACACAGAACCTGATGCAGTGCAGGGCTCGAACTCACAAACCATGAGATCATGACTCGAGCCGCAGTTGGGCACCTGATCAACTGAGCCACCCAGGCTCCCCCCCTTTTTTTTAAAAAAAAAAAGAAATGGAACAGAAAAGAATGCTAGAGTTGAGCTTTTGCTTCTGGATATACCTGAGTAGCCTGCAGTGGAGCAGCGCTCCCACCAAGAACAACTAGGACAGCCAGACAGACACATGCATGTGCACACACACATTTCAGTGTGCTGGAGAGTGCTGAGAACACCAAACCTTAAGTGACGAACCCCATCGCATGAATCTGTGAGAAAAGTAAGCTGGCGTTCTGCAGCTGCTTTTCTCTCAGGGTTCCGCTGATTTTGGCGAACCAGGCAAGAATTTGAGAACTCAGGTGAAAGGACAAGGCAGAGGGCCACTATTAAATATGAAGAAAAAAAGCAGAACTTTTAACAGTCTTGTTGATTTGTACACCTAAAAATTAGAGACTTGAAAGGCCAAGATTCTGGTGAAAGAGAAGGGACAGAAATGGCTCAACAATATGCTGTTTTTTCCCCATTAAGATATTTGCTAAATTCTGAAGAAGAGGGAATTAAGAAGCCAAACAGAAAACTTTGAAAAGAGTAGTTTAACACAATCTCATGGTGGTGAGGAGACAAGGATTAGAGTTCAAATCCTGCAACAGAGGAGGGGCCCTAGTGATAATGTCAGCCTCTCAGTGGGGAAACTCTACGTCTGAGAAGCTGGGAAGAACCAGAAGATGACAAAGTTGTGCTCAAACTGCAATTCAGCCCAAGTCAGTTCAGTTTCAGACTGGATTAATATGATCAGTTCTCACAATACCCACCTAGTGAAGGACAGGGTTTATCCTCTCTGGAGAAAGAAAAGTCATCTAGAGACTATAAATACTTTCATATACAATGTTAGCACTCAACACAAAATTAGCCAGCATGCCAAGACATAGGACTAAATGACCTAAAAGAAAAAAGATACTAGAAACAGACTCATAACAGGTGAAGCCAATATTGGAATTATCTGACCAAAACCAAATAGTTGTTTCACATGTTTGAGAAAATAGAGATAAATCCCATCTTGAACACTTTAGTCCAAAATCCGTTAGCTGTAGCTAAAGAGAGAGACTGGGTAGCCTAAAGTAAGATAATGGAGGCAAAATGGGAGAAGAGTACGTGTGCATGGCAGGAAGGCACTGCTTGGGATGCTGAGGCCCAGCCAAGACACAGAGAAAGCTTTGGGCTCAAAGAGGTGGATGAGGAGGGATAGATGTGCTGGAAGTCTGGCTACACACAGGGATGGATCAAGTGAGTGATTATGTTGAAAATAAGGGGGATAAGGTTTTGTATTGTTAGAAAAAACAATTATAGGGGCACCTCGGTGGCTCAGTCGGTTAAGCATCCGACTTCAGCTCAGGTCATGATCTCATGGCTTGTGACCATGAGCCCCGTGTTTGGGTCTGTGCTGACAGCTCAGAGCCTGGAGCCTGTTTCAGATTCTGTGTCTGCCCCTCTCTCTCCCCCTCCCATGCTCCTACTCTGTCTCTCAAAAATAAATAAACATGAAAAAAAAAAAAAAACCAGAAAGAAAGAAAAAGAAAAAGCAATTACAAATGGGGAAAGGGAGAACACTAGAATGAATCCTGTGGTGTTGGATTGGGATTGGAGAGAGCAATGTGAATTCATGGTTTCCGATATATATAGGCAAATACAGAAATTACATACAAACATTGATTTCCCACCTCTGTAGGAAATGGTCTGGAAGCTGTGATATCCCAACATCAATGAGTACACCTAGTACTCAGATCTTGGTTTCTAAATAGTTTTTCATGAAAAGGAATGCAGGCTCCTTGGTAAATGACTGATTCCAGGGCCTGGCAGAAAATGCAAGATAGGGTGGAACACCTCATTTCAAAAGTAATGAAATGCTCAAAAAAATGATAGGGACATGTAAAAGAACACAGAAAGCAGCCTGAAAGGAGCTCCCACTGGCCAAATCTGGTACAATTTGAACATCACAATAATTATTGGTAGTAATGAATTAAAACATTGAATAAATAAGAGTCTAATAGTCCATAATGACTAAATACATGAATAAATTGAAGGTTTAATGATGAATAAGATATTTATTACATAGTTTCAAAATACCTCCCCATAAAACACTAATTATTACTTTCCCAGGGTTGTGGTAATAAAGTACCACAAATTAGATGGCTTAAAACAACAGAAATTTATTGTCTCCTAATTCTGGTGGGTAGAAGTCCAAAATCAAGCTGTCCGCAGGGCTATCCTTCCTTCGAGACTGGCCAGAATCCTTCCTTACCTTTTCCTTGCTTCTGGTGGTAGCCATCCACCCTTGATGCCCCTTGGCTTGCAGCTGCATCACTACAGTTATCTGTTTTGGTTGTCATATGATGTTCTCTGTGTGTTGTCTGTATCCAAATTTCCTTCTTATAAGGACGCAAGTTATATTGCATTAAGGCCCACCCTAATGACCTCAACTTAATTTGGTTATATCTGCAAAGACCCTATTTCTTTCTTTCTTTTTTTAAATTTTTTTCAATGTTTATTTATTTTTGAGAGAGAGAAAGACAGAGTGCAAGCAGGGGAGGGACAGAAAGAGAAGGAGACACAGAATCTGAAGCAGGCTCCAGGCTCTGAGCTGTCAGCACAGAGCCCAACGTGGGGCTCGAACTCACAGAAGGCAAGATCATGACCTGAGCCAAAGTCGGACGCTCAACCGACTGAGCTACTCAGGCGCCCCTAAAGACCCTACTTCTAAGTAAGGTCACATTCATGTATACTAGGAATTAGGGCTTCAACATCTTTTTGGAGTACACAATTCAATCCATAGCAATTACCAAGTGAAAACTTTTCAATGGACAAGCCTGGAAGACACTACATTAACAAGATATCAAAAGAAATATAACAGGTAGTGCAAGACATCAAACTTGTGTGATGAGAAGAATACAATCAATTATGTGATATTCCTATTAAAGATGAGTAACATAAATCTGATCACACACAAAAAAATCACATAAATCCCAACGGGGAAAAATGAACTATTGGGACCTCATCAAAATAAAAAGCATCTGCACAGCGAAAACAATCAGCGAAACTAAAAGGCAACTGATGGAATGGGAGAAGATATTTGCAAATGACATATCAGATAAAGGGTTAGTATCCAAAATCTATATAGAACTTATCAAACTCAACACCCAAAGAACAAATAATCCAGTGAAGAAAATGGGCAAAAGACACTGAATAGACACTTCTCCAAAGAAGGCATCCATTTGGCTAACAGACATATGAAAATATGTTCAACATCACTCATTATCAGGGAAATACACATTAAAATGACAATGAGATACCACCTCACACGTGTCAGAATGGCTAACATGAACAACTCAGGCAACAACAGATGTTGGCGAGGATGCAGAGAAAGAGGATCTTTTGCACTGCTGGTGGGAATGCAAACTGGTGCAGCCACTCTGGAAAACAGTATGGAGGTTCCTCAAAAAGGTAAAAATAGAACTACTCTACGACCCAGCAATTGCACTACTAGGTATTTATCCAAGGGATACAGGTGTCCTATTTTGAAGGGGCACATGCACCCCAATGTTTATAGCAGCACTATCGACAACAGCCCAAGTGTGGAAAGAGCCCAAATGTCTATCAATGGATGAATGGATAAAGAAGATGTGGTATATATATATACAATGGAGTATTACTCAGCAATCAAAAAGAATGAAATCTTGCCATTTGCAACTACGTGGATGGAACTGGAGGGTATTATGTTAAGTGAAATTAGTCAGAGAAAGACAAATATCATATGACTTCACTCATATGTGGAATTTAAGATTCAAAACAGATGAACGTAAGGGAAGGGAAGCAAAAATAATATAAAAACAAGGAGGGGGACAAAACATAAGACAAATACAGAGAACAAACTGAGGGTTCCTGGAGGGGTTGTGGGTAGGGGGATGGGCTAAATGGTTAAGGGGCATTGAGGAAGACACTTGTTGGGATAAGGACTGGGTGTTACACATAGGGGATGAATCACTGGATTCTACTCCTGAAATCATTATTGCACTCTATGCTAATTAACTTGGATGTAAATTAAAAATCAATCAATCAATCTCAACTGGGGTACACTGTACAAAATATTTTGACTTATAATCTTCAAACATATTTAGAACATGAAAACCAAGGAAAAGAGAAAGGAATTGTTTTAGATCAAAGGAAAATAAAAATGCAATAAATGCAATATTATTCTGGACAGGATCTTTTGCCATAAAAACTGGGCATCTGAATAGGGTTTAAGTATTATATAATAATGGTATGTCAATGTATCAATTAATTTCCTGATTAAATGGCTCTACTTTACAGTTATAAAGGAGAATACAATTGTCTGGCAGGAAAACACAAATGAAAATATTTGGGGGTGATGGGACGCCACCAACTTAGTTTCAAATGATTCTCGAAAAAAAATGTCTTCATAATGTACTTAAGATGTTTACAAGTACGAGAATGTTTCAAAATTTTAAACAGAATGAAAAACTGAAAGATAAAGATGAAGAAAAAAGATCAGCAGAATTTTACCAGAAAATCAAATTCTCTCTAAAAAGAAATGGGGGGGGGGCAGTGATGATGGGAGGAAAAAAAATCAAATGGTGATTCTAGAACTGAACAAGTCAACTAAATAAAACTAATAGATGGGTTTAACAACAGATAAGATTCAACAGAAGAGAATTAATGAATTAGAAGACTGGTTAATAGAAAATATCTAAAAGGAAGCACTAAAGAGAAAAAGGATGGAAAATACAGAAAGGAACATAAAAAAACACTTGGAACACAGAAAGGAACATAAAAAAGCTCAGTGATGAGATCTAATATACATGTTAATAGAGCTCCAGAAGGAGAGGAGAGAGAACAGAATAGAAACAATACTTGAGCAGATAACAGTCTAGAATTTCCTAAAGTCTGTGAAAAACATCAAGCAGTTTGCTATAGGGGTGTGACCCTCCAGAATCATATGTTGAAGTCCTAACCCTATACACCTCCACATGTGACATTATGTTAAAGTCTTTATAGAGGTAATTAAATTAAAATGAGGTCATTAGCATGGGCCCCAATCCTTATAGAAAGAGGAAATCTGGACACAGACACATACTCAGAAAAGACCATGTGGGGGCGCCTGGGTGGCGCAGTCGGTTAAGCGTCCGACTTCAGCCAGGTCACGATCTCGCGGTCTGTGAGTTCGAGCCCCGCGTCAGGCTCTGGGCTGATGGCTCGGAGCCTGGAGCCTGTTTCCGATTCTGTGTCTCCCTCTCTCTCTGCCCCTCCCCCGTTCATGCTCTGTCTCTCTCTGTCCCCCAAAAAAAAAATTTAAAAAAACGTTGAAAAAAAAAAAAAAAAGAAAAAAAAAAAAAAGAAAAAAAAAAAAAAAAGAAAAGACCATGTGAAGAGATACCGGGAGAAAATGGCCATCTGAGCTGTGCTGACAGCTCAGAGCCTGAAGCCTGTGTCGGATTCTGTGCCTCCCTCTCTCTGACCCTCTTCCACTCATGCTGTCTCTTAAAAAATAAACATTAAAAAAGAAAAAAAAAAGTATAAACTATATAAAATATATGTAAGTAAAATAGATAACAGCACAAAGGCCTGGGGGGAAGGGAACCCTACTATTTTAAGGGTCTTACATTAAGTATGAAACAATAGGATATTAATTTAAGATAATTAAGTTTAAGGAAATGTTAGGAACATGTATTGAATCCCTAGAGCAAACACTGAGAGAGTGAGAGGAAGATAGGGAGGAGAGAGGGAAGGAGGGAGAGAAAAATAAAGAAAAGAGAGAAAGTAAAAGATAAACTTAACCTTAAAAATCTCTGAGTAGGGGTGCCTGGGTGGCTCAGTTGGTTAAGTGTCCAACTGCGGCTCAGGTCATGATCTCATGGCTCGATCCTGCATCTGGCTCTATGCTGATAGCTCAGAGCCTAGAGCCTGCTTCAGATTCTGTGTCTCCCTCTCTGTCTGCCCCTCCCCTGTTCACATTCTCTCTCTCAAAAATAAATATTAAAAAAAAAACTTTTTAATTTTTTTGAGTAAAAAAAAAGGTGTAACAAGGAAACAAAGGACAGACAACACAAAAAGAAAGTATCAAGATGGTAGACTTAAATTCAAGCATATCAATAAATGCAATAAACACTCCAATTAAGAGACAAAGATTATTAGATTGGATTAAAAACAACAGTAAAACAAAAACAAGATCTAACTGTACACTGTTTTATTTTTTGGGGGGGCGCCTGGGTGGCTCAGTCGGTTGAGTGTCCGACTTTAGCTCAGGCCATGATCTCGCGGTTCTTGAGTTCGAGCCCTGCGTCGGGCTCTGTACTGACAGCTCAGAGCCTGGAGCTTGCTTCGGATTCTGTGTCTCCCTCTCTCTCTGCCCCTCCCCTGCTCACATTCTGTCTCTCTCTCTCTCTCAAAAATAAAGATTAAAAAAAATTTTTTTTAATACAAAGGTATAAACCAATAATTAGATACCTGGGAAAACATTTCTACAAATTTTTAGAAGACAGAAAGAGAATAGAAGAGTAAGAAAGAAGTGATGACTCAGGGGGAGAGAAAAATGAGGTCAGGAGCACGCAGAGGGAGAAAGGAGCTGATCTGACTTGCAGAATCCCCGAGCAGCTTTTATGTAGGAAATGATGAGTACAGAAGGGTAGAATGAGTAGTGGGGTTGAAATCAGGATAATTAATTAAGAGTGTGACCCCCCAGAGCCTCAGTACTACCTCCCTCGCAATCTCCATAGTCAGCAGCCAAGGCACTAGGCCTTGGGCAAAAACTGTGACCTCTCTAAAGAATGACAATTTCCTGGCAAAAAAAATTCCAACCTTCTGACACTTAGGGCAACTCTTGCCCCAAGTTAACAGTCAACTCTTCACCTTCAGACTTTACTAGTTAAACCCATGAGTAAATAATCCCTATGTATGTAGAGAAAGCCTCTCAATTTTTTCATACCTCATTTTTTTAAAGTTCACTTACTTATTTTGAGAAGAAAGAGAGAGCATGAGCAGGAGAGGGGTAGAAAGAAGGAGAAAGAAGATCTCAAGCAGGCTCTGCACTGTCAGCATAAAGCCCATTGAGGGGCTCGATCTCACGAACTGTGAGATCATGACCTGAGCTGAAACCAAGAGTCGGATGCTTAACCAACTGGGCCACCCAGGAGCCCCTTTAATACCTCATTCTTAAATATAAGTGGACAGAGATATTATCTGATTTTTGATAAAAGCTAAGATCGTAAAAGAGAAAGGCCAAGATAGCTAGAGAGGAAACACCTTAAGATCTTCCAGAAAGCAGAACAAAAAGATCAAGGTTGAGAAAACATGAGAACATAGAAGAGAAAGAAATTATCCCACAAATGAAGAACACCCATCTTTAGACTGAAAGAACCCTTCAAACAACCCATAATGAATGAAAAACAAAACCTCATATATATATATAAATCATTGTAAATGTTTCAGGACACTATGGATGGAGTCCCTGAAAGCTTCCAGACAGGAAAAAATAGTCCCCTACAAAGGGTCTTGCAAAGACTTCATACCACCCAAACTAATAATGTGAAAACAGAATAAAGGCATTTTGAGATCTAAGGACTCAGAAAAATTTATCTCTCACAAGCCTCCTTTTAGGGAAATGAACTGAGAATGTGCTCCACCAAAACAGGACAGAAAACCAAAAAGAAAGATATGGAGGGACGCTTGGGTGGCTTAGTTGGTTAAGTATCCGACTTCGGCTCAGGTGATGATCTCACAGTTCATGATCTCACAGTTCGTGAGTTCAAGCCCTGCGTCAGGCTCTGTGCTGACAGCTGGGAGCCTGGAGCCTGCTTCAGATTCTGTGTCTCCCTCTGTCTCTGTCCCTCCCCTGCTTGTGCTCTCACTCTCTCTCAAAAATAAATAAACATTCAAAAAAAAAGATGACATGGAATCTGTAAAATAAAGTGCTAAATATATAATCTATATATTATAAATCTGTAATATAAAGTGCTAAAATATAAGCGTATCAGTTAAAGAGTAGTCCTAGCATGACATCTAGCCACTTAAAACTGGAGCAGGAGAACAGAAGTTCAGGTAGGGAAGTTTCTGGAGGAAAATGTGAATTGAGAATATTTGATGAGATAGAGAATTTAGAGAAAGACAGAAAAAAAGGCTATGAGAAGGCAAACAATGCAAAAAAAAAAAAATCCTAGGAAAAAATTAAAAATCTCTAATATAACCATAGCTACCACAAGACCTTAATGGTGAACAATGTTTACACAGTTGTACTGTTAAGCTTTGTTTGTATTAATTTTCAGCCCTTAGAGCAAGGAAGTAACAATTATGATTACAGATTGAAATGTAAATATTACCAATGTTGACAGTGTAAAACTAAAGTTTACCGAAGTTGGAAAACTGAAGGGAGGGATGAAAACTAATGGGAAAGGAGAGGGAATAATTACTGCATTTTCAAAGTTGAGACTCTAGAGTTAGTGGTCAAAAACATTAAATATAGTACTACCATTTATGAAGGTAATCAACAGACTTAAAAGAGTTCTATACTAAAATCAACCACTCAGGCAACAACAGATGTTGGCGAGGATGCAGAGAAAGAGGATCTCTTTTGCACTGCTGCTGGGAATGCAAACTGGTGCAGCCACTCTGGAGAACAGTATGGAGGTTCCTCAAAAAATTAAAAACAGAACTACCCTATGACCCAGCAATTGCACTACTATGTATTTATCCAAGAGATACAGGTGTGCTGTTTTGAAGGGGTACATGCACCCCAATGTTTACAGCAGCGCTATGGACAATAGCCCAAGTGTGGAAAGAGCCCAAATGTCCATCAATGGATGAATGGATAAAGAAGATGTGGTATATATATACACAATGGAGTATTAACTCGGCAATCATAAAGAATGAAATCTTTCTAAAAAAATTTTTTTTAAAAATGTGTATTTATTTTTGAGAGAGACAGAGACAGAATGCGAGTGGGTTAGGGGCAGAGAGAGAGGGAGACACAGAATCTGAAGCAGGCTCCAGGCTCTGTGCTGACAGCTCAGAGCCTGACGCGGGGCTCGAACTCACAAGCTGTGAGATCATGACCTGAGCCGAAGTCGGACACTCAACCGACTGAGCCATCCAGGCGCCCCATACTCGGCAATCACAAAGAATGAAATCTTGCCATTGCCAACTACAAGGATGGAACTAGAGGGTATGATGCTAAGCGAAATCAGTCAGTCAGAGAAAGACAAATATCATATGACTTCACTCGTATGTGGAATTTAAGATTCAAAACAGATGAACATAAGGGAAGGGAAGCAAAAATTGTATCAACAAGGGAGGGGGACAAAACATAAGAGACTCATAAATATGGAGAACAAACAGGGTTGCTGGAGGGGTTGTGGGTGGGTGGATGGGCTAAATGGGTAAGGGGCATTAAGGAAGACATTTGTTGGGATGAGCACTGGGTGTTACACATAGGGGATGAATCACTGGAATCTACTCCTGAAATCATTATTGTACTCTATGCTAACTGACTGGGATGTAAATTAAAAAATAAAAATAAATAAAAAATAAAAAAATTAAATATAAGTGTTCTATAATGTTGGGAGAAGGAGGAAGGGGCATATAAGTGAAAGCCTCATTTGTCATACCAAGAAGTTAACAGGTATTTCTTAAATAGGATAACTCAAGAAAGAACAATATAGGCATATTATTCAGAAATATGAAGGTAAATGTCAAAGAAAATTAGCTAAATGAGATAAAAGGGATTGCTTCTAGTAAGTGGGACTGGTGGGATCTACTCTACTGTATGCTTTTATAACCATATATATCAATTAAAACTATTTAAAAAAAATAAGTATAAAACAGATAGGTTCTTTCAGAGGTCACTAGTAACAGAATGTCTCCATCCAGTTTTGTGGTGAAACAAGAAAGTGTATATACTTCTGCCCAATTCTATATCCTGAAACAGTAGCTTGGCACATGCCCTTTGAAATGCTAAAACATAAGGCTTCATAGCAAAGCTCAATGGTCAGGGTATCTGTGAACTTTAGTGTCAGAAAGAACCAGGTCTTAATTTAGACGCTTCCACTTGCTGGCTCTATCACTTTGCACAAGGGTCACTCTTCTTCTTTAAAAGTAACTTCTTCATCCATGAACTGGAGGAAATAATGTTTACCCCTGGAGTTAGAGAACCCTTATAGTTAACAGTCGCTGATTTATAGTAAGCAATTGATACATGTTAGGTTTAATTATTACTTACATTGGCCACCACTTTTACTTCTTTGTACTGTGCTTCATAGAAAATTCCAGCATTTTCCAGTGCTTCTGTTAATGAGGGCCCATTTTTCACCTGCTTATCTAAACCATTCACAAATTCCTCGAGCTTGGAACTTGCCTCTTCAAATTCTTTGGAGAACTTCTTTCCCCCTGTCTTATCTAAAATAACAGAGGAAGTATTCGTTTCAGGATAAAACAGAAAACGTAAAAAAATGTAATCTTTTGAAGAAAACCCCTCTTTACATAACTTGTGAACCTCTTCTTGCTGTGTTAGTATGTAATATTCTCAGTCTCAGTTTCACTTAAGGTGAAGCTTCTCCAAATCACAAAACCCACAAAACATATTATTAAAACAATTCATGTGAACCTGCTAGAGTGCAGCCAAGAGTGTATCATGAAGGCTCCTGTAATTAAGGTGAAAAAAAGAAAGTTCAGCTAAAAGGAAGTGTGTTGACTGTTTTTCTTCAAAAATTGGATGCTGAGCTGCTAATTAGGAGTATCAGGATGAGGCTCAATTCTGTTCACTTAGATTCACTATGGAATGTGAGAAAATGGAGGTTCAGAAAAGTAAAGATGAAGACTGAAGATATATCACAGTAAAAATTCTTCCTTCCTACCTGAAGATCCCTGATAATTTGTTATCAGCAGACTACAAATCACGAATTGTTTTTTCAATAATAGTGATAGTACAAAATGTTACTTACTCTCCTAACTATCCCCATCTTTCCCAGTGACTACCAGAACATGTCTTCAGATGTGGGTACAAATTTTGACTTTGCTTTTTATCAGCTGTATAACTTGTGCAAGTTATAATCAGTGTTCAGTTATAACCTGAAGCCTCAGATTTCTCGTGTACAAAATGGAAGTTTTTAATATGCTTCTGGGTTGTTGTGAGTATTAAATTAGATAACAATTGTTAGATTTAAAGTATGGTGCAAAGGGGTGCCTGTGTGGCTCAGTCAGTTAAGAGTCCACCTTCAGCTCACATCACAATCTCATGGTTAGTTAGTGAGTTTGAGCCCCATGTTGGGCTCTGTGCTGACAGCTCAGAGCCTGAAGCCTGCTTCGGATTCTGTGTCTCCCTCTCCCTCCACCCCTCCCCCACTTGTGCTCGGTCTCTCAGAACTAAATAAATGTTAAAAAAAAAAAAAGTTTTTAAAGTATGGTGCAAGAACAAAACAGGTGCCAAAATGAATAGTTGGCAGCCATTTACTCATGATTTCAAAAATATTTATCAAATGCCTATTATGTAGCAGGCATTACTCTAGGTACTAGGATACTGCATGAACAAATAAGGATAATTTCTACCTTCACGAGATTTACATTCTAACACTTTTTTTTTTAAGTTTATTTATTTTGAGAGAGAGAGAAAGTGTGAGTTGGGAAGGGGCAGAGAGAGAGGGAGAAAGAGAAAATCCCAAGCAGGCTCCGTGCTGTCAGCTCAGAGCCTGATGTGGGGGTTTGAACTCACGAACCATGAGATCATGACCTGAACCAAACTCAGACACTTAACTGACTGAGCCACCCACGCAATCCTCTAGTACATTATTAATTTGTTATTTATAATTTACAACCCAAGGAAAAGAGACCAACTAACTAGATGTTATGGGGCATTACACTGACCTTACTAAAGAACATACCCAGGGGTACCTGGGTGGTTCAGTCAACTGAGCATCTGACTCTTGAGTTTGGCTCAGGTCACGATCCCAAGGTTGTAGGATCAAATCCCGTGTCGGGCTCTGTGCTGAATGTGGAGCCTGCTCAAAATTCTCTCCCTCCCTGGGGTGCCTGGGTGGCTCAGTCGGTTAAGTGTTCGACTTCAGCTCAGGTCATGATCTAATGGTCCGTGAGTTCAAGCCCCTCGTTGGACTCTGTGCTGTCAGTTCAGAGCCTGGAGCCTGCTTCGGATTCTGTGTCTTCCTCTCTCTCTGCCCTTCCCCCACTCATTCTATGTCTCTATCGAAAAATGAATAAACGTTAAAAAAGAAAAATTAAGAAGATTCTCTCCCTCCTTCCCTCTGTCCCTCTCCCCAGCTCATGCTCACTCTCTGGAATAGATAAACTTTAAAAAATAAAAAATAAATAAAGAACATACCCAAGCCACATTATCACACATGTGAAATACATTTGTCTATATATAACCTAACACAGCAAGAAAGCACTAGAAGTAAGGAGAGGGAAAGAATTGTTTTATGATTTTTTTTAGATTTCTTTTTTCCCCTGCTTTATTGAGATACAATTAAAATATAACACTGGGTAAGTGTAAGGTATGCAATGTCAAAGACAGGACTTTACTTATGAAATTCATATGCATGAAATCACTACCTGGAAAACCAGAAGTGCCACAACTGGTCTCCAAAATCTAAGGTTCTCTTTAGGGGAGAAGCCAGTCTGATCATTGAAAAATTACAGACCTGGGAACAAAATCTGAGGTATTCTATTTAAAAAGATGTAAGTATTACCTTTTAAACACTTCAGAGTTTCTGTGCTGCACACATCCACCCTCATAGTCGACAGCTGTTTTTCCTTCAACTCTATCTGATCCTCTGAGCGCTTGTACAGTAACAGCTCTTCAATGAGGGCCTGGGACTGAACACAGACCAGAATCATATTCATTTATGAAATCATTCATTTACTCTATCTATTCCCATTAACATAAAACATGTCTAAAACCTAACAAAACCAAGAGGAAAGAGGCTCTTTGCACTTCCTCATAATCAGAGATATTAATACCAATTTTCATAACAAAACTGTATTTTTAGTTATATACTTTACAAGATCCTATCCTTGATTATTCAAAGCTAATTGATGCATACAAAGTTAAGGCTAAGACAAAGGTCCATTTATATCTTCCTTAAATTTTAATGAGATACACATAGTGTTATGTTAACTCTAAGCAAGTTCTAATTTAGTAGTACTTCACCAAAGGATGAACCCCTTGTCGGGGACCTCGGCTGGTAATAGAACCTGGCTGGTCATAGATATTCTGGAAGAAGGTTAATTTTTCCATTAAGGCAACATATAAAACTCTATGTAATATAATCCCAATCTAGATTGCTTCAGAACAGTTGAAACTTGTTTAAAATATAACTGATGTACAACTGAATAAAAATAAATTTTACTGGACTATATAGGGAACTATAACAAAATGGGTGAATAAAGCTTTGGCATGTTAAATGCATTCTTTAACTTACTCGAAATTCGGCAACTATCTTAGACTTGAGAGCAGCTTTTGGATTCGTGGATGCTGTTGAATTAAATAAAAGGTCATTAAGAATACAGACACAAAAAGTTGACAAATAGTGAGGAAGTTTTTCAGGTCTATAATTAAGGGTGTATTTATGAACATATATCAAATATGCACATTTAAGTAATAATATAATTCCTAGAATAAGTATTTCTGTAATATTTCATATTCCTTGAATATTCATATTCCTCAGATATGAAATTTCAACACTTCCACGCATGGCCAATATAAAAATGTACTCTTTATTTATTTAATTTAAAAATGTTTATTTTTGAGAGAATGAACACAAGCAGGGGAGGGGGGGATGAGGGGCGGGGGGGCAGAGGATCCAAAGCAGGCTCTGTGTTGACAGCAGCGAGCTCGATGCAGGGCTTGAACTCATGAACCGCGAGATCATGACCTGAGCTGAAGTCAGACACTCAACTCACTCAGCCACCCAGGCGCCCCTAAAAATATACTATTTAGGTACATCTAACCTACTTACCTCCAACAGACCCTTTAAATCACAAAGTCCTAGAATTATGGATTTGGAGATTCTGAGATACATGAAGTACCTTGTTTCCTAGTCTAAGAGGATCTCAGTACCTCAAATTAAGAGTGTTCAGGAGCAGGACATCCAATTAATCCTGAGCACTGGCTGAAGAAAATTGCTTACAAACATCAACTCTATTCCTACGATTTAAGCTTTGGATTTCTTTTTCTGCTGACTCAATTCACAGCAAAAACAGGCAGGGAGAGTTCTAAGCACATTACCGCTGTGGTTCAACTTGGGCTGAAATGATGACTCTTGCTCTTCCTAAGCATGCAACTTATGAGCAAAAGGATGTCAGGACTCCCTTAATCATGATGAATATCATATACTTGCTGGAGTGAAACCATCCCAAGTGTCTTGTTTTACCTCCCAATTCTTACTGTCTTCTACCTCGTTCCCTCCACACCAAGTCCTTCTCAATATTCCTCAGTTTGGCCCACAGCAGCCTATCACATGCAGAATTCCACTCCCTTGATCTCATGCTGGGTAAACATGATAAACATAGCAGGAGCTCCTGTTAGAGAGTGGGCTTCTGGCCAGGATTTGAGGCCCATGTCTAATCTGGTAGAGTGTCCCCAAATCTGAAGGATTTCATGGCTCCCACATAAATGCTTCTTAATGCCTAGTCTCCTCTTCAGCTCTGTTGTTTAATGCCAGCTGCCTCTACCTTCATATATCTTTCAGTCTGAGAGTTAGCCTGGGCACTATCAAGCATTTTTCTTCTTTCACTCCCCCAACTACTCTTGAATCTTCACTCATTTAAACCCTTTTTCTGCATTTCCTTTGTTTAAAAGTAGGGGTTTTTTTTGTTTTTGTTTTTTTAAAGAAGTAACTCCATGATGGCTTGTTTAATATAAGTCACTGGGTCACTCTCCCAGGCCTGGAAAACACAGGCTTCCCCATGGTTTATGCCAGGTACGATGTCAAATGGTCTACATTTTCTTCTGCTCCAAAAAGAGGAGGTAATTTTATATTAGTTGAGATTTTGTTCCTTACTTTGTGATTTCTTCCACTGCTTATTCGGTTGTTTGTTCAGATTTTCTTTCAGCTGCTTCTGAGTTTTGAAAGTGGTACCTGGAAAACATTTCAGTTTTTGCAATCTGGCATTATGGGAAGCTGTTCTGTCTGTCCACTTCAGTGTCAAAGTTGTAGCATTGAAAAAAGGCAATCCGAGACTGTGTGTTGTTTCTTTCTTTCTTTTCCTTTCATTTTTATAAAAAAAATAAAAACACCCACCAGATCTAAGAAGCTGTCAAATAAACATGATTTCTATCATCAATAAAGTCACTGATTTTTGAGAAGAATAGGGCAGGAAGCTTAAAAATACTAGTTACCACATTCAAATGAAGAATTTAACAGCTTCTTAGAAGATGCTATTTTTAAAGCAAATTTCTAATCAAATAATGTCAAGGTGTCAGATATCACCAACTTCCATTTAATGACTCAAGTAAATACACCTAATACATCAGAAGTAAGTAACTTCATAAAAATAAATACACAATTTATTGCAAATCTAAACCAAAACAGAGACTAAAGAATGCTTAATATATATGCTTAGTATCAAATAGCTTACTGGAAACTGAAACCCCATAAAAAAAAAATCCTCCAAGAGTAAATGGACAGGGCAGTAATTGTTAAAACACGAACAGTTAAAAATGCTCAAAGTAAAGTAAGTGTAGGAAAATAATCAGCCATCATCACGTAATATACATGACTTTCTCTAGTCAATACAAACAAAATCCAACCCTCCCCAAACCAATTCTATTTAAATTTTAATTCAAACAGATTTTTGTAAGTATTTAATTTTAAATAAATAGGGCCCAATTCAAAACTTTATTTTTCATTGTTATGCAACAGGCCTACATCTATAAAATATATTTAATTTTAAAGACTCAATGATTTTTTTTTTTTTTTTTAGGAGAGAAAATACACTTACTCAAAGCTTCTCTCAGTGCCATTATCATTTCTTCTGGGTACACATTTCTATCTTCCCAGATTTTGAAGATTCGTTCTATAGACTTAGAGACAGATGGATCCCTGAGAAGAAAAAGTGACACAGACATATAAAAATGTGAATTTATATCTCAAACTAGAAATCTGAAACAAAATTATTTTCCAAATGTCTTCTGATGTTTAAGATATATTTTTTTTTTTCAGGGTGCCTGGGTGGCTCAGTCAGTTGAGTGTCTGACTCTTGACTTCAGCTCGGGTTGATTCCAGGGTTGTGGGATCAAGCCCTACGTTCAGCTCCACACTGAGCATGGAGCCTATTTAAGATATTTTCTCTCTCTCTCTCTCTCTCCCTCCCCCCCGCTGCCCCCTCCACTGCTCGCATGCTCTCTTCCTAAATAAATAAATAAATAAATAAATAAATAAATAAATAAATATTTTTCCCTACAGTGTCTAGTAAGCTAAAATCTTCACTCTTTTGCCAAAACATAAGAGACTCTTAAAAACTGAGAACAAACTGAGGGTTGATGGGGGGTGGGAGGGAGGGGAGGGTGAGTGATGGGTTCTGAGGAGGGCACCTGTTGCAATGAGCACTGGGTGTTGTATGGAAACCAATTTGACAATAAATTTCATATTTAAAAAAAATCTTTACTCTTAAAAATTTTTCATTTTCGTTTTTATTTAAATTTTTAAAAATTGAAGTACAGTTGACACATTAAGATCATAAACATTCTTATTTAACACTTTTTATCAATGACGTTTATGAGGTTATGGACAGTGCACTAAGCCTTCTGACGGATATGAAGTTATGAGGGCTGGTCCACGTGCTCACTGATGCAACTGGCATTCCAAAAGAGCAGGTGAATTTAATAAAATGAAATCTAATATAGAAGCATCTGGCCCCCAAACCAACTATACTAGTACAGAATGAGAGTACAGTATTTGGCAATGCTATAAAGTGTGCTTTTTCTTAAAGGTATAGTTGGAAATAATCATGAATCAATCATGTACTGTAACAAGTTTTTCAGAAAGCTATCCCCTAATACTGTAAGAAAACATATCTAGAATGAGGGAGGGGAGGGTTATCACTTTCCTGTTTGCTTTACAGATGGGAGTTCTGCATCAGCTGGTCATCACACTTTAAGGAGGAATATTGTTAAAGTAGAAGTATTTGATTACTAGGAAGCAAAAATTAAACAATTATCAGGAAGCAAAAATTAAAATCATGTCTTACCTGAAACTGTAGAAGAAAAACAATGCAAAAGAAACAAACCAAAACAAAACAAAAAGACAAAATGGGAACTTAATCTCTTCCCAGGTGAATCCACCAACCCATATGGAGACTGAAGATAAAAAACTGAGTGATACCGGTTTTATGGCTCCTTTCAAGCAGGAGACTCTTTAAATCTGTAACATCATGTATCACAAAAGACTTTTTAACCAAATAACAGCATGTATAGGAAAGAGAAAATTGTATTAAACTTCTACAGATATTTTCTACGGATTTATGAACCAAGGCACTCTATTCTCATTTCTTGTTTTTTATGCTGATAATCTTCCTCTCATATACATTTATATATATATACATATATGTATATATATATATATATATACACACTTATATATATATTTATATATATATTTATATATATATATATATTACATATAATAGTATATATAGTATTTACACAGTAATATTATAGTAGTATATAGTATATATAAGTATGTTATATTTTATAACCACTATAATATAAATACTATATATAATATATACACATTATACTATACATATTATGTGTATACATAACACTGAAATAATTATGGGAAAGTATAAAGAAAAACTTGACTGATTTTCACCAAATGGAGATTTACAGTCTACCAACTTCAGTATTCTACCTTTAAGTCTTTTTTTCCAATATGGATGCTACTATTGTATATGAAACCAATTTTATATTATGTATGTGTGTGTCCATAACTGTATTCTATTCTTTTCATTTAATGAAACAAGCATTTCCCAATGTTCCAATCAATTCCTTATAAAAATTACTTTTAAATTTTTTATGTTTATTTATTTTTGAGAGAAAAAGAGAGAGAGACAGAGTGTGAGCAGGAGAGGGGCAGAGATAGAGGAAGACACAGAATCTGTAGCAGGTTCCAGGCTCTGAGCTGTCAGCACAGAGCCCAACGCAAGGATCGAACCGAACCCATGGACCGTGAGATCATAACCTGAGATGAAGTTGGACACTCAACCGATTGAGCCACCCTTGCATCCCTAAAAATTACTTTTATAATGACAATACTCTATCATCCAAAATTTATCACCTGCCTACTGTTACGTATACTTAGGGTTATTTCTAGATTTGTTACTTTAATTAATACTGCAATAAGTATTTTTTGATCCAAGTCTTTCTCCTTAATAATGCCAAAATGTTTTTTTCTAAGAGGGTTATACTCCAACCACCAGTGTAAACATACTGTTCACCAAACTTCTGCAGCAATGGTTGGTCTCACTTCAATTTGTATTCCTAATCCCAATTTAACCATTTTACCCTCTTAAAAAATTTTTACTCTCAAAAATGTCATTATACTTAGAATCACCCCAGACCTAAAAAATTTTCAAGATTTTGCCACATTTTCTTCATCTATCTTTTCTTTGTTACAGTATTTTTTCCTTTTCATTTTTTTACACTGAAGATTTATTTTTTAGTTTATTTATTTTTGAGAGAGAGCAAGCAAATACAAGCGGGGGAGGGGCAGAGAGAGGAAAGAGTGAGACACAATCCAAAGCAAGCTCCAGGCTCTGAGCTGACAGCACAGAGCCCAATGTGGGGCTCGAATCCATGAACTGTGAAATCATGACCTGAGCTGAAGTTGGATGCTTAACCAACTGAGCCACCCACATGCCCCAAACTGAAGGCTTATTTATTTATTTTTTATTTTAGAGAAAGAGAGAGAGCATGCATGAGCGGGAGAGAGGGGAAGAGGGAGAGAGAGAATCTTAAGCAGGCTCCACGCTCAGCATGGAGCCAGATGCAGGGCTCGATGTAACTAACCGTGAGATCGTGACCTGAGCTGAAATCAAGAGTCAGAGGCTTAATTGAGCCACCCAAGCACCCCAAGATTTTATTTTTAAGTAATCTCTACACCCAATGTTGGGCTTGAACTTGTAACCCCAAGATCAAGAGTCACATGCTCCACCAACTAAGCCAGGCAGGTGCCACTTTGTTGCACTAAAGTAAAACTTTGGTTTGTGAGCACAGTTCGTTCTAGAAACATGCTTGTAAACCAAAGCACTCGTATATCAAAGTGAATTTCAAGAACCATCGGGTCAGTTGTGATCATGTGACATTCGGCATCATATACTATTAATATTGCGAGACATCACTCATTTATCAAGTTAAAATTTGTTAGAAATGTTTGCTCACTTTGAGGAACAGTCACAATACAAGTTACATTCAAGGTTTTACTGTATTTTATTTTTTTTTAATTTTTTTTAATGTTTATTTATTTTTGAGACAGAGAGAGACAGAGTATGAATGGGGGAGGGTCAGAGAGAGAGGGAGACACAGAATCTGAAGCAGGCTCCAGGCTCTGAGCTGTCAGCACAGAGCCCGACGTGGGGCTCGAACTCACGGACCATGAGATCATGACCTGAGCCGAAGTCGGACACTTAACCGACTGAGCCACCCAGGTGCCCCAAGGTTTTACTGTATTTTAAAGCAAATCCCAGTTATCATGTCATTTTGCCCCTACTCTAAAAAAATTCTAACAGTTGGTTATACAACAACAGTGTTACTATCATGCCTAATAAAATTAACAATAATTCACTGGCACCATCTTCATTTGTTCTACAATCAAATTTCCTTGAATGTTTAAAAAATGTCCACTTATGGTTGGTTTGTTTGAATTGGGATTCAAAGAAGGTCAACACATTGCATTTGGTTATGTCTCTTAAATCTTTTTTAATCTAGAGCAATTAGATTACATTGTTCTCAGTATTTTTCCCATGCCATTTACTAATGCTAAAGTTGAGGGGTCAGCTCTCCAGCAGAACATTCCACACTCTAGCTTTATTTATTTGCTTCTGTTGGTGTCATTTAACTTGTTCCACTGCCTGAATTTCTTCTAGATGAAAATTATTTGCATTACATACATGCTTAAATTTGGGAGAGTGAATACTTAACTAATGATACTATATACTCTATACTGTATCCTATCAGGACATACACAAATGTCTGGATACCCCACCTTTAATAACACTAAAACTGATCAATGGAATGAGGTAATATTTTCTCTTGTGAACTGTGCCTATCTGATCACTAGCATTTTAGTGTTTATCTAAGGATTAAGTTTTATATATAAAATATTAATTATTTTGCCAACATTACAAATACCTTTGCCCATTCTGCACTTTAATTTAAAAAAATTTTTTTAATGTTTATTTATTTATTATTATTATTTTTTAATGTTTATTTGTTTTTGAGACAGAGAGAGAGCATGAACGGGGGAAGGTCAGAGAGAGGGAGACACAGAATCTGAAACAGGCTCCAGGCTCTGAGCTGTCAGCACAGAGCCCGACGTGGGGCTCAAACTCACGGACCGCGAGATCATGACCTGAGCTGAAGTCGGCCGCCTAACTGACTGAGCCACCCAGGCGCCCCTAGATTTTATTTTTTAAGGGCCACCTGGGTGGCTCGGTCGGCTGAGTGGCCCAACTCTGGATTTCAGCTCAGCTCATGATACCAGGGCTGTGGGATCAAGTCCCGCATGGGGTTCTGTGCTGAGCATGGAGCCTGCTTGGGATATTCTCTCTCTCTCTCTCTCTCTCTCTCTCTCTCTCTCTCTCTCTCTCTCTCTCTCTCTCTCTCCCCCTCTCTCTCTCTCATCTTCTGCCCCTCCCCACTTTCTCTCTCTCTCTCTAAAGAAAATTAAAAATTAACAACAACAAAAAACTTTCTAAAAGATTTTATTTTTAAAGTAATCTCTATACCTGACATAGGGCTTGAACTTAACCCTGAGACCAAGAGTCCCATGCTCCACCAACTGAGCCAGCCAGGTATCTCTAGGTTTCTTCATTTGTAAAAGTGATTTTTAATAATTTGTTGGCTCTAAAATTCCTAAATTTGTTCATTATTTATACAAACACAGAACTCTCAAACTTCTACAATTCAACCATCCCTCTCTTATATTTAGGAATTCTGTGAAAATAAAACCAAAACAAAACCCAGAATGGCAGTTTTATTTACCTTGTTATTCTAGGCCTCTATTTTAGCCATTACTGATCACAATCTCAATTTCTACAGAATGTACAATTATTACCACATACAACACAAGAAATTAATTATAAACTGTGTTGTTTGACTTATAAGTAACAAACAACAAGCTGACCTTATAGAATTGCTAAGATATCCAACAGATGCTTCCTTTGCTAGCACCCCCCATTTCTGACTTTAAAACAGCGAAGTATTGGCAAATTATTTCAAAGCATAAAGTTGATGAAGAGTACAGAAGGATGGGGTGCCTAGGTGGCTCAGTCAGTTGGGTTTCAGATTCTTGGTTTC
This sequence comes from Panthera tigris, assembly GCF_018350195.1. Classification (NCBI taxonomy): domain Eukaryota; kingdom Metazoa; phylum Chordata; class Mammalia; order Carnivora; family Felidae; genus Panthera; species Panthera tigris. The sequence continues at coordinate 104,352,150 of NC_056667.1, read as the reverse complement.
GGCTCAGGTCATGGTCTTGCGATTTTGTGGATTCAGGCCCTATGTGGGGCTCTGCACTGGCAGTGTGGAGCCTGCCTGGAGTTGTCTCTCTCTTGCGCTCTCTCTCTGCCCCTCCCCCACTCACGTTCTTTCAGAATAAATACACTTAAAAAAAAAAGAAAAAGAGTACAGGAGGAGGTGCCCAGGAATCACAGTCAAAATAAACAGAGCTAAACAGCACAATCTTGTACCTCACTCAGGGGAGTATTTTTGATCAATATCTTATTTCTGGGATTTCATGTGTCAGGTGCTTAGTGAATATTTGCTAACTGACTGAATGGAAGACTAAATAATAAGTCAACTTAAGGAAATAATCAGTATTTAATCAAAAACCTTGGAGTTTAGAAATTAGATGAAGATAGATTTTACCTCTAAAATCTTTTTTATTTTTTATCTTATCTTTTTTATTTGCCTATAACAAATATTTTCCCTAGTGTGTCACTTGTCATTAATTTTATGGTGTCTTATATAATGCAGAACTCTAATGCTGATGTAATTAAATTCATAAATATTTTATTATCAGTTCTTTGTGTCTTTATAAGAGCTTTTTAACCATTAGAATCATAAAAGTAGATTTGTTTCTAACATTTTTCTAATTATAAATTTTTTTTAATGTTTATTTATTTTTGAGAGAGAGAGAGAGAGAAGAGAGTGGGAGCAAGTAGGGGAGGGGCAGCAAGAGAGGGGAAAAGAGGATCTATAGCAGAGAGCCTATGGTGGGGCTCAAACTCATGAACTGTGGGATCATGACCTAAATTCAAGTCAGATGCTTAACCAACTGAGCCACCCAGGTGCCCGTGTTTCTAACATTTTAAAAGTTTTGTTTTATACACTAAGGCAATTTATTTGGAATATATTTGTGTGTAAGGTATAGAAAAACATTTAATATTTAATTTTATTTTTTCTGCACGGAAAGCCTACGTTCCAAACTCACTTATTGAAGAGTTCATTTTTCCCCCAATGATTTGTAATGCACTTCTACCATTACAACTTCTCCCACACATGTATAGTTCCATTTCTGGGCTTTCTGTTTTGTTCCTTAAATCTATCCTTACACTGATACTACATTCATTTATAATTACTATAGTCAAATAATAAATCTTGATGTTTCGTAAGTTAAGTCCTACTCACTGCTAACCAACAGTCTTGGCTACTTCTAGACATTGACTCTTCTATATGAACTTTAGAATCAGCATAACAAGTTTCTTTAAATGTCCTATTGGGATTTTTATTAAAGTGTACTATACTTACATGCTATTACCTTTTGTAACAGTTTATAATTTTCTCCAGAGAAGTCTTAACACCCTTTTATTCTAGATACCAAATATGGCTTTATAACTTTTGTTACTGTTATGAATGTTTTTCTATATTTTTTGGTTGGTTATTTCTGACATATTGAAATAACGTATTGATTCCTAGATGTTGATTTGTACCCAGCAACCCTGCTAAATCCTTTTTAGCCCTTGGATTTCCTATGAAGCTAATGGCAAAGTCTCCATATATCTTTTTACAGTTTTATGATCCCATTGGTTACATTCTATAATTCTTTAACAACTACAAATTAGATTTACAAAGTAAGTATAAAGCAAATACCACGGGAACCTGGGTGGGTGGCTCAGTCAATTAGGCTTCTTACTCTTGATTTCGGCTCAGGTCATGATCTCAAGAGTTCTTGGGTTTGAGCCCCATGTGGGGCTCTGTGCTGATAGTGCAGAGCCTGGTTTGGATTCTCTGTCTTCTTCTCTCTTATCCCTCCCCTGCTTGCACTCTCTCTTTTAGCAACAAATTACAAATTGCAATGCAAGCATGATAACATATAAATTGTTTTCATTTTATCAAGCCTATAATACTTACTATTCAATTATTTCACCATTTTTCTTCATCTACATTACTGAAAATATTTTTCACAGCGTATGGTGAAATCATTAGTGCCTTCACCTGATGCAAAAATTATGTATATATTAAAGCCATATTTAATCTGTTCTCATTAGCTTCTGATAAAGTAGTATCATCTCATGCCAAAATATGCAATCACCAAAAAAAACAAAAACAAAAAACCCCACACCAAAAAAAAACACACCAAAAAATGCAATCACAAACACATTAACACAGCTACTGAAAATGAGTTACAGAACTGCTATAAAATATTCATACAGGGGCATGGCCAATTTTCTTAAAAAAAATTTTTTTAACATTTATTTTTGAGAGACAGAGACAGAGCACGAGACGGGTAGAAGCAGAGAGAGAGAGAGAGAGGGAGACACAATCTGAAGCAGGCTCCAGGCTCCAAGCTGTCAGCACAGAGCCCGATGTGGGACTCAAACCCATGAACCACGAGATCATAACCTGGATTGAAGCTGGACACTTAACTGACCGAGCCACCCAGGCACCCCACCAATTTTCTTAATGTTAGGTGCTGACTTCCTTAATGATTTCCTTATATTTCTTCTATCTGTGGGACGGCTTGATAGAATCCATTTTATTAATACCAACAAATAGTTGTTTCATACCCCATGTGTAAGCCAAAAGGGCATGCTCATAGGTCTGACCATTCTTGGAGTTACTTTCTTCAAATTCACCAAACACCAGCAGCAACAATCAGGACAGCACAGTCAGCCTGAGATGTACCTGTAATCGTGTTTTCTATAAAGTCTGTGTCCTGGAGCATACTGAGGGTCACATAAGACTTGCTGTCTTTAATTTTCACAGGGAGGTATCAATGGTGATGCCATGGTCACATTCAGCTTTCAATTTATCGAAGATCCAGGAGTACTTGAAGGAGCCCATTCCCATAAAAGCAGCTGCTTTCTCTTATTTTTCATCCCATCACATTTGTGATCAAGTGGCCAGCAGTGGCAGACTTGTTTTCCAACAACAACCAGTGTTGATATAAATCCTCTCCTTTACCATTCTGGCTTGGCTTTAGCGGTGGTTTTCATGACACTTGTGTTCGGGTGGCAAACCCATTGCAAAACAGGGGGATGTTCTTATGGAAAGATTTCTGACTGCTGATCGAATTTATTCGGTGGTTATAGGATTATTAAGTCCTGAATTTTTTCTTTGAGCCATTTTAGTTACTTGTATTTTTGATGAACTTAACCATACTGTCTAAATTTCCAAATTCACTGGAATAAAGCCGTTCCTATTATTCTTTTATGGTCTGGAACATCTGTAATCATACCCACCTTCTACATTCTTTTTTCAAAGTTTTATTTATTTAAGTATTTACTCTACACCCCACATGGGGCTCAAACTCATGACCCCAAGATCAAGAGTCATATGCTCAAGCGACTGAGCCACCCAGGTGCCCCAAGAACAGAGCCACCCAGGTGTCCCCAATTTCCTATCTTAAAGTAGTTTTGTATCATTTATTATCAGTATTCTCATCTGCAAAATGAAGATAATACTTTTTGCCTCTAATTATATTATATAATTGGTTTGAGAGTCAAAGAATAACAAACATGGAAAGGAATGTGTTAAATTATATACTAATGTAAAAATATTTTTAAAAGAAGGGTCACAACAGTGATTTGGTAACATTAATTTGTTAATAATAATCACAGGAGTAATCGTTATTGTCAACCTCAACATCACAGCAGCAACTAACACTTATTAAGTGTTCATTATATGCCAGTGGCTTTTCTAAGCACTCTCTCTATATAATATTAACTCATTTAGTTCCCACACTCTATGGGGTGGGTACTATTATTGGCAGATTTATACAGATAAGAATATACAGATAAAAAAACTGATGCTAATTTATTTTTTTTTATGGGTTTGATGTGGAAACCCACTAGTTTTATTTACTTTTCTTTTTCAAGTTTTTATTTAAATTCCAGTTAGTTGGGGCGCCTGGGTGGCGCAGTCGGTTAAGCGTCCGACTTTAGCCAGGTCACGATCTCACGGTCCATGAGTTCGAGCCCCGCGTCAGGCTCTGGGCTGATGGCTCAGAGCCTGGAGCCTGTTTCCGATTCTGTGTCTCCCTCTCTCTCTGTCCCTCCCCCGTTCATGCTCTGTCTCTCTCTGTCCCAAAAATAAATAAACGTTGAAAAAAAAAAATTAAAAATAAATTCCAGTTAGTTAACATTTAGTATAATATTGGTTTCAGTAGTAGAGTTTTGTGATTCATTCACTTACATACAACACCCAGTGCTCACCACAAGTACCCTCCTTAATACCCATTTAGCTTACCCCCTTCCCACCTCCCCTAAATTGAGGCTAATTTATATTGCCTAAAGTTATATAGCTGGAAGGTGGCAGAACCAGGATTCAAACCCATGTACACTGGTTCCAGAGCCTATAGTGTTAAATCATCATAGCCTGAAGTGAATGAAAAGGATATCAGACACTGAGAAAGTAGTTAGAAGAATATCATAATAATATAAATACATCAAATAGAGATGATAATGGGAAATTTAAAGGCAGAGAGAAAAGGAGGGAGAAATAGGAAAATAATCAGCCTCTGGTAACTAAGAAATGTAGAGACAAGAATTTAAATTACTAAGGGGCCATTATAAGATGAAAAACTGTAAGTAAGACATTTTAAAAAAATGAAAAAAAGGGGCGCCTGGGTGCTGGTTAAGCATCTGACTCTTGATCTCAGGTTGTGATCTCACAGTTTGTGAGATCAAGCCCCCTGTGGGGCTCATGCCGACAGTATGGAGCCTGCTTGGGATTCTCTCTGCCCTGCCCCCTCCCCTGCTGGTGCTCTTTCTCTCTCTCTCTCAAATAATCACTTAAAAAAATGAAAAAATGTAAGTTAAGTTTAGGCGGACTATACAGTAAAATAGAAGTAACAGGTGGCTGGGTGTCTGGGTGGCTTAGTCTATTAAGTGTCCAGCTTTAGTCCAGGTCATGATCTTGCGGTTCATGAGTTTGAGCCTCATATCGGGCTCTGTGCTGACAGCTCAGAGCCTGGAGCCTGCTTCGGATTCTGTGTCTCCCTCTCTCTCTGCCCTCCCCCCACTCACACTCTATCTCAGTCTCAAAAATAAATAATATTAAAAAAATTAACAACAACAAAAACAAATAATCCAGTGAAGAAATGGGCAAAAGACATGAATAGACACTTCTCTGAAGAAGACATCCGATGGCCAACTGACACGTGAAAAAATGCTCAACATCACTCATCATCAGGGAAATACAAATCAAAACCACAATGAGATACCACCTCACACCAGTCAGAATGGCTAACATTAACAACTCAGGCAACAACAGATGTTGGTGAGGAGGCAGAGAAAGAGGATCTCTTTTGCATTGCTGGTGGGAATGCAAGCTGGTGCAGCCACTCTGGAAAACAGTATGGAACTTCCTCAAAAAATTAAAAATAGAACTACCCTATGACCCAGCAATTACACTATTAGGTATTTATCCAAGGGATACAGGCGTGTTGTTTCGAAGGGGCACATGCAGCCCAATGTTTATAGCAGTGCTATCAACAATAGCCCAAGTGTGGAAAGAGCCTAAACATCCATCGACGGATGAATGGATAAAGAAGATGTGGTATATACATACAATGGAGTATTACTCAGCAATCAAAAAGAATGAAATCTTGCCTGTGCAACTACGTGGATGGAACTGGAGGGTATCATGCTAAGAGAAAATAGTCAGAGAAAGACACGTATCATATGACTTCACTCATATGAGGACTTTAAGAGACAAAACAAATGAACATAAGGGAAGGGAAGCAAAATTAATATAAAAACAGGAAGGGGGACAAAGCATAAGAGACTCATAAATATGGAGAACACAGGGTTACTGGAGGGAGTGTGGGAGGGGGGATGGGCTAAATGGGTAAGGGGCATCAAGGAATCTACTCCTGAAATCATTGTTGCACTATATGCTAACTAATTTGGATGTAAATTAAAAAAAAGAAAATTAACAACAAAAAAAGAAAGAAATAGGGGACTCAGAGTCAGAAAAAAATCTCAATTCTATTCTCACCTCTTTTACTAAATTGACATTTTACTTTTGGGCAATTTCTTAACTGCACTGGGCTTCAGTTTTCTCATTTTGTAAAAAGAAATAATAAAATTCAATATGCTTCCCTGAAAAGTTAGTCACCGTGAGTTGCAAATAATATTTGTATAACAATTTTGAATTTATAACCTATTTTCACACAAACTGTGGGAGATCAAGAATCACACACTCTACTGACTGAGCCAGCCAGGCACCTCTATTTTATGTACTCTGACGTGGGTATAAACCTGTATTACATAGCACATTCAAGTAGGACCAAAATAAACACCTCAACTTAATAATCCAAAGGAAGGAAAAGGGATCGTTCTGTTTTTAATGGGTTAATACTAACAAATGGATCGGTAATATGCAATAGTCACATTATTTATACAAGTATATAATACTATGCTAGTCAATATATAATTTGAGTTAATATTTAACTATTTTGATTGTTCCATATAATTGTTTACCCTCCAGTTGGGTGTGTATGCCTCTTAAACCAAATAAACAACTTGCAAATATGGGTGAAACACCAGGAAAACACTATTAATACAGAGTAAAAGTAAGATCAAATGTTAAGTATTCCATACTTTGGGAAACACTGCATACAATTTCACTAAGGATGGAATAAATCAATATGAGGTTGGGAATATTTCCATCTCTCTTTAATTACACAGATGTCATAGAGGGTGCAAGATTTCAAAAAGACTGAAAGAAGAAAGGAAATGTGTAAAAGAATATGGAAACAGAAGAAACAGTTGGAAAGTACTCCCAACCAAAGAATATGACCAAGAGATATATATGGTCAAGGTAGTAAAGAGGGAGAGAGTAAATAACAAACAAGCTTTCAAAAAGGGAAGAAAGAAGGGCACCTAGATGGCTCAGTTGGTTAAGTGTCTGGCTTCAGCTCAGGCCAAGATCTCAGGGTTCGAAAGTTTAAGCCCTGCATCAGGCTCTTAGCTGTTGGTGGAGAGCCTACTTCAGATCCTCTGTCTCCCTCTCTCTATGCCCCTCTCCAACTTGTTCTCTCTCTCTCAAAAATAAATAAAAACATTAAAAAAAAAAAAGAGAGAGAGAAGAAAGAATGTTTAAAAGAAAAATATGTGTATTAGTGGGAAAGTTACATGAACAATTTGAGCAAAATATCCTTTGGTCTTTAAGCATGTAGAATTATTAACAATTCTTACTAACAGGTAAAAAGGCGAACTAAAATTCGTAATTTTCTAAGCCTAGATCCCAAAAAGCAGTAAGAATTTACTTACTTCACTAGAGCAGCTGCTTCAGGAAGGACATCAGCAAATGATTCACGGAAAATGATTGCGTTTTTCCTTTTGCAGTTCTGGATGACATCATTAGCAAGGTAGAAGAGATTCAAACGGTGGGGATAGGCAGCTAGAAATGACAAAAGACAATAAATTAAACCAAATGAGTCAAATTACACTTAGTTCAATTATTCTAAATACAGTATTCTCAAACTGTGTAAACTATTATATGGGTATATAACAGATAAACAGAAAAATGAACTAATGGATCAATTTATTGAAACTGGTACCTAAAAACCTTGACTACTTCAGGTCAATTTTCTGTTCAAGGTGCTCCTTGGGTAGATTTCCATTTCACTTTGTAGATGTTTGGCACTAAAAACCTCATTATCTCTGGAGAAGCTAAAATGAAATTGTTCTCCGGAAGCTCAGCTTACTGCAAATACACCAGGGTTAAAGGAAAGAGTATGGGCTTTAGAACCACCCGGAATGTGACCTTAGGCAAACTGCTTAACCTCCTCTACATTATTATTGTAGATAGACTCTTTTTTTTTTTTTAAATCAACTAGTCCACATACTACTCATACACCTAAATCCTGCTATCTGCTACTTACAGCACTAGGTCCTAGGACAAGTAATTTGACCCCACACCTAGATTAAGTTTTTCAAAGGCCAAATCAATCTGCCTTCTAGAACCTCAAGCAAAACCACCCCAAGTTTCATTATATCCTAGACAAGTTTAATATCCTTTTGGATGATCCATCACATTTTCTAGTCTCTCAATATCTTATCTTAAATTCAGTGACCTCCAAGAACCACTCTTCTGTGCATTTTAAAATCCCCTTTTCTGACCATAGCCTCCCACTCCCCTTCTATCTGTTCATCAAGATCTAAGTTCTATATTTTCTCTAACTTTAGTCACTTTTTTTTACTCAATTTTTTCCCTATCAATTCCACAGTCTTTGATCTATTATTTAAACCATTCTTTTATTAAAATGTTCATTTTCGGGGCACCTGGGTGGCTCAGTCGGTTAAGCGGCCGACTTCGGCTCAGGTCACGATCTCGCGGTCCGTGAGTTCGAGCCCCGCGTCGGGCTCTGTGCTGACTGCTCAGAGCCTGGAGCCTGTTTCAGATTCTGTGTCTCCCTCTCTCTCTGACCCTCCCCCGTTCATGCTCTGTCTCTCTCTGTCTCAAAAATAAATAAACGTTAAAAAAAATAAAAAAAATAAAAAAACGTTCATTTTCTTTTCCTTTTCTTCCCTAATCTAGCCTTTCCATCACATGCATTCAACAAAATCCTAAATCTGGATCAATCTAAATCCCTTTACTGTACCTTTATTTCTGCTCCTGGATTGTGCTGGAGAAAAATCATACCACCAGGAGGACTGAAACCATATAAATCTAGTCTCCTTCAACTGGGCCCTTGCCACTACAATGCTACAGTGCTCCCACATGTTCTTTTTTTTTTTTTTTTGGTAATCTTTATTTTTGAGATTGAGAGTATGAGCAGGGGAGGAACAGACATAAATAAAGGGAGACACAGAATCTGAAGACGCTCCAGGCTCTGAGCTGTCAGCACAAAGCCCAACATGGGGCTCGAACTCAAGAACAGTGAGATCATGACCTGAGCCAAAGTCGGGCACTTAACCGACTAAACCACCCAGGTGCCCCCCCTTCCACATGTTCTTAATCAGCATCCTCTTTCATCTGCTGTAAGAGTGATTTCAAATTTTTACCACTCTTCTCAAGCCCCCTGTTTCACCACATTCCTTCTCACTCTCAACAGATAAGTTTATACGCTACTCTACAGAGAAAGCAGAAGTCATTGGATGGAAATTCTGTTTTCTCAAAAAAATGTATCCATATTTAAACCCAACCAAATCAACTTACCTGAGTCAGTTAAGATCTTTTAGATTCAGGTATCTAAAAGAGTCCTCACTGTCTCCACTTTAACTCCTGTAACTATACGAGAGACTTTTTTTTTTTTTTTTTTTTTTGCTGTGCTTAAAATATGCAATCTACTATGCTTAAGAATTTTACACAAATTATGCTATTTCATTTCTGTTGCCACCAAACAGCAATTACCAAGGTTACCAGTAAATTCCAAATTATTAAACCCAATGAAAAAATTTAAAATGTTACTTCATTGTGGCTTCTGGCACAATGTTATGGTAATGTTATGGTAATTCCTCTTTCCATTTCTGTCACAGCCACCTTCCTGGTTTTCCTACCTCTCTGGTTCCTTCTCCATATATGCAAATATCTACATATATGTGCAGATAGACTGCTCCATCCATGACCATCCTCCTTTAAATGTTGAAGCTCCCCAGGGTTCTCTCCTGAGCACTCTTCTCAATTCACCCATGGCACGATGTTTAAGATTTCAGGTTTTAAGTCAGATAGTTTGCTCCATTCCTGACTTTGTCGCTTATCAGCCTTGGGGTTTTTTATACTACTTAACTCTCCTATATTACACTTTCTTTTTCTTTGTAAAATGACAACTTCATAGAGTTGTTATAAGAATTAAATGAAGGGGCGCCTGGGTGGCTCAGTTGGTTGAGCATCCGACTTTGGATCAGGTCATGATCTCATGGTTGAGTTCAAGCCCTGTGTTGGGCTCTGTGCTGACAGCTCAGAGCCTGGAGCTTGCTTTGGATCCGGTGTCTCTGTCTCTCTCTGCCTCTCCCCGATTGATGCTCTGTCTCTCTCTCTCTCTCTCTCTCTCTCTCAAAAATAAAAAAAAAAGAATTAAATGGAACAATGTATGTAAAGCATTCAGGACAGTGCTTAGCACACAGAAAATGGAATGCTACCTGCAAAACCATCCACTTGTACCACTTTAACTCCCACCACTTATGCATCAATGACTCCCATGTCCATAGATACCAACCCTGGATTTCCCTTTATCAGTCAATGCACACACCCACGTCCATGTCTCAGAGGCACCTTGAGCTTGATTTTTCAATATTTTATTACTAATCTTCCTCCTCTTCTGGTACTGCTCTTGTATTTAGCCAGAATTTTAGCAACATTTTTGGACTCTTCCTACTCCATAGGAGACCCTCACCATATTTGATAAGTCTCCAAGTCCAGCCAATTTTTACTCCAGTAATATTTGTCAAAGCTTTCCCCTCTTTTCCTTCTCTTCTTCCTGTTGCTCTTTGCTGGCTTCATCACCTTTTACCTGGACTACTACTGCAGTACCCTCCTAACTGGTACCTTGCCTCTAAGTCCCCTCAAGTTCACTCTCTCAATTGCTAAATTTGCTTCTCATTATCTAATTGTTTCCCATATCGAATGTGTCAACGACTTCCAACTGCTCACTGGAAAATGCCTAAACACCGTGGTCTTCATTTATGATCTGGATCTTACCTTCTCTTTCAGTCTCATCTCTTCCCCTTCAAAGTTCTATCTTTAAGGAAGAACTCACAGTTCCCAGAAACCTTGCACATGCGCTCAATCTCTCTCTCTGAATTTTCCTTTTCTAGGAGAACCCATCCTAAATATCTTGTGTTTTCTACTCATCCATGGGAAAAAGTTCAAAATTTTAAATTTAATTCATGACAGATTCTGGTCTCCCCCCATCTTATCTCTACTTCTTCCCCAAACAAACCTCCCCAAACTATTTTAGTGCAATTTCTTCTCAATGTAAAACCTACACTCTATAGTCAAATCACTATTGAAAGTCAGAAGAGTGAGAAAAATTGGCTGAGGTAGCCTGAGAAGATGCCTAAAGGCAGTGGGATTTGAGAAGACCAATCCTGAATGCTTTCCAAACCCTCCGCACAGAGTTCTTGCTTACTTGATTTCTTTAGGTGTAGTTTACTGACCTTAAAGGTGCAGTTTACTGACCTACAATTTGTTCTCATCATCAAGCCCCACCTCCTACCCTTGCCTTACCACCCATTTCAACAGGTTAATTCCTTTCCCTCCTTCAACTCTCAGCTTACATATGACATCTTCCATGAAGCTTCCCCTGACTCTGTAAGATAAGGCCTTTAGTACATCCTGAACCCATACCTGTCGTGCATTTATCACATTGTAGTGTACTTCTCTGCAATTTCCACTAGAGTATAAGCTCCCCAAAGGCTGGAATTCTGTCTTGTTTATTGCTAAGTCCTCAATGACTAATTGAGTGTGTGGCAGGTGCTTAAATAATATATGTTAAATGTCTGATGAGGAAGTTGTATTTTTGTAGGCAGGAAGCGTTTTCTATGTGCTAGACATTTTTAAAGATGATACAAATATTTACTTAATTTATTTTTAGAGAGAGTGAGTGTGAGGAGACAGGGGCAGAGGGAGAGAAATAGAGAATATTAAGTAGGTTCCATGCTTAGCACAGAGCCCGATGCAGGACTCAGTCCCTCAACTCTGGGATCATGACCTGAACTGAAATCGAGAATCAGACACTCAACAACCTAAGCCACTCAGGCACTTCAAGATGACACATATATTAACTGATATCCTTACAACAACCCTATGAGGTTGGTACTATTATCTGCATTTAACAGATGGAATGGCACGAACTGTCCAAAGTATGAAGTATGAAGTAAGTAAGTACTGAAGCTGGAATTTAAATTCAGACAGTCTGGGGGCACCTTGGTGGCTTAGTCAGTTGAGCATCTGACTTCGGCTCAGGTCATGATCTCACAGCTCATGGGTTTGAGCCCCGCGTCGGGCTCTGTGCTGACAGCTCAGAGCCTGGAGCCTGCTTCGGATTCTGTGTCTCCGTATCTCTCTTTGCCTCTCCCCCTCCCCCTGCCGCCGCACTCTGTCTGTCTGTCTGTCTCTCTCTCTCTCTCTCTCTCAAAAAGTAAGTATTGGGGCGCCTGGGTGTCTCAGTCGGTTAAGCATCCGACTTCGGCTCAGGTCATGATCTCACAGTCCGTGAGTTCGAGCCCTGCGTCAGGCTCTGTGCTGACAGCTCAGATCCTGGAGCCTGCTTCCAATTCTGTGTCTCCCTCTCTCTCTGACCCTCCCCCATTCATGCTCTCTCTGTCGCAAAAATAAATAAACATTAAAAAAAATTAAAAAAAAAAAGTATTAAAAAAAATTAAATAGAGGGGCACCTGAGTGGCTCAGTCAGTTAAGCACCCGACTTCAGTTCAGGTCATGATCTCACGGTCCATGAGTTTGAGTCCCACGTCAGGCTCTGTGCTGACAGCTCAGAGCCTGGAGCCTGCTTCAGATTCTGTTTCCCCCTCTCTCTGCCCCTTCCCTGCTCATGCTCTGTCTTTATCTCTCAAAAACAGGTAAACATTAAAAATAAAAATTAAAAAAAATAATAATATTTTTAAATACACACAATCTGGTTCCAAAGTCTATATTCTTAATCACTACTGATATCTTTTTTTTTTTAATTTTTTTATTTTGGGGGGGGGGGGGAGTACGAGCTGGGGAAAGAGGCAGAGGGAGAGAGAAAGAATCTCAAGCAGGCTCCATGCCCAACTCAGAGCCTGACATGGGGCTTGATCCCATGACGGAGAGATCATGACCTGAGCCAAAACCAAGAGTCAGACGCTCAATCAACTGAGCCACCTAGGCGCACCAATCACTACCTACTTCTATTTGTGTCTCAGACCAGGACATGGGTTTGGCTGGAAGAACAGTGGGAGAATAGGCAGAGATGACAAATTCTGATGGTTACTATATATTGAGCTAAGAAAGTTTTAACCCTTATTTTGTGGCTAACAAAGACCATGAAGTTTTTATAAAAAAGGGTGTGTTAGAAAAAGCTGCAGGTAATTTTATTGTTTGAAATAATAAAAAGAGCTAATAACACAGCAAGAAAGCAACCAGACAAATCTATAAAGTGAGATATTCTACAGGGCAACTGGCCCAATCCATTAACAAATCGGTGGCATATGGACTTCAAGCTGTATTACAAAGCTGTATATAATCATTAAGACAGTATGGTATTGGCACAAAAACAGACACTGATCAATGGAACAGAAGAGAGAACCCAGAAATGGACCCACAAATGTATGGCCAATTAATCTTTGACAAAGCAGTAAAGAATATTCAATGGAATAAAGACAGTTTCTTCAGCAAGTGGTGCTGGGAAAACCGGACAGCAACATGCAGAAGAATGAATCTGGACCACTTTCTTACACCATTCACAAAAAGAAACTCAAAATGGATGAAAGACCTAAATGTAAGACAGGAAGCCATCAAAATCCTCGAGGAGAAAGCAGGCAAAAACCTCTTTGATCTTGGCCACAGCAACTTCTTACTCAACATGTCTCTGGAGGCAAGGGAAACAAAAGCAAAAATGAACTATTGGGACCTCATCAAGATAAAAAGCTTCTGCACAGTGAAGGAAACAATCAGCAAAACTAAAAGGCAACCGACAGAATGGGAGAAGATATATGCAAACGACATATCGGATAAAGGGTTAGTATCCAAAATCTATAAAGAATTTATCAAACTCAACACCCAAAAAACAAATAATCCAGTGAAGAAATGGGCAAAAGGCATGAATAGACACTTCTCCAGAGAAGACATCCAGATGGCCAACCGACACGTGAAAAAATGCTCCACATCACTCATCATCAGGGAAATACAAATCAAAACCACAATGAGATACCACCTCACATGTGTCAGAATGGCTAACATTAGCAACTCAGGCAACAATAGATGTTGGCGAGGATGCAGAGAAAGAGGATCTCTTTTTGCATTGCTGGTGGGAATGCAAATTGGTGCAGCCACTCTGGAAAACAGTATGGAGGTTCCTCAAAAAATTGAAAATAGAACGACCCTATGGCCCAGCAATTGTACTACTGGATATTTATCCAAGGGACACAGGTGTGTTGTTTCGCAGGAGCATATGCACCCCAATGTTCATAGCAGCACTATCAATGATAGACAAAGTATGGAAAGAGCCCAAATGTCTATCAATGGATGAATGGATAAAGAAGATGTGGTGTGTGTGTGTGTGTGTGTGTATACACACACACACACACACACACACACACACACACACACACACACAATGGAGTATTACTCAGCAATCAAAAAGAATGAAATCTTGCCATGTGCAACTACGTGGATGGAACTGTAGGTTCCATGCTAAGTGAAATTAGTCAGAGAAAGACAAATATCATATGATTTCACTCATACGAGGACTTTAAGACACAGAACAGATGAACACAAGGGAAGAGAAGCAAAAACAATATAAAAACAGGGAGGATGGCAAAATATAAGAAACTCTTAAATATGGAGAACAAACAGAGGGTTACTGGAGGGATTGTGAGAGGGGGGATGGGCTAAATGGGTAAGGGGCACTAAGGAATCTACTCTTGAAATCACTGTTGCACTATATGCTAACTTGGATGTAAATTTTTAAAAATTAAAAAAAGTAAATAGAAAAGGCAAAACAAAACAAAAACAAATCAGTGGCATAAAACGTAGTGGAGAGATGAAGGGTCTCAAGAGACAAAATAATCTGATGTAATTAATTTGTGTTCCTGAACTGCACAAAGGTTTGGACTAATCATCTGTAAATGACATTTCTGGATAAACTAAAGAAATCTGAATTCCGGCATTAGATAAAACGAAAATTTACTGAAAAGGAAATTAGAAAAAAAAAAAACCATCAACTGCTCAATACCTAGCAGGCTATGGATGAAATAAGAACTCTGGTAATTAAAACTTTTTTATAATAAAGAGTCAACCTTTAAAAAAACAAAAACAAAAACAAAAACAAAAACAGGGGTTCCGAAGTGGCTCAGTCGGTTAAGTGTCTGACTTCGGCTCAGGTTATGGTCTCACAGTTTGTGGATAAGAGTCCTGCATCGGGCTCTGTGCTGACAGCTCAGAGCCTGGAGCCTGTTTCAGATTCTGTGTCTCCCTCTCTCTCTGCCCCTCCCCAACTCGCGCTCTGTCTCTGTCTCAAAAATAAACATTAAAAAAAATAAAAAAATTAAAAAAACCCAGTAATTACAGTGATTTCATGTTAGAAAAAAAAAATCAGTGAAAGAGATCAGAAAGGATATGGAATTAAGGTTTTTTAAAATTTTTTTAATCTTTATTTTTTATTTTTGAGAGAGAGAACAAAGAGACAGAGAGACAGAGTGCGAGTGGGGGAGGAACAGAAAGATACAGAGAGGAACAGGGAGATACAATATGCGAAGCAGGCTCCAGGCTCCGAGCTGTCAGCACAGAGCCAGATGTGGGGCTCCAACTCACGAACCGTGAAATCATGAACTGAGCTGAGGTCGGACGCCCAACCGACTGAGCCACCCAGGCGCCCCAACTAGTTGTCTTGAAGTAATCTGCATTTCAGCCTGGACCTTTCTTTGAATTGCAGACTCAAATATCCAACTGCCTCCCCAACACCTCACCTTGCATGTCTAATTCACAGTTTAGCCTCAACATGTGACCTTCCAATCTCTTCCTCTGAACTGTCTCCTCCTATGGTCTTCTCATCTCAGTAAATGGCATTTCTTCTGGTGGCTTTTTTCAGCCAAAAATCTTGAGTCACTCTTGACTCCTCTTTCTTTTTAAAAATGAATATTTATTTTGAGAGAGAGAGAGCGCACGCTCCCAACACGAGAGTGGGTGGCGGCGGGGGGGGGGGGGGGGCAGATAGAGAGAGGGAGAGAGAGAGAATCTCAAGCAGGCTCCACGCTGTCAGCACAGGGCCCAATGAGGGGCCCAATCCCACAAACCAGTGAGATCATGACCTGAGCCAAAATTGAGTCAGATGCTTAACTGTCTGAGCCACCCAGGATCCCTTCTTTCTCTTTCATATTCTACATCCAAAGTCACAATGCAGATCTCATTAATGCTATCTTTAGGAAGTTACAAATGTGGAAAGGGGGAAGATTAGAATAAACCCTGTTACGTTGGGACTGTAACTGGAGTCTTGGTATAAACCTCATAGTTATATACAGAACTATACAGGGAAGAAATGTCTGTGTATACATGTGTGTGTGTATACATACAACTATTTCCTAAATCTTTCCACTGAAAGGCCTAGAAGTGATAATATCCCAGTATCTAATATCTAGATCTTGGTTTCAGAGAACCAGAGCTTCCTGGAGAAATGGCTGATTGGAGGCCAGGAAAGAAGAAGGTTCAAGAGCTTGGAACACCTTGAACCAAAGTAAAAAAGTGCTCAAAGAATGATGTCAAAGGACACAGGCTCTACCTTCAAGGGGTTCCTGCTGGCCAACTCTATGCAATGAACAAGTGCCAAGTGCCAAAATCAGTAATAGTAAAGGGTTATAACCACTGAATAAAACAGCAATCCATGAATACATATTGAAATAAACAGATGAAGGGGGAAAGCCCTGCTTTATAATCAAATGCCAACTAACCAATATATAAGGATTGATGGCATTAAAAAAAACCAGCATCTCACAACCATCACTGTAAGAACTGACACAAGCAACAATAATCATGGATGTTAAAGCTAGAGAGAGAAAGTTTAATGCAGAACAGGAAATTTATAAAGTCTCAAACTACTTCTCCACAAAACACTCACTTTACAGTGGAGAAACCTTATAGGCAAAAACCATCTTAACCAAGTGACAGAAGTTAACATCACTATTAACAGGGCAGATCATGGGGCGCCTGGGTGGCTCAGTCAGTTAAGTGTCTGACTTTGGCTCAGGTCATGACCTCGCGGTTCGTGGCTTCAAGCCCCGCATTGGGCTCTGTGCTGACAGCTCAGAGCCTGGAGCCTGCTTCAGATTCTGTGTCTCCCCCTCTCTCTGCCCCTCCCCTGCTCACGCTCTGTGTCTCTCTGTCTGTCAATAATAAATAAATGTTAAAAAAAAAAAAAAGAATTTTAAAACAGGGCAGATCAACAGTATGTTCCTCCAAATATAACAAGTTAAGAACACAGCATCACTTCTGCAGTATGTTTGTCCAAAACTGTATAACCTGAACCTAATCATAAGGAAACATCAAACACAAATTTTTGGATAGTTTACAAGTTACTGGTCCAAGTCCTTCAAAAATGGAAAGGTCATAAAAGATAAGGAAAGACTGTTCGGACTGAAGAAAAATAAGAAGATGTGACAACTAACTGCTACACAAGACCCTGTACCTTTAACCATTATTGGGGTAACTAGCAAAATTCAACCGGTCTGTAGAGTCCATGGCAGTACTGTATCAGTGTTCATTCCCTGATCTTGATGGTTGTGCAGATATCACACAACAATCATTGCAATGTACTGAACTGTGTCTCCCCAAAATTCGTATGGTGAAGTCCTAAACCGCAGTAGGGGAGGAGGTAATTAAGGTTAAACAAGGTCATGAGGGTGGGGCCTTATAGGAAGATAAGAGTGTTTCTATAGGAAGAGACAGACACCAGAGAGCCCTCCTACTCCCAACACCCCTGCCCACCATGAGAGGACACAGTAAGGAGGAGGCTGTCTATAAATCAGGAAGACAGCTTTCACCAGAAGCCAAACCTTGATCTTGGGATTGAACTTTGATCTTGGGCTTTCCATGTTCCACCTCAGAAATGTGAGAAAACAGCGGCACCTGGATGGCTCAGTCGGTTGAGTATCCAACTCTTGATTTCAGCTCAGGTCATGATCTCAGAGTCATGAGATTGAACCCCAAATCAGGCTCGATGCTGAGTGTGGAGCCTGCTTAAGATTCTTTCCCTCCCTCTCTCTCTGTCCCTCCCCTGCTTGTTTGCTTGCACAATCTCTAAAATAAAAAATAAATAAAAAAAGAAATGTGAGAAAATAAATTTATGTTGTTTAACAACTTGTGGTATTTTGTTATGGCAACCCAAGCTTATTAATGCAACAACAGAAGGAGAATATCTTTGTTTTTAGGAAACAGACAATGAAGTATTAAATAGGGCATCATGGCTGCCTTATACTTTCAAATAGTTCAGCAGAAAGAAGTGTGTGTGTATATGGAGAGAGCAGTAAGAGATAAGGAGATACATGTTATTACTAGGGAATTTGGGTGAAACGTACAGGAGGTCTTCGCATTATACCACAACTTTAAATTTGAAATTATTTAAAACAAATTTTAAAAAAATGTTAAACTTTTATTATTGAGAGAGAAACAGAGCATGAGCAGGGGAGGGACAGAGAAAGGGAAAGACACAGAATCTGAAACAGGCTTCAGGCTCTGAGCTGTCAGCACAGCGCCCAACGCGGGGCTCGAACCCATGAACCGCGAGATTGTGATCTGAGCTGAAGTCACTCACCCAGGTGCCCCTTAAAACAAATTTTAAAAAATTCATAGATTCCAACTACTACTTACCACTTTGTTGGTCTAAGTCATAATCATCTTTTGCTTTAATTATTGTAGTAGCCTCCTAACTGGTCTCCCTGCTTCTACCTTGCCTCACTTCAGTCTAACCTCATCTCAGAAGAATGATCCTTTTAAAATATAAATCTGATCATATTACTCCACTATTTAAATCCCCTCCAATAACGTTCCCCTCCTTCAAGATCAAAATCTTACAATGTCTTGTAAGTCCTAAACAATCTGACACCACATTATTTCTGATCTTCTGTCCTGATCACCATTCATCCCATTCCAGGCACCTTACTGATAAAAGGCCTGCAGCACACCTGGCCTATGCAGGGT
Organism: Panthera tigris; assembly: GCF_018350195.1. Lineage (NCBI taxonomy): Eukaryota > Metazoa > Chordata > Mammalia > Carnivora > Felidae > Panthera > Panthera tigris. The sequence goes on along the minus strand of NC_056667.1, from coordinate 104,333,325 downwards.
CACACCCACCTCAGGGTCCTTTAAGCAGCCTGCTCCCTCTGCTTGGCACATTCTTTTCCCATAGAGTCTCATGGTTTACTCTCTCATCTCATTCCCCCCACCCCCCGCCATTGCCTTTAAATATTTGCCTAATTTAAAAAAAATATTTACTTGGGGCGCCTGGGTGGCTTAGTCAGTTGGGTGTCCGACTTCGGCTTAGGTCATGATCTCGCGGTCTGTGAGTTCGAGCCCCGCATCGGGCTCTGGGCTGACAGCTCAGAGCCTGGAGCCTGTTTCGGATTCTGTGTCTCCCTCTCTCTCTGACCCTCCCCTGCTCATGCTCTGTCTCTCTCTGTCTCAAAAATAAATAAATGTTAAAAAAAAATTTTTTTTTTAATTAAAAAAAAATTTACTTGTAAGGATATTTAGTACAAATAATGACAGTGCCACAGAAATACTTAAAGAAAATTACACCTTTTCACAAAGAATCCATATCTTCTCTTTAAAAAAGATAAATCCTGGGGTGGTTCAGTAGGTTAAGCACTTGACTCTTGATTTTAGCTCATCTCATGGTTCAAGAGTTAGAGCTCCAAGTTGGGTTCTGCGCTGACAGCATGGAGCCTGCTTGGGATTCTCGGTCTCCATTCTCTGCCCCTCCCCAGCATGTGTACATGATTTCTCTCAAAAATAAGCAAATGTTAAAAAAGAGAGAAATGTTTAAAAATATAAATCCTCCAACTTCCTTAAAATCACTAGGTAGATTTGTTGAGAGTTAACAAGAAAAAAATAATTATCTGGAAGAGCATCAAGGTGGTAGAGAGAATACTGAACTACAGAGAATCATTGGGAGTGCCACAATGATCCACAACTGTGTAAGGACAATCATCTATATCTAAACTGCGACACAATGAGAGTGAAAGGGTGCTAATGCCATCAGGATGTGTGGTCACCTATGTGTAGGGCTGAGCCAAGAACTAGCTTCTGTAAAATGAAGGCATTCAAACAGTTTCTAAGACTTTTTTAAAAAGCTAAAATACCATTTTCTTTCTCTTTTGTGAACTAAAGATAATGAACAGTGCTGTACTCTTTAGAAGTCAGACCTGGTGGCTCAGTCGGTTGAGTGCCGGACTCTTGATTTTGCCTCAGGTCATGATCCCAAACTCATGGGATGGAGCCCAGCACTGGACTTTGCACTGAGCATGGAGCCTGCTTGAGATATTCATTCATTCATTCATTCATTCATTCATTCATTCATTCTCTCTCTCTCTCTCCCTCTGTTCCTCTCCCCAGGTCTAATTTAAAAAAAAAAAAAAAAAGTCAGAGACACTTTGTTTACTAGGCCTTTAAAAAAAAAAAAAAGAGGGGCATCTGGGTGGTTCAGTTGGTTAAAAGCATCCAACTCCTGATTTCAGGACAGATCATGATCTCACTGTTCATGAGATTAAGCCCCACACTGGGCTCCTGCTGACAGCATGGAACCTGCTTAGGATTCTCTCCCTCTGCCCCTCCCCATGCACATGCATTCTTTCTCTATTTCAAAAATAAATAAACATTAAAAAAAGAGAGTGCTTTGATATTTTGCTTGGGGGCTCAGATTTACAATGAAGCTTATCTGGAACAGATTTATCAACGAACTTAAAATCTACCTTAACCTCTCCCTTAATGAGATGTTCTTGTTGGGACTGGGGAAACATGTACTAACTCAGTTATACTATTGTTATATAAGAACCCTGGCAATCTATGTGCCATCCCAACAAACTAAGCCTTACACTAATATCACACAAATGAATGTGATATCCTAATACAGAAATTACAGATCTCAAGAGCTATACATTACTGGAGGTCACACTGTATTCGCATTTAACTTAGAATTCCTCTGCTTCTAGTTTTACTGCTTTACAGTGCATTCTCCAGACTACTGGGAATTCATCCTACAGATATGCCTGCTCCTATGTACAAATCTATGTATAAAAAATACTCTCTGCAGCACTATTTCCAACAAAAGCCTAGAAATATCCTGAAAGTCCATTAATAGGAGATTGGCCAAATAAATCATCTACACTCAACTGAACAGCACATAACTATTAAACAGAGGACATTCAATAGTTCATTTACAACCTTCTCCAAGATATAAAGGGAAAAGCACAATGACGTAGTATGTCACTATATAGGTGCACAAAAAGTACAAATAAGCATACATTTTATATTCACAGAGAACACCTCTGAGAAGATAACAAGAAACTGTTAATAGTAATGCCTCTGCAGAAAGAAGAAACCAAGGATCAAGAGAAGCAGGGGCTGTCATGATAAAGGAATTCATTTTTTTTACTGTATATTTTTTGGAATTTCATTTGGGCACGTACATTACTTACGTGGGCACGTACATTAAAACGACCACTACAGGGGCACCTGGGTCTCTCAGTCGGCTGAGCACCCGACTTCGGCTCAGGTCACGATCTCACAGTTTGTGGGTTCAAGCTGCTCATCAGGCTCCATGCTGACGGCTTGCTCAGAGCCTGGAGCCTGCTTCAGATTCTGTGTCTCCTTCTCTCTCTGACCCTCCCCCGCTCACGCTTTGTCTCACTCTGTTTCTCAAAAATAAATAAATGTAAAAAAAAAATTAAAAAAAAAAGACCACTATACTGCTACATTTTAAGCCCTTTCTTAATACTGCTAAAACACTTTGTGCATAGATACTGTTCACTTGGAGTTGAAAATATCCATTAACAAATGTCTCCCCAGCAGACCATGAGCTCCTTGAGCACAGTGGCTTTGTATCCCAATGTCAATCAACTATTTAGCAGGTATACAATAACTTCTATCGGATAAACAGATACTAACCAAAGCCTCACTTCTAAAATCACCCCCCATCCAGACCTCATCTTCCCCTACGCTCCAAACTATCTGCTTCTCTCTCCTATCAATTAACCCCAAATGTTCTGGGTTCTCCTAGATAACACCATGCAATAATCTAAGAGGAGAAGAAATCTTTTACTCCTGTCCCTTGTTAACCAAGTCCATCTTCTATAAATCTATTATTACAGAGTCTTAAACAATCTGCACCATTGCACTTTTAGAACATTTATACTCTTTTGAAGTTTGACCTAATTTCACCATTATTGGTGAAAATGCTGACGAAAAGAGGAAGATCAAATAAGCAATGTAATCTGTTCTACCTTGGGTGCTAAGGATAGTCCTGTCTCAAATCCACGTATCAGAATTCTCACTCCTTTCAGAGGTTGGTATTGTATAAAGAAAACGGAGGGGCACCTGGGTGGCTTGGTAAGTTAAGCATCCGACTCTTGATTTCAGCTCAGGTCAAGATCTCACAGGTCATGAGTTCGAGGCCTGCATTGGGCTCTGTGCTGACAGTATGGAACCTGCATGGGATTCTCTGTCTCCCTCTCTCTGTCTGCCCCTCTCCCGCTAGCATGCACATTGTCTCAAAATAAACAAACTTAAAAACTTTTCATTTAGGAAACAGAAATTGGACCCAGAAAGAGATCAAATTCTACCTTACTTACTAACTGGGTTATTATCTTGACAAAAATTACATGTCTCCAAACCTTGATGTCCGCATCTTGAAATGAACATAATAGTTCAAAAGGCTTTTGGAAGGAATAAATAATGTATGTAAAATACATTTGTCGTATATACTACTGTTGCAGAATATTTCAAATATTTCACTAAGAGTACTTGTTTTTTCCCAGTTTTCTTTTTTTTCTAAGCTAGTATATATGAGGTAAGTACAGGAAAAAGTACCATCTAATTAAACTAAATTAAGGTATGTATGGCAATAGTTTCTTCCTTTTTAACTTTGGCCTCTGAAAATGGAAAGAAAACAAGCTTTGTGTTTTTTAGCTCCTCCAATCCTAGGACTCCCTTGCTCTGCTCTGGCTGCTAACATCTAAGGAGGCTCATGAAACATCTAAGCTGCCAAAAAAACAGAGGCCTGATCACCGGGAACTCTCATCTTCAAAGAAGTCTTTGAGCTTCAAGTCAACTGTTTTCTTCTCAGCTGACTTCAGAAACATTTGTTCTGATTGCAGTAACACTAAGTATAGAGATTCATCTTAATTGTCTAATTGCTTCTATCTAATAACTATGCAGAATAACTATGTACATATCATTTCATCAGCAAAATGTTTTAAAAAGTTGATTATAACCCAAATTCTGCTACTACATGACTCAGCACTGGCTAATCACATGGCCAAGCTGTTTGCTCATAGATTTAAAAATTGTTGGGGTGCCTAGTTGGCTCATTGGCTCAGTTTGTTGGACGTCCAACTTTGGCTCGGGTCGTGATCTCACAGTTCATGAGTTCAAGCCCCACATCAAGCTTGCTGCTGTCAGCCTCTCAGCATGGAGCCTGCTTTGGTTCCCCTGTCCCCCCTCCCACCCCCCCCCCCACCCCTTCACCACTCGTGCTCACTCTCAAATAAATAAATAAAAACATTAAACAAAAATCTGTTCTGGAGCGCATGGCTGGCTCAGTCAGAAGAGCATAAAACTCTTATCTCGAGGTTGTGAGTTTGAGCCCCATGTTGTGAGTAGAGATTACTTAAAAAAATTTTTTTTTTACATTTATTTATTTTTGAGAGACAGAGTACAAGTGAGGGAGGGGCAGACAGAGAAGGAGGCACAGAATCCAAAGCAGGCTGTAGGCTCGGAGCTGTTAGCACAGAGCCCGACACGGGGCTCGAACTCACAAACCGTGAGATCATGACCTGAGCCAAAGTCACACGCTTAACCGACTGAGCCACCCAGGCGCCCCTAAAATAAATAAAACTTAAAAAAAAAATTTGTTCATGCTATTCCTTCCATCTAAAATGACCTTATTTTTCTCTTTTCATTTACTTGACTTCTCATCTCAAATCCCAAGTCAAATCTCTGGTCCTCAATGAAAGAAAGCTCCTGAAACCACTTCCATCTTTCTTCGCTCTGAACACATACTGTTCTTAGATTTAATATGCAGTGTTTCACGAATTAGCTTTTCCTTGGCTACACTGTAAACTCTTTGAAAACAGAATTATACCTTTTACTTCTTTTCTATCTTCCGTAGTGCTGAGTATGAACTAGCCTTTTAATATGTATTTGTTGACCACCTGCCCATCTGGCTTAGTCTAACTTGAGCCCAAGGAAAGATTATTCCTATTCCTTCAATGAGTACTAGTACAACTATTATTCATATCAATGAAAGGAAATACCAGTGTGGCTGATCCAAACAACTTAACTTTCCAAACATTTCCATTGTGTGTTTAGAACAGATCATATCAATTATTCAAACAAACTTACCTTGGTAATTACATGCTTAAGCTTACATCACAACAACCTATCTCACTCTCCATACCTTATTCTTCTCTAGAAGGTAGGGAAGAGAGATGCTGCCAGGAGTAGGAAAGGATAACTTACCAGAAACAATGTATTCACCAGGGTATCATTTCAACATTAATATCACCGCTACATAGAACATGTATGAAACAAGGAGTTGTAAAATTACACATGTACAAAAAAACTTAGAGGGGTGCCTGGGTGGCTCAGTAAGTTGAGCGTCTCACTCTTGGTTTCGGCTCAGGTCATGATCTCACAGTTTGTGAGTTCGAGCCCCACGTTGGGCTCTGCGCTGACAGCACGGAGCCTGCTTGGGATTCTGTCTCTCCCTCTATCCCTTCCCCTTCCCCGCTCACTCTCTGTCTCTCTTAGAATAAAGAAACTTAAAAAACAAAACAAAACAAAAAAAAACAAACACCTTAGAAGAATTAGTTTCCATAAAACTTTCATAATCTCATGTCTGCCAATCAGTTGTCACAGTTAGGTACTGTGCCCTGACTTTTTTTTCTCCATCTATTTAAAGAACAGTTCCAAGAAGCAGTCTAGTATGGCCTGATGCACCAGTTCCCAAATTCTGGCATTAGCCCCTGTGAAACTTCCACTGGTTTACAGAGAAATAAGAAAAATAAGGATATACCAGCACATTTTTCCTAAAGCAAGATGTATCCAAGTTAAGGATTATTCTTTATTCTCCCTTCCTACTTTTCTGGTAATTAAAATTTGTTTTTGGGGTGCCTAGGTGGCTCAGTTGGTTAAGACTCTTGCGATTCCTGATTTCGGCTCAGATCGTGATCTCAGGGTTTGTGAGTTCAAGCCCCGCATCAGGCTCTGTGCTGTCACTGGGATTCTCTCTCTGCCCACCCCCCTTCTCTCAAAATAAATAAATAAACTTAAAAAAAATATTTTTAAATATAAAATATCTTATGAAATGATGGTAACAATTTTAATGTCTTTAACTGGCAATATAAACAATCCTATTTCAGCACCCTTAGTTTTTTACTTTCTTAAATTGATTGGCCCATGTCTAGAAACTAGTAGTCGAATGGTTCTTCTCTGACTCTGACTCAACATGAGCTACAAAAATAAATGCATGCTTAAATACTTCATCTCTGGGGCGCCTGGGTGGCACAATCGGTTGAGAGTCCAACTTCGGCTCAAGTCATGGTCTTGTGTTCCATGGGTTCGAGCCCCACATGGGGCTCTGTGCTGACAGCTCAGAGCCTGGAGCCTGCTTTGGATTCTGTGTCTCCCTCTCTATCTACCCCTCCCCCACTCACACTCTGTCTCTCTCAAAAATAAATAAACATTAAAAAAATTTTAAATATTTCATCTGCTTAATCTGCTTTTTACAATCAATAATTGACTTCTCTTGTAACTGTGCTGGGAAAATTTCTTTCTTGAGATTGTATGAACCCATGGTCTGAAGATCACAGAAATGCAAGAAGCCACAGTAATACATAAAAACTATATTTTAAAGGGGCACTTGGGTGGCTCAGTCAGTTAAGCGTCTGACTTCAGCTCAGGTCATGATCTCGTGGTCCATGAGTTCGAGCCCCACATTGGGCTCTGTGCTGACAGCTCAGACTGAACCTGCTTTGGATTCTGTGTCTCCCTCTCTCTCTGCCCCTCCCCTGCTTGCACTCTCTGTCTCAAAAATAAACATTAGAAAATTTAAAATAAATAATAATAAAGACTATGCTTTATTTATCCCATGAATGCAATGGTGGCTTAACCTTTAAAAACTTATAAGTATCATTCGCTACATTTACAGAAAAACTCTTGATAAAATTCAGTGTCCATTTAAATGGATATTGCTAGCAAATAACAATTCCTTGTTGGAAATAAAAAGGAGTCACATAACCTCATAAAATCCTAAATACAAAGAGTGAGAAACCATAAGGGGAAGACTATCATATATATCAGATCAGTTCTTCCAGACTGATCACTAGATTCAATACAATTCCCACCCAAATCCTAATAAAATATATTGAGGAATCTGACAAAGCTGATCCTCTGTTGTATATGGATATGCAAAGGGCTCAGAATAACAAAGACATAAGGGAGAAGAATCTGGTCTTCCAGATACCACAACATCATATAACAGACTATGGAGTTTGCAAAAAAAAGACAAATGGACTGGTGAAACTGAACGGAGAGCCCATAAACAGACCTGTGTTTAACTGATATTTACAACAGGGCAGTATTGCAGATCAGTGGAGAAAAGGAGAAAACTATTCAATAAATCGAACAGGGTCAATTGTCTTTATATTTGGGAAAAACTGAAAATGAATTCTATCGTGTCATACATAAAAATTAATTCTGAGTGGAATAAAGACAAATACAAAAGGCTAACAAACAAAAACGTTGTAACACAAAATACAGAACAACATCTCTATGACCATAAAGTAGGGAGAGTTCCTAAGCCAGACAGTGTGCTATACCATAACAAATATAAACAAGTATGCTTACCACAATACATACAAAAATTCAGTATTATTAAAATTAAGAACCTCTCTTCATCAAAAAGACACCACAAAGACAGTACCAAGACAAACCTTGAATTGGGAGAAGCCCTTTGTAATTTCTAATGTGGGCAAAAGACATAACAGGCATTTCACAGACAGGAATCTTGAATAGTGAATAATCAAAAATGAACTCCATTTATAATCAGGAAAATGTACATGATCACAATGAGATAGCATCTACCTCCCTTTAGTGACAAAAAATTAAGAGAGCTGACAAGATGTTATGATGAAGATATTATAAAATAGAACAGTTACTGACTTACTATTTTTTAAGTTAAGTTTATTGAGGTATGATTTACATATGGCAAAATTCACCCTTTTTAATGCACAGTTCTATGAATTTTGACAAATTTATAGTCGTATAACCACCACAGTTAAGATACAGTTCTATTACCCCCAAAAACCTTCAAGCCCATTTTTAGTGAACCCCACTCCCACCCTCCAACTCCTATAGTCATATAAATGAAAGTATATAATATGTAACCTTTTGAGTCTGACTTCTTTCACTTAGCAAAATACGTGACATACATCTATGCTGTGCATACCAATACTTTATTCTTTTAGTCATTATTTTAAAAATTGTGATAAAATACAGGTAACATTTCTTTTTATTGTCATTTGTCAGTTTTTCTTGTTGAAGGATATTTGTGTGGGTTTTGTCTGGTTTTGTTTTAGGTAATGCCAATGAAAATCACTACAAACATTTCTTAATAGTATCTTTAAAAGAGCAAAATTTCTTGATTTTGATGAAGTCCAATTAAGCAAAAGAATTTTCAATGGATTGTGTTGTTAGTATCCTAAGAAATCTTTGTCTAACCCAAGGTCACAAAGACTTTCTCATACTTAACGCTGAAAGACTGAAAGGGGAACAGAATAAGGATGTTTCCTCTACAACCAGAAGTTCTAGCCAAGTACAGTAATACAACGAAAAAGAAATAAAAGGCATACAGATTAGAAAGAAAGAAATCAGGGGCGCCTGGGTGGCTCAGTCAGTTAGGCATCCAACCCTCTGTTTCGGCTCAGGTCATGATCTTGTGGTTTGTGAGTCTGAGCCCTGCGTTGGGCTCTCTACCGTCAGCTCAGAGCCTGCTTCAGATCCTCTGTCCCCCCTCTCTGTCTCTCCACAACTTGTGTGCTCTCTCAAAAAGAAATAAACATTTAAAAAAAAAAAAAGAAAGAAATTAAACTGTCTCTATTTGCAACCAACATGATTTGTCTAATTAGAAAATCATGGGCACCTGGGTGGCTCAGTTGGTTAAGCATCTGACTTCGGCTCAGGTCATGATCTCACAGTTTGTGAGTTCAAGCTCTGCATCAGGCTCTGTGCTGACAGCTCAGAGCCTGGAACCTGCTTCAGATTCCGTGTCTCCCTCTGTCTCTGCCCCTCTCCCACTTATGCTCTATCTGTCTCTCCAAAATGAATAAACATTTAAAAAAATAAAAAATAAATCACAAAGAATCTACAAAATAGATACTAGAAGTAATGTGAGTTCAGTAATTACAGGATACATAATGGCAAGGCTAAATAAATAAATAAATAACAACAAGACAGTACCTTTTTTTATTTTTATTTTTTGGCAGTACCACTAATAGACTCATATAGTTGGGGAGCCTGAATGGCTCAGTTGTTTGGGCGTCTGACTTCGGCTCAGGTCATGATCTCACGATTCGTGAGTTCGAGCCTTGTGTGGGGCTCTGTGCTGACAGCTCAGAGCCTGGAGCCTGCTTTGGTTTCTGTGTCTCCCTCTCTCTCTCTGCCCCACTCCTGCTCATGCTCTCTTTCTCCTTCAAAAATAAACATTAATAAAAACAAAATCTTTTTTAAAAGTTTCCCTTAAGTATAGCTTTACTGCAACCCAACCCAGAACTTTTCCTTTAACTCAAGACCCGTATATCTATCTACCTGTCTATTGGACATCTCCACTTAAGTATCTGAAAGACATCTCAAACTTAACCTGTTAAAAACTAACCTCTTGATGTCCCCCAAATCTTGTCCACTCAAGGTCTTCATCACTTAGCTAATGACAACATCATCACTCAGGGCACAAACCTTGGAATTATTGGAAACACACACACACACACACACACACACACACACACGATTCGCTATTTGTTCTATCTTCAAAATATATCCAGAAATCATTTCCTTTTTATCACCTTTATTCCTGTCACTGCAGTCTAAACCACCATCATCTCTCACCTGGACTGTATACTCTACTTATAATAGATCTCTCTACTTCTGACCTTTCCTCGACCTTTCCTCTTTATTGTCTGTTCTTACATGGCAGTGGAGGACCCTTTTATTTTTTTTTTTTTACTTTTTTTTTTTTAATGTTTATTTTTTTTTGAGAGCCAGAGAGAGAGAGAGAGACAGAGTATGAGCAGGGGAGAGGCACAGAGAGGGAGACACAGAATCCAAAGCAGGCTCCAGACTCTGAGTTGTCAGCACAGAGCCTGATGCAGGGCTCGAACTCACGAACCGTGAGATCATGACCTGAGCCAAAGTCGGACACTTAACCAACTGAGCCATCCAGGTGCCCCTTTGGGGGACCCTTTTATTTTATTTTTTTATATATTTTTTAAATTTTATTTTTTATGTTTTTAAATTCACATCCAAGTTAGTTAGCATGTAGTGCAACAATGATTTCAGGAATAGATTCCTTAGTGCCCCTTACACATTTAGCCCATCGCCCCTCCCACACCCCCTCCAGTAACCCTCTGTTTGCTTTCCATATTTATGAGTCTCTTTTGTCTCCCTCCCTGTTTTTATATATTTTTGTTTCCCTTCCCTTATGTTCATCTGTTTTGTCTCTTAAAGTCCTCATATGAGTGAAGTCATATGATATGTCTTTCTCTGACTGATTTTGCTTAGCATAATACCCTCCAGTTCCATCCACGTAGTTGCAAATGGCAAGATTTCATTCTTTTTGATTGCCAAGTAATACTCCATTGTGTATATATACCACATTTTCTTTGTCCATTCATCTATCGATGGACACCTAGGCTCTTTCCATACTTTGGCTATTGTTGATAGTGCGGCTATAAACATGGGGTGCATGTGTCCCTTCAAAACAGCACACCTGTATCCCTTGGATAAATGCCTAGTAGTGCAATTGCTGGGACGTAGGGTAGTTCTATTTTTAGTCTTTTGAAGAACCTCCATACTGTTTTCCAGAGTGGCTGCACCAGCTTGCATTCCCATGGGGGACCCTTTTAAAATGTAAATCAGTGCATGTAACTCTCTGCTAAAATCCTCCCAATAGTTCCTCCTTTCACTCTGAGAAAAGCCAAAGACTGCCTGACATGATCTGCTGTCTCTCTTCTCTCACTGACCTTACCTACCTTGCCCCCTCTCACTCCGTTCCAGCCAGTGTTCTTAAACACTTTTCCTTGAACATATCAGATATGCTCATACCTTAGGGTCTTAGTTAGAACTGTGCCCTCTACCTAGAATCCTCTGCCTCCAGATACCACTGCGCTGACTCAGTATTTTCAGGTCTTTACTCAATTCTCACTCTCAAACCTTGAATACTACAACCTGTCCCCCCCAATCTCCATCATTAATTCCAAAGCCCTTTGCACTATTTTTACTTTTTCCCAAGAAGACTTTATCATCTTCCATCAAACTAGATCATTTACTTTTTCCTTATGTTCACTGGCTGTCCATTTCCCCACCAAACGTTGGCTCCACAAGATCAGAAATCTTAATGTATTCCCAAATGGCACATACACAGTAAGCACTCAATAAAAGAGTCACACTAGTTTTGACATGTAGTATTATTACTGCTCATTGCTACATACTGCACTGATTTCTTCTTCGACCTGTGAATTATTTGGAAATGTACATTTTAATTTCCTTTTTTTTAACGTTTATTTATTTTTGAAACAGAGAGAGACAGAGCATGAATGAGGGAGGGGCAGAGAGAGAGGGAGACACAGAATCGGAAGCAGGCTCCAGGCTCTGAGCCATCAGCCCAGAGCCCGACGCAGGGCTCGAACTCACGGACCGTGAGATTGTGACCTGAGCTGAAGTCAGAGGCTTAACTGACTGAGCCACCCAGGTGCCCCTACATTTTAATTTCCAACAAAGTGAAACCTTTTGTTTTTGTTGACTTCTATGTTAATAGCACTATGATTAAAGAGCATGAATTTGTATGATACAGAGCATGTGAAAATTAATCTTGCATTAGGGGCCAGTACACATCCGAATTGTTTAAAGGGGGCAGGGTGCTGGATGGTACAATTGGTTTAAAGATTCCACATATGAGTTTTTGGAAGACAGAGGCAGCTGCACCCCACTCCTGCTCCTGACTCCCCACTGTTCACTCTCCTGAGGAACAAGTTGTTCAGGAAGCCAAGCTGTGTCCTTGGCCTTTAAAGATACTGAAAGGCACTTGTGGAACCAGAGGTGGCAATTCACTGAATTAAAATTAGTCTAGGGGCACCTGGGTGGCTCAGTTGGTTGAGCGTCCGGCTTCCGCTCAGGTCATGATCTCGCGGTTTGTGAGTTTGAGCCCTGCGTTGGGCCCTATGCTAACAACTCGGAGCCTGGAGCCTGTTTCAGATTCTGTGTCTCCCTCTCTCTCTGTTCCTCCCCAGCTCTGTCTCTCTCTCTCAAAAATAAATAAACATTTAAAAAAAAATTTTTTTTAAATAAATAAATAAAATTAGTCTAATCAATCACAATGCAAAGATATTTGGAGGAGTTATGTACTGGCTTGATCAGAGGTGCAAAGGAAAACAATCTCAAAGTCAAAGGACCAGTTTGGATGCCTCCCAAAACTCTGAGAATCACTGCAAGAAAAACTCCTTGTGGTGAAGGTTCTAAGACTTCAGATCAGGGCACTTAGCTGGCTCAGTTGGTAGAGCATGCAACTCTTGATCTTAGGGTCATGAGTTTTAGCCCCATGTTGGGCCTTATAGCTTACTTAAAACAAACAAACAAATATTAAAAAACACTCAGGATCATTTTCAAATGAGGATCCACAAGTGACTCATTGATTTGCACAGTCCTTCTGAGATTGTTAATCAGATTACTTCTATCAGAACTGAGCTGAGCTTGAAGTCACCATTGCAGATTTAAGTATCAACCTTTTAATAAATTATCAGTTGTTTAAATAAATATTCCTCATTTGTCCAAAAAGCGTGCATATTTTCTAATTTTAGAGCACAGGGTTCTCTATGTCAGTCCATTATATCAGATGCCGTAGTACAAATTTTGTATATTTTTACAAATTTTGTATCTGCTTAAACTACCAGTAATTAAGAGCTGTTTTAACTCTCCTATGAGGATAATGGAGTCGATAAAATCTCCTTTTAGTATACTAATGTTTGCTTTACTTATTGATATTATTTTATTAGGTGCATACAAATTTAGAACAGATACATCTTTCTGGTCATTGAACTTTTTGTCATTTTAGGGACCCTCTTTATCCCTAATGTTTTTTGTTATTCAATCAGCTACCACAGTGATGTTTTTTATTGTTTTTGGTCAGCAACTGCCTTCTACCTTTAACATCTTTTTGGGGGAGGGGGGGTAAACTTTTCCATTTTAGATAAGTCTCTTAAAAAAAAATCCAAACCAGTCATCTCTGTCTTTAAACTGCTGGGATCATTTTATTTACATTTAATTGTGACTGATATATTTGGACTTGTTTTTATTTGCCTTGCTTTTTCTGTGTGTCATGTTTTGCTATTCTCTTTCCTGCCTCTCTGGCAAGTTCTTTCTTTTTTTTTTTTTTTTATTAATTTATCTATTTTTTAATTTACATCCAAGTTAGTTAGCATATAGTGCCACAATGATTTCAGGGGTAGATTCCTTAATGCCCCTTACCCATTTAGCCCATCCCCCCTCCCACAACCCCTCCAGTAACCCTGTTTGTTCTCCATATTTAAGAGTCTCTTATGTTTTGTCCCCCTCCCTGTTTTTATATTATTTTTGCTTCCCTTATGTTCATCTGTCTTGTATCTTAAATTCCTCATATGAGTAAAGTCATAATATATTTGTCTTTCTCTAATTTCATTTAGCATACTACTCTCTAATTCCATCCATGTAGCTGCAAATGGCAAGATTTCATTCTTTTTGATTGCTGAGTAATACTCCATTGTATATATATACCACATCTTCTTTGTCCAATCATCCATCGATGGACATTTGGGCTCTTTCCATACTTTGACTATTGTCGATAGTGCTGCTATGAACATTGGGGTGCATGTGCCCCTTCGAAACAACACACCTGTATCCCTTGGATAAATACCTAGTAGTGCAATTGCTGGGCCATAGGGTCATTCTATTTTCAATTTTTTGAGGAACCTCCATACTGTTTTCTAGAGTGGCTGCACTGGTTTGCATTCCCACCAGCAGTGCAAAAGAGATCCTCTTTCTCCGAATCCTCACCAACGTCTGTTGTTGCCTGAGTTGTTAACGTTAGCCATTCTAACACATGTGAGGTGGTATCTCATTGTGGTTTTGATTTGTATTTCCCTGATGATGAGTGATGTGGAGTATATTTTCATGTGTCAGTTGACCATCCGGATGTCTTCTTTGGAGAAGTGTCTATTCATGCCTTTTGCCCATTTCTCACTGGATTATTTGTTTTTTTGGGTGTTGAGTTTGACAAATTCTTTACAGATTTTGGATACTAAGCGTTTATCGGATATGTCATTTGCAAATATCTTCTCCCATTCTGTTGGCGGCCTTTTAGTTTTGCTGTTTCCTTCGCTGTGCAGAAGGTTTTATTTTGATGAGGTCCCAATAGTTCATTTTTGCTTTTGTTTCCCTTGCCTCTGGAGATGTGTTAAGAAGTTGCTGTGGCCAACATCAAAGAGGTTTTAGCCTGCTTTCTCCTCGAAGATTTTTTTTTTTAATTTTTTTAACGTTTATTTATTTTTGAGACAGAGAGAGACAGAGCATGAACAGGGGAGGGGCAGAGAGAGAGGGAGACACAGAATCTGAAACAGGCTCCAGGCTCTGAGCAGTCAGCACAGAGCCCGACGCGGGGCTCGAACTCACGGACCGTGAGATCATGACCTGAGCCGAAGTCGGATGCTTAACCGACCGAGCCACCCAGGCACCCCTCTCCTCGAAGATTTTGATAGCTTCCTGTCTTATATTGAGGTCTTTCATCCATTTTGAGTTTATTTTTGTGAATGGTGTAAGAAAATGGTCCAGGTTCATTTTTCTGCACGTCTCTGTCCAGTTTTCCCAACACTATTTGCTGAAGAGACTGTTTTTATTCCATTGGATATTCTTTCCTGCTTTGTCAAAGATTAGGTGGCCATACATTTGTGGATCCATTTCTGGGTTCTCTATTCTGTTCCATTGATCTGAGTGTCTGTTTTTGTGCCAGTACCATACTGTCTTGATGATTACAGATTTGTAATACAGCTTGAAGTCTGGGATTGTGATCCTTCCAGCTTTGGTTTTCTCTTTCCAGATTGCTTTGGCTATTTGGGGTCTTTTCTGGTTCCGTACAAATTTTAGGATTGTTTGTTCTAGCTCTGTGAAAAATGCTGGTGTTATTTGATAGGGATTGCAGCAAGTTTTTATTCCTTAATTCTGTTTTCCCCCTTGTAGTGGCTGGAAGTTACATATTCTATTTCCAGTCATTTAGTAGCTACTTTCAACAGATACAAGGCTCTTAGAATACTCTTATCTCAAATTAACCTCTTCTTGACCTATGTTAACAAGTATTTTAATTCTGACTTTTTAAAAAACTCCACACATTAAACATTACTTTATACAGATAATGTTAATTTAGATTTACTCTCATGGTTACCTATTTGTTAAGCACTGCATTGTGTCTCTCAGACCATCTTTCTGGGATTACTTTTCTTCTTCCATATTTAAATTATGTCCTTCAATGGTGCCTGGGTGGCTCAGTCAGTTGAATGTCCAACTCTTGATTTTGCTGATTTTGCCTCAGGTCACAATCTCACAGTTCATGGAATTGAGCCCCACATGGTGCTCTGTGCTGACGGCAAAGAGCCTGCTTGGGATTCTCTCTCCCCCCCACCCCCGCCCCGCCCCTTCACTGCTCCTGCTCTCTCTCTCTCTCTCAAAAATAAATGTTGAAAAAAAGTATATATCCTTTAGAAGGTCCCAAAGTGAGACATGTTGGTTTCCAGCTTTTGTCTTTCTGGAAGTGTTATCGTTTAGCCCTTGTTCTTAAAAAAAAAATAGCTTTGCTAGGTATACAATTCCAGGTTAATAGTTGTTTGCTCTCTGTACTTAGTTTTTTTAAATTCCTTTTATTTATTTATTTATAAATATTCTTTATTTATTTTTGAGAGTGAGAGAAACAGAGCACAAGTGGGAGAGGGGCAGAGAGAGACAGAGGCACAGAATCCAAAGCAGGCTCCAGGCTCCGAGCTGTCAGCACAGAGCCCGACAGCAAGTCCCAAACCCACAAATCGTGAGACCATGACCCAAGCTAAAGTCAGATACTCAACCAACTGAGACACCCAGGCATCCCTATTTATTTTTGAGAGACAGAGATGGCATGCGAGTGTGCACAAGTGAGGGAGGGACAGAGAAAAGGAAGAGACAATCCCAAGCAGGCTTTGTGCCATCAGTGCACAGCCTGATGCGGGGCTCGAATTCATGAACCATGAGATCATGACCTGAGCCAACATCCAGAGCCAGGCGTTTAAATGACTGTGCCATCCAGGCGCCCCCTCTCTGCACTTTAAAAATTTTATTCTTGGGGCGCCTGGGTGGCTTGGTCGGCTAAGCGTCTGACTTGGGCTCAGGTCATGATCTCACAGTCCGTGAGTTCGAGCCCTGCGTCAGGCTCTGTGCTGACCGCTCAGAGCCTGGAGCCTATTTCAGATTCTGTGTCTCCCTCTCTCTCTCTGCCCCTCCCCTGTTCATGCTCTGTCTCTCTCTGTCTCAAAAATAAATAAACGTTAAAAAAAATTTAAAAAAAAAATTTTATTCTTAAATCTTCTGACTTCCACTGTTGCTATCAATCTATCATTCCTTTGCAAGCTACGTATTTGCTCTCTCTGGCTATTTTTAAGGGCTTTTCTTTGTCTTTGGTAGTCTTCAGTGTAACTACAAAGTGTGCAGTTATAGATTTCTTCTTATTTAACCTCCTTCATACCTGTTCTGCTTCCTGTACATTCATGTCTTTCACTAATTCTTCAAATCTCTCAGCCATTATTCTTTCAAATATCACCTGCTCTCCAGTCTCTCCTTCTGGGACTTCAATCACACATATGTTAGATTCATTACCATTCCCAGCAACTTATCTCTCAGCATGATATTCTGGGAAATTACTTTAGATCTTTCTTTCAATTAATCCATCCACTGAGCTTTTAATTTCAAAAATTATATTTTTCATTTCTAATTTCACTTGGTTCTTTTACAAATCGAAGTAACTATGTCTGAGAGTCTTTCATTTCTTGTTGTATTTTAGATTCCACTGGCTTGGTAATTTTTTTTATTGTGAGTTTATATTTGAATTTTACCTCTGGGAATTCAGAGAGCTTAATCAGAAAAGGCATTCTCTCAAAACGTATTTGCATTTGCTCTGGTGAGGGCAGGGGCAGAAATCAGACCTTGGTCCAATTTAGCATCCTTCTCAGATGGCTATTCCATTTGCTGTAGGCCAAAGACACAGTCTTCCATTAGTACAAATATGAGCATTTGCCCTTAGGGCAATCTTGCCATTTCTGTCTGCTCACAGCTCATTGTTTGTTTCAGCTAACTCTTCCCTTTTGTAAGTGAGAACAGACCCTTACAGAGCATCCTTGCTTTTTAGCATATACAGTAATGCATTAAAAATTATGCTTGCACAGGCGCCTGGGTGGCTCAGTCGGTTAAGCGTCTGACTTTGGCTTAGGTCATGATCTCGCGGTTTGTGAGTTCGAGCCCTGTGTCAGGCTCTGTGCTGACAGCTCAGAGCCTGGAGCCTGCTTCAGATTCTGTGTCTCCCTCTCTATGTGCCCCTCCCCTGTTCATACTGTCTCTCTCTGTCTCTCAAAAGTAATTAAATGAAAAAAAAAATTATGCTTGCAGGGTGCTTGCATGGCTCAGTTGGTTAAGTGTCTGACTTTGATTTTGGCTCAAGTTATGTTCTCATGGTTTGTGGGGCTAAGCCCCGCATTGGGGTTCTCTCCCTCCCTCTCTTTCTGCCCCCCCCCCCGTTCATTCACCCTCTCTCTCAAAATAAGTAAACTTTAAAATAACTAACTAAATAAATAACATGCTTGCAACCTTCTCTACAGAAGAATTCCAAATAATTTACATAGATACTACCTCCTAAAGGAGATAGAGTATAACTCCCTACTCCCTTAAATGTGAACTGTGTATAGTGACTTCTTTGCAAAGTATACAGTATGATAAGAGGGGAAAGAGTAACTTTACAGGGAAGAAACTGGACAAACATGGCCTCAGCCAGGTGATCAAGGTCAGCATCACCAGTGAGAAGTCATGTTGTAGGATACCCTTGATATGATGTGATGAGAATAGCACTTTACCTCTGCATACTTCTTCCCAAGCACCTATAACCTCCACTAATCATGAGAAAAACACCAGACAAAGCCATAATTGGGGATATTCTACAAAATAGCTGAACAGTACTCCTTAAAACTGTTGGAAGGGGTTTTTAAAATTTTTTTTTAACATTTACTTATTTTTGAGAGACTGAGAGAGACAGAACACAAGCAGGAGAGGGGCAGAGAGAGAGGGAGACACAGAATCTGAAGCAGGCTCCAGGCTCTGAGCTGTCAGCACAGAGGCCAACACGGGACTCAAAGCACAGAGGCTGAAACCCACGGGGCTCAAACCCACGATCCGTGAGATCATGACCTGAGCTGAAGTCAGACACTTAACCAACTGAACCACCCAGGCACCCCAAAACTGTTGGAAGTTTAAAGGAGCCTAAAGAAACATGATGACTAAATAATGTGGAACTTTGCATGGGATCCTAGGACAGAAAAAGACATTAGGCAAAAACTAAGCAAATCCACAAATAAAGTATAGACTCCAGTAAATAATTATGTATCAGTATTCTTCCGTTAATTGTAACATATGCACCATACTAAAGTAAGATGTTAACCGGAACGGAAACTGGGAACTACAACCTTTGTAACTTTTCTGTAAATCTAAAGCTACCCTACAACATTTATTTTTTAAAACTCTATTTGTTGCAATTTCTGCCCATTTAGTTGTTTTTTTAGTGAAAGGATCCTGCAAAATCCAGTCTGTCATATCACCGAAACAGAAGTCCTTCTATTTACTCTTCTGCCCAATATAATCATGCTCCTTCCCAGAACTATACTCCAAAGAAATTCCTCTGGCAAGCTTTCTTTCCTTGATTTCTGAAAAATCACTTTGCTCTGATCCTCTCATCTACCTATGACACCTTTTCTTCTCCTAACCCCTGAAACTCTAGTGTTTCCCAAGATTCTTTCATTGGCCCTATTCTCTTCTCAAACACTGTCTCTTGAAGTGTTCGTTCATCCATTACCTACTACCAATATGCTTACAATTGCCAAGTCTACACCTCTACTTCAAAGCTCCCTCCCAAATACAATAGAGTGGTTATGAACATCTTTCTTAAGTGAGTCAAACCTAGTTTTAAAGCCCAGCCCTGTTTCCAACTGCATGACCCTTTCTAAACACTGCTTTGCTCATTTATACAATTGGGATAATAACAGTCCTACCCATTCAAAGGTTGTCAAAATTACATGACATAATACACATAAAATTCCTAGGACAGCATGAAGTCAACTGTCAATAAATATTAACAAATATTAGGATTATAAGCACCATCTATATGGCTAATTATCTACCAAGCAACTCTTCTCAGATGCTCTCCAGACACTCCAACTTCGTATGTTCAAGCCTGCTTTCATCATCTACTTCTTCCTCCCAAATTCCCTGCCACCCAAGACAGAATCCACAGAATATGTCTTTCAATCTTTCCTCTTATCCCCAACATCCAACTCTTTAATAAGTTCTATCAAATTCCACTTTCTAAATACCTCTTTAGATCTCTTCTGCTTTCTCCACTACCACTATATTAATTCAAATCTTGGTCATTTGTTGGATTATTATGATGGCCTCCTGACATTTCCCCAAATATATTTATTTTTAGTAACTGTAATATCAGTTTTACATATTACAGTTTACTGTCCTATTTTAAATATCAAAATACAACATTTTGGTTGGCATTATACAAAAGCAGCTCCATTTGTCTTTCTTGGTTATCTTTAGCTCTTCCTCCCCCAACCCACTCATTTTCACCACAAACTCCTTACCCTGTTTACTACCATTTACTACTCAGCTCAGGAAACTCCCCTGACTCAGTCCCCTCTCCTCTTGTCACCACCCACTTATAGGGTGAGTCTGCATCTGAGGGCAAGAACCCAAAGGATCTTTCCTTGGGGAAAGAAAGGATTTAGATCTCCAGTAGTGTAATCTTAACCTAGTTGGCCAAGAAAAAAACCCCCAAAACTTCAGCAATTTTGAACTACTTTTGCCATATGGCAAAAAGATACTTAAGTCCAACCCAACCAGCTACAGCCACAGGGCAATTATAAAGATGCCTCAGGCCAAAAGACCAAAGTCAAAAAAGGAAGCAGCAGAGCCAGCAGCAGCTGATGACTTATATTAGAAAGATTACCTACATTTAATATTTTATAAATATTAAAATATATATTAAAAATAGAAATATATAAAAATATAAATTTTAAAATCAGCTTTGTGTTAGATGATTTTTCCAACTGAAAGTTAATATGTTCTTTTTTTTTAAGTTTATTTATTTTGAGAGAGCAAGAGAGAGAGTGCAATAGTGAGTGGGAGAGGAGCAGAGAGAGTGGGAGAGAGAATCCCAAGCAGGCTCTGCACTGCCAGTACAGAGCCTGATGTGGGGCTCAATCCCACAACCATGAGATCATGACCTGAGCCAAAATCGAGTTTGATGCTTCGGTGCCTGGGTGGCTCAGTTGGTTAGGTGTCCAATTTCAGCTCTCACATTTTGTAGGTTCAGGCCCCACGTCGAGCTCTCTGCTGTCAGTGTGGAGCCTGCTTTGGAGCCTCTGTCTCCCTCTCTCTGCCCCTCTGCGCATGTATGTCTGTGTTCTCTCTCTCCCTCTCGAAAATAAACGAACATTTAAAAAAAAAAAAAAAAAAGAGTTGGATGCTTAACTGATTGAGCCGCCCAGACACCCCCCCTTTTTTTTTGCTATATGAAACAATGAGTAAATGAACCTTTTTTTTTTTTTTTTAAGAGTTAAGTAAAAGATTTAATTTGATTCTTCTATGGGGAGAGGAGTTGAAAATAGGTCTTCACTTTGCAGTCATCATCTGTAAGAAATCTTCAGTTGACTTGTCCATCTCCATATTTTTACTTTATGTTTTAATAATAATTTTCAAAATATGATGGGGCACCTGGGTGGCTCAGCCAGTCAGGTGTCCAACTCTTGGTTTCAGCTCAGGTCATGATCTCACAGCTTTGTGGGTTCAAGCCCCGCATCAGGCTCTGTGCTGGCAGCATGGAGCCTGCTTGGGACTCTCTCTCTCTCTCCTACTCTCTGCCCCCCCCCCAAAAAAAAAAACTTTAAAAAATAATTTTCAAAATATGCAATATATTAAATTTCTGGCTTCACTGATTGCAGTGTTACAATCACTATCTAATGTAGCTTTTGTGCCCATACATAGTTACTTTCTTTTTTGACATATTTTACTCCCCTTTATTTCAAAAAATCATGACTTTTATTCCTTCTCTTTGTCTTTTCCATCCTAACTTATTGTCACTCCCAGCTTCTGATTCTTTCACACCTTTGTATATATATGGAATTCCTTCTTTCACCTGCTTTACATCTTTTTTGAGCACCTGAATCCTCCATGAAGACTTTCTTATTACACACAAATATAAATTGGTTCTCTCTGTTCTTTAATATATGGAGTTTCATAGAAAAACTTCCATAACAAAGTTTCACAAAGTGTGTTCCAAGGAACACTAATTACATAAGATGGCTAGAAAAGAAAGAGATTCCGTGGTCAAGTAAGTTTGGAAAATACTGAATGTTCTATCCCCCACACCTCTTGGAAATTCATGAAACTAAAGGTTCAGCAGCATGAAACAAGGTTTAACTTTAATTGGGTAGTTCCTAAACTTTGACATTGACATTTAAACATGACTTCTGCGGAAATGCTATACTTTGTACTAAGTACAAATTCATAGTTATTTTTGACAGATTATTTAAAAAGATTTTTTTTTTTTTTTAACTAAGTAATCCCTATGCCCAATGTGGGGCTTGAACTCACAAGTCCAGGATCAAGAGGTGCATGTTCTACAGACTGAGCCAGGCAAGTGCCCAACAGTAGGTTATTTTTTTAAGATCCAGCAACACTAAAGAGATGGCTGTCACTTTGAAATCCCTTCCTTTGAGATGCATTTTCATGGTAGCACAACAGCTATAAAAACATATGAAAGATTCTTAAAGTCTATGAATTCCTGGAACTATAAGATGTTCCTATATGAATAGCCACTTGAAATAAAGCAGGTAAACAGTTTCTAAATTATGTGTTCTCTGGGCATTCGCTAGTTTATTTTTTGTTTTTTAGAGAGAGTACAAGCAGGGGAGAAGGGCAGGGAGAGGGAGGGGGAAGGGGGGGGAAGAGAGAGAGAGAGAGAGAGAGAGAGAGAGAGAGAGAGAAAGTCAGTCTTAAGTGGGCTCCACGCCCAGTGCACAGACCAACACAGAGGGCTTGATCCCACGACCTCAGGTCATCTGAGCCAAAATCAGGAGTCAGGAGCTCAACCTACTGAACCATGCAGACTCCCCATGGGCATTCACTAGCATTAATAAGAAAGAACTAAAAAATTCACATTCATTCCTTTGAATTAACTTTAAATTTTCACCTAGGGAAGGGCACCTGGGTGGCTCAGTTGGTTGAGGGTCTGACTCTTGGTCTCAGCCAGCTTGGGTCATGGTCTCGCGGTTCATGAAATCAACCACTGCATTGGGCTCTATGCTGACAGTGCAGAGCCTGCTTGGGACTCTCCCTCTCCCTCTCTGTCGCTCCCCTGCACTCTCTCTCTCAAAATAAATAAACTTAAAAAAAAATTTCAGCTAGGAAGAATTAAAATTAACTAAAATTAACTGGAAGAATTTAAAGCTTAAGCAGACAGGCTTGCATGAAACATGGTATAAAAAATGTATACATAGCATAGTTGCGTTTAAAAATGACAATAGTGGGCCTTGCCTGGCTGGCTCAGCTGTGGAGCCTGACTCTTGATCTTGGGGTTGTGTGAGCCCCCCATGGTATAGAGATTATTTAAAAATAATTTAAAAAAAATAATAAAATAAAAAAATAATTTTTAAAAATCTTTAACAAAATGACAACAGTGGGAGCTAAGACAGAGGCATAGTAGGAGTACCCTAGGCTCATCTCATCCCTCAAACACAACTAGAGAACTATCAAAAATGACAATAGTTACCATCTGTTGAGCTCTCAAAATGTCAGGTAGTTTGCAAAGTACTTTATATGAATCATCTTTTTTAATAATGCCAATAATCATGTAAGGGAAGCTATACTATTATCCTCCATTTATTAAAGGCTTTAAAAAGTAGCAACTATAATGCCTACTGGAGTCCCAAACCCATGTTCTTTGCCAATTAACCACTATACGATATTCCTATATATGTAAATCTAACAAAATTGTGTGTAACCTACATAGCAGCAATTCTCATCTGGGATCAGATTTAAGGAAGATTCATTAGTTAAGCATGTTCTATATTCTACACCCTCTTCAAGGTGCTGAGGATGTAGTGGTGGACAAAACCAATTTCCTGCTGTCAGGTTCAGGGGCTTACATTCTAGTGGGGGGGGGGGGGGCGGGTGGGGAGATGGGAAGGACAACACACACTTCCCAGCAAGTAGTATCTTATATAGTAACGAGAAAAACTGAAGAAAATTTAAAAGGTGATGTGATAACAGAATGATGGGGGAAAAGAGGGTAGGCTCTTGGCTATGGTAAAGGGTCAACCTCTAAGGAGATGACATTTGAGCTAAGACCTGAAAGACAAAGATATCAGCGCAAAATTTTCATATAAGCAGTAATTTATAAAATGATAGTGATAATATAAATGGTAGTATATTTCTATATACTTATTTGGCAAAATAAAAAGTTGGCAAATTTATGACCTCACAAATTAGAATAATGGTTATAATTAAATGATTGATAAAGTCTGGAAACCACTGGGCAATATGCAGTATTCAGATGAGAGACAATGGATGTGTACTTTGCAGAAACTTAATAAAGGTCATTCTATATTGTAAAGCAGTAGTTCTCAAACCTTTTGGTTTCAGGATCCTTTTACACTTTTTTTAAAACGTCTATTTATTTATTTTGAGGAGAGAGAGCACAAACGCACGCAAGCACGCGCACATGAGCAGGGGAGGGGCAGAAAGAGGGAGAGAGAATCCCAAACAGGCTCCACACTGTCAGCACAGAGCCCAATGCAGGGCTCAATCCCATGAACCATGAGATCATGACCTAAGCCAAAACCAAGAGTTGGAGGCTTAAACGACTGAGCTACCCAGGCACCCCTACTCTCTTAAAAATTACTGAAGATCCCAGAGCTTTTGTTTATGTGGGTTAAATCTATGCCATTTACTGTATTAGAAATTAAAACTAAGAATTTTTAAAATCCACTAATTCATTAAAAGCAAAACTAAACAATTATTATATATAATTATTAAAAATAACTACACTTAGGGGCATCTGGGTGGCTCAGTTGGTTGAACATCCAACTTAGGCTCAGGTCAAATCATCTTGCGGTTCCTGAGTTCGAGCCCCACATTGGGCTCTGTGTTGACAGCTCAGAGCCTGGAGCCTGCTTCGGATTCTGTATCTCTCTCTCTCTGTCCCTCCCCTGCTTGCACCGTCTCTCTCACTTCCAAAAATAAATAAACATTAAAAAAAAAATTAAATGTTTATTTTTGAGAGAGAGAGAGAGTGCAAGCCCGAGTGGTGGAGATGCAGAGAAAGGGGGACAGAGGATCCAAAGTGGGCTCCATGCTGACAGCAGAGAGCCCAATGTGGGGCTCAAACTCATGAAGTGCAAGATCACAACCTGAGCTGAAGTCGGATGCTCAACTGACTGAGCCACCCAGTCACCCCTTTTGTTTTTTGCTTTTTTTAAAGATTTTATTTTTAAGCAACCTCCACACCCAATGTGGAGCTCAAACTCACAACCCTGAAGATCAAGAGTTGCACACTCCACCAAATGAGCCAGCCAAGCACCCCACATTTTTGAAA